>NC_053389.1:46105397-46785397 GCF_905171765.1 Bufo bufo | reverse complement strand
TAGTAACTCCGTACAGTAAAACGTAATAGGACAGGAGTCAGAAACCTCCGGCTGTTCTCAAACTACAACTCCCAGAATCCTCTTTTTTTCCCCCTTCTATGGGAATTACTAGAACAGCTGAGCAAGTGTGCATGCTGGGAGTTGTAGTTTCACAGCTGGAGTGCCAAAGGTTGTTGACCCAGGTACTAAAATCTGATGGGCGCTGGACTATCAGATGCTCTGGATTACTGAACAGCCATAGGAAGGCCCCAAGTAAAAAAAATGGGGTGTTTTGGCAATGCCTGCCAAACTTACCTGCTCCCCGCTGCTGGGTCCAGGCTCCTTCCCTTCCAGTCCTGGGATTCCTTGCTTGGGTAGGAGGTCCCCCCTCTGTCAACATCCGCTTTGACACTGCTGCAGCCAATTACTGGCTTCAGCGGTGACCTGCTCCACTTGAGTCAAGTCAACTGGTCTTGTGACGCAAAGGGCTCAAGCCACCGCTGCAGCCAGCAATTGGCTGCAGAAGTGTCAAAGCAGATGTTAACAGCGGGGGACCCAAGCAAAGCAGCCGAAGACAGGGAAGGAAGGTGCCACTACCCAGCGGCAGGGAGTAGGTAAGTATGCATCCTCTCCCCCTCCCCCCTGCCCAAGGGTAAACGTAACAAAGCCTGCTACACCAGTACACGGCTGATGCTCTGCAGTACTGACCTCTTTCTGGACCTCGATGGAGGGATTACAGTTGGAAAAGTCTTCCCACAGTAACAAGGTGTCCTCATTTTCTTCCCAGGTCAGACTGTCACAATCGTCGTCAAAGTCGTACGTCTCCCGCCTGCGAAAGACAATGGAGAAGAATATTGAACAAGATCCATATGGTAGAGGTGGACTGTAAGGAATAAAAATGAGGACTCGGACTATTCTAGATCTGGCCACCTGGTGGCGCTAAGACATTAAATGTACTGCAATGCATCCAATATACGTAATGTCTTCTCAACCCCTGAGCGAGATGCAGTGTATCCTGGGTGGGATGCGACATCACAGAGGAATGCGATGACATCGCCGAGCGAAATGTTCATCCCCTCTTAGGCTGCTAAAGCTAACAAAGCCCATCCACCAGTCTGTGAAAACCTGGCTGTACCTCATTCAGCTTGCAGAGCTGATGGGTTGTTACAATGTGATCAGTCTCTTTTGGGATTAAAATAACAGCAGCGCAAAGCTCTCTTCTGCCCCGAGAGTTCACTACAAGGCCGCAATGTGTCAGCAAACTTTAAAAATTGTAATAAAACAGTTTTTCGATGCCTTTGACGATTTCATAAAAGTGGAAACGCCCTTTAAATATGGAGTCTGCATAGAAAGGCCTGTTATCCGTGTCTTGTACATCGGAGGAAGCCATTCACACGACCGTATTTTTGTTCCGCATCCAATCTGCATTTTTTTTGCGGCTAGGATGCCGACCCATTCGTTTCAACGCATCCACTTGATGGGCTTGTGTCTTTTTTCAACCGTATTAACTATAACAAAAAATGCGGACAGAACACCGTGTGCTGTCCGCATCCGTATGTACGTTCCGTAGCCCCGCAAAAAAGACAGAATATGTCCTATTCTTGTCCGTTTTCCAGATCCACACAAAAAAAAAATTTTTTGGCGGACCACATGGTGTGAATGCACGACATCAGTGCCATTTTGTGACATCATCAGAAATCTGTGATGTCATCAGAGGCCGCAGCATATAAATCCATACAGCACGAGTGAGGTCACCGACTACACAGAAGATACGAAGCACGCCGCCCTCGCCCCGGAGAGATGCCGGCTGTACATCAGCGGCTTGCATTTGGCAGACTAAAACCATGATGCATAAAGACGGCCAAAATAAACCAGCAGACAGACCGGGGAGGGCGGTATTTTAAAAGATGTCGTACAGCTTGGTCAGCATTCTCCAAATAAAGCTTCCCCCTCCCCCGCAACTGCTGTTCCAGATCCGGGAGAAGCTGCAGACTTGGCCCAGACCTCTAGGACGTCCGCCAGTCACATCCTTTTCCCAGGAAGACGATCTCCGTCTGGAATTGTGCTAATAGCAGGAAGCCGAGCCGCGTAATACGGGGAATTCACTGGAGAATACAGGACGCTCCACGATCCATTGCGGAATCCGATTAGTAGGGTGAACTGGGGTTCAGTTCTGGGAACCCAGTTCTTTTTGCATATTTGCTCCTCGGCCCAGCAACCAGTCTTAAAGGGGTTATCCAGAAATTTGATATTGAGGACCTGTTCCTCAGGATAGGACATGAATATCAGATCGGCAGTGGTCCGACAACCTCGGCGATCAGCTGTTTGAAGAGGCCATTGCGCTCACCAGAGCTCGGTGAGTGTGACAGTCTCTTCACAGCTTACCAAGAACAGTGCCGTCCATTGGATAGTGGCTGCGCTGGGTATTGCAGCTCAGCCATATTCACTTGAAGGGGACCGAGCTGTACCTTAGCACTGTACATTGGTCGCGTGGCGTCGCTGAACAGCTTATCAGCAGGGGTGTCAGAAGGCAGACCACCGCCAATCTGATACTGATCAATATCAAATCCCCTTTAAGTTGGCCATACATCTTAGATAGCTTTCAGCAAAACAGCAGCCATATTTTATGACCGCCTTCCCATACACTCAGCTCAGCAGAGCATGCAGGTATGGGGTTAGAAGCTTAAAGGGGTATTCCCATCTATGATAGCGTATCCTACAGATATGCCATCAATGTCAGATAGGAGCTCGTCCCAGTGGTGGGACCCACTCCTATCCCCCCCCCCCCCAAAGTAAAGTACAGATCACTGCTCTCCATTCATTGCTATGGGAGTTCTGAAAACAGCCAATTGATCTGCTATTTTTAGAAGTCATATAGTGGTGAATGGAGAGCACGCTGCGCATGCACGGCCACCTCTCCAATCAGCGTTATGGGGGGGATGATGGAAATGGTGGCGAATAAAGGGTGGCTGCACTTGTGTGGTGTGCTCGCCTTCACTATGAGGGGCCCGTTCTGGAGATAGGAGTGGGTCCCAGAGGAGGAACCTGCAGCCAACTGACATGGATGGCATAGATCGGAGTACTCCTTTAAGCCCATGCTGGACACTTCTGGTGGCAGCTTACATCAAGAACAAAAGGATTGGACATGTTGAAATTTAACTGCCCAATCCTTCTAGACATTTGCTGTTGGAGGGAGATTTGGAAGGTCCTCATATACATGGTCAGCCAGTCCAGCCAACATCAGTGGGTTCAACAAACATTCATCTAATGTGTATGGTCAAGTTCAGGTCCAGGCTACATCTGGACCAAGCTGAGGTCATGGAAGGAGTAAGAAGGGATTTATTTTGAATATTGGTGAGGGACTAGGGAGGACTCTATTACATAACTACAAGCCCCCACCCCCCACCCTGGACTTACAACTGGTTGAACATCCTCTTCATTTCATCCGTTATGTTGAGGGAACAACTGACTTCATCATCCGAGAAGCGCCCAGCGTCCCCGTCCTGCTCCGTGATGTCATCTTCTGACGTTCGCTTACGCTCCTTCTTTTTAGACACTGTTCCCACCTGCAGGAAGAGAAGATCGGCAGCTCATGGTTACTAAAGAGCGATCTTGACCAACCACCACCACCAAGATGAGCCTATGGGTTTAAGTGCATTAGCAAGCTGCAAGACTGTGCCACCAGCATTCACCCACAGAGCACATTCAGTGGCAGCCTGGGCTAAGCATGCAGTGAAGAGCGGGATGCATGGTAAAGAGCAAGCCCTGCCGTAGAAAGACCGCGACTACTCAAGAAAGAAATACCGACGCAAGGATACAGGACAGGATGGAAAGAACCACAGACACCAAGAAACTGAAGACGAATTGTATCACTTTACTGATATGCATCATAGTTTACACCAGCAAGGAGGACACAAAGTGGAGCTGAGAGAGGAGCCTATCCTACCCTCCATAATGAAGGGACCTCACACTAAGCGAAGAGGTGAGCCTAGCCTAACCTCCACCGTAATGAGACCTTACACTAAGCAGAAAGAGGAGCTTAGCCTACCCTCCACCATAAAGAGACGTTACACTAAAAGAAGAGGTGAGCCTAGCCTACCCTCCACTATGATGGGACCTTAAATGAGCAGAGAGAGAAGCCTAGCCTACTGTCCACCATGATAGGACTTTACACTGAGAGAACCCTAGCCTACCATCCACCATTATGGGACCTTAAATGGTGCTGAGAGAGGAGCGTATACTACGCTCCACCCTAAAGAGACTTACACTAAGCAAAGAGGTGAGCCTAGCCTACCCTCCACTTTGATGGGACTTTACATGAGCAGAGAGAGAAGACTAGCCTACTGTCCACCATGATAGGACCTTACACTGAGGGGAGAAAAAAAAACCTAGCCTACCTTCCATCATGATGGGACCTCCCACTAAGCGAAGAGGTGAGCCTAGCCTACCCTCCACCATGGCGAGACCTTATGCTAAGCAGATAGAGGAACTTATCCTATCCTCCATCATGATGGGACCTTACCTGGAGCTGAGATGAGCCTAGCCTACCCTCCACCATGATGATATCTTACACTAAGCAGAGAGAGGACCCTAGCCTAACCTCCACCCCAATGGGACCTTACACTGAGGGGAGAGAGAGGACCCTAGCCTACCATCCACCACGATGGGACCTTACACTGAGGGGAGAGAGAGGACCCTAGCCTACCATCCACCACGATGGGACCTTACACTGAGGGGAGAGAGGACCCTAGCCTACCCTCCACCACGATGGGACCTTACACTGAGGGGAGAGAGGACCCTAGCCTACCCTCCACCACGATGGGACCTTACACTGAGGGGAGAGAGGACCCTAGCCTACCATCCACCACGATGGGACCTTACACTGAGGGGAGAGAGGACCCTAGCCTACCATCCACCACGATGGGACCTTACACTGAGGGGAGAGAGGACCCTAGCCTACCATCCACTACGATGGGACCTTACACTGAGCGGAGAGAGGTGCATAGCCTAGCCTCCACCATTGTGATCCCTTACACTGAACAGAGAGAGAAACCTAACCTCCACCATGATGGGAACTTACACTGAGCGGAAAGAGGAGCTTAGCCTAGCCTTCACCATGATGGGACCTTACACTGACGGAGGTCATGTTAACTAAAAAGAGTGTATGAGCGAGAAGGAGAGGCAAGGCTCTGTCACCTGAAACATCTTGGATACGTCTTCGGAATTGCGCTGCTGTGCTACATCACACAGCTTGGCAGTGATATCAATCCTCCGGCAGATATCCATGTCCACCTTCATAGCTTTTTCCTGGATCTTTGAGTCGAGGTCAGTCATTGGCTGCAGGGGATATTTGTACATTACCTTCTCTAATAAGAATGTCAAGATTTACCCCTGATCATTAACAGAACATCCAGACAGGTTTACCAGAAAAATAATAAAATTTTACATTTCCCTGCTCCAGTCACATCTAGAGCAGCATTCAAAAGTTCTGTTAGATTCTGGTTACTAGAGAGCAGTGGGAGCTTAGAGAACCTGCCGGCACTCCTGTCATGTCTGTTTTGGTAACTACATGCATTCCTCCTAATACAATTCTGGAGGACTTTTATCTGTAGAAACCTGTGCTGTCCCTCTGTTATTCTTCCTAGACATTTATAAATTACCAACTGGGTGTTATCAGTTGGGGGGGGGGGGGGGGCTACATGGTCTGACACTGTTCAGTACTGATTGTGTAGGGGCACATTCCTAGGTGAAAGGTAATAACCAGTTGTCTATTTAGTCAGAAACTGCTAGTAGGAATAACAGAGGGACGGAGATCTAAAAACAGATACTCCACTTTAAAAATAATCAGGGGGTTCTCGTCCCTGGAACAGATGGAGATAGCTGACCTCACTCTGCCATCTGCTTAAAGGGGTACTACACATACATGACCTCTACTCCATTGACAAAGAAACCCTGTTCTTGTGATCGGTGGGGGTCCCAAATGTCAGACCCCAAGAGATGAGACATCAATCGCCCATCCAGCGGATAAATGTTGATTAAGGGAAACCCCCTTTAAGTGGCAGCTCCATAGCAAGGGTCCTGGTCATGGCACCGACTACAAGGGTTAGTGAATGCAGCTTTAGATGTGACTGGAGGAGCATAAGACACGATGTAACTCAGAACTAAATAAGTAAAACAAAGTATCTACAAAAGTTACCATTCTTTACGGAGTTCTGAATTGTAACAAGTGGAGCAGCACTATAGGGAAACGCAACCCGGGCTTTCTGTAGCCCTGGGTATGTGTCTGGGCTACTGGCCAAGGCTCTGCCCTGTAACAAGGGTGTCAAGGACTGTATGTAATAGGTGCTTGTGTTTTTCGTCGCTTAGATGATTATTACAACAGGTAAAGTGTCCACATACACAGGTAATCCAGCCTGCGGCGCCCTGAATAGCCTGAATGCCATTGTGCGGTCACCTCCCTTTTGTCCTTACAAGACGACCTGTCAGTGTGAATAATTATGTAAAGAGGTGTCTGTATGTAGGGCAGGTCCTCCACCCCCGATACACCCGACTAGCGTGCGACTGTACTCAGACACATGAGCCGAGCATGTGGCTCCGTCCGGAACGTACAGGCCTCTACACCCCGAGCCCTTCCCACCAAGGCTTATGTAACTTCATTCTACGGTAAGTTACCGTCGCAGGTTTACATCTACAACGCATACGGAAAGTCTTTAGACCCTTTCACTTTTTTCACAGTTTGTTATGTTGTGGCCTATGCAAAAAATACAAATAAAAAAATAAATAAATAAATAAAAAAAAAAAAATCAAGTTTTCCCCATCATTCTGCACTCAGTTTCCCATAGTGAGAAAGTGAAAACAAAGGTGGTCCTTTACAAAAACGTTAAATCCCGGTCTGTGTCCCCCTTGCGGTGCCAGAAGATTCCAATAATTTATGACAAGGCGTGCACCTAGTCTTAAATTAGGTACACCTCCGGCAGTCCGTGTGCCTGGAGTGGAAACTACTCCAGCCCCTGACCGGAGTAGTTTTCTGGCCGTTTCCAGATATAAAAAATAATAATAATAATAAAAATGGCTGATTTGTCAGGGCCCAAGCCCCAGCCAGGACCCCACCGATCCAAAGTTTCAAACACGCTTGCAAAAATGCCTGTGTGACAAAATATTGTAAGTTTCAAAATGGGATCTTGTGACTTATGGCAAAAAGTGGCATGGAGGGGGGCTGAGTAAATGACCCCCAAAAGCTTTGCTAATTTATTGTAATCTTGCATTGCTATTAGTTGTTCGAAACTCCTTCCATGTAAGAATTATGGAGACCACTGTGCTTTTTGGAACTTTCAGTGCAGCAGAAATGTTTTGTCCCCTTCTCCAGATCTGTGCCTCCACACAATCCTGTCTCTGAGCTCTACAGGCAGTTCTTTCCTCCTCATGGCTTCCTTTTTGCTCTGATATGTATAGTCAGCTGTGAGATCTTATATAGACAGGGCTGTGTCTTTCCAAATCCTGTCAAATCACCTGAATTTACCACAGGTGTCTCCAATCAAAGGTGGAGAAATATCTCAAAAGATGATCAAGAGAAATGGAAGGCCCCAGAGATGTGTCACAGCAGAGGGTCTGAAGACATATGTCCATGCAGAATTTTAGTTTTTTTTTCTTTTCAATAAGGGCTCATGCACACGACCTTATGTATTTTGTGGTCCGCCAAAAATACGGATGGTGTCAGTTAGGGGTGGGCGGTATAGGCGATATGCGATATAAATTTGGGCCACGATATGGATTTTCGCCATATCGCCGGACCGCGATATGATCGCGCTCTCTGCGCGCACCATTTTCTCCTGAGCCGGCACAGTAGAGGGAGAAGGAGGGAGTCCCTCCCTCCCCACTGTGCGCGGCTGCCGCTGAACACCAATGAGGACAGAGTAGGAGGAGGAGGAGGGGAGGGACTGTGGCCACTGCGCCACCAATGAATGTGCCGGCCATATCCCACAGGGTCCCACTCCCCCCCCCCCCCTTCCCCATCATTGGTGGCAGTGGGCAGTTCCGATCGGAGTCCCAGCAGTGTAATGTTGGGGCTCCGATCGGTTACCATGGCAGCCAGGACGCTACTGAAGTCCTGGCTGCGATGGTATGTTAGTGAGCAGCATTATACTCACGTGCGCCGTGGCCGTCGGGCGCTCCTTCTGTCTGTGCGGCGGATTGCTAATGCTTATAGCATTAGCAATGCGTCGCACAGACCTATGAGAAGAAGGAGCGCCCGGCGGCCATGGCGCACGTGAGTATAATGCTGCTCACTAACATACCATCGCAGCCAGGACTTCAGTAGCGTCCTGGCTGCCATGGTAACCGATCGGAGCCCCAACATTACACTGCTGGGACTCCGATCTGAACTGCCCACTGCCACCAATGATGGGGGGGGGGGGGGGGGGGGGGGAGGACCCTGTGGCCACTGCCACCAATGATTAATACTGGGGAGGGAGGGGGGGCGGATCAAAGGCTGGGGGAGCAGATCAAAGGCTGGGGGGGGCAGATCAGAGGCTGGGGGGGGCAGATCAGAGGCTGGGGGGGGCAGATCAGAGGCTGGGGGGGGGGCAGATCAGAGGCTGGGGGGCACATGAGAGGCTGGCTGCCATGGTCTGCTCCCTGCTGTTGTGTGCACAAAGCACAGGGCAGCAGGGAGAGTGTAAAGTCCTATTCACCCTAATAGAGCTCTATTAGGGTGAATATGACAAGGGTTCTAGGCCTTAAGGAGGCTAATAGTTATTAAATAAAAAGTAAAAAAAAATAAAAATTTAAACACCCCCCCCAATATAGAAAACAATATATCGCAATATATATCGCATATCGCACATGCTTAAAATTATATCGCAATATAGACTTTAGGCCATATCGCCCACCCCTAGTGTCAGTGTGCATTTCGTATTTTGCGGAACAGAACAGCTGGCCCCTGATAGAACAGTCCTATCCTTGTCCGTAATGTGGATAATAGGACATGTGGAACGAAAATACAGAAACAGAATGCACACAGTACCTTTCGTTATTTTTGCGTACCCATTGAAATAAATGGTTCTGTATACGGTCCGCAAAAAAACAGAATGGACATGGAAAGAAAATACGTTCGTGTGCATGAGGCCTAAGTTTGCAAAAATTTCTAAAATTCTGCTTTCACTTTTTCATTATGGGGTATGGAATGCAAATTGGCGGGGGGGGGGCGGACTTCAATTATTTTTTTTTTTTAGCAGAAGGCCGCAACATAAAATGTGAAACCATGAAAGGGTCTGAAGACTTTCTGAATACTCAGGTTGGGAAACATGGCCCGTGTGTTGGCCACATCTCCTGGACCGACTGAGGATTCCCTGACCCGAACTAAGTGATAAATCTGATGCAGCCAGTTCGGGTCAGTGGACCGGCGGTCAGTCCAGGAGATGCAGCCAACACACGGGCCATGTTTCCCAACCTGAGCACGATCGTGTGTCAGCCCCTACTCTACAAATCTACAAATCATGGTTTACACTCCATTCACATCCAGAGCAGCATTCACAGTTCTGCAGCTTTCTAAGATCCCTGCTTGGTGTCAGTGAATAAAAACAGCAAGAAGATGAAAGGCAATCCTGCTCACAAGGCCGAGGAGCTAGGTTCAGCGTATAAGTTTTTAGGTAGCCTATGGTCTAAGACGAGAGAGAGATTTGTGCTGCTGTGTTAAAGGGTTGTCCAAGAATGTAAAGTAATCCCCTCTAATTGATGGTGGTCCCATCACTGGTTAGGGGTCGTGTCCCCATAAAAAGCTGGTGCGGCATTTCAGCGTGTGCACTGCCCTCCATTCAAACACTATAGGATGGACGGAGATGCTTTCAGGCCCATAGACTTTGAATGGAACGGCAGTACACAGTCTCGACCACCTCGTGAATCAGGGAAGAGACATGGGACCCCGAAACTTGTGACTGGTGAGGGTCCCAGAGGCCAGACCTCACCTATCCAACACGTATCTCTTTGAAATTAAAGGGCATCTGTCAGCAGTTTTGTCCCTATGACACCGGCTGACCTGTTACATATGCACTTGGCGGCTGAGGGCATCTGTGTTGGTCCCATGTTCATATGTGCCCGCATTGCTGAGAAGAATGAGGTTTTTCTACATGCAAATGAGCCTCTAGGAGCAACGGGGGCGTTGCCATTACACCTAGAGGCTCTGCTCTCTCTGCAACTGCCGCGCCCTCTGCATTGTGATTGACAGGACCAGGCGGTGTAAATGTGATCACACCTGACCCTGTCAACCAAAGCGCAGAGAGTGCAGCAGTTGCAGAGAGAGCTGAGCCTCTGGGTGTAATGGCGACGCCCCCGTTGCTCCTAGAGGCTCATTTGCATATATTAAAACATCATTGGGACCAACACAGATGCCTTCAGCTGCCAAGTGCACATTTAACAGGTCAGCCAGTGTCATAGGTACAAAACTGCTGACAGATGCCCTTTAAAGAGGCTGCTCCAGAACGATAATTTATTGTATACCAGTCTGTTATACTGCAACAAACCCTCAGCTGTGTGAGCAGGATGTGGTTTGCATGCATTGCCACAGAGTCCATGGTACGACAGGATTTTAAAGAATGGAGTTTTTACAGGACTCTGCGATTCCAAATGGCAACAAGCACATTTGTAAATGCAGCTTTGGATGGGATTGGAGAACAAAAGATGCGGTAAATGGAGAACAATCATTTTCAGGGTTACCCTGCATCTAGAGATATACTGACATGAAGAGGTTCACAGCATCTTCCAAGGTAAAGCCCGCGAGGCCATGAGCCTTGAATGACTCCACAAACCGCACAAAAGGTAAAAATAGAAAGAAAAACCTAATGACTGATGAACTGGAACAGAGACAATGGAGCCTTGTCCGCGATAATCTGACTATTAACTCCTTCAGGACTAGGCTGCAGGCTTACAAAGTCCAGACCCCGATGCGGGATGATCAAATCCCGGGACTATTTCCTATAATCGGCTCGTAGAGGAGATAACGCAGCAGACGGACGTTTCCTTCTGGTTAACCAGACTCCGATCACAGCCGGGGAACGAGCCATTACTCATGGTATTGTTTCTCTTGGCGGAGAATCCTAATATGGCTTCAGTTTTCATCTGAGAACCAGTTAACTAGATCATGGCCAGAAGAGGTTTTAGAAAGCCCCGATTCACTGATCCCAAAACTGAAAACAAGGGGTAGATGGGAGAGCCAGCACCTAGGCATGGGGGTACCCTGGCATGCTTGCTAAAAGCGGGATGTTGTGCGGACCACCATGTGCCGTACATCGGGTACCCCAGCCGATCATGAGGAGCTCATTGTAATGAAAGGGGTCCTCCAAGGAGGGCATCTCCCTTCACAGTGCAAAATTGGACCCCCTTCTGTACCGTTCCCATAGCATTCACGCCCCAAACTGAAGGTGGCCATAAACATTAGATAGCCTGCAGCTATTCCGTCCGCCCCCCTACATTCACATGTTCTCCATAGATGGAGCAGAGTAAGCCAGGCACCTCTGGCGGCAGCTTCGGTCTTTGGACGACAAAGGGATCGGACATATTGAAATCAAACATGCCTGATCCTCCTTCTCCTCGACAGCTACCAGTAGAAGAGTTAGAACATCTCCATACACGTTAGATTTGGACAACATATATCCCAATGTGTATGGCAGGTATCATATGAAGGGGTGGGGGGTTAGGGTCTATTCACACGTCAGCAAAATGGCTCCGGAACAGGTGCGGACCCATTCATTTTCAATAGGGCTGGAATGTGCTGTTCGCATCCGCATTTGCGGATCCGCACAAAAGTAGAATATGTCCTATTCTTGTCCGCAATTGCGGACAAGAAAAGGCATTTTCTATGAGCGTGCCGGCGATGTGCGGATCTGCAAAAAACACATATGGACGTGTGAATGGACGGCGTCCGTGCGCGTTCCGCAATTTGCAGAGCGGCACGGACAGCCTTTAATATAACTGCCTATTCTTGTCCGCAAAGCGCGGACAAGAATAGGACAGGTTATAATTTTTTTTTGCGGGGCCACGGAACGGAGCAACGGATGCGGACAGCATACGGAGTGCTGTCTGCATCTTTTGCGGCCCCATTGAAGTGAACGGGTCCGCACCAGACCCGCAAAAACAACGGCCGTGTGCACGAGGTCTTAATGAAAGACGAATGGTTTTTAAAGTTTACTGTAAAGAAAGTATAAAAAGGCTTGTCGGTTAAAAGTAACTGGCAAACGGCAGGGAAGGGGTAAACTAATAAAACCAGTAACGCTTACTGGTTTCCAGTAAAAAGGTGTCAATGTACCACAAGGGACCACTGCAGCCAATCACTGGTATATGATACGAGACTGGTGGCACATCACAGAGAAAAACTGGACCAATGGTGGTGCTGGAGAAGAGGGGGGTTTGAACCAGTAAGAATAGGTTTTTTTAAACTCCGACAGCCCCTTTAAAGAGGTTGTCCAATTTTATTTATATTGATGACCCATCATGCCTTTCACAAGACCTAGGTGCACCTCAGTCTCATTCAAGTGAATCCGCCTTAACTGCAATACCAGGCGCAGCCACTACACAATGTATGGCGCTGTGCTTAGTAAACCGCGAGGAGGTCACCGAAACACCCTGGCTTCCTCAAACAGCTGATCGTGGGGGTCCCGGGTCTCAGACCCCCCCACTGATCACCAATTCTGAGGATAGCCAATATTAAATATTTGAAAAACCCCTTTAAAGAGGACCCTTCATCAGTTTGTACTTTCTAAAATCAATACCTCACTTTGTAGGCCAAGATTAGGAGATGGTGAACAATTTTTTCTCAATGGCCGTGGCACAGTCTGCTGCGATTGGACATCTCACAGCCACGGAGAAGGAGACGCCCCCTGAAAAACACTGCCGTCTCCTCCTCCCTATACCGATGCTATTGATTAGCATACAGGGCGCCAAAACAGAACGGGAGGCAGAGTGCCGCAACAGAGGAGCAGATCAGTTTAAAAAGAAAAAAAAAATTGCGCGATGACATCACCTAATCTTTGCCTACAACATGAGGTATTGATTTTAGTACAAATTGATGAAAGGTCCTCTTTAAAGGCTATGTACACCTCCGGAGGCAATTTTTTTTTTATGATTGCACGTTACTCATTTTTGGCTAAAAATAATTTTTTTTAAATTGGCCTTTATTAAAAATATTGAGCTGTTCTGTCACAAAGGTTAACTGTTTGTCTAGCTGTGTGACTGGTACTTTCACTTTGTGCCCGGTCATCTCTAAACCTCTAAGAGGTCATAAACACGTATTTAAGTCACATTCTTATCAGTAAGATAAGAACTGCCCTATAACGAGCGTTTAGAATGTCAGAGAGCAGAGACAAGGAGCCAGTCAGCTCCTGGGCTGATGAAGCAGAGAGAAAATCCACAGGCTGCTACTAGAGAATCTCAGCTCTGTACACAAAAAAGGGCTCCATATTTTTAATAAAGACCAATTAATTATTTTTTTTTAGCTCAAAAGTACAATGCAATAGTACAAAAGAAAAATTGCCCCAAAGGGTGCACATAGCCTTTAAGCTTTCTATAACGAACAGGGTTCAGGGGCAATCCCCACTTTGGACAAAACTTGTTACAATTGTATCTAGTCTAGACCAGCAGCCTGCACTCCAGACAAATTGTAACCAACAACCAGATCAAGAAAGGAATCTGCGCTGCCCGAAGTGTTCAGCTCACAGAGGATTGCCTAGACTGGATACGATTGTAACAAACCCTCAGCTGTGAAAAGTCAGGAAGGATCTGTGTATTAGAAAGGTGTTGAACTGTTCACTAAGAAAGCTGAGAAAACCCAAGTTAAATACCAGCAATTAAATCGATGATGGATTCACAGGACTACTTTACAGGAGATGGACCTGATAGTAATTGTACGTGGGCTGCAGCGGCTACCCACAGAAGAGTGTCAGCTCACATGCTCCGTCCTGGATGCCTGCAGAGACGCCTTCATGCATGTAGCATCGGTTAGTCACACACAGCAAACGGCGTTCCTTCTCAGGGTCGTCCACCACAAACCTAAACCCAAGATGCAATGAGCCCATTCAAGTGCCAGACCGGCTAATGGACAAGCGGGGTGAGTGGTCTATAACGAGGGGGGTGGGATGAGATACCATTACAGCTCAGTATCTCCCACAGAAGAAGCGGTGAGGGTTAAACATTCGGCAGTGATCACATGGATGGGACTTACATCACTCATCAGACCCTTGAAGACCACCAGCTCGGACTTCAGCCGCTCGATCTTCTCGTTGAGCTCATCATGGACATTATAAGCCTCTTGGGCCTCCTGAGGGAAACAACGAGGAGCCATGAAAGACACGTTCACACCTGCGTCGGGAGAACGTCTCTGCAGGCTCCCCATCACTTACCTCTTGGAGGGTCTCCACCATGGATTGTAGGTTTGACCTCTTGGCCAACTCTTCCTCCCACCTGCAAAGAGAAAAAAAAAAAAACAGTCAGTAAGGAAACTGGTGAAAGGTTGGACACACACTTCAGGATCATCTTATATCTAGTTCCATTCTGCAGTAGCTCTCAGGCTGTAGTAGCTCCTGCTGGTTCAGTGTCTGCAGTACAGAGGCCTCCAATCAATGGCTGCAGGGAGCTCCCAAACCTCTACATCTCCTCCAGTGCAATGTTCCACCGCATTAGGTGTCATGCACACGGCAGTTGCTTGGCCGTTCCGTGTATTGGGGGCCACAATTTGTGATCCCCAATGCATGGGCACCATCCGTGCAGCTGCCACAATGGATCCAGACCCATTCAACTTGAGGATCAGCATGTCGAAATTCGGCACACACACACACACACACACACACACACACACACACACACACTTTCTCCCGTGACAAACGAACCTGAGCCGGACATCTTAAAATACAAGGATCTCCTGGAATCGGAGGTTCTAATGTGTTTCGACTCCTTAAAGGGTTACTCCAGCTTATAAGTCACTATTCGAATCAGCCAGCACAGCACAGACGTTGGAGCGAAAAAGGACACGCCTGCTCCCCGCTCCATTCCAGCGCTGGGAAGTCCAGTCTGGATACTTCCAATTCCTGGCCTGTGCACATCTGGACAGGGTCACCTGCACTACTGCAGCCGACCACTGGCCTGTGCACATCTGGACAGGGTCACCTGCACTACTGCAGCCGACCACTGGCCTGTGCACATCTGGACAGGGTCACCTGCACTACTGCAGCCGAACACTGGCCTGTGCACATCTGGACAGGGTCACCTGCACTACTGCAGCCGAACACTGGCCTGTGCACATCTGGACAGGGTCACCTGCACTACTGCAGCCAACCACTGGCCTGACCTGGGACCTGTCTCCAAGCGGCATATGACCCAGCAGAGAATCAGGGAGCAAGTGAGGGGCTTTACGATCAGCACTCTACCGGCCAAATTGATATAAAAACTGGAATAACCCTTTAAGTAAAAGCATATGTCATACATAAAAGCCGGCGGTGGACTGCAGCCGTCACTGGATGGCTAGTTGAAAAAAAATATATAATTTAAAGGGGCTGTCCAGGATTAAAAAAAAACAGCCCCACACCTGTCCTTAGGTCGTGTGGCACTGCAGCTCATCCTCATTCACTTCAATGGAGCTGAAATATCTATGGAGGAGACAAAGCCAACACTCAAGCCCCAATCAACGCGTTCCCATCAATACGTATTCCGGAGCTGGTCACCTACACAGGGCCCGTCCATCCATCCTGTGACGCCATTACACAGCGAGAGAAAGATCACGCATGTGGATACAAATTGGGGGGGTGGGGGGGGTCTTCACTGCATTTCTTACATTTCTCTCATGAACCAGGAGGCTCAGGATGAATTACATTATAGGCCAGTGATGGTTAACCACTGGCGCTCCAGCTGTGGTGAAACCTTGACTCCCAACATGCTCCATTCATTTCTATGGAGTTCTGAGGCCTGGGCTCGGTGCAGGCAATTGTAGGACAGGACAGGAGACCATGTGGTGACTACATGGACGGGGGGGGGGGGGGGGGGGGGACGGACGACGACTATAAAGGACGTTTAGGGAAGCTGATAATCATGGACGTTTTCTGCTCCAGATTCTGTTTCGAGCACAGACTAAATTTAGAAAAGTCTTTCAGAGTCAAGAAAGAAGATGAAGAGATCGCCTTCCTCAGCTCTTGGACAACTTCCAATCCCCCAGGAGGGCGGCAGTCCGTGGCTCCATATTGCGGCATCTGAAATATGTCTCTATTTTAGCCGCATTCCAGGCATTTCATGAGCAAATGATTTTATCAGAGAGAGTGGAGACTGATGCAATATTCACAAGGGGGAAAGAGACGAGCGCAGCTCTGGAGGACACTGCCGCTCACGCATTATTCCACAGGCAGGCTGCATCCTAAAAAAGAACCTACACGGATCGCTGGTGGAAGAGACCAAGTGACCAACAGAGGGGGGGGGGGGGGAAGAAGAACTGCATCCTAAAAAGAACCTACCCCAGTCACTGGTGGAAAAGACCAAGTCACTAGCAACGGGGGGCTGTAAATCAGTTCTTGCACTATGTCCAAAACCGTAAAAGGCATCTGTCAGCAGTTTTGTCTCTATGACACTGGCTGACCTGTTACATGGGCGCTTAGCAGCTGAAGACATCTGTGTTGGTCCCATGTTCCTATGTGTCCGCATTGCTGAGAAAAATTATGTTTTAATACATGCAAATGAGCCTCTAGGAGCAATGGGGGCGTTACCATTACACCTAGAGGCTCTGCTCTCTCTGCAACTGCCGCACTCTCTACACTTTGAATTGTGACCACATTTATACTGCCTGGCCCTGTCAAAGTGCAGAGGGCAAGAGAGCAGAGCTTCTAGGTGTAATGGTAACGCCCCCGTTGCTCCTAGAGGCTCATTTGCATATATTAAAAACATAATTTTTCTCAGCAATGTGGGTACATAGGAACATGGGACCAACACAGATTCCTTCAGCTGCCAAGGGCACATGTAACAGGTCAGCCGGTGTCAGAGGCACAAAACTGCTGACAGATGCCCTTTATAATGTAGTTCTACGCTCCAGTACACACAGGCCCACATTTTGGCGACTTTGGCGCAAGACACACTTTGCATAACCGAAGATCACAAAGTGACTTGCGAGTCACCACAACCGTGGAAATGCCCCAAATTTGCAAAACGGCCACCTTAGGTACTCCAGGGCGGCAGGTACAATACCCTGCACACAGGGCGGATATTAACGTCCTCGCACTGCAGTGTTTTCTGAGGACGCCGAGCCCTGCAGAAAGGGACATGGGCGCAGCGTCAGCTTCTAGATTCCCCTTGATAAATGACAAGCAGAATTAAAGGGTGATAAGCGGCTCAGGCATGCCATGTAACATTCCTGCCGCTCATGACTAACCCCCAGCAAGAAGCACCTTGTTCACACATTACACACAGTGCTGGAATGTAAGTAATCAGCACGAACCCCTGAGGAGGGCGACACTTCCCGAACACAACACAAATACTGCGCTAAACACAGGATGTCACCAGGAGGTACACAAATAACATGGTAACCAACAAGCTGAACCCCATGATATAGCCTCTATGTAACATACAGCAGGGTCAATGTACATACATTATCCTGTACTGATCCTGAGTTACATCCTGTATTATACTCCAGAGCTGCACTCACTATTCTGCTGGTGGAGTCACTGTGTACATACATTACATTACTTATCCTGTACTGATCCTGAGTTACATCCTGTATTATACTCCAGAGCTGCACTCACTATTCTGCTGGTGCAGTCACTGTGTACATACATTACATTACTTATCCTGTACTGATCCTGAGTTACATCCTGTATTATACTCCAGAGCTGCACTCACTATTCTGCTGGTGCAGTCACTGTGTACATACATTACATTACTTATCCTGTACTGATCCTGAGTTACATCCTGTATTATACTCCAGAGCTGCACTCACTATTCTGCTGGTGCAATCACTGTGTACATACATTATATTACTTATCCTGTACTGATCCTGAGTTACATCCTGTATTATACTCCAGAGCTGCACTCACTATTCTGCTGGTGCAGTCACTGTGTACATACATTACTTATCCTGCACTGATCCTGAGTTACATCCTGTATTATACTCCAGAGCTGCACTCACTATTCTGCTGGTGCAGTCACTGTGTACATACATTACATTACTTATCCTGTACTGATCCTGAGTTACATCCTGTATTATACTCCAGAGCTGCACTCACTATTCTGCTGGTGCAGTCACTGTGTACATACATTACATTACTTATCCTGTACTGATCCTGAGTTACATCCTGTATTATACTCCAGAGCTGCACTCACTATTCTGCTGGTGCAATCACTGTGTACATACATTATATTACTTATCCTGTACTGATCCTGAGTTACATCCTGTATTATACTCCAGAGCTGCACTCACTATTCTGCTGGTGCAGTCACTGTGTACATACATTACTTATCCTGCACTGATCCTGAGTTACATCCTGTATTATACTCCAGAGCTGCACTCACTATTCTGCTGGTGCAGTCACTGTGTACATACATTATATTACTTATCCTGTACTGATCCTGAGTTACATCCTGTATTATACTCCAGAGCTGCACTCACTATTCTGCTGGTGCAGTCACTGTGTACATACATTACTTATCCTGCACTGATCCTGAGTTACATCCTGTATTATACTCCAGAGCTGCACTCACTATTCTGCTGGTGCAGTCACTGTGTACATACATTACATTACTTATCCTGTACTGATCCCGAGTTACATCCTGTATTATACTCCAGAGCTGCACTCGCTATTCTGCTGGTGCAGTCACTGTGTACATGCATTACTTATCCTTTATTTATCTGGGGCTTCAGCCGGTATTATACTTCAAGGCTGAGCTCTACCAACATCCTCTGCTTGTTCAGTGTCTGCACGGAGCCAGTCTCAGTCTTTACACCAGGCACCGTACAGTCTTCTCCGTTACAGAGATAGCTGCCCCCTTCATTGTAGAGACTCAGTTTAGCTGTTGCAGGTGATGGACAAGCTTTCTGATCGTTTCCCATGCCTGAGGCTCAAGTATCTTCTATATCGGCGGAGGGCGCAGTCTGTCAGATTCGGGGTCACATTTATCAGCAGGTGGTCTTCAGTACAATATTGTATATTTTTAGTACAGGGACCTGCAAGAACTGCTGTCCGCACCGCTGGTAATGCCATTGTACGGGCGGTCAGCGCTCTAAGCGTCCGCCAGGCCTCGCAGACTTGTAATCACAGGCCGCCGAGCCGCCAGCTGCTGATTTTTAATCCAAGCTGCATTTCCTGGACGATGTCCAAAGGAAGCATTAAACTGATAAGAGCCCCTCCTCGCCGGCCGTAAATCACTGCTCAGCAAGGGCACCTGGCCTGCCGATGGCGGACTGGGAATACGACCTACCTGTGCAGTCATCGCATGCGAAGGCCGGCAGCCTGGCACGGGAAATTAACCCCTTCCCTGCCCTCCTACAACAGAGCGTGCCGTACAGCTTAGGACTCATGCACGCAACCGTAAGTATTCCGCGGTCTGCAAACCGAAATATAGATACTGGTCGCGTGCATGCCGCAATTTCCTCGGGCCCCATAGTCAAAACGTCTGTTCTGTCTGTTTTTCCAGGACAGACCTGCAGATAACACACAATGCGCTGCAGTTTTTGCAGAAATTAAATCGGTCTAATGCGTAAAAAATGTAGCGCGGATGCAAAAAGACCTCGTTCTATTTTTTTATTTTTTTGCGGTGTTACAGAACGGACATATGGATGCGTGAAGTTGTATGAATGCACTTGAAAGGACTGGCTGGGACTTGTAGTTTTAAAGCAGGACCCCACCTAAGGCTACTTTCACACTAGCGTTTCTATTTTCCAGTATTGATATCAGTCATAGGGTTCAAAAAAACGCTTCCGTTCAGTTCTCATACCGGAGAGCGGCAGGCTGCGGTTTGATTTCCGTCCTGGGATGTGGAGCAAGACGGATCCATCATAACCCACAACGCAAGTCTCTGCCACAATAGAAAAACGGATCCGTCCCCCATTGACTTTCAATGGAGTTCATGACGGATCCGTCTTGGCTAGGTTACAGATAATACAACTGGATCCGCTCATAACGGATGCAGACGGTCGTATTATCAGTAACGGAAGCGGCAGTTAAGTGGAACAAAGTGGCTGTGGATCGGAGAGTGGCTTATTTTTTGTTTAGGTTATTTTTAGAGATGAGAGAATTTCATGGTTATAAAATTCGTTCACGCTTCATTTACTGGTAAAAGGCGAATTGCGTTATGGATTCCGTTACCACGGACCATAACGCAATTCTATGACGGGATGCCTTTAGGGGTATTCCGTTATTCATTCCGTCATAATAGAAGTCTATGGGCTGCGAAACGGATCCGTCCTGTTTCCGTTATGCAGGGGAGTCCTCTCCTGATCGAGTTCTCTCCTGCATAACGGAAACGGGACGGATCCGTTTTGCAGCCCATAGACTTCTATCATGACGGAATGAATAACGGAATGCCTCTAAAGGCATCCCGTCATAGAATTGCGTTATGGTCCGTGGTAACGGAATCCATAACGCAATTCACCTTTTACCAGTAAACAAAGCGTGAACGAATTTCAAAATATGAAATTAGCTCATCTCTATTTATTTGCTTTAAGGGCCATAATGAAAATATTTTTTTTGGGGGGGGGGGGGGGTTAGGCAGACAACCCCTTCAGACCATAGGCATCCAGAGGAACCAGTCTATATACGGGCCGAGGCCGGGAACCTCCTCACATTCCAGCCCCGGGATATTTACCAGACAGCTGCAGCGTGAAATTCATCTACATACCATCTAAGCCGAAATCTTAGAAGGGATCCTTGCAGGAGATGAGAATCCCCGACTGTAACCAAGGAGGGAACGTGTTAGGGTCCATTCACTCGTCTGTATGCGTCTTGCAGATCCGTAAAACACAGACACCTGCAATGTGCGTTCTGCATCTTGTCCGCAATTGCAGAACGGAAGTGCGGATCTGCAAATGGGGATGCGGACAGCACATTGCGGCCCCATTGAAAATAAATGGATCCGAACCCGTTCCGCAAAATTGCGGAACAGATGCGGACGTCTGAATGGACCCTTAAAGGGTTACTCCAATCTCAGCCATTGATGGCATAAAGCTAGGATAGGCGTTCGTGCCACAGATTGGACCTGCACCATCGAAGTGAACAGAGAACATCTGTGCATGCGCAGCCACCCTCCGTTCACCACTTCGGGAGTTCAGCAAATAGCCGAGCGCTAGGTCGTTTATTTCTGGCAATCCCATAGCGGAGAACGGAGCATTGCGCTCTCCATTCACCGCTATGGGACTTCTGAAAACAGCCGAGCATGCTCTGTTGACCATTTTCAGAACGCGCAGTTAACGGAAAGGTGGCCGCGCATGCGGAGCGGTTCTCTGTTCACTTCAGGGGGTCCCATACTGTAGGATAGCAGCAGGCTCCAGATGTGGGAGCCCCACCTATTTTACATTCATGGCATCAATGTCCCAGATGGACCAACCCCTTTTAGCTTTCTAAGGCCGGGGCTAAGTGGAGATCTTGGACGCAACACTAGTGCAAATTGCAGTGATTGAGACGCCAGAATGGTGAATACCGCTAGATTCCCTCCCCCCCGATTCTGCGGTGGTGGCAACTTGAGCGACGCTGCAACCACATTCAGTTTGGCGGCGGCTGCACTATTACACAATGATCCTGGGTCACACGACAGGTGTCAAGGCCAAGATGGCCGTGTAGCCCCAAAAATTCATACATAGAAAGAGGCGCAGGCTTCTTGATAAGTTTAGGAGCATCTTCTGGAAGTCCGCCATGGACTGGAGTCAATTCACCTACGATAGTTTCTGGTGTAAACGATAATAAAAGTTTTGGGCCACGCCCCACTAAGCCACACCCATTCTGCAAAAGGGCCACAAGTGGCGTAAAATTAAATGAAAACCGCAACTTTTTTTTTTTTTATTGGTGTAAAACCTTTGATAAGATTCTTTCCTTTGTTAGGCCTCATGCACAAGAACGTTGTTCTGGTCTGCATCCGAGCCGCAGTTTTTGTGGCTCGGATGCAGACCCTTTCACTTCAATGGGGCGGCAAAAGATGCCGACAGCACTCAGTGTGCTGTCCGCATCCGTTGCTCCGTTCCGTTTTGCGGACAAGAATAGGCAGTTATATTAATGTCTGTCCGTGCCGCTCCACAAACTGTGGAACGCACACAGACGCCATCTGCGTT
Source organism: Bufo bufo (assembly GCF_905171765.1). Taxonomy (NCBI): domain Eukaryota; kingdom Metazoa; phylum Chordata; class Amphibia; order Anura; family Bufonidae; genus Bufo; species Bufo bufo. The sequence goes on along the minus strand of NC_053389.1, from coordinate 46,763,142 downwards.
TTGTGGATCCGCAATTTGCAGACTGCAAAACACACAATGGTCGTGTGCATGTAGCCTAAGTCAATTCCTCACCATAGTCATGATCGCTGCTTGCCATCAGTGAATGGAGGCATTCCCATTGACATCCAGCAGCTGTAAACCTGTCCAGAACTAAAAAGGTCACAGCTGAGAGTTTGCTACACTTGCATGAAGTCTACCCGGAAAGCCTACAGCCATTATCCTACAGCCGAGCATGATGGGAGTTGCAGTTTTACAACAGCTGGAGGGCCGCAGGTTGAGCATCCCTGGTCTAGACAATTCTGAGCTAAACCCATCAGCAGCACACATCTCCCTCCTCTTCTGACAGATCGTTACAATGTATCAGCGCAGATTGTTACAATGTACTAGTATGTGTAGAATGTAACAAACTGTCCAGGGCAGTGGAACTATCTGACTGGTTTCATTCACAGAGGATTGTCTAGAGTAGGCTGAATACAATGCAGCAAAGACTTGGTTTCCATTCACTGACAGCAAGTTCTTTCTAAAGCCAAACAACCTGCCAGTCGGGAATACGGGAAAGCTGGATACTAGACCCCATGGAGCAGGAGGGTTGTCACCCTGCTTTCCCGGACACCTCTGGAACGTAGACTCTTCTAGATTTATGGAAGCGTGTCAGTCTCCGTACAACGCCTCGCCTAATGGCGCTTTTCTCTACAGGTTTCCTCTCCACTCGGGTGTCATTCACTGCAGGAAGCGTCGGGATAATGAAGGACAAATGATGTAATCTATTAAAGAGGACGGAATCAAAAAGGGCTTTACTCAACCCTGCAAGGGCCGTCTGCGCCGAGATCGGAGGAGATTTACAGGGATTTGTAACCGTCAAGGTGCTGGGCACGCCCGATGGGACACACCCCGGTGATGTGAGAGCATGACGCCGAGCGCCAGAGGATTCCCGATGAGTCCTGGCTCCGGATCACATCATGAAAGCAATCGGCGCACGGTTTCCAATGGCGGATTCCTCCCGGCGCCAATATTATTCACCCCCCCCCCCCCCCCCCCACTACAAGCCGATCCGACCAGTCACTCACATTACAATTCCTGAAGCATGACATCGGCAGCTAACATCATGCAACTACAACTCCCCTCATCCACCCTCCATAAAAATGGAGGCACACAGTTTGAAGGGGTTTCTGCTGGCTGTCAGTGAATGGGAACACTCATTCCCTACATTCAAGCATGTCTCTAATAATTCTCACAGCTGATGGTTTGTTACAATTGCATCCAGTCCGGACAAACCTCTGAATAAAGTGCTGTTCACATTTCTGTCTGGAACACAAAAACATCCGAAATTGCGGCGGGGAAAATAATGCTGCATGTTGCGCTATTCTTCCCTTGCAATATAGCTAGGTTCACACGTAGGATTTTGGACGAGGATTTGGGCGCCGATTTCGCACTAAAATGCACGCAGAACTTCCCCATGGAGTTTAATGGGGAATCTGCATGTTAAACCATAGTTTAACCAAGCACGCCACGTTCGCTCCGTTATTTCGGATCCCTCACGCACAATCACAGACAGGACATGGATGCTCCCCGAGTTCTGTCAGGGCTTTACATAGACCACTAATAGGGGGCGTTCTGGAAACAAAATTTTCAGCCTATGTCCATGAAATAGGGCATAAAAAAAACGGATCCTTCCCGGATGAACCACTGACCATCAAGTCACAGATGTCATCACAGTGTGAATAAGGCCTTAATCTGCAATGTTAGCTACATTTTATCAGTCTGAAGTCCTGACTGGATACAACTGTAACAAACCCTCACCTGTGAGAGGTATTACCTTTTGTACAGGTTTTCGGCCTCCAGCTATAAACAATGGGGAAGATTGATCAGACTGGTATGAAGTAGAACTGGCCTAGTTGTCCATTGCAGCCAATCAGATGCCACCTTTTTTCAGACCTCCAATGAAAAATGAAAGCTAGAATCTGAGTGGTTGGCTTGGTGGTCCACAGCAGCCAATCAGATTCCACCTTTCATTTTTCAAAGGAGCTGTGGTTGCTATGGACAACCAAGCCGGTTTTCCTCTACACCAGTTTTGATAAATCGACCCCAATGACTGTTCCTCAAATAGTAAAGAAATATATTTTTTTTTTTTAAATTGCAGAAGTTTTCTTCACATGATCAAACGTTAGAAAACCCCTTTCCGTTTTGCGCCATGGATATTAATGTGTATACAGACTCCCCCCCCCCCCCCCCCCCCCCAGAAACCACTTCCTCTGGGCTCGATCTCCTCCTCATCACTGCTCTGCACCCAGTTACTTCCTCCCAGTTCATGCCAAACCCTAATAAGAACATTTCTAATTAACACTTTCATGGAACCAGCCTCTCCCGAAAGAAAAACAGGGTCAGTGGCTGAGATTAGATGTTTCCGAGACGGAAACTAGTCCTGCTCGCAGAGCTGAGGGTTTTCTACCATGAATCATCATCATAAGCAAAAGCCTGATATGTTCGTTTGGCGTTTAGAGCCCCAATGGGGAAAGGCATTGATGTCCACCTCTGAGGTATAGGTTGGCGATATAGAAACGATTACCGTAAATGTATAACTCCAGAAGGAGGAGAGATCTGTGCGGCTCACGCATTTAGACTCGTCTATGTGGATACAGGGTGACAAGCACGTATAGGCAAGATATGTTTTAGCCTCCATTCCAAGACAGCAAGCAGAGCTGTTAAAAAATAATATATATATATAAAAATAATAAATAATATTCTAGAACACATTTTACTTCTAGAATCAGAGGGAAGGGATTTGGCAAATTTTGCAATTTTTTTTTTTTGGCACTGATGCAGCAAAAGACGTGGGGATGGCAGGGAATTGGGCGATTCAATGAGCTTTCGATATTCTGCGGTGTTCCCCTTTATGGTAACAAAACCTAAACGCGGAGTCAGTCGGTCACAAGAACAGATCCGGTAGGGTTCTGGAGAGTTTCTTCCACGTGAGGTTGTTCCATGAGGTGGATCCACAAGTATGCAGCCGGAGGGTTTCTATATGTGGGATCAGGAAAAACACGTGACCTCAGCAGAGGGCCTCCATATACAGTCCTGACACACAAGCTCCTCCGTGTGCGGTTTACAGGACGCTGCAGCAGACTGATCTGTATCCAGGGTGCAGAGGTGGCAGTCGCTACCGGGCCCAGGAGCCTGAAGGGGCCCAAAGACCCTTGTGCCGCATAAGAAGACACTGGCATTATAGAAAGTGCATGCTGGTCAAGTTACCCCTCTGGCTGGAGGGAAGGGGTTAGGTCAAGAATTTGGCATGGCGGGGGTGGGGGTGAGGTTTTTGCCTCAGGCAGCACGAATGCTATGTGCTTCCCTGCCCCCATAGCACGGAAGGAAGGGGGGCCCAAGCTGAACCCCTGCACCAGGGCCCATGAGCCCATAGCTACGCCCCTGTCTGTATCCATCCCTCCATGGCTGCTCTAACCAAATCACTGCAGGAGGGTTACCTAAAAAGGACGCCATTAATAGAACAGAAGCTTAGGGACGGTTGGGGGGGGATGGGCAGGAGAACGTCGAGGAACAGCAAGCAGACACGGCGAAATCACTTAAAGGGGTAGTCAAGTGGGTAAAAATAAAAAACAAAAATCTATCCACAGATGGTCCTACTGCTGTGGATAGGAGATAGCTTAACAACCGGAATACCCCTTTAATTACTTCAGTACAGAACATGACACATTCACTTGTCATCGACCAGATACGTCTTTATGGGAGAACTCTACAAAGGATGAATGACCATCAGGTTTACCAGGCCATGGCTAAGGGACGCTCACATCTGGTGGCTAGGCTGCAGATTTTCTGCTGCACACTTACCAATGCTGAAAGTGTTAAAACCAAAGACATTTAAAGGGGTATTCCAGTTACATTCCGTTATTTCCTAGCCACAGGATAGGACAAGGTCAGCAACCTTCTGACACTCCAGCTGCTGTGAAACTACAACTCCCAGCATGCAACCATGCTCAGCAGTTCTTATAACTCCTGGAATGCTCCTAATGGAGCATTCTGGGAATTGTAGTTTCTGAACAGATGGAGTGCCGGAGGTTGCTGATCCCTGGGATAGGGGATAAACGATCAGATGGGTGAGGGTCTTACCACCGGGACCCCCACCGATCACAAGACGCGAGAATAGCGTTCTGCCATCAAGAATCCCCATAGAAATGAATGGAGCAGCCGCATGAATATATGAACGGCCGCTACATTCATTTCAGAGGGGCTGCAGGGGGCACGGAGCCCCCGTTCTTGTGATCAGTGGGAGTCCCAGCAGTCCTGATAGCAAATATTGGGGGGAAAGGATCGGTCATGTTGAGATTCAGCATGTCTGATCCTATGTTCTCAAGTAAGATACGCTGCTAAGGTATCTGGGGGGTATACCTGTAGAGGAGTCTAGCAGAGCCTTAAGGGCCTTTTAAATTGGGGGATGATAGCTCCCCGTCACAGACATACGAGTTATTTGATTTGCCTGGGAATAGAACAGATCAGAAGGTCATACATAAATGGGAAACTGTCCCTTTAAAAATAATATTTTTTCTTCCACTTTGCCCATCTAATCTACAGTATCTCTCTATTACAGGCTTTGGATGTGATGCACGCCTCCACCTGGTAGCGCCGACATGAGTCTCCTGCCTTTTCTAAGCATTGGGGTGTGTGGAAACACGTACAGACGCCGCTCCTCGCCCGCAGGCCATCTCACCGACCGTCTGCAGAAAGGAAACTTATGTAATTGAACGGCAATTAAACTTGTTGTCGATTGTGTTACTTTATGAAGCAATCAGATTAGGAAATCATCCAAGACCTAAACTGATGTCACCGGCGAGCGATGAGGTCACAGACGACATACCGCTACCTCACACCGCATAGAAGGCAAATAATTAGGACCATCTCTAGTTACGGGTCTTATGCTCCATTCACAGCCAAAGCTGCATTTACAGTTCTGCCGATCTGATGTTAAACTGGTCACAGTTGGGCCTAATTAGTCGGCTATAAGTAGACCCCCATGCCACAGGGTCTCACGCTGGTCGGCAGAGTACGCCTTGCCTTGGTGAGAGATTGCAGGTTTATGGTTTTGCATTTTATGCATGCTCCACAATCTGTTGGGGGGGGGGTGCCGCCAGCACATGCAGCTTTGGATGCGACTAGAGAAGATGACGACATGATGCAGGTTCAGATCAGCATAGTGAAGCAGACAGATCATATGGAGATCTCACGATCAGCAGAGGAGCCACCGCTTCAGCTGTACACGAGAAGCTGCCCAGTCAGACATCGGGTACCTCGTGCCTCAAGGACGGGCTGCATCTCATGAATAATGCAGCACAACGATGGGGGGTTTGCAGCTCTTCTGATCAATAATGGTTTAACATTGTGTAAATGCATTAGAGGAACGTGTAGGGGTCAGATGCTGCATGAACCCCACCGTGGCTTCCAGGACGGAGCGACGCCCGGGCTTCATACCCAGCACAATGCGCCACCGTGAGAGTCATGACCGTGATCTCAGGCAGCCGAACCAGAGCACCAAAAATATTACAGGAATAATAGGATTCTGTAGAATAGCTCCACTCCAGACAGACCTTTAAATAGTTATGGTGCATGTCCCCTTTAAATAAAGAAGAAGAAAAAAAAAAAAAAAGCATACGGATGTCAACTTTATTTTTTTGGGGCGGACTGCAAAACACATACGGTTGTGTGCATGTAGCCTTAACGCGGTCTTTGGAGACAGAAAGCAGGGTCATTAGTCGTCTCCTAGCTGCAGCCTTAGGCCTCTTTCACACGGGCGTCACGTGTGAGGGCCGAATATTATGCGGATGCATTGCGATTTTTCCGTGCGAGTGCAAAGCATTTTAATGGGTTTTGCACATGCGCAAGAAAAATCGGCATGTTTGGTTCTTCACAGAAGTTTAGGTTTGGGTTAGGTGTTGTGTAGATTTTAATAATGATCGTCTCCTAGCAACCATGAGTGAAAAAAATAAAATAAAAACACACCGCATCCGCACTTTCTTGCGATTTTCACACAGCCCTATTCACTTATATGGGGCCTGCGTTGCGTGAAAAACGCACAAAATAGAGCTTGCTGCGATTTTCACGCAACGCACAAATGATGCGTGAAAATCACCGCTTATGTGCACAGCCCCATAGAAATGAATGGGTCCGGATTCAGTGCAGGTGCAATGTGTTTACCTCACACATTGCGCCTGCGCAGAAAACTTGTCCGTGTGAAAGAGGCTTTAGGGTTGGGAAGGGGGGGGGGGGGCGGGGGGAAGCAGATTATAGCTATAGATCTACAGGAGCAGGTAAGTGGCCAGGAGGAGCTCTCCGTGACAGCAGCAGGCCACACAGGACGATGGCGATTTGTGGTTGTCACCCGATTCAGGACTCCGGCCTGAAACAAGCCATGGTGTGGCATAATGGAGACCGAGAGATCAAAGCGCTCAGGACTTCAGGTAAGAATTCCCATAGACCCCGGTGTCCATAGGAGTTCCCCTTTAAGTGAAAATGTGGTGAAGAGACTATTTTTTGTGGAATATTGAGGTACACTGGCCAGATGGAGGCTGAAGGGCCCGTCCATCGGGCTCCTACAACTCTACGGCCAGCTGTGGTGAAACTACAACTCTCAGCATGCACAACTGCTTGAATGTTCTCAGACCTCCCATGGAAGTGAATGGAGCATGCTGGGAGTTGTAGTTTGAGTGCTGGAGGTCGCTGATCCCTGGTACGTCTGACTTGTGATGTGCTCCGGGCTGAATATAGACAAGAACAAGATTGGGCCTGGGGACGAGTTCTCTTCAGACCCCCAACCCCCCCCATGAAAAGGGCCGGATAAAAGGAATCCGGCAGTTTTACCCCCCCAGGTTCAGCCTGTCAGAGAGGGGGTAATCAGTCACGCAGCGGCGCCCAAGAACATGATATCACATGAACACTACAAAAGCCCCCATTACACTCCCCCCGGCGGTATGACATGACAAAGGACACATTTATTGGTACTAATAAAAAGAATAAGACAAAGGGGGATCAAAAAATAAATAAAGAAATCTAAACCGCCCCCACCCCAAACCTACAAGCATCTGCACGCTATTCTGTCAGCGGGAGATTAAAGGACGGGTGATCGAGGGAAACTGCCGAAAGCTGAACATCTTGGTGGATTTAAAGGGGTTGTCTAGGATTTTGATAGTGAGGGCGTGTCCTCAGGATAGGTCTTCAATAGCAGATCTGTCCAACACCCCTACTGATCAACTGTTACCATGTGGCAACGGCACCAGAACTCCACAGCTCCGTCCATTGTAGTGCAGAACTCTTCCCATGGAAGAGAATGGAGGCAACAATGCTGCAGTTACCAGTTCTGTCCACTACACAATGGAGGGAGCTGTGGAATTCCAGAGCCATAGCTACAGCTTAACAGCTGATTGTCCGGGGTTGTGACCTCTCAGACCCCCACCAATCTGATATCGATGGCCTACCATGAGGCTAGGCCTTCCATAGCAAAATCCTGGACAATCCCTTTAAGGTGATGAGCAGAGTTCTAATGTGAACCTTTATTATGTATTTTTTCTTTATTTTCTTTATTAATTAAGGAAGTTTAAGACTTCATTTCTTGCCATTTTTAGGATCCCTGCTTGCCGTCAGCGAACGGGAACTGTGAGATTTGTGGCATTGACGAGTTTAGCTCATCCACCCTGGATACAACCGTATCAAACGCTACGGTGAGTAGTATTTCATCAGGACGATTTTCAGCCACCGACAGGAAGCAGAGATCTTTAAAATGACGAAGAATTGAAAGGAAGCGGTGTGTCAGTGCAGAGCTGGCCGTGACTAATGCTCTAGGCGTCATCCTGTAGCCCATGTTACTAGGAGAAACAATACATTGTTGCAACAATCTTCAATACACCCATCATCACTCTGAACAGCTCCAGGTCAGAAGGGGCACCGCTCATAAAACATAGAATGAAATATATATATATATATATATATATATAATATTTTTTTTTTTTCCTCTTCCTCTCTTATATTATAAAAATGAGTTTGTCTGTCTGTTCTTTATGCAAGACCAAACGACTGGACCGATCTTCACCAAATTTGGCACACAGGTACATCAGGTGTCCGGGGAGGTTTTAGACCGGGTCTCAGCTCTCTAGGACATACCGTTCCTGAGATATTCCCAAAAAATGACCTGCAAGTCTTTCTCTTCTTCTCCCTTCTTCACGCAAGGCTGGAGAGCAGCAGAGATCCCTGGACACGTGAACAGGAGCAGCAGGCAGAAGACACAGGCGCCGCTGATCACACAGCAATGTGATTTCTGGAAATGGATGACTGCGGAGCGCTCTCCAGGATTCTTGGCATCAGTGTGGGGTGGGGGTGGATACAGAGTCACTTCCTAACAAGGGGGGGGGGGGGGCTGTTCTTACAGTCAGACATGCTTCCTCTATGTATCACATCCCCCCCAGAAGCTCCCCCATATTCTATTCTTTGCTGGTGGTTTACTTACTCCTAGCAAACAATCCTTCTGTGTAGTTCTCCATCCCCTGACTTCCTGCAAGGATTGTGTTTCTACAACACAGCAGACAGGCTAAACAAGCAGCGCTGCAGTGTAAAGCATAAGGGGAGCAGCAGCCTAAACCAATGATGAGACCGGGATGTGTGTCTCACACCCCAAGTAGGCAATGCAGCTAAGCTGGAGCGACTGATCACAGCCAAGGAGCAACCACACAAGAATAGTAGGAATCAGTCATCTGGCAAACGATTGCAAGCTCACAAGTCGACGTTCACTTTAAAGAGCAGCTGTCCCCTCTCCCAACAGGTCAGTTATAGTAACTACTGCATTGCCTCCATTATCCCTGCTAGAAGTTAGGAATTAATTGCTATTAGTCTGCACTGAAGGTCCAGATGGGTGTTACCAGGGTGGGGGGGGGAGACGTGTCAGTGTATAGTCTAACACTGATTGGATAACGTCAGACTGTGCATGGACACACCCTAACTGGTAACACCAATATGGACCTTCATTGCAAACTGCTAGCAGTTATTTCATAACTTCCAGCAGGAATAATAGAGGAATGGCAAAACAGTCATAAGAATAGATGCTCCCATGGGGGGGAAATGCAAGTAGTTCCTAAAAGAGACATGTTGGGAGAGGGGACAGCTCCACTTTAAGAACTGCTGCGTCATAACTGTGTGACTGCCGCGTGACAGCCAGCTGACGCCGTCTTATGTCAATGGTCTCATACACAGAAACGTGGCGCCCTTAGGGTGGCTAGATATTTTACAATAAATACGCAACATCCCTCTAATGTGTATGTGGGGGGCCTCCCGACTTCACCCCGTGGACAGAAGGGTCGGGTGGGTTAGATTTCAATTGCCCCATCTTTATGTTCTCAGCCATCTCCCATTAACACCAGGCTGAGCATGCATGTATGCAGAGGGCTCGGGAGAGATAGCCATCTAAGGTTATTGGTGCATTATTAAAGAGACCACACACACATGCAGTCGGCAGAGCATGCGTGTTGACGGAATAAAGGACAGGCACCCATTACACGTACAGGACGTTGGTCGCCATCTCAGGTTTCTGGTTTTGATTTCTACAAGAAGAAAAATGAAGAGACTCAGATGGAGGAGAAGTGATTCCACTGCAACGTCAGGGAAGCAAGATGTTTTCCAGGGGCAGAACAAGTGAATCGGGGCCGTCACCACACCCCATGAACACATGGGGCCCCTCGCCGCACGCCCGCTTCTGTCCACAGTGAATGTAAAGCTCCCGACACAAGATCCATCTGGGAATCCAGACAACAAAGACGAGGGGAAGGAGAATTCCTCAGGACAAAAGGGCCTGAAGTTCACCCAGAAAGGAGAGAGTCTGCAATCCACCGCATTGAGAAGATTCAATGGGGCATGGAGGCGAAGTGCGCAGGACGGTAATCTGTCACCGCCTGATGGCGTCACCTTCACCATGGTGATTGCACTGCTGTGGACAAACATTATCAGCAGGGGCCGACAAATGCCACATGATCTACAGGAGATCAATCGCTCAGGACCCCAAAGATTTCCCTCCCCCCCTTCCCAGCCTCAGGACTCTGCAGCTTTAAGACGGTCTGACAATAGCGCTGACACAGGAAAACCGCTCTGCAGTGCTGCAATCTCACCGCCGCCTTCATACACGGAGGGGGCTCAATGCCAGGACTCTAGAAACACAGGCCAATTACTTATTCATTACCGGGGGTCAGGTACGGGAGGGGGTGCATCCATACGAGGCCCATCACCGCCATTACTGGCATGTACTAGGGGGATACGTATCGGGCATAAATCCTGTTATCTAGGGGTGTATTAATTGGGTAGTAGTCCCCCGTATCGGAAAGATATCAGGGCATAGAGCCCATTAGAGGCCCAGTCCCCCCATACTGGGAGGCTAGCAGGGCCCCCCCCCCATACTGGGAGGCTAGCAGGGCGCAGCCCCCCCAACCCCACATACTTGGAGGCTAGCAAGCCCATATTGGGAGGATAGCAGGGTACAGTCCCCCCATATTCTGATCATACTTGGAAGCGATACTCGTATCCGCCGAGTATCAGGGATTAGTTAAAAGGGCCACACACACACGTCATGGCTGTGATCCGCACGTAGACAACCATTATGTGGACAGTAGAGCAGTAATGACACACTGAGGCAGGAAACGCGGCGACACAGCAGACATACATTGTTGGTGGGGGGTTGGGGACCCTCCAGTGACCTCCATGTAGCAGCATAGAGCGCGGCGGCCTCGCTCTCCCCCCGCAGGACTTCGCTCAGCGCCGTTTACTTACACGAACATGTCCGGAGATCTCAGGGGCAACGTCCTCAAATACAAACTGTGCTGAACCCTCCAGAGTCAGGGAACGACCCCAGGGCAAAACTGGAAGACAAATATATAACGTATACGAACCATATACTGGACCCCGCCGCCATACTGGGCGACCTTAAAGGGGACCCCTGGATCCCGGCAGAGGATGCAAATTAGAATGAAAATTCAACTCAATTCCTAAAAGTAATGGACGGCTCACAGCGATATACGGATAAAATAATCAAGATGAAGTCAAATCACGCCGAGTACTGTCACCTCGCCTTACAGACCAGTCCAAATCCAAAAAAGTCATCTATATAGTAAGGTCCTAAAGGCAAAAGTATATATTCATATTTCTCAGTGTACAAATCAGGAAAAGATAAAAATATATACCCCCCCCCCCCCCCCCCTTTACGGCTAATCTACACAAATCATGGCTCCAAAATACATCTACGGTAATGTGCCCTAATATATAAGCAAATACAATAGTAGTATTAGTACTGCAATCTCCGGTCCGACAGTGAACCTCGCCGCCGGACTGGAGATTACCAATAACGAGGGCTTATGCGCCAACAGCTGCTCCATAATACACTGGCACCTGCGTGTGCGCTCTGTTTCACGGAGGCGGACCCATTCACTTGAATGGATCCGCAATCCAGAAGATACGGAGTGGAAGGCCATGGACGCACTGTTACAGAGGGCTCCCGGAGAATTTTTTTTTTGCGGCGCAGACCCAGTCAAGTTGAGCGGGTCTGCATCCGTCAGCACTGGCCACACGGACATTGTGGTCCCCAATGCACGGCAGGCTGAGCGCACATCACTGTTACTTTTCCCCGTTCTTCTGATTCGTCAGAAGAACAGAAAGAAGAAAAAAAAACGGATCCTGTGCATCAGTTATGCTCATTTGGCATCCATTTGAGCCATTTCAGTCTGAGATCCGTTATTTTATTGATGCACATTGACACCAGCGTTTATATTTTCCAGTATTGAGATCCGTCATAGGGTCTCAATAGCAGTGAAAAAAATGCTTCCGTTTTGTCGCCACTGTCAATTGGGGACAAAGTGTAACTAAACAGAACGGAGCGCTCCAAAATGCATTCCGTTGCGTTCCCATACCGGAGAGTAAACAGCAGCAGGCTGCGGTTTTCTTTCAGTCGTGAGATGAGGAGCCAAACGGATCTGTCATGACCCACAATGCAAGTCAATGGGGACAGATCAGTTTTCTCTGACACAATAGAAAACGGATCCGTCCCCCATTGACTTTTAATGGAGTTCATGACGGATCCGTCTTGGCAATGTTACAGATAATACAACCGGATCCGTTCATAACGGATGCAGACGGTCGTATTATCAGTAACGGAAGCGTTTTTGCTGAACCCTGCCGGATCCAATAACAACGCTAGTGTGAAAGAGGCCTAATACTTTTACATAGTAATATTAGATTTTATTTGCATATACATTAGGGCAAATTTATGCATTTTTTGGAGGCATGAATTGTGTCCATTAGTGATGGCTGTGAGGGGGGGGGGGGGGGGGGTTCATATATTTTGACCGTTCTTTTCCCGATTTATACATTGACAAATATTAATACTTCATGATAGTCAATTTACGCCTTGAGGACCTTACTAAATAGATCACAATAAACATTAAAAAAATCACATGACAGACAAAAGCAAGTGGCTTGGCATCGGAGCTTACAATCTAAAGGGATCAGCAGATCCCAACCCGGGACCTCCTACGCGGACGCATTTCCCTACTGAATGCTGCAGATTGTGGGCGCAGAGATGTGCGCCAACGCCCCCTCCCCCCCATGGCCGGCAGATAGAAGCCGATGAAGTCATCATCCACAAGTGAAAGCCTGTCAGCACCCACGGAGTTAACGTCCCCACATTCCTTCACCGTGCCTCAGTGACAGGTGGGGACGCTGTAACCCTTCCCCTGCCAGGAAGAGCACACCCCTAATAATCATGTATTAGAGACATCACTGTGTATAAGACCTGGGCAACTTAGGAACACTCCGCCTCAAGTCGCATTTCTTCCTCCGGCCGATATCGGACGCCATCACCGCGATACAAAACGTCGACCGTGGCTCATAAAATACAAAAAAATTTAAAAATTAAAAAAAAAAAGCTACAGTGCTGCGGAATAGGTGGGCGCTATATGAGCTGCAGGGAGAAATACAATGATGAAACCGGAGGTACTCCGCATCCCCCGCGGGAATCAATGATCAGTAGGATTTGGGGGCAGGCGAGGCGTTAAGCCCGATGCTCACAAAGACAAGATGGACGTCAAAGGCGCCTTTTCCCGTCTCCTTCAGATCTATTTCTGGACTCCGCAGGATGAATACAAATCCAATAGGAGCAAATCAATCAGTCAGATGTGGGTGGGGGAGGGGGCGTCTGTACAGTATTAGGCTACTCTCACACTGGCGTTTTGGCTTTCCGTTTGTGACATCCGTTCAGGCCTCTCACAAGCGGTCCAAAAACGGATCAGTTTTGCCCTAATGCATTCTGAATGGAAAAAAGGGATCCGCTCAGAATGCCTCCGTTCCGCTTTGGAGGAAGCCCCCAAAAACGCTGCTTACGAAACTGAGCCAAACGGATCCGTTCTGACACACAACGCAAGTCAATGGGGACGGATCCGTTTTCTACGACCCAACCTGGCAAAATAGAAAAAATAAATAAAAAAAAACGGACGTGTCCTCCATTGACTTTCAAAAATGATACAGACGGATCCGTTCTGAACGGACGCATGCGGTTTTATTATCTGAACGGATCCATCTGTGCAGATCTATCACGGATCCGCACCAAATAAGAGTGTGAAAGTAGAGGAGAGACAGCACTTTACTGCACTACAGCAAAGGAGCAGCAGTCACATGACGTCACCTGGAGGGGGAGAGATGAAGGTCACCGGTCCTGGTGCTGTAATCTGCAGGGGACACATTGCAGAATTCTGACTGTTAGAGCTCATGCACATGAATATTATATATATATATATATCATACACGACAGGGCAGGTGTCAATTTCCGCATGGAACAAAAAAAAAAAATTAATAAGTCCCCGCCCACAGCCACACGTCGTAAAATAATCTAAACCTAGAGAAAATTAATAAAACCACAAACAAATCCATAATTGGCCCCAACAGATATTTTCACAGGCTTTAATGGAATTGCTGGAAAAACATTAGGGATGCGCAGTTACAAGCCCTTGACTTTAGCGATACCGGCCCTTTAATTGACCACTAGGTCATTGAAAACCACCAGTCAGCAGCAAGGCCTTCTCCATGACATCATGACGACGGCTCAAGTTCAGATCTCTGGAAGAAAGCAGCCGTTTTCATCCTTGAGCTGTCAGAGGACGTTTCCTTGTAATAAATCAGGCCGGCTGGAGTGGGGAGGGGGAGGGGTACAGACCACCTACACCTGATCAACCTGTTCCGGGTCCGGCAAAGTGGTATTTTTGTAAATATTTTGCAAAAAATAACAATACAGACACCGCCGCAGCCAATCATTGGCCTCCAGTGGTGACTGCATGTGCGGCATGTGACGGTGGGGAATGTCACAGGTAGGCAGTGGTTATATTTTATTACATATTAACTTTTAAACATTCTGGACCACCCCTTTAAATTCACTACTGTATACTGCGAGCTCCTTAGCTCCCCAAGTGGTGCTGGCAGAGAACCATAACTTTTCATGCAACTGTCTACTCTACACAGGGATAATAAATTATATACACAGCTCAAAAAAATAAAGGGAACACAAAAATACCACATCCTAGATCTGAATTGATTAAATATTCTTCTGAAATACTTTGTTCTTTACATAGTTGAATGTGCTGACAACAAAAATAAAAAAATGGAAATCAAATTTTTTAACCCATGGAGGTCTGGATTTGGAGTCACACTCAAAATTAAAGTGGAAAAACACACTACAGGCTGATCCAACTTTGATGTAATGTCCTTAAAACAAGTCAAAATGAGTCTCAGTAGTGTGTGTGGCCTCCACGTGCCTGTATGACCTCCCTACAACGCCTGTGCATGCTCCTGATGAGGTGGTGGACGGTCTCCTGAGGGATCTCCTCCCAGACCTGGACTAAAGCATCTGCCAACTCCTGGACAGTCTGTGGTGCATTGTGACGTTGGTGGATAGAGCGAGACATGATGTCCCAGATGTGCTCAATTGGATTCAGGTCTGGGGAACGGGCGGGCCAGTCCATAGCATCAATGCCTTCGTCTTGCAGGAACTGCTGACACACTCCAGCCACATGAGGTCTAGCATTGTCTTGCATTAGGAGGAACCCAGGGCCAACCGCACCAGCATATGGTCTCACAAGGGGTCTGAGGATCTCATATCGGTACCTAATGGCAGTCAGTCTACCTCTGGCGAGCACATGGAGGGCTGTGCGGCCCTCCAAAGAAATGCCACCCCACACCATTACTGACCCAATGCCAAACCGGTCATGCTGGAGGATGTTGCAGGCAGCAGAACGTTCTCCACGGCGTCTCCAGACTCTGTCACGTCTGTCACATGTGCTCAGTGTGAACCTGCTTTCATCTGTGAAAAGCACAGGGCGCCAGTGGCGAATTTGCCAATCTTGGTGTTCTCTGGCAAATGCCAAACGTCCTGCACGGTGTTGGTCTGTAAGCACAACCCCCACGTGTGGACGTCGGGCCCTCATATCACCCTCATGGAGTCTGTTTCTGACCGTTTGAGCAGACACATGCACATTTGTGGCCTGCTGGAGGTCATTTTGCAGGGCTCTGGCAGTGCTCCTCCTGTTCCTCCTTGCACAAAGGCGGAGGTAGCGGTCCTGCTGCTGGGTTGTTGCCCTCCTACGGCCTCCTCCACGTCTCCTGATGTACTGGCCTGTCTCCTGGTAGCGCCTCCATGCTCTGGACACTACGCTGACAGACACAGCAAACCTTCTTGCCACAGCTCGCATTGATGTGCCATCCTGGATAAGCTGCACTATCTGAGCCACTTGTGTGGGTTGTAGACTCCGTCTCATGCTACCACTAGAGTGAAAGCACCGCCAGCATTCAAAGGTGACCAAAACATCAGCCAGGAAGCATAGGCACTGAGAAGTGGTCTGTGGTCACCACCTGCAGAACCACTCCTTTATTGGGGGTTTCTTGCTAATTGCCTATAATTTCCACCTGTTGTCTATCCCATTTGCACAACAGCATGTGAAATTGATTGTCACTCAGTGTTGCTTCTTAAGTGGACAGTTTGATTTCACAGAAGTGTGATTGACTTGGAGATACATTGTGTTGTTTAAGTAAAAAAAAAAAAAAAAAAAAAATTATATATATATATATATATTATATATATATATATATATATTACACACACATACATACATTATATTTAAAGGGGAACTCCCCAGCAATAGCATTCCACTCTCTATTGTATAGTGAGGGAGAGGTCACCCTGTAACGACACCTCAGCTCTATATATGGCTTGTATCATAACATTTATTTTGTAGGTGGACAGGGACGCAGACAATACAAGTGACGAGCAGCTGTGCATGATGGGAGGGAGCCCGGGGTGAGGACAACGGTGACAGCACTCAGCCCTGCAAATATTCCAGGAATGCTCATCACCACCCATCTGCATCTCCTGCAGTCACACAGAGGCCGAACCCCATTTTACAGACAGAATTAAAGGGGGTTTCCATTATTACGTGAATCAAGCTCCATTGCTGTAGAACGAAAAATTCTACAACTATCTAACAGGCTTGGTGTTCGAATTGCTCATCACTTAAGATCTCTGTTTGCTGAGGTTGAACGAGAACACTTGTTTCCATGCAGAGGCAGTAAACCTACTAGTCCTGCTGAGACGTCGATACATTGCATCCGATGCAGACACAGCCCTGGGCACAAGTCTACAATGTAGAGACTAGAGCTGCATTCACTATTCTGCTGGCTTCACAGCTGAAATCTCCCAGCATTCCTCGCTATTAAGCGTGTTTCATGACACTGTCCACCCCTGCCCTCTTTCCTGGGGACAGGGCATTCTCCCCCCCCAGCCGGCCACGGAAGCTGCAGACAGTTGGGGGATGCCGAGATGTGTAGTATTCACAGCAGCAGTGTTACAGTGTTGCAGATGAAAGTAAAAGTCATAGTGAGATCTGCTGACAGATGCCGTGCTGCGAGTCATGAGGATTCACTTCTCAAGACGTCGCTGGGAATGTAGTGGATGGGAGTGATAGTCCGACAGCGGCGGGCAGGCATTTACAGGCGTGGAGCAGCTCCGCGTACGGTCCAGCCCTGGATGCTCCGCTTTACGACGAGTCCCTGCTGCCAAATTACAGGGAGGAAAGATTTACCAGGGACTAAAGAAATCCAATAAAAGTCCCAAATCAGCGACAATGAAACTACTTCTGAGGAATCATCATCCGCAGGCCAATCCTAACAGGTGAAGATTCTCACAGGGCAAAGTCAGCAGAAAGTGGGCACAGACAGGACATCCTCTGTCAAATATGAAAGGGGGGGGGGGGGGGGGTCAGCAATTCAAAGCTCTGGAGTATAATACAGAATGTAACTCAGGATCAGTACAGGATAAGTAATGTATGTACATAGTGACTGCACCAGCAGAATAGTGAGTGCAGCTCTGGAGTATAATACAGGATGTAACTCAGGATCAGTACAGGATAAGTAATGTAATGTATGTACACAGTGACTGCACCAGCAGAATAGTGAGTGCAGCTCTGGAGTATAATACAGGATGTAACTCCGGATCAGTACAGGATAAGTAATGTAATATATGTACACAGTGACTCCACCAGCAGAATAGTGAGCGCAGCTCTGGAGTATAATACAGGATGTAACTCAGGATCAGTACAGGATAAGTAATGTAATGTATGTACACAGTGACTGCACCAGCAGAATAGTGAGTGCAGCTCTGGAGTATAATACACGATGCAACTCAGGATCAGTAATGTATGTACATAGTGACTCCACCAGCAGAATAGTGAGTGCAGCTCTGGAGTATAATACAAGATGTAACTCAGGATCAGTACAGGATAAGTAATGTATGTACACAGTGACTCCGCCATACAGATGCATCTAATGTGACAATCTGGTGAGGATGACATCTCAGACAGGACCATGTACCAGTGCAGATAAAAGCTGTTAGTTTAGAGCGCACAGGACCATGTACCAGTGCAGATAAAAGCTGTTAGTTTAGAGCGCACAGGAGATTTGTGGTTGCCGAATTCAGCTCAGGGGATGGTGTACACCGCTACACTGCAACAAACTCTCTGCTGTTAGCAGTTACACCAATTCTCAGATACTTCTGTGGGGCATCAAGTGCAACCTACTTCCAGGTTCCTGTGTGGATCCCATCCGTCCTCCTGACCAGGGCAGGTTCTACTTTCACACTTGCGGCAGAGTGATCCGGCAAGCAGTTCCGTCGCCAACTCATGGCATTAGTAAGACTGATCAGGATCCGGATCAGTCTTAAAAAGGCCTGGTCAGAAAAATGCATTGGAATGCCGGATCAGTCTTTCCGGGGTCATCCGGCAAAACGGATCCGGCATTTATTTTTTTCAGTCTGCGCATGCGCAGACTCAAAGGACGGATCCGGCACCAATACATTCCTATGGACGGATCCAGCATTCAGGCAAGTCTTCAGTTTTTTTCCGCCGGAGATAAAACCGTAGCATGCTGCGGTTTTATCTTTTGCCTGATCAGTCAAAAAGACTGAACTGAAGACATCCTGATGCATCCTGAACGGATTACTCTCCATTCAGAATGCATGGGGATAAAACTGATCAGTTCTTTTCCAGTATTGAGCCCCTAGGACGGAACTCTATGCCGGAAAAGAAAAACGCAAGTGTGAAAGTACCCTAAGCCATTGTTTTCTACCGTCAGGCAGCTCGAAACCTTCGCGGTGCGAGGCATCACTGCTTCCCAGGGCACAGCCCCCCCCCCCCCCCCCCCCCCCCGAGGTCTGTGGGGTCCTCACACGGCACGACTAGGACATTTTCCGTAAAAACATTCCCTATGGGTCTGCACCGATCCCAGTAATAGCAACCGGAGGAGAAATTCCGCAGCTGCAGAACAGAGGCCGGAAAAATTCGGGGCCCCAGCGACGGGTCGGAGTTCAGCAACTTTAATACATTGAGTATTTCACTTGATTTATTTCATGATCAAGAATCTTGATCTGGAATATTCAAGATCTCTGCTGGCAGTCAAAAAATAAGAACATTCCTGGTACAGCAAACCTACTTCTCACTGCTGAGGGTTAAGGCCTCATGCACACGACAGTTTTTTTTCATGGTCCACAAAATGGGGTTCCGTTGTTCCGTGATCCGTTTCCGTGTGTCTTCCTTGATTTTCGGAGGATCACCAGACATGAAGGAAAGTGAAAAAAAATCTAAGTCAAGTTTGCCTTGCAAATGATAGGAAAAAAAAAAAAAAACAGACGCGGACGACAATCTTGTGTGCCTCCGTGTTTTTTCATTGACCCATTGACTTGAATGGGTCCACGAACCGTTGTCCGTGAAAAAAAAAAAAAAAAAAAAGGAAGGACAGGTCATATTTTTTGGACGGACTGGAACCACGGATCACAGACACGGATGACAAACGGTGCATTATCCGAGTTTTCAACGGACCCATTGAAAGTCAATGGGTCCGCAGAAAATCACAGAAAGCGGAACAACGGACATGGAACACAACAACGGTCGTGTGCATGAGGCCTAAGCCTCATTCACACGTCAGTGTTTCACGGACGTGTGCTGTACGTGTTCTCCACGCACAGCACACGTCCCTGTTCATTTTAATGTGTGTATTCAGACATCAGTGTTTTAGTACGATCCGTGGGTCCGTGTTTTTATCACGGATGCACGCTCTATGTTGTCAGTGTTCACGGATCCATCACGCCCATTATGGTCTATGGGTCTGCGAAAACCACGGATGCCATCCATGTTGCACAGATCATTAAGAGCAGATTCTTTGAAAAGTTTTTCAGCTGTTCAGTGTCAGTAAAACACGGATGCAACACGGACAGCAAAAAACGGATACACGGACCCAACACGGATGCATCACTGACCCCCTGCTCACTGACACGGACGTGTGAATGAGGCTTTAGTTACAATGCATCTGTGAGCCAAGCACAGCAGCAGCACCAATAGTTTTGCTACAATGTATCAGCGCAGGCGGACTGTACCCGTCTGGTCTGTGCAGTTTTTGGAGCAAACTTAGAACATTTGGTCGGGATCCATGAATAAACAGCCCCGCAGACGTCACCCGATTCCTGCGCCAATTGTTCCCAGGGCTTCACCCTGCGCTGAGATGATTACAAGACGATTATCATGTTTATCCGAGCTCGGTTATTTACAGAGAGCTCCCTCCTGCGGGAGCGTGGCCCTGACGCCACCGCAGACGGGATTAATATAACAATGGACGGGACAGGTCCGAGCGCGCCTACAGACGACGCCGCTCCCTACGTGCAATATATAGATTACATGGGAGTTACAGACGACTATGGAGGGCCAAAAAGTTACCGTGGACCACAATGTCAGGGTCGGACCCTACAGAATCCATAGGAACTCTACGAGTTTTCATCCTCAAAGATCACGTGTGATCGGCCAAGCAGCCGCCATGACGGGAGCTGTCAGCAGCCCTTATGTTTGCGCAAGGCATTAAGTCTCTTAAAGATGGTAGACAGCGAGAAAAAAAAAATAAAATAAAAAAAATCGGGTAAACAACGCAATCCGATCACTCCACACCACGACTGACCAGAAGTAGGAGGTGAAGACCCCTTCGGACCACCACTTCCCATACCCCCCCCCCCCCCCATTAGGGCCTGCACAGATCATAGAGGGGGACTGCCAATCGTGACCCCCCCCCCCCCCCCCCCATTAGTCACTGCAGGGAGCGTGCTTTACATGGAAACAGACTGACTTCACAATGTGAAGACCCCCACACCCACCCCGATGTCCAGAGGGGCCGGACCAGACAAATGACACAAACCATGGATCGCTTACATCATAGAATACTGGGGGGGCACTCTCCACCCCCTTTACATTTTCAGCTCTGTGCCTGGATGAAGCAACCGCCTTTATCTCTGACTTCAAAGCATCGAACCCTCCGCCCTGCGGGACACTGACCTGACCGAGTACAGTACGGGGTAAAGGATGGGAGGCATGGGGGGGGGGGGGGGCGGACTTTGGTTAAAAAGCTTTACAGGGGCCATCACCCAGCTCTCCTGGACCCCTGAACGGCAGATCCGACAGGTCCACGTTGATTCAGAAAAACCGCCTTAGGGTGCATTCACACGTGGCAGATCCGCTGCAACTTAAAGGGGTAGCCCAAAGTTTTAAACTTGGGTCCGGACCCCCAAAGAGAATGAGGATCCAGTGAAGGGAGTGTAATATAATATAATATATTATATATCTATATCCGCCGCTCCATTCATCCAGAGGGCACACCGGATCCCCACTCACGTGATGTCTGGGGGTCCCAGAGGTCAGACCCTTGGTCCTGTGCATAGGGGATAACCTTAAATCCCTCGACAACCCCTTTAAGGTCAGTGCCGAGCAGGCGGGGTGGTTTCTGCGGTAGGTGCATAGATTTTCTGCAAGCCCCATGTGGATGGGCAGGACAGGAGCAGAAAATTCTGCACCAACCCTGCTGTGTGTGAACACCCTCTTGGGCTACTTTCACACTCGCGTTTGGTGCGGATCCGTTATGGATCTGCACAAACGCATCCGTTCAGATAATACAACCGCATGCATCCATTCAGAACGGATCTGTTTGTATTATCTGTAACATGGCCAAAACTGATCAGTTTTCCGTTGTGCCAGATTGTGTCAGTGAAAACGGATCCGTCCCCATTGACTTACATTGTGTGTCAGGACGGATCCGTTTGGCCCAGTTTCGTCAGATGGACACCAAAACGCTGCAAGCGGAATGGAGACTGATCGGAGGCAAACTGATGCATTCTGAGCGGATCCTTTTCCATTCAGAACGCATTAAGGGCAAAACTGATCCGTTTTTTGGACCGCTTCCGAGAGCCCTGAACGGATCTTAAAAACAGAAAGCCAAAACGCCAGCGTGAAAGTCGCCTGGGAGGACTGGATACTATGAGTCAGGAGAGGTTTCCTGTCAATCCCTTAAAATAAATCCTTGCGCCTCTACAGAGGAAGAATCTGCCCCCCTCCCCCCCTTTAAATATTTCTCCAAGAGCAGAGTAGCTTTCACTGGCCAGTAGCAAACTGTGTGCTCCAGGGCCGTGAAGGGTTAAACAGCGAAATCCATGGAGAGCGGCGGCTGAGCTGTAATCCCAGGAAGAGGCGAACGCACAGTGCCAGGCGGAAAAAGCTGCCCGGTAAAGGCGATCACATGGCATCTAAAGGATCGGCTACAATGTATCAGGACTGATCTGTCGCCATGGTGACAAGAAGTTCTGATATAGTCACAGTGATAACTGACGATTATTATGTAGTGGAGACAGGATGATGGGAGTCGTCAGTCAGACAAGAACTTTTCCAACATTAACTCTGCAGGCCCCAATATAACCACAAAACTGTGCTAAATATACAAGACCTACACTGTATACATGTACCTCCATGCTGACAGCCTCCACATACAAGACACAGGACATACATATACAGTACCTCCATGCTGACAGCCTCCACATACAAGACACAGGACATACATATACAGTACCTCCATGCTGACAGCCTCCACATACAAGACACAGGACATACATATACAGTACCTCCATATACACTACACAGGACATACATATACAGTACCTCCATGCTGACAGCCTCCACATACAAGACACAGGACATACATATACATGTACCTCCATGCTAACAGTGTCTGTATACAAGACACATGGTATACTGACCGACCCATTGCTGTATACATGTACCTCCATGCTGACAGTGTCCATATACAAGACACAGGGTATACATATACAGTACCTCCATGCTGACAGCCTCCATATACACTACACAGGACATACATATACAGTACCTCCATACTGATAGTGTCCATATACAAGACACAGGACATATATATACAGTACCTCCATGCTGACAGCCTCCATATACACTACACAGGACATACATATACAGTACCTCCATACTGATAGTGTCCATATACAAGACACAGGGTATACTGACCAGCCCAATGCTGTATACATGTACCTCCATGCTGACAGTGTCCATATACAGAACATAAGGAGATATATATATATATATATATATATATATATATATATATATATATATATTTTGAGGTCTATTTGGTAATGAAATCCCAGCGTAATGACATCACGCCCGCCTGTGCCAGGATGCACAGCAGTGAGGTGTGCACGTCTGCGTCCACCATCCCGGGCCGTACCAGCAGCTAGTGAGCGCCAGCAAAGGACACAGGTGAGTACAAGACTTTTTTTTTTTTTTTTTTTTAAGTGCCAACATTACCGGCCGTAAGGGGGGCACAGTATGGGGGGGGAAATTACTACTGTGGAGCATATTTCTACTGTAGGGGCAGTAATTACTACGTGAGGGGGGAGGGGGAATTAATCTAAGGTTTTATTATTATTACTGGGGGCACTCTAGGTGGCATTTATAATTGCTGTAGAAACTAT
This sequence comes from Bufo bufo, assembly GCF_905171765.1. Classification (NCBI taxonomy): domain Eukaryota; kingdom Metazoa; phylum Chordata; class Amphibia; order Anura; family Bufonidae; genus Bufo; species Bufo bufo. The sequence continues at coordinate 46,739,714 of NC_053389.1, read as the reverse complement.
AGGGACATTTGTAGTAGGGTCACTATTTTTTCAGCAGTACAGTACCTGGGGCATTGGGGGGCACAGTATTGGGGGTGGCAGCAGGATGACACTGTGGGGACACAAGGATGGGGAGGTTGATGGAAAAAAAATAAGAAATCTAAAGTGTCTGTGTTACAAACTCTGTAGAGACGAGATGTGGCTGAAAGAATTAGTCATGGCGGTCTGGGTCTAACAGAGGAAAGAGAAGATCTACATGACAGGAGATGTCCCTGGATGTAAGAGGTATGTGGTGCTGTATTCCCCTATATGTAGAGCTGCTCACTACTGTGACCTGCGTCTCATCTTCTCCTCCAAGTCTTTTTTTTATTTATATTATAATTATATATATTTTCAATTTGGCTCCTAAATTTTTCAGTGTAGGAGCCAATGGCTCCTGTTTACATTTATTTTATTTTTTTGTCTGGAGCCCTGCACTGTATGCAGTCAAATCATATACACCTCCATGCTGACAACATCCATCTGCATTATGCAACATATACAAACATTTTTGCACAACCACCATTCCTTGTTTGCCATTTGACAGTTCTTGTTAAGACCACATAATACCGCCATGTGGTGCCCAAATAATGCTACCATACATCACTATATAATACTGGGTGGTTCAACATCCACCTGCTCCCCCATACTGACAGCATCCACTACATCCCCCATACTGACAGCATCCCCTACATCCCCCATACTGACAGCATCCACTACATCCCCCATACTGACAGCATCCCCTACATCCCCCATACTGACAGCATCCCCTACATCCCCCTGCTCCTCCATACTGACAGCATCCACTACACCCACCTGCTCCTCCATACTGACAGCTTCCACTACATCCCCCTGCTCCTCCATACTGACAGCATCCCCTACATCCCCCTGCTCCTCCATACTGACAGCTTCCACTACATCCCCCTGCTCCACCATACAGACAGCATCCACTACACACACCTGCTCCTCCATACTGACAGCATCCACTACATCCCCCTCCTCCTCCATACTGACAGCTTCCACCACACACACCTGCTCCTCCATACTGACAGCATCCCCCTGCTCCTCCATACTGACAGCATCCCCTACACACACCTGCTCCACCATACAGACAGCATCCACTACATCCCCCTGCTCCTCCATACTGACAGCATCCACTACACCCACCTGCTCCTCCATACTGACAGCTTCCACTACATCCCCCTCCTCCTCCATACTGACAGCTTACACTACATCCCCCTGCTCCTCCATACTGACAGCTTCCACCACACACACCTGCTCCTCCATACTGACAGCATCCACTACATCCCCCTGCTCCTCCATACTGACAGCTTCCACTACATCCCCCTGCTCCTCCATACTGACAGCTTCCACTACATCCCCCTGCTCCTCCATACTGACAGCATCCACTACACACACCTGCTCCTCCATACTGACAGCATCCACTACACACACCTGCTCCTCCATACTGACAGCATCCACTACACACACCTGCTCCTCCATACTGACAGCATCCACTACACACACCTGCTCCTCCATACTGACAGCATCCACTACATCCCCCTGCTCCTCCATACTGACGGCATCCACTACATCCCCCTGCTCCTCCATACTGACAGCTTCCACCACATCCCCCTGCTCCTCCATACTGACAGCATCCACTCCCCCTCGGCGCCATGTGCTGCTCCTGGCACTTACTTTCTCCGGTACTCGTCCCGCTCCCTCTTCACCTTGGCCAGCACGTTGTACAGGGCCCGGATCTCCGGGGTGATGGTGTCTATCTGGACCCCGACTCCGTCCGGATGGGTCCAGGACACCCCGGGCCCCTGCAGCGTCTCCAGGCCGCCTCCGGTGCGCCGCACGTGGGTGTAGCTCCAGATGGTGCCGGGCAGGCGGCTGTACCGCAGCTGGTTGGCATTGGGCAGCTGGTTGGCGTTGGGGGGCTCCGGGTCGGTCTGCACCGCCTGGTCCCGGTGGAAGGTCTTGCCCCGCAGGCGGCGCTCCTGCTGCTGCCGGGAGTGCTGCTCCTGCAGCTGCTTCTCCAGCAGGCGGTTCCGCCGCTCCAGCTCGTGCACCTTGGCCAGGAAGCAGCGGAACCGCACGTTCAGGGTCTTCAGGACGTGGATGTTGGAGCCCAGGTCGTTGCGCAGCGCCAGGGTAACGGTGGAGCTCTGCGAGGCGCCCGGGGACAGCGGGGGCTCCAAGTCCCGCATCATGTCCCCGAAGACGGAGGAGTTCATCATCCTGCCGGTCATCGGCTCCTGAGCACACAGGCTGCTCCTATGCGGCTGCTGCATAAGGCACGTCCATGGCGATCACCGGCTGATGGGGCGGCGGATCCTGCGCTTTGTACACTACGCCCCCGATGCCAGGCCCGCCCTATAGCGCACGGCAGGCCCGCCCCCCCGGTGACATCAGCGGCCGCCGGGCGAAGGGATGGTGCGGGAGCCTGGGCTGTACCATGTGTGTGTCATCTATAGGGGGCTGCGCTGTACCATGTGTGTCATCTATAGAAGGCTGCGCTGTACCATGTGTGTTATCTATAGGGGGCTGCGCTGTACCATGTGTGTCATCTATAGGGGGCTGCGCTGTACCATGTGTGTGTCATCTATAGGGGGCTGCGCTGTACCATGTGTGTCATCATCTATAGGGGGCTGCGCTGTACCATGTGTGTCATCTATAGGGGGCTGCGCTGTACCATGTGTGTCATCTATAGGGGCTGCGCTGTACCATGTGTGTCATCTATAGGGGGCTGCGCTGTACCATGTGTGTCATCTATAGGGGGCTGCGCTGTACCATGTGTGTCATCTATAGGGGGCTGCGCTGTACCATGTGTGTCATCTATAGGGGGCTGCGCTGTACCATGTGTGTCATCTATAGGGGGCTGCACTGTACCATGTGTGTTATCTATAGGGGGCTGCGCTGTACCATGTGTGTGTCATCTATAGGGGGCTGCGCTGTACCATGTGTGTGTTATCTATAGGGGGCTGCGCTGTACCATGTGTGTCATCTATAGGGGGCTGCGCTGTACCATGTGTGTCATCTATAGGGGGCTGCGCTGTACCATGTGTGTGTTATCTATAGGGGGCTGCGCTGTACCATGTGTGTCATCTATAGGGGGCTGCGCTGTACCATGTGTGTTATCTATAGGGGGCTGCGCTGTACCATGTGTGTCATCTATAGGGGGCTGCTCTGTACCATGTGTGTGTCATCTATAGGGGGCTGCGCTGTACCATGTGTGTGTTATCTATAGGGGGCTGCGCTGTACCATGTGTGTCATCTATAGGGGGCTGCGCTGTACCATGTGTGTCATCTATAGGGGGCTGCGCTGTACCATGTGTGTTATCTATAGGGGGCTGCGCTGTACCATATGTGTGTTAGCTATAGGGGGCTGCACTGTACCATGTGTGTCATCTATAGGGGGCTGCGCTGTACAGTGTGTGTCATCTATAGGGGGCTGCGTTGTACCGTGTGTGTTATCATCTATAGGGGGCTGCACTGTACCATGTGTGTCATCTATAGGGGGCTGCGCTGTACAGTGTGTGTGTTATCTATAGGGGGCTGCGCTGTACAGTGTGTGTCATCTATAGGGGGCTGTGCTGTACCATGTGTGTCATCTATAGGGGGCTGCGTTGTACCATGTGTGTGTCATCTATAGGGGGCTGCACTGTACCATGTGTGTCATCTATAGGGGGCTGCGCTGTACCATGTGTGTCATCTATAGGGGGCTGCGCTGTACCATGTGTGTTATCTATAGGGGGCTGCGCTGTACCATGTGTGTGTTATCTATAGGGGGCTGCGCTGTACCATGTGTGTCATCTATAGGGGGCTGCGTTGTACCGTGTGTGTTATCTAACGGGGGCTGCGCTGTACCATGTGTGTCATCTATAGGGGGCTGCACTGTACCATGTGTGTTATCTATAGGGGGCTGCGCTGTACCATGTGTGTGTCATCTATAGGGGGCTGCGCTGTACCGTGTGTGTTATCTATAGGGGGCTGCGCTGTACCGTGTGTGTCATCTATAGGGGGCTGCGCTGTACCGTGTGTGTCATCTATAGGGGGCTGCACTGTACCATGTGTGTGTTATCTATAGGGGGCTGCACTGTACCATGTGTGTCATCTATAGGGGCTGCGCTGTACCATGTGTGTCATCTATAGGGGGCTGCACTGTACCATGTGTGTCATCTATAGGGGCTGCGCTGTACCATGTGTGTCATCTATAGGGGGCTGCGCTGTACCATGTGTGTCATCTATAGGGGGCTGCGCTGTACCATGTGTCTCATCTATAGGGGGCTGCGCTGTACCGTGTGTGTGTTATCTATAGGGGGCTGCGCTGTACCATATGTGTTATCTATAGGGGGCTGCGCTGTACCATATGTGTTATCTATAGGGGCTGCGCTGTACCATGTACTGGATGTATAGGGGGCTGCACTGTACCATGTGTGTCATCTATAGGGGGCTGCTCTGTACCATGTGTGTCATCTATAGGGGGCTGCGCTGTACCATATGTGTTATCTATAGGGGGCTGCGCTGTACCATGTGTGTCATCTATAGGGGGCTGCGCTGTACCATGTGTGTCATCTATAGGGGCTGCGCTGTACCATGTGTGTTATCTATAGGGGCTGCGCTGTACCATGTGTGTCATCTATAGGGGGCTGCACTGTACCATGTGTGTCATCTATAGGGGGCTGTGCTGTACCATGTGTGTTATCTATAGGGGGCTGCGTTGTACCATGTGTGTGTCATCTATAGGGGGCTGCACTGTACCATGTGTGTCATCTATAGGGGGCTGCGCTGTACCATGTGTGTCATCTATAGGGGGCTGCGCTGTACCATGTGTGTCATCTATAGGGGCTGCGCTGTACCATGTGTGTTATCTATAGGGGCTGCGCTGTACCATGTGTGTCATCTATAGGGGGCTGCACTGTACCATGTGTGTCATCTATAGGGGGCTGTGCTGTACCATGTGTGTTATCTATAGGGGGCTGCGTTGTACCATGTGTGTGTCATCTATAGGGGGCTGCACTGTACCATGTGTGTCATCTATAGGGGGCTGCGCTGTACCATGTGTGTCATCTATAGGGGGCTGCGCTGTACCATGTGTGTTATCTATAGGGGGCTGCGCTGTACCATGTGTGTGTTATCTATAGGGGGCTGCGCTGTACCATGTGTGTCATCTATAGGGGGCTGCGTTGTACCGTGTGTGTTATCTAACGGGGGCTGCGCTGTACCATGTGTGTCATCTATAGGGGGCTGCACTGTACCATGTGTGTTATCTATAGGGGGCTGCGCTGTACCATGTGTGTGTCATCTATAGGGGGCTGCGCTGTACCGTGTGTGTTATCTATAGGGGGCTGCGCTGTACCGTGTGTGTCATCTATAGGGGGCTGCGCTGTACCGTGTGTGTCATCTATAGGGGGCTGCACTGTACCATGTGTGTGTTATCTATAGGGGGCTGCACTGTACCATGTGTGTCATCTATAGGGGCTGCGCTGTACCATGTGTGTCATCTATAGGGGGCTGCACTGTACCATGTGTGTCATCTATAGGGGCTGCGCTGTACCATGTGTGTCATCTATAGGGGGCTGCGCTGTACCATGTGTGTCATCTATAGGGGGCTGCGCTGTACCATGTGTGTCATCTATAGGGGCTGCGCTGTACCATGTGTGTTATCTATAGGGGGCTGCGCTGTACCATATGTGTTATCTATAGGGGGCTGCGCTGTACCATATGTGTTATCTATAGGGGCTGCGCTGTACCATGTACTGGATGTATAGGGGGCTGCACTGTACCATGTGTGTCATCTATAGGGGGCTGCTCTGTACCATGTGTGTCATCTATAGGGGGCTGCGCTGTACCATATGTGTTATCTATAGGGGGCTGCGCTGTACCATGTGTGTCATCTATAGGGGGCTGCGCTGTACCATGTGTGTCATCTATAGGGGCTGCGCTGTACCATGTGTGTTATCTATAGGGGCTGCGCTGTACCATGTGTGTCATCTATAGGGGGCTGCACTGTACCATGTGTGTCATCTATAGGGGGCTGTGCTGTACCATGTGTGTTATCTATAGGGGTCTGCGCTGTACCATGTGTAGGATGTATAGGGGCTGCGCTTTACCATGTGCAGGATGTATAGGGGTCTGCGCTGTACCATGTGCAGGATGTATAGGGGTCTGTGCTGTACCATGTGCAGGATGTATAGGGGTCTGTGCTGTACCATGTGCAGGATGTATAGGGGGCTGCGCTGTACCATGTACTGGATGTATAGGGGTCTGTGCTGTACCATGTGCAGGATGTATAGGGGTCTGTGCTGTACCATGTGCAGGATGTATAGGGGGCTGCGCTGTACCATGTACTGGATGTATAGGGGTCTGTGCTGTACCATGTGCAGGATGTATAGGGGCTGCGCTTTACCATGTGCAGGATGTATAGGGGGCTGCGCTGTACCATGTGCAGGATGTATAGGGGTCTGTCATGCAGGATGTATAGGGGGCTGCGCTGTACCATGTACTGGATGTATAGGGGTCTGTGCTGTACCATGTGCAGGATGTATAGGGGGCTGCGCTGTACCATGTGCAGGATGTATAGGGGGCTGCGCTGTACCATGTGCAGGATGTATAGGGGGCTGCGCTGTACCATGTACTGGATGTATAGGGGTCTGTGCTGTACCATGTGCAGGATGTAGAGGGGCTGCGCTTTACCATGTGCAGGATGTATAGGGGGCTGCGCTGTACCATGTGCAGGATGTATAGGGGTCTGTGCTGTACCATGTGCAGGATGTATAGGGGTCTGTGCTGTACCATGTGCAGGATGTATAGGGGGCTGCGCTGTACCATGTACTGGATGTATAGGGGTCTGTGCTGTACCATGTGCAGGATGTATAGGGGCTGCGCTTTACCATGTGCAGGATCGATAGGGGCTGCTGTATGATCTATAGGGGGCTGCACTGTACCATGGAGGTGGCTGTACTGCTCCATATGTTGTCCATGAAGTCTATAGGTTACTGCAGTGTATGTAGATGAATGTTTTTCTATGGCTGACAGCACTGTATATCCTCTGTAAGGGCTCGTTCACGCGAACTTGTGAAGCCCGCGCCCGTGCTGTGGACCGCAAATTGCGGTCTGCAATGTACGGGCACCTTCCGTGGGGCAGCTGCATGGGGATCGCAGACCTATTCACTTGAATGGGTCCATGATCCCTCCGTTCCACAAAAAGATAGAGCATGTTCTATCTTTTTGCGGTGCGGAGGCACAGAAAGCACTCCGTAGTGTTGAAGTGAATGGGTCCGCATCCGTGATGCCCGTGTATTGCGGATGTCCACAATACAGCAACGGGCAGCACACATTCGTGTGAATGAGCCCTAAGTGTGATCTTTAGGTGATTGCTCAGCATGTTGTGTCCGTTTTATCGGGTACATTATAGTAGATGTGTTCTGACGGAGGCTGTATAGTGCACACTAATCAAGCAAAATGGCGCAGACCCTGCAATAACATTTTGTGCCAGATTTCCGTAGGTCGTCAATATCTGATCAGCGTAGGTCCAGTCCCCGCCGACCAGCTGTTTGAGCAGTGCAGCCAGCTCCTCACAACTTACCAAGCACAGCGCCATCCATTGTATAGTGGCTGTGCTTGGTATTGCAGCACGGTTCCATTCACTTGAATAGGACTGAGCTGCGCCTAGGCCACATGACCAATGAACGTGAAGTCACAGTGTTCACCGGAGCTAATTGGCGGGGGCTCCAGGAGTCGGACCCTTACTAATCTGATATTGATGACCTGTCCTGAGGATAGATCATCAGCATCAAAATCTCTGACAACCCTTTAATACGTCTCACAGCTGAGGTTTTGTCACACCTTCATCCAGTTTAGACAATCCTTCAGACGGATAAATTTTACCTGCACTGATACATTGTAACAATTATTATCAAAAAGTGACTGCAATGGTCAACCATAATGGGACCTGTTGTAGGACAGGAGGGGCCCGTGTTTTTGGCCTGGTCTGGTACACGGAGAAGCTGGCACCCACCCAGACTGCTTTGTGTGTAAATGAGGTTACGCATCGTATAGAATGCTGACGTCTATAGAAAGCACATCTCATAAGAGTGATGCAACCGACATCAACATCATCTCCTCTCAGGTCTTTACCTGGAAGTCCAGGGACACCCTACCAGAAGAGATGGAAAAGGGGTCCTTTGGGTAGGAGGAGTGGGACAGGGCACCTGAATCTCCTAAACTGGAGGGAATCCTGAATATTACACTACGACCAGACTCAGTAAATCCCATTCCTCACCTCCCTGCAACCCCTTGGTTACCCCTTCCGGGGAAGCCAAACCTAGATGGGTGGACACCAGGATCACAACATGGCACTTTCTAAGTTTCTGCGAAGGATGGTCCCCTACCCCTGACCCTTGCAGGACCTTCTGGTTCGGAGGAATGGGAAGGATTTACAGTATGGGGGCCCTTCTCTTTTTTTTGGAGAGGGCTTGTAGTAAACCAGGGATGCTCAACCTGCGGCCCTCCAGCTGGTGCAAAACTACAACTCCCAGCATACATGGACAGCTTTCAGCCTACAGCAGGACACGGTAGGAGTTGTAGTTTTACAACAGCTGGTTGAGCATCCCTGTAGTAAACGACAGCCTGGGGCACTTTATTTTTTTATTTTTTTTGGCAGCAAGAAAAAAATATATATTTACAGACTGAGGGAGCTCACACATAAAAAATATAATAATGAAATATAAAAATATAAAAAAATGGCCAAACAGTTATTTATGAGGAAGTGTGCGTCGCCGGGCCCTAGTAATAAGTTATTTATGCTTGACTGCAGCTAATCCCATATGTCTATTTTTTGATGTTACATATATCCGTACATATGGGTTTGAATCGCTGCACTGACTGACATTCCTGCGGCGTCAATTTGGATATGAGTGACAGGGTTAGCAGTATACGTGCGCTGTGTCTCTGTACTGTTTAGAATATATTCGCAGTAAGCCGGATTGGACTAATGCACACTAGTGCAACAATATGCACTGACTGGGTCAGGTGTAAATGATAGTTAAGAGTTTTTGTTCGTGACGCCAATTGCAGTGTGCGCAGGTTACAGTCTCAGGGCCCTTTAAGGTGTTGCAACTCACGTACCAGGTGAGGAATGCCAGAGTGGGGTAATGTCTCTGTGTAGTAGTAGGTATAGTGTCAACGGTGTCTCCTACCTTGGTACGGCTGGACTCCTGGATCCTGGCTCACTTGCAATAAATGAGTGTGTTGCTAGTAGGAGTAATTGAGGGTTTTGGTAGCAATGAATGAGATCCAGACATGGGATATAATTCAACTTGTCTTTACTGGTTGCAGGTTTAATCCATATGCGTTACAGCAATAGTCTTTTAGGTCCCAGCAGGTATTTGGCAATGTATGGCAGGGATCAATATCTCTTCTGCTCCTATCATGTGCCTGGAGAATATGGCAGGATTAGTCGTCTGCTTATGGCTCTGTAATATGTGGCAGGAATCTGTCTTCTGCTCTGTCTATCTTCTGCTTGGTATGGGACTGACTAGCTGAGGAGGAATTTGGCTTCTCCTGGTCTCTGGATATGTACTCACAGTTCTGCTCACAGGGAATGGTTCGTCCTGGAGATCTGGAGGTGCTGCTTGCTTGTCAACCAGCTGAGGCTGAAGGCTCAGACTGGCGATGAAGATCTTTGGCCTCAGCCGAGGCACGATCCTGGGTTGGGATCCCTAAAACTGGGAGCTCCTACCAGCGCAGCCTTTCCCTAGCAGGGGTGGCTGGCACACTACTCCTAACTTACTTTCCTCCCCATGAGGCAGGACATGGGCCAGCCCACTTCTGCTCATAGAGGGGGGGAGCTAAACTGGAATAAACTATTCCAGTCTAGAAATGCTAAACTGAACTAAGGTCCTGCTGAACACATTGCTGCCACCTGCTGGTGTACATAGAAATTACAGCAAAGTACATGTAACAGGCTTTGAATATGCACATTTGTGAGGGATATTACAAAAAATCACATTAGATGACAAGGCACATGTTACCAACAAATAGTAGCGGGGAAAAAGAGTTTAGTAACAACTCTGGGATGTTACATTCCCCTTTACTTTAAGTTAAGCCGCCCTCGGCTTATGCTTAGGATGGAGAGAAAGAACCAGCTCTGGGTACCCAATAAAGTACAAAGTGCTGCGTGAATTACATATAAAGACATACAAAGACAAAACATGAAACGGCTTTCCCCAGGTTCCTGCCCGCTAAAGTAAGGTGTCCAACACACAGTTCCCTTCTCTTGGTATAACCAGGTAACCTAATACTGCACAAAGCAAAACATTACTGACTGACTTTGTAGTGTTCTGGCCCTAAAACACCAAAGAAAGCATGGGGGTGTCTTTACTCTGTAGTCCCACCATTATGTAATGGAATGCCCGCAAATGAAAGGGTGGCTTTATCCTGTATTCCCTTTCCTGCACTAAAGCCTGAGAAATTTGGCTTAAAGCACGATCACTATGGTGACTATGGGGTAGCTAAATTATGGCTCTAAGGCTTGAGGTACCTTACCTTAGGCAAAGGCTCAGAAGGGGAGGTATTTATCGTCTCCATGTCTTCTGGCAATGTCACAGGAGGAGGGTATTACGATCCCATGGATCTCCTGGAAATAAAACACTTCAGGACGGGAACAATCCTGAACATGAAACAAACGGGAAGGAGCGGTCTATGACTTCTAACGATTCCTGAAGCAGCGGGGTTACCCGTGTAGTTACTGGACCTGCCTGGACTTACCACTTGGTCCTACCTGTGCACTAAGAGTAGGCCATTAGTTTTAAGCGTCCGCATGAAGGCAGTCCGTATAAAGGAAGAAGAGAATAAGAGCTGTCAAATAAGGCATACAAGAGTAAGTTGCTACATTTTAGGTTAAAGGGTTTCTGTAACCCCACAAAACTCATATTTTTTTTTGTTGGATAGTTATATTCCTTATAGCGCGATATAGGAGATTATAATAGTCTTACTTACTTTCATGCGGCCGATTCTTTAGAAAACGAAGTTTTATAATATGTAAATCAGGGCTCTACCAGCAAGTAGGGCGTCTACTTGCTGGTAGCCGCAGCAGAAAACCGCCCCCTCGCCGTGTTGATTGACAGGGCCAGCCGTGATCTCCTCCTCCGGCCGGCCCTGTCAGTATTTCAAAAATCGCGCGCCTCTGGTCATTCGGCGCAGGCGCTGTGAGATGAGGAGGCTCGTCTCCTCAGAACTCCCTCAGTGCGCCTGCGCCGATGACATCACCGAAAGAGAAGACGTCATCGGCGCAGGCGCACTGAGGGAGTGCTGAGGAGACGAGCCTCCTCATCTCAGAGCGCCTGCGCCGAAAGACCAGAGGCGCGCGATTTTTGAAATACTGACAGGGCCGGCCGGAGGAGGAGATCACGGCTGGCCCTGTCAATCAACACGGCCAGGGGGCGGTTTTCACGGCGAGGGGGCGGTTTCATTTACATATTATAAAACTTCGTTTTATAAAGAATCGGCCGCATGAAAGTAAGTAAGACTATTATATTCTCCTATAAAGAATCGGCCGCATGAAAGTAAGTAAGACTATTATATTCTCCTATATCGCCCTATAAGGAATCTAACTATCCAAAAAAATATATATGAGTTTTGTGGGGTGACAGAAACCCTTTAAGTGCAATGGTAAGTGCAAATGTCACAAATAGTGCAGAAATATCACATTGCGGCACCTGAAAGAGAATACACACAATGGGCATGTTATCCTTGAACGTTGCATAACAGGTAAACTGGTATAATTAGTGCAAAAATATTACATTGAAATCACAAAGAGCTCAGGTAATCGTATGAGTCTTTTCTTTGGGTGCAAGCTTTTAACGTTGTAGTAAACCAGGGATGCTCAACCTGCGGCCCTCCAGCTGGTGCAAAACTACAACTCACAGCTTTCAGCCTACAGCAGGACATGGTAGGAGTTGTAGTTTTACAACAGCTGGTTGAGCATCCCTGTAGTAAGGGCTCTTTCACACTTGCGTTCTTGTCTTCCGGCATAGAGTTCCGTCGTCGGGGCTCTATGCCGGAAGAATCCTGATCAGTTTTATCCTAATGCATTCTGAATGGAGAGAAATCCGTTCAGGATGCATCAGGATGTCTTCAGTTCCGGAACGGAACGTTTGTTGGCCGGAGAAAATACCGCAGCATGCTGCGCTTTTTGCTCCGGCCAAAAATCCGGAACACTTGCCGCAAGGCCGGATCCGGAATTAATGCCCATTGGAAAGCATTGATCCGGATCCGGCCTTAAGCTAAGCGTCGTTTCGGCGCATTGCCGGAGCCGACATTTAGCTTTTTCTGAATGGTTACCATGGCTGCCAGGACGCTAAAGTCCTGGCAGCCATGGTAAAGTGTAGTGGGGAGCGGGGGAGCAGTATACTTACCGTCCGCGCGGCTCCCCTGGCGCTCCAGAGTGACGTCAGGGCGCCCCAAGCGCATGGATCACGTGATCGCATGGACACGTCATCCATGCGCATGGGGCACTCTGACGTCATTCTGGAGCGCCCCGGGAGCCGCACGGACTGTAAGTATACCGCTCCCCCGCTCCCCGCTCCTACTACGGCAGCCAGGACTTTAATAGCGTCCTGGGTGCCATAGTAACACTGAAAGCATTTGGAAGACGGCTCCGTCTTCAAATGCTTTTAGTACACTTGCGTTTTTCCGGATCCGGCAGGCACCTCCGGCAACGGAAGTGTTTGCCGGATCCCAACAACGCAAGTGTGAAAGAGGCCTTAACCACAGCCTGGGGCACTTTTTTTTTTTTTTTTTTTTTGACGCATAAAAAATATAATAATGAAATATAAAAAAATATAAAAAAGGGCAAACAGTTATTTATGAGGAAGTGTGCGTCGCCGGGCCCTAGTAATAAGTTATTTATGCTTGACTGCAGCTAATCCCATATGTCTATTTTTTGATGTTACATATATCCGTACATATGGGTTTGAATCGCTGCACTGGCTGACATTCCTGCGGCGTCAATTTGGATATGAGTGACAGGGTTAGCAGTATACGTGCGCTGTGTCTCTGTACTGTTTAGAATATATTTGCAGTAAGCCGGATTGGACTAATGCACACTGGCGCAACAATATGCACTGACTGGGTCAGGTGTAAATGATAGTTAAGCGTTTTTGTTCGTGACGCCAATTGCAGCATGCGCAGGTTACAGTCTCAGGGCCCTTTAAGGTGATCCCATGGATCTCCTGGAAATAAGACACTTCAGGACGGGAACAATCCTGAACATGAAACAAACGGGAAGGAGCGGTCTATGACTTCTAACGATTCCCAAAGCAGCGAGGTTACCCATGTAGTTACTGGACCTGCCTGGACTTACCACTTGGTCCTACCTGTGTACTAAGAGTAGGCCATTAGTTTTAAGCGTCCGCATGAAGGCAGTCCGTATACAGGAAGGAGAGAATAAGAGCTGTCAAATAAGGCATACAAGAGTAAGTTGCTACATTTTAGGTTAAGTGCAATGGTAAGTGCAAATGTCACAAATAGTGCAGAAATATCACATTGCGGCACCTGAAAGAGAATACACACAATGGGCATGTTATACTTGAACGTTGCATAACAGGTAAACTGGTATAATTAGTGCAAAAATATTACATTGAAATCACAAAGAGCTCAGGTAATCGTATGAGTCTTTTCTTTGGGTGCAAGCTTTTAACGTTGCAATAAACATTTTTTAATAAAGGTAGTGCAATTTTATTAATGCAAGGATAGGCTCAAATATAACTTGAGTCCTTTTACTTCTTGAAGTGCTTGAAGTTGAATCCTCTGGAAACAGGTAAAAGTTAATTGTAATCCAAAGAGGTATAAAATATCTAAAAGCAGCATATAGTAGAACCGTAGTTCCATAAGGCCTCTTTCACACTTGCGTTGTCCGGATCCGGCGTGTACTCCACTTGCCGGAATTACACTCCGGATCCGGAAAAACGCAAGTGTACTGAAAGCATTTGAAGACGGAACCGTCTTCCAAATGCGTTCAGTGTTACTATGGCACCCAGGACGCTATTAAAGTCCTGGTTGCCATAGTAGTAGTGGGGAGCGGGGGAGCGGTATACTTACAGTCCGTGGCGTTCCAGAATGACGTCAGAGCGCCCCATGCGCATGGATGACGTGATCCATGTGATCACATGATCCATGAGCTTGGGGCGCCCTGACGTCACTCTGGAGCGCCCGGGGAGCCGCACGGAAGGTAAGTACACTGCTTCCCCGCTCCCCACTACACTTTACCATGGCTGTAAGGACTTTAGCGTCCCGGCAGCCATGGTAACCACTCTGAAAAAGCTAAATGTCGGATGCGGCAATGCGCCGAAACGACGTTTAGCTTAAGGCCGGATCCGGATCAATGCCTTTCAATGGGCATTAATTCCGGATCCGGCCTTGCGGCAAGTGTTCCGGATTTTTGGCCGGAGCAAAAAGCGCAGCATGCTGCGGTATTTTCTCCGGCCAAAAAACGTTCCGTTCCGGAACTGAAGACATCCTGATGCATCCTGAACGGATTTCTCTCCATTCAGAATGCATTAGGATAATCCTGATCAGGATTCTTCCGGCATAGAGCCCCGACGACGGAACTCTATGCCGGAAGACAAGAACGCAAGTGTGAAAGAGCCCTTAGGCTATCAAGTAACCTGAGAAAGGGGATAAAATAATGAACTTGGACGTGAGGGGTTAAATACTGATGGGGGGAGTCCTTACTATGCATGACCATCAGGGTGAGGACAAACCTGGAATAAAAACGTTAAAAGCACACAATGCCAACGGGTCCTCATCCATCAGGAATAGTCCACGACGTGGCTCCCAAAGGTCCTTATTTTAAGGGAAGATGCATTTAGAGGAGGGCATCCATGTCCTCCTCGCTGCTAGAGCTACTGAAGCGCATCAGGGGGCGTTCTCTTGCTTCTGATAGCTCATGGTTGCAGCAGTAGTTGTACGCCACTGACCTCTGGTGGTGGCTGCTGGGGATGGCCGTGCAGACAGCCTGGAGAATGCAGCTGTAACTTGCTGCAAACCGGAATCCCTGGCCGGTGCAGAGGGGCTCAAAACCTCTGGCTGAAGGGGCTCTGGTGAATATGCAGAAGGTGCCTGAGGCTGCTTCCAGGGCAGTACATATTAAATGTCAGCACTGAGTTGTTTATCTGACCCACCTATAGTGTTGGTGGCGCGGCCAGGTCAGGTATAAGAGGTGCAGGTTCTGGCTGGGGTTGCTCCCTAAAACGCAACCTGCCATCCGGGGTCTCCTGTAGACATCTCACCTTCCCTGCAGAGCCTGGGTCCTCCTGCCAGGTCTCTGGGGTGACTGCAGGGGTTAATGGCTTATCTAACAAAGTCACACCAGCAGCAAAAGGACCCTGTACTGAACGCATGGGGGTGTATTCCACCTGATCCCCCGCGTACAGGTTGTGACGGGCCTGCGGCAGATAATGGCGCTTCACTGAGCGACGGCCCACAAAGATGTCCGACCCGAAGTGACTGTCCTGAAGAAATCCAACTCCCCTTTCCACGGAGAACCAGAGCACAGTCCCAGTGCGCCTGGTGAGTTTGGGGTCTCCTGGCTGGGGGTCGTCTACCACTTGCTTTATCCATTCCTCGATGGCAGACTTATACTCCCACACCGTCTGGGCATAAGCAGTTATTTCCCTAGGGACCTCGGGGTTCAGGTATCCCGGTTTAGTAGTGGTGAAACTGGGCGGTGGAGTGGAAACACCAGCCTCCTCCGCCGCACCAGTGGGTGTCTTTAGCGGAGCAGGCCTAGGCCTGGTGGCGTTTCAGGTAGGGATCGACCGATATTGATTTTTTAGGGCCGATACCGATAATTTGTGAACTTTCAGGCCGATAGCCGATAATTTATACCGATATTCTGTGAAATTTCATTTTAAAAAAAAAATAAAATCCTACACAAGTCTGCTGAAAATGAATATTTTTATTGTTAATGTGTAATTTTTTTTTGTGTAAATCTTTCTTTTTTATTTATACTTAATATTTTGGTGGGGTTTTTTTTACTAACTTTTAGCCCCCTTAGGGACTAGAACCCTTGTCCTATTCACCCTGATAGATCTCTGATAGACCCTGATAGAGCTTTGTGCACACAGCAGCATGGAGCTGAACATGGCAGACAGAGCTTCAATAGCATCCTGGCTGCCATGGTAACCGATCGGAGCCCCAGGTTTACATTGCTGGGGCTCCGATCGGAGGAGCAGGGGAGAGGGGATCCTGTGGCCACTGCCACCAATGATTAAAACTGGGGGGGCGCACTGCGCCACCAATGTTTTTAATACTGGGGTGGGGGGCACACTGCGCCACCAATGAAGATAAGTCTCTCGATCATATACAGGAGGCGGGAGCTGGCTGCAGAATCACATAGCCGGCTCCCAACCTCTATGAGCGGTAGCTGCGATCAGCGGCACCTAAGGGGTTAACTACCGCGGATCGCAGCTACAGCTCATAGAGGTCGGGAGTCGGCTATGTGATTCTGCAGCCAGCTCCCGCCTCCTGTATATGAATAAATGAGAGACTTATCTTCATTGGTGGCGCAGCGGCCACAGCCCCTCCCCTTCTCTTGTCCTCCCTCCTCTCATTGGTGGCAGCGGCAGCACAGGGGGAGGAGACACTGCTTCCTTCTCTCCTGTGCTGCTGAGGGAACACGGAGAGCGCTGTCAGCAGCGCGTTCTTGTTCCCAATACGTTATCGGTATATCGGCAAAATAGATGCCGATACCGATAACGGTCAAAATCCTCAATATCGGCCGATAATATCGGTAAATACGATAATCGGTCGATCCCTAGTTTCAGGAGCCGCGGGAAGCAGTGCAGGGGCAGATGTGGACCAGGCCTGGGCCTCAGGGAGCGCGGCAGCTCCTACCTGTTGTAGCGGCCGGGCGGCTGGTTCCGGGCCTCCTGGTAGTTGTCGCGGGGTTCAATCACCGTCCGCGGTGCAGGCTGGTCGGACGCCTGGGCAGCAACAGCAACGGCTTCCGGATAGATTCAGCGTCGGCAGCCCTCTTGTGTGACGTCTCGTCTTCCGCGCTGACGGCAATGGAAGCGGAGGGATCCACAGCCTCCAAGGACTTGACTGTAGTCCTGTCTTCTTCCGCGGGGACTGGAACGATGGCAGCGGCCTTCTTGGGTAAGTCAGCGGCGGCTGTCGGGCCTTGATTTGCAACAGGCGCTAGCTCCAAAGCTGCTTTGAATGCGCAGGGGCCATCTCTTCTCACGAGCTGGGAAACCCGGATCTCAGGCACAGCGGGCTCGTTAATGAGTTCTCCCTTTATCGCCATTTGTTCCCACTTAGGTTGAGGGAGCGCCATCTTCACTGCTTCCTCGATCATGAAGAGTGCCATAGGTTTGCGTGGAGCCCAGAGGGAGGAGTCTTTACTCCCTTGGCTCACAATGTAAAGTTCGTGGTGGGCAGTCTTTAGTTTTCCCGCTTCTAGGGGGGGCGTATACGGCATCTTTGCTCTCTTGAGAGGGCGTTCCTGAGTTTTCCCGCTTCTGGGGGGCGTATTCGGCATTTTCGCGCTCTTGAGAGGGCGTTCTTGTCTTTTCCCGCTTCTGGGCATGAAGAAGAAGCGCCATTTTACGAATATGGCAAATTAACCCTTGGACTGCTGGAGCGCACGTTTAGCGCTTTCTGACACAGCAACAAGGCAATAAAGTCAATTTTCAGGGTTTTGTACAATTCTCAGAACTTGCAGTACTGTGATCCGGTTAAACACACAATTGGATCCGGTCATGTTGTCAGGGATAGGCACACAATTCGATCCGATCCTGTTCGTGACGCCATTTTATGCAGTAAGCCGGATTGAACTAATGCACACTGGCGCAACAATATGCACTGACTGGGTCAGGTGTGAATGATAGTTAAGAGTTTTTGTTTGTGACGCCAATTGCAGCGTGTGCGCAGGTTACAGTCTCAGGGCCCTTTAAGGTTTTGTAACTCACGTACCAGGTGAGGAATGCCAGAGTGGGGTAATGTCTCTGTGTAGTAGTAGGTATAGTGTCAACGGTGTCTCCTGCCTTGGTACGGCTGGACTCCTGGATCCTGGCTCACTTGCAATAAATGAGTGTGTTGCTAGTAGGAGTAATTGAGGGTTTTGGTAGCAATGAATGAGATCCAGACTTGGGATATAATTCAACTTGTCTTTACTGGTTGCAGCTTTAATCCATATGAGTTACAGCATTAGTCTTTTAGGTCCCAGCAAGTATTTGGCAATGTATGGCAGGGATCAATATCTCTTCTGCTCCTATCATGTGCCTGGAGAATATGGCAGGATTAGTCGTCTGCTTATGGCTCTGTAATATGTGGCAGGAATCTGTCTTCTGCTCTGTCTATCTTCTGCTTGGTATGG
Source organism: Bufo bufo (assembly GCF_905171765.1). NCBI lineage: Eukaryota > Metazoa > Chordata > Amphibia > Anura > Bufonidae > Bufo > Bufo bufo. Next base: position 46,721,305 of record NC_053389.1, on the reverse strand, counting down.
GGACTGACTAGCTGAGGAGGAATTTGGCTTCTCCTGGTCTCTGAATAGTTACTCACAGCTATGCTCACAGGGAATGGTTCGTCCTGGAGATCTGGAGGTGCTGCTTGCTGGTCACCATCTGAGGCTGAAGGCTCAGACTGGGGATGAAGATCTTTGGCCTCAGCCGAGGCACGATCCTGGGTTGGGATCCCTAAAACTGGGAGCTCCTACCAAAAAAAAGCCTTTAGCTTTGATTACGGCACACATTCGCTGTGGCATTGTTTTGATAAGCTTCTGCAATGTCACAAGATTTATTTCCATCCAGTGTTGCATTAATTTGTCACCAAGATCTTGCATTGATGATGGTAGAGTCTGACCGCTGCGCAAAGCCTTCTCCAGCACATCCCAAAGATTCTCAATGGGGTTAAGGTCTGGACTCTGGTGGCCAATCCATGTGTGAAAATTATGTTTAATGCTCCCTGAACCACTCTTTCACAATTTGAGCCCGATGAATCCTGGCATTGTCATCTTGGAATATGCCTGTGCCATCAGGGAAGAACAAATCCATTGATGGAATAACCTGGTCATTCAGTATGTTCAGGTAGTCGCTGACCTCATTCTTGGAGCACATACTGTTGCTGAACCTAGACCTGACCAACTGCAGCAACCCCAGATCATAGCACTGCCCCCACAGGCTTGTACAGGAGGCACTAGGCATGATGGGTGCATCCCTTCATCTGCCTCTCTTCTTACCCTGATGCGCCCATCACTCTGGAACAGGGTAAATCTGGACTCATCAGACCACATCACCTTCTTCCATTGCTCCAGAGTCCAATCTTTATGCTCCCTAGAAAATTAAAGCCTTTTTTTCTGGTTTTCCTCACTGATTAGTGGTTTTCTTATGGCTACACAGCTGTTCAGTCCCAATCCCTTGAGTTCCCTTGGCATTGTGTGTGTGGAAATGCTCTTACTTTCACTATTAAACATAGCCCTGAGTTCTACTGTTGTTTTTCTTCGATTTGATTTCACCAAACGTTTAATGATCACCATCATTCAGGATTTTTTTCCCGCCACATTTCTTTCTCGAATACGATGGGTCCCCGCTATCCTTCCAGTTTTTAATAATGCGTTGGACAGTTCTTAACCCAATTTTAGTGGTTTCTGCAATCTGCTTAGATGTTTTCTCTGCTTGATGCATGCCAATGATTTGACCCTTCTCAAACAGACTAACATCTTTTCCACGACCACGAGATGTGTCTTTCGACATGGTTGTTTAAGAAATGAGAAGCAACTCATTACACCAGTTGGGGTTAAATAACTTATTGCCAGCTGAAAGATAATCGCCCCATGCAGTAATTATCCAATAGGAGGCTCATAACTATTTGCTTAGTTAAATCCAGGTGGCGACTTTTTTTTTTTGGACAGGCAGTGTATATCGCCATTTGAAACATGTGCCAATGTATCTTGTTACAAAGAAAAATTGGGGGTCAGTCAGCACATCCAGTGTGCAGGTGGGCGTTGCCATGGCTGAAAGCACAAAAGCAAACAAATATACAATGCAACAGCAATCTGCAAACCAAATAAAGTACAACAATGCCAAAGTAATAGAAAGTATTCTGGTGCTAATGCTACGCTTATAAATTTGAGATGCTTGGCAAATACATTTTGTACAAAATTATTTGGGCCCGTCTGCCAAACGTCAAGGCGATCTCAGTAAGACGGGAACCTAACACTAAATACCACATTAACTGGTGCCATACCGGCCTCCATTACATTCAGGGAATGCAGGTTCCACATGCATGTTGAGCCCACGTGCCAGTGAGGCACCAAAGAGGTATTATATAGTGTGGGTTCGGCATATATGTGGAGCCTGCATCCCCTGAATATAATGGAGTGGAAATGAAGATGGTCACGGCACTCCAAAAGCTTCCTTATTCAGTGTTCTTTATTACATTAAAACTTTTATGTAGCTTGATAAAGACTATATTGTCGAAACGTTGCTGCTGTACTTTTGGTGTAATAAAGAACACTGAATAAGGAAGCTTTTGGAGTGCCGTGACCATCTTCATTTCCACTGGTAACTTTGGGGGTCTCTGAGGCCGAGACCTCACGCCACGAGCACCGCCGCTAAGTATTTTTGAGCTTATTCAAGTTAGTGGTGCTGTCCTACCATCTATTTTTTCTGAATATAATGGAGGCCATCGAGGCACCATAAGAGGCCTAATACAATGTGGGCTCGGCATGCATGTGGAACCTGCATTCCCTGAATGTAATGGAGGCCGGTATGGAACCAGTTAATGCAGTATTTAGTGTTAGGTTCCCGTCTTACTGAGATCGCCTTGACGTTTGGCAGACGGGCACAAATAATTTTGTACAAAATGTATTTGCCAAGCATCTCAAATTTCTAAGCGTAGCATTAGCACCAGAATGCTTTCTATTCCTTTGGCATTATTGAACTTTATTTGGTTCGCAGAGTGCTGTTGCATTGTATATTTTTTTGCTTTAATGTATCTTGTTAATGCATATCACCCATCACTATTTTCTTTTAGCAATCTTATTATAAATGGCCCATATCTTTTATATAGATGGTGCCTGCACATCAAACTTTAGGGTTACATATTGGCCTAATCTACACATATAAATTTACATATATCAAGTCAATGGCAACTTATTTAACATCAAATATGTGAATTATTATCCTATTTATAACTGTAAATAGTTAGTATAACTAAAGAATTGTTAATATATGTGTATGGTAATAGTACACTAGATGCATAATGATTAAAGGGTTTCTGTCACCCTGCAAAACTCATTTTTTTTTTTTTGGATAGTTAGATTCCTCATAGCGCGATATAGGAGAATATAATGCTCTTACTTACTTTCATGCGGCCGATTCTTTAGAAAACGAAGTTTTATAATATGTTAATGAGGGCTCTACCAGCAAGTAGGGCGTCTACTTGCTGGTAGCTGCTGCAGAAATCCGCCCCCTCGCCGTGTTGATTGACAGGGCCAGCCGTGATCTCCTCCTCCGGCCGGCCCTGTCAGTAATTCAAAAATCGCGCGCCTCGCGTCATTCGGCGCAGGCGCTCTGAGATGAGGAGGCTCGTAACCTCAGCACTCCCTCAGTGCGCCTGCGCCGATGACGTCTTCTCTTTCGGTGATGTCATCGGCGCAGGCGCACTGAGGGAGTGCTGAGGATACGAGCCTCCTTATCTCAGAGCGCCTGCGCCGAATGACGCGAGGCGCGCGATTTTTGAATTACTGACAGGGCCGGCCGGAGGAGGAGATCACGGCTGGCCCTGTCAATCAACACGGCGAGGGGGCGGATTTCTGCAGCAGCTACCAGCAAGTAGACGCCCTACTTGCTGGTAGAGCCCTCATTAACATATTATAAAAGTTTGTTTTATAAAGAATCGGCCGCATGAAAGTAAGTAAGAGCATTATATTCTGCTATATCGCGCTATGAGCAATCTAACTAGCCCAAAAAAAAAAAAAGAGTTTTGCAGGGTGACAGAAACCCTTTAATTAATTTTGTTTTTGTACAATGTTTTTAGTCATGATCACGTTCTCACCCTGCATTTCTTTTAGGGTCCGTTCACACGTCCGTATGTGTTTTGCGGATCCTCAAAACACGGACACCGGCAATGTGCGGTCCGCATTTTGCGGACCACACATTGCCGCCGCTCTCATAGAAAATGCCTTTTCTTGTCCGCAATTGCGGACAGATCTGGAAGCGCGGATCCGCAAATGTTGATGCGGACAGCACATTCTGGCCCCATTGAAAATGAATGGCTCCGCACCTCTTCCGCAAAATTGCGTAACGGATGCGGACCCATTTGAAAGGCAATCAAATTCCAATCATCATTATGGTAACACATTTGGCTACGGAAATATACAACAATCTGTTTGTCACTGATATAGTTTTATAGTTTTGCTGCCAGAGCCAAATGTGAGAATAAGGGGTAAAAATAGAAAATAATAATGATAAAAAATAATAAAAATACTCTCTAATGATGTGTTCATATGCTACTGAGGCCTCTTTTTCAGTATTTTGCGGTCTGCAATAAAACGGATCTGCAAAAAATAGGGAAGACGTCCGTGTGCATTCCGTTTTTTGTGGAACAGAACAGCTGGCCCCTGATAGAACAGTACTATCCTTCTCCGTTATGCGGACAATAATAGGACATGTTCTATCTTTGAACGGAACCGAAAAATTGAAACAAAAGGCATACGGAGTACCTTCCGTTTTTTTTTGCAGATCCATTGAAATGAATGGTTCCGTATACAGTCCGTATACAGAACGCAAAAAAAGGAACGTAAACGGGGGAAAAAAAAGCGTTTGTGTGCAAGAGGCCTAAGGGCTCGTTCACACGAACGTATTTTGCGTTCCATATACGGAACCATTTATTTCAATAGGTCCGCAAAAGATGCGGACAGCACTCTGTGTGCTGTCCGCATCCGTTGCTCCGTTCCGTGGCCCCCCGCAAACATTTTGAGTCCTGGCCTATTCTTGTCCATTTTGCGGACAAGAATAGGCATTTCTATAATAGGCCTCCTGTTCCATTCCGCAAATTGAGGAAGGCACACGGGCGCCATCCGTGTTCTGCGGATCCGCAATTTGCTGACCGGAAAAAACGGCACGGTCGTGTGAACGAGCCCTAACTGTGTAGAATTCTTGAAAGCACTATTCAATGTTTTAGTTTTGATGCCCATGAAATTTTGCAAGCGATAATTTGGAAGGTAATTCCTCCGCTGCAGCTTATTGACATGTTCGGCAATTCTTGTCTTTAAAGTTCTTTTTGTTCGTCCAATATACTGCCTTTGACAAGGACATTCCAATATATAGATGACCGACTTGCTACTGCAAGTAAGTCGTTTTATTTCCCGCTGATAATTATTTGTTGTAGATTTTATTATATTAGTTTTTTTTCTTTGGAAATGTATCTGTCTACCGTTCTGGCAATTGCCCCATCTGAAGAAGCCACTAAATGTCATCCAATTTTTTTGTCACTAATTGTCGTTTATCATTATGTTTGAAATTTTTTACTGTTGGTGCTATTTGTAACCCCAAATTAGGCGCTTTTGTATACACTATTGGGGGTCGACCGGAGATAATTGGAGCCCAATATTTTATCTTCTTTCAGTAAATGCCTATGTTTTTGTATTATCTTATATACTCTTTTATATTTAAAGGGATTCTGTCACCTCTTTTTACCCTATAGAGATGCAGACCTGCACGGCTAGATCGCTGCTAGCATGTCCGCAATATACCTGTCCCATATCTGAGTAGTTTTATTGAGTGTAAAAAATTATTATATATATATATATAGATAGATATGTAAATGACCCTGGTAAGGAGCCCAAGGGGCTGCACTAACCGTTCTGGAGCCCAGCCGCGCCCCCCTGTGAAGGAGCCCAGCACCGCCTGTATCCAGGAATCTCCTCCTTGCTCACGAAGTCAGATCGCCGTAATCTCGCGACGTGTAGTGCCGGCTTAGTGTTCCTTCCCTGTGCTGGCATCAGCCTCAAGGAAGGAACTGCGCACACAGAGATATAGGACCGGTATATTGCGGACATGCTAGCGGCGATCTAGCCGTGCATGTCTGCATCTCTATAGGGTAAAAAGAGGTGACAGAATCCCTTTAAAGTTTAATTGGTAAAACTAATTTACAGGGGTCAGATCTTGTATGTTCAGCTTGTTCTGGTTTTGATTAAAAAAAAGGTGGTTCTGTCTAGTTGTTTTACTTCTCTCAATGATTTTTCTAGTGTTTCAAGTGGATACTGTTTTTCCAGAAATTGGGCCTTTAGATTTTCTGCCTCAATTCCAAATTGGTTGTCTTGGGTGCAGTTTCTCTTCAAGCGTCTAAATTGACTTTTTGGTACATTAAGTAACCATCTTGGTAAATGGCAGCTGGTGTGAAGGATATTTTTATCTACATCCTTTTGACATGCTCTACAAATGAATCTTTCTCCCTGCATTTCTATTTTGAGATCCAAAAATTCAGCTGATTTGTCATTTATATTGGGTGTAAACTTTAAATTATATTGATTGTCATTGATTGAGTTTATGAACTCTATCAATGTTTGATGTGTGCCTCCCCAAATCAAAAAAATATCATCAATGTACCTTCGCCAGAGCACCAGGTCCGCCCCCAGTCTGGGAGTGATGGAATCCAAGCCGCCATAAATGGATTGGCGTAACTGGGGGCGAACCTGTGCCCATAGCGGTACCTGTAGTCTGTAAGCAATAACCATAATTAAAATTGTGACTGAGTATTGGATTGTGGTGATTAATATCACCTTGGTGGCCCTATTTCAACTTTTCACTGTGTATTCAATACCCCTTAATTCCACATTTTTGTTCCCTGTACTGCCTACTTTTACCTGTGCTTAAAATAGGGTTGCTCGGCATGGTCCGTCTATCTGTTGAAGGACGGAGGACGCAGAAGCAGGCTGCGTGCAGGGTCACATTACTGACAGCCAGGGACTGTAAGTAAATGATTAAAGCCAGGTGCTCCCCAGCAGCTGATAACAGTGCCTGGGCTGTGTGCACTTCTCCCTGTCCCTGCTCTTGGCAGACGCTCCCTCACTCAGCAGAGCTGGAGAAGGCAGAGTTGGAGCAGCGCACAACAGGGAAGGGAGATCTGCCGTCTGCTCAGTGTATAAATGAAAGCAACATGTGGTAAGAGGACCCCTTTGTGCTGCAGGAGATTAACCCTTTAGGGGGGGGAGGGCTCTGGTTACTGACACTTTTGGGGGGCTATTGTTACTGGCTAGTGAGGGCAGGCAGGATTAGCCTCAGAGTGAGGGCAGTGGCGGCCATCTTAACTGAATAGTGAGATTGTAGTTTTATGCAGACTGGTTGCTAAGGGCTGAATCTTATTAAATATGGGGTAAGTCAGTCTACACTGCGTGCAGAATTATTAGGCAAATGAGTATTTTGACCACATCATCCTCTTTATGCATGTTGTCTTACTCCAAGCTGTATAGGCTCGAAAGCCTACTACCAATTAAGCATATTAGGTGATGTGCATTTCTGTAATGAGAAGGGGTGTGGTCTAATAACATCAACACCCTATATTAGGTGTGCATAATTATTAGGCAACTTCCTTTCCTTTGGCAAAATGGGTCAAAAGAAGGACTTGACAGGCTCAGAAAAGTCAAAAATAGTGAGATATCTTGCAGAGGGATGCAGCACTCTTAAAATTGCAAAGCTTCTGAAGCGTGATCATCGAACAATCAAGCGTTTCATTCAAAATAGTCAACAGGGTCGCAAGAAGCGTGTGGAAAAACCAAGGCGCAAAATAACTGCCCATGAACTGAGAAAAGTCAAGCGTGCAGCTGCCAAGATGCCACTTGCCACCAGTTTGGCCATATTTCAGAGCTGCAACATCACTGGAGTGCCCAAAAGCACAAGGTGTGCAATACTCAGAGACATGACCAAGGTAAGAAAGGCTGAAAGACGACCACCACTGAACAAGACACACAAGCTGAAACGTCAAGACTGGGCCAAGAAATATCTCAAGACTGATTTTTCTAAGGTTTTATGGACTGATGAAATGAGAGTGAGTCTTGATGGGCCAGATGGATGGGCCCGTGGCTGGATTGGTAAAGGGCAGAGAGCTCCAGTCCGACTCAGACGCCAGCAAGGTGGAGGTGGAGTACTGGTTTGGGCTGGTATCATCAAAGATGAGCTTGTGGAGGCTTTTCGGGTTGAGGATGGAGTCAAGCTCAACTCCCAGTCCTACTGCCAGTTTCTGGAAGACACCTTCTTCAAGCAGTGGTACAGGAAGAAGTCTGCATCCTTCAAGAAAAACATGATTTTCATGCAGGACAATGCTCCATCACACGCGTCCAAGTACTCCACAGCGTGGCTGGCAAGAAAGGGTATAAAAGAAGAAAATCTAATGACATGGCCTCCTTGTTCACCTGATCTGAACCCCATTGAGAACCTGTGGTCCATCATCAAATGTGAGATTTACAAGGAGGGAAAACAGTACACCTCTCTGAACAGTGTCTGGGAGGCTGTGGTTGCTGCTGCACGCAATGTTGATGGTGAACAGATCAAAACACTGACAGAATCCATGGATGGCAGGCTTTTGAGTGTCCTTGCAAAGAAAGGTGGCTATATTGGTCACTGATTTGTTTTTGTTTTGTTTTTGAATGTCAGAAATGTATATTTGTGAATGTTGAGATGTTATATTGGTTTCACTGGTAAAAATAAATAATTGAAATGGGTATATATTTGTTTTTTGTTAAGTTGCCTAATAATTATGCACAGTAATAGTCACCTGCACACACAGATATCCCCCTAAAATAGCTAAAACTAAAAACAAACTAAAAACTACTTCCAAAAATATTCAGCTTTGATATTAATGAGTTTTTTGGGTTCATTGAGAACATGGTTGTTGTTCAATAATAAAATTAATCCTCAAAAATACAACTTGCCTAATAATTCTGCACTCCCTGTAATAGTAACTGATTCTGGAATATCATGTTATTAGTAACTACATATATGAAAATTGAAATTAGGGTCTTAATGTGACAGTTATCCTTTAATGCCCTCCAAAATAAAAAAATATTTGTTCCTCATTTAATTTGTTTTAATTTTTTTTCTACTGCTTGGATACCTTGTTCATGATTTATACATGTGTATAATGCACTAACGTCAAGTGTGGCCAGAATCGCAAAACGGACAAGAATAGGACAGGACTTAAAATTTTTGCGGAGCCACGGAACGGAGCAACAGATGCTGTTTGCATCTTTTGCGGACCTATTGAAATTAATGGTTCCGTATACGGACCATGTACGGAACGCAAAACACGTTAGTGTGAACGAGCCCTTAAGCCTCTTGCACATGAACGTTTTTTTTTTTCGTTTACATTCCGTTTTTTGCGCACCGTATACAGAACCATTCATTTCAATGGATTCGCAAAAAAAGGAAGGTACTCCGTGTAGCGGAGCGCTAGTGTGACATAGGCCTTCTCTGCCGGTATTCCAAGGGTTACTTCAGGATCAGGTTATAAGCACAGGAAGCAGAGCATCAGTAGTAAATAAAACCATCCACGAATATCCCATCCCTCTTCCCAATAACTGGACGACACACAGTATCAGGAGCAGGACTCTGTTTAATGCCACATACCCTACTTTTATGCCACTCTCCCATGCAAGGGAGACACCTACAGAAAATGATCCATTCTTCAATCACAGACTGGTTACAGCCCACACATCTCCTCCCCTCAGCCTGAGAAGTAATCCAATCAACAGTCCAGTTGAGACATACATTGTAGCCATTGTGTTACTACTGAACAACCAGACGAATGCTCAGCAGGTCACTGATTACTTTTTGTCTTACAAGTAATGTACCATAGGGAATTAAACATAACATTGCAAATCCAATCAACAGTCCAGTTGAAACATCCATTGTAACCAAACGCAATCCGCTACACTCCGTATGCCTTCCGTTTCCATTTTTCCGTTCCGTTCAAAGATAGAACATGTCCTATTAGGGTCCATTCACACGTCTGCAAAATGGGCCCGCATCCAATTTTGCGGAGCAGGGGCGGACCTATTCATTTGTGGACAATTGTGGACAAGAAAAGGCATTTTCTATGAGAGTGCCGGCGATGTGTGGTCCGCAAAACACATATGGACGTGTGAATGGACCCTTATTGTCCGCATAACGGACAAGAATAGTACTGTTCTATCAGAGGCCAGCTGTTCTGTTCCACAAAAAACGGAATGCACACGGACATCTTCCGTATTTTTTGCAGATCCGTTTTTTGCGGACCACAAAATACAGAAAAAGTCGTGTGCAAGAGGCTTTAGTAGCATACGAACACCGGAGAGACGGATCCGGTATTTCAATGCATTTGTCAGACGGATCTGCATTCGGATCCGTCTGACAAATGCCACCAGTTTGCGTCTGGATTGCCGGATTGGCGACGGAACTGCCTTCCGGAATCCTCTGTCGCAAGTGTGAAAGTACACTTAGGCCTCATGCACACGACCGTTGTCTTATTCCGTGTCCGTTGTTCCGTTTTTCATGATTTTCTGCGGACCCATTGACTTTCAATGGGTTCGTTGAAAACTCGGCTAATGCACCGTTTGTCATCCGTGTCCGTGATCCGTGGTTCCAGTCCGTCAAAAAAATATAACCTGTCCTATTTTTTTCACGGAAAACGGTTTGCGGACCCATTCAAGTCAATGGGACCGTGAAAAAACGCAGAGGCACACAAGATTGTCATCCGCGTCCGTTTTTTTCCTATCATTTGCATGGCAAACTTGACTTAGACTTTTTTTTACTTTCCTTCATGTCTGGTGATCCTCCAAAAATAAAGGAAGACACACGGAAACAAAAACGGATCACGGAACAACGGAACCCCATTTTGCGGAACGGAACACAGTAACGGTTGTGTGCATGAGGCCTTAGGCTACTTTCACACTTGCGTTCGGGGTTCCGCTTGTGAGCTCCGTTTGAAGGCTCTCACAAGCGCCCCCGAACGGATCCGTACTGCCCCAATGCATTCTGAGTGGATGCGGATCCGCTCAGAATGCATCAGTTTGGCACCGTTTGGCCTCCGTTCCGCTCAGCAGGCGGACACCCGAACGCAGCTTGCAGCGTTTTTGTGTCCGCCTGGCCGTGCGGAGGCAAACGGATCCGTCCAGACTTACAATGCAAGTCAATGGGGACGGATCCGTTTGACGTTGACACAATATGGTGCAATTTCAAACGGATCCGTCCCCCATTGACTTTCAATGTAAAGTCAGGAGTCCCCTATTAATATACCATCAGATCGGAGTTTTCTCCAATCCGATGGTATATTTTAACTTGAAGCGTCCCCATCACCATGGGAACGCCTCTATGTTAGAATATACCATCGGATTTGAGTTAGATCGTGAAACTCAGATCCGACAGTATATTCTAACATAGAGGCGTTCCCATGGTGATGGGGACGCTTCAAGTTAGAATACACTGAGAACTGTGTACATGACTGCCCCCTGCTGCCTGGCAGACTCCCCCTCCCCCCCCCCTGTATTTAACTCATTGGTGGCCAGTGCGGCCCCCCCTCCCTCACTCCCCAGTATTAAATGTGACCAGTGCGGCCCCCCTCCCTCTATATTCATTGGTGGCCCGTGCGGTTACCCCCCTCCCTCCCTCCCATGTGACCAGTGCGGCCCCCCTCCCTCTATATTCATTGGTGGCCAGTGCGGCCCCCCTCCCTCCCTCCCATGTGTCCAGTGCAGCCCCCCTCCCTCTATATTCATTGGTGGCCAGTGCGGATTCCCAGTATTAAATGTGACCAGTGCGACCTCCCTTCTCCCCCCCCCCTAATTAAAATAACCCCCCCCCCCCCCCAGTTTAATCGCTGGGGCTCCGATCGGTTACCATGGCAGCCAAGACGCTATTGCAGTCTTGGCTGCCATGGTTACTTATCAATAAATAGAAGCATTATACTTACCTGCGAGCTGCGATGTCTGTGACCGGCCGGGCGCTCCTCCTACTGGTAAGTGACAGGTCTGTGCTATAAGCAAAGCAGTCCTGTCCCTGACTCCTCTCACGTACAGGACACATCTCAGGTTAATTTGCATATGTTCCAAATCGGGGGGTTTTTACACAATAAAAGCACACAGAGCTATGGGACTGGGTATTGCAGATGTGCTAGCGGCCATCTAGCAACGCATGTCCTCAGCTCTATGCACAAAATCCCGGTGACAGGTTCCCTTTAATGTGAATATATTCTAAATAGTACAGAGACACAGCGCACATATACCGCTAACCCTGACACTCATATCTAGCCAGTGCAGCGATTTAAACCCATATCTACGGATATATGTAACATCAAAAAATAGACATATGGGATTAGCTGCAGTCAAGCCGCTGCTATTTATACGTGGACAATAATATCCATTGAACAAGACGCCTTCAAAAAACACAGTTCAAAAAACACAGTCATAAATAACTTATTACTAGGGCCCAGCGACGCGCACCTTCTTTGCAGCATCGCCGGCACCCTTCCCGGGATGAGGAGCAAGGATGCGAGCTGCGTCCTTGTTCCCATGACAACGGTGGGGCGGGGAGGACCCGGCCGCACACATTTCCTCAGTGTGGCCAGCGTCCAGGGGCGTAACTAGAAGTGACTGGGCCCCACAGCAAATATTTGTAAGGGCCCCCCCCCCCCAAGCGCGCTTCGCACCTTCCTCCTCCTGTGTAAACCCCACTCCTTTGGCACAGTGTAGCGGTATACTGTATATTGTGGGGCACAGTGTAGAGGTATACTGTATATTGTGTGGCACAGTGTAGAGGTATACTGTATATTGTGCGGCACAGTGTAGAGGTATACTGTATATTGTGTGGCACAGTGTAGCGGTATACTGTATATTGTGTGGCACAGTGTAGAGGTATACTGCATATTGTGTGGCACAGTGTAGAGGTATACTGTATATTGTGTGGCACAGTGTAGAGGTATACTGTACATTGTATGGCACAGTGTAGAGGTATACTGTATATTGTGGGGCACAGTGTAGAGGTATACTGTATATTGTGGGGCACAGTGTAGAGGTATACTGTATATTGTGTGGCACAGTGTAGAGGTATACTGTATATTGTGTGGCACAGTGTAGAGGTATACTGCATATTGTGGGGCACAGTGTAGAGGTATACTGCATATTGTGTGGCACAGTGTAGAGGTATACTGTATATTGTGTGGCACAGTGTAGCGGTATACTGTATATTGTGGGGCACAGTGTAGGCTATATGTGTAAAACAAACATATTTCACATGAAAACTTACAGTTACTTGGTTTGGCCCTTGGGGATCTCGGACACCACTTCCACACTTTGGCCGGGGGCTCGGTGGAGCTGATGTTGTGCTTTATCCTAATGAGAAAGATTTCATAATAAGGATTTGGAGAAGGGGCAGTGGGGTCGCAGAGCAGGGAGAGACTGGTGCTGCTACTAGGGGGTCATACCATGGGGGAGTAATAAAGCCCACCATAATGCCCCCCCCCAGTAGTAATAATTCTCCTTAGGCCTCCTGCACACGACCGTTGTGTGCACCCGTGGCCGTTGTGCCGTTTTCCGTTTTTTTTCGCGGACCCATTGACTTTCAATGGGTCCGTGGAAAAATCGGAAAATGCACCGTTTTGCAGCCGCATCCGTGATCCGTGTTTCCTGGCCGTGAAAAAAATATGACCTGTCCTATTTTTTTCACGGCCAACGGTTCACGGACCCATTCAAGTCAATGGGTCCGTGAAAGAACACGGATGCACACAAGATTGGCATCCGTGTCCGTGATCCGTGGCCGTAGGTTAGTTTTTATACAGACGGATCCGAAGATCCGTCTGTATAAAAGCTTTTTCAAAGCTGAGTTTTCACTTCGTGAAAACTCAGAACCGACAGTATATTCTAACACAGAAGCGTTCCCATGGTGATGGGGACGCTTCTAGTTAGAATACACTACAAACTGTGTACAAGACTGCCCCCTGCTGCCTGGCAGCACCCGATCTCTTACAGGGTGCTGTGATCAGCACAATTAACCCCTTCAGGTGCGGCACCTGAAGGGGTTAATTGTGCTGATCACGGCCCCCTGTAAGAGATCAGGGCTGCCAGGCAGCAGGGGGCAGACCCCCCCCCCTCCCCAGTTTGAATATCATTGGTGGCCAGTGCGGCCCCCCCCCCTCTATTGTAATAATAGGTTGGTGGCCAGTGCGGCCCCCCCCCCCTCTATTGTAATAATAGGTTGGTGGCCAGTGCGGCCCCCCCCTCCCTCTATTGTAATAATTCGTTGGTGGCACAGTGTGCGCCCCCCCCCTCCCTCCTCTATTGTAATAATTCGTTGGTGGCACAGTGTGCGCCCCCCATCGGCCCCCCCTCCCTCTATAGCATTAACAACATTGGTGGCCAGTGTGCGGCCTCCCATCTCCCCCCCCCCCCTTCCCCATCATTGGTGGCAGCGGAGTTCCGATCGGAGTCCCAGTTTAATCGCTGGGGCTCCGATCGGTAACCATGGCAACCAGGACGCTACTACAGTCCTGGTTGCCATGGTTACTTAGCAATAGTACAATAGTAGAAGATTCATACTTACCGGCTGCTGCGATGTTCGTGTCCGGCCGGGAGCTCCACCTACTGGTAAGTGTCATTGCTAAATGAACTGTCACTTACCAGTAGGAGGAGCTCCCGGCCGGAAGCAGACATCGCAGCTCCCAGGTAAGTATGAATCTTTTACTATTGTACTATTGCTAGTAACCCGCTGCCACCAATGATCGGGGGGGGAGGGGTAGATGGGAGGCCGCACACTGGCCACCAATGTTGTTAATGCTATAGATGGAGGGGGGGCCAATGGGGGGCGCACACTGTGCCACCAACGATTACAATAGAGGGAGGAAGGGGGGGGGGCGGAGGGGCGCACTGGCCACCAATGATATTCAAACTGGGGAGGGGGGAGGGGGGGGGGTCTGCCCCCTGCTGCCTGGCAGCCCTGATCTCTTACAGGGGGATATGATAGCACAATTGACCCCTTCAGGTGCGGCACCTGAAGGGTTAATTGTGCTGATCACAGCCCCCTGTAAGAGATCGGATGCTGCTAGGCAGCAGGGGGCAGTCATGTACACAGTTTGTAGTATATTCTAACTAGAAGCGTCCCCATCACCATGGGAACGCCTCTGTGTTAGAATATACTGTCGGAAATGAGGTTTCACGATCTAACTCATATCCGACAGTATATTCTAACATAGAGGCGTTCCCATGGTGATGGGGACGCTTCAAGTTAAAATATACCATCGGATTGGAGAAAACTCCGATCCGATGGTATAAAAGGGACTCCAGACTTTACATTGAAAGTCAATGGGGACGGATCCGTTTGAAATGGCACCATATTGTGTCAACGTCAAACGGATCCGTCCCCATTGACTTGCATTGTAATTCAGGACGGATCCGTTTGGCTCCGCACGGCCAGGCGGACACCAAAACGACTTTTTTTTCATGTCCGTGGATCCTCCAAAAATCAAGGAAGACCCACGGACGAAAAAACGGTCACGGATCACGGAAAAACTGGACCCGTTTTTGCGGACCGCAAAAAAATACGTTCGTGTGCAGGAGGCCTTATAATGTGACAAAATACCCCTTTGTAATGCCCCCAGTTGAGCTAATGTCCCCAAAGTGCCCCCATAATGTCCCAGTATAAAATACCCCTATATAGTTCCCCCAGTAAATGCCCCTTAGTGCTCCTCTCCCCCCTTCCTGCTAGTGCCCCCCATAATGTACCAGTATAAAATGCCCCATATATAGTGCCCCAGTAGATGCCCCTCAGTGTCCGGCCTCTGATAGGCTGCCGGCCTAGTGTCCCCCATAATGCCCCCCCATCATGTGCCAGTATCAAGTGCCTCTCTCCTCCCCCCCCCCCACATGTCCCAGTATCATAGTGCCATCTCCCCCCCCCCCACAAAAAAAGTGCCAGTATCAAGTGCCTCTCCCCCCCCATGTGCCAGTATCAGGTGCCAACCCCCCCTTCCCCCCAGGTGCCAACCCCTCTCCCCCCCATGTGCCAGTATCAGATGCCTCTCTCCCCCCCCCCCATGTGCCAGTATCAGGTGCCTCCCCCTATGTGCCAGCATTAGGTGCATCCCCCCATGTGCCAGTATCAGGTGCCTCTCTCCCCCCCAGGTGCCAGTATCAGGTGCCTCCCCCCATGTGCCAACCCCTCGCTTACCTACCCCCTCAAGACATAACTGTTTTTTATATTTTTTATATTTCATTATTATATTTTTTATGTGTGAGCTCCGCATGATTTAAACCTGGGTTAACAATTTTAATTTATAATAATTTATAATAATTTATAATAATTTGAATTAATAAAATATAGGTGATTTGAGAGCCAGTCTCATTAACAGATTAAAAGGGAAAAAAAGAAAGTCTTTAAAATGAACGAGTGTCCAAAGTGTCACCTTGCTCCTGGTACCAATGTGTATGGTCATACCCCAAGGTAAGGATGATCAAGTTCCCCAATTATGGCATGGGCACCCCAGAACCACTCTGCCCTGAGGGTTCCTAACCTAGAGGCCTGGGATCTGAGCTATGGCCATATCTATAAAGCTGATATATTATGCCAGACAAGTAATGGCAGGATGTGGTTAGCCCGGTGACCTCAATCATATATCCACACAGGGACCGTTCCTACAGATTTACCAGGATTTGGTGTAAGGGGCGACTGTCTCTCCTCCAGCTCCCTGCGTCATTCAGAGCTTGTCCCGGATAAGTGATCCCCTCAGCTCTTGTTACCTTCACACCTCCTATCAGACAGGTTTTCTGTTTTATGACTTGGCCTCAGGTAGACGATCTTATTTTACCTGTTGATGTTTTTGTACCTGAGAACACCTCATGTTTTTAGTCTCGTCTGATTTATTTTTGTGCAAAATTTTCCTTGCTTAAAGGGATTGTCCAGTCTACAGATTTCGATGACCTATCCCCAGGGTAGGTCATCAATATGAGATTGGTGGGGGTCCGACACCCGGGACCCACCTGCTAATCAGCTGTTTCAGCAGACAGCACTGTGTAGTGGATGCGCGGGGTAATGCACCTCAGCATATCGCTAGGGTTTGTCATCTCCAGAATGGGACCCCTGACA
Organism: Bufo bufo; assembly: GCF_905171765.1. Lineage (NCBI taxonomy): Eukaryota > Metazoa > Chordata > Amphibia > Anura > Bufonidae > Bufo > Bufo bufo. The sequence continues at coordinate 46,704,702 of NC_053389.1, read as the reverse complement.
GTGAGCGAAGACTTCATACCATTACTTCATACCCACGAGGTGCCAGCAATGGTGGTCTCGGCAGGTGTTTTAACAAGAATTTGACAATTTGAGAATAAATAGGCTTAAAAAGGCTAAGCGATAAAAATATTTTCTAAGTGTGATTAACCCCTTAATGACTGGGCCATTTTGCACCTTTGTGACCAGGCTTATTTTTGAAACTCTGACATGTATCACTTTATGTGGTAATAACTTTGGAACACTTTTACTTATCCAAGCCATTCTGAGATTGTTTTCTCATGACATATTGTACCTCATGACAGTCATAAATTTGAGTCAATATATTTTACCTTTATTTATGGAAAAAAATCCAAAATTTTACCCAAAATTTAGAAAAATTCGCAATATTCAAAATTTCTATTTCTCTGCTTTTAAAACAGAAAGTGATACCTTATAAAATATTTATTACTTAACATTCCCCATATGTCTACTTTATGTTAGCATCATTTTGTAAATGTTATTTTATTTTTTTGGGACGTTAGAAAGCTTAGAATTTTAGAATCAATTCTTAACATTTTTAAGAAAATTTCCAAAATCCACAAGAATTAAAGGAAAATGTAGATGAAATTTCTAAATTTCACTTTTTTGGCAGATTTTCCATTTTAATACATTTTTTTCTTTAACACATCGAGGGTTAACAGCCAAACAAAACTGAATATTTATTAACCTGATTCTGCAGTTTACAGAAACACCCCACATGTGGTCGAAAACTGATGTAGGGGCACACGGCAGGGCGCAGAAGGAATAGAACGCCATGTGGTTTTTGGAAGGCAGATTTTGCGGGACTAGTTTTTAGACACCATGTCCAATTTGAAGCCCCCCTGATGCACCTTACAGTAGAAACTCCCAAAAGTGACCATTTTGGGATAAGGTGACAGTTTTATTGATATAATTTTGGGGTACATATGATTTTTAATCGCTCTATATTATTTTTTTTGTGAGGCAAGGTAACCAAATAATGGATTTGGTTTTGGCACTGTTTTTATTTTTTGTTTTTTACAACATTCATCTGACAGGGTAGATCATGTGCTATTTTTATAGAGCAGGTTGTTACGGACGCAATGATATCAAATATGTCTACTTTCTTTGTTTGTTTGTTTCAGTTTTACATAATAAAGAATTTTTGAAACAAATTTGGTTTTTGTGTCTCCATTTTCTGAACGCCATATTTTTTTTATTTTTCTGCCGATCGTCTTCTGCAGGGGCTCGTTTTTTGCAGGATGAGTTTTTATTGGTACATTTTTTGATCATTCATTGGTACACTTTTTGGGGAAAGGTGACCAAAAAACTGGTAACTTTGGCACAGTTTTTATTTATTTATTTTTATGGTGTTCATCTGAGGGGTTAGGTCAAGTGATATTTTTATAGAGACGATCATAACGGACGTGGCAATACCTAATATGTATATTATTTATTTAAGTTTTACACAATAACAGCATTTTTTAAACAAAGAATGCCAAAGAATGAGAGCCATAGCTTTTTTATTTTTTGGCCGATTGTCTTAGGTAGGGGCTTATTTTTTGCGTGATGAGGTGACGGTTTGATTGGTACTATTTTGGGGGCATATGCCTTTTTGATCGCTTGGTTTTGCACTTTTTGTGATGGTAGGTGACAAAAATTTAATTTTTGGCACTGTTTTTATTTTTATTTTTTTACTGTGTGCACCTGGAGGGGTTAGGTCATGTGGTATTTTTATAGAGCAGGTCGTTATGGATGCGGCGATACCAAACATGTTTAGGGTATTTTATTTTCTTCATTTTTACCCAATTATAAATGTGCGTATATGCGAAATAAAATGTTTTTAACTTTTTTTTTTTTACCCTTTTTTTTTTTTACACTTTTTTGACTCCGACCCACTTGGTTCTTGAAGATCTAGTCGGTCAGATGGCTCTACAATACACTGCAGTACATGGTATAGTGTATTTTCATTCACAGTAAGCCTGATCAGGCTCCTACCTTTAACAGGAGCCTGATCAGGCTTAGGCTACTTTCAAACTAGTTTGCCATGCTGTTGCCGGAATTCCGAACTGCCCCCATTACAGTCAACAGGGCAAGAGCGGTAGTCCGGGGGCACGCGTGCACTAGCAGCAGCATGGATCCGACAGGCTGTTCACCCGCCGGAACAGCCTGCTGGAGTTCCTTGCCGCTAGTGTGAAACTAGTCTTAGATATACTACGGCAAGCCGGATGCCTGTGAAAGCATCCGATTTCCATGGTAACCATCAGGACGCTGCCACAGCAGAGCAGCGGCCTGATGGGAGGGGGAAAGGGGGGGGTGATCATCACAGCAGCGCAGCCTCGATCTCCTCAACACTCGCCGAGGAGATTGGAGCTGTCCTGCTGAATGCTGAGATTGGTCAGTCAAATCTGACTGACCAATCGCAGCGATTCAAAGGCAGGGACCACTCTGATTGGTCCCTGCCGGGTGCCCGGACAGCTCTGCTGTCCGTGACACCCATTTACATGCCGGTGTCACTGCAAGTGTACTTGTGGTGACACTTTGATCTCATGACGTACTGTGTATGTCAAGATGCGGTAACGAACACCACATCATGACATACACAGTACGACATTGGTCATTAAGGGGTTAAATATAAGGTAAAACAGACAAATCACATACAGAATAATTGATAATCAATCACCTGGCCTACACAGTACAATGGTGGGAAGTTCCTGTCGCCATGCTACCCACATAGCACATAGCCAATGGCCCAAGGTGATACAATAGAGAGAGATAGTGACCTACAACTTCCTTCCTGGATTATGTTCTCAGTGGAGCACCCTCTCTATGATATCCCTAAAACGAAACAGGCACCTAGCTTTCCTGGAAACGCATAGAATTGATGATGATCGCTTAGCCTGCTTAAGCCTATTTATTCTCCAATCATTGAATTCACATGAAAACAACAGGTTAAACCAAAGTGGTGTGTAATATGTGACACTCTGCGCCTGTGAAGCCATATAGCCCTATCAAATGTATTAATTTAAAGAGGTTCTCCGCCTACACAGTATGGTTACTACAGCAGTACATGGAGGAAGATCCAGTGTAAGCCCTGCCAAACCTCCTGCCTCAGCTCTGAGCTAATTCTTCAAGAAGATGATGGCCTGAAGGATCTGGGACAGACTGGTCGCTAGGGAGAGTTCACATCACCATTTCATTTTCTATTCTTCTCATCCTTTCTTCACTTGCTTGTGTGAAAGGGGCCTGAAGGGGAATTTTATAGGGCATCTGTCAGCAGTTTTGTACCTATGACACCGGCTGACCTGTTAAATGTGTACTTGGCAGCTGAAGACATCTGTGTTGGTCCCATGTTCCTATGTGCCCGCATTGCTGAGAAAAATTATGTTTAATATTAGCAAATGATCCTCTAGGAGCAACGGGGGCGTTGCCATTACAACTAGAGGCTCTGCTCTCTCTCCAACAGCCACGCCCTCTACACTTTGATTGACAGCACCAGGTGTGATGACGCTTTCACTGCCTGACCCTGTCAATCAAAGTTCAGAGGGCCCGGCAGATGCAGTGAGAGAAGACCCTCTAGGTGTAATGGTAACGCCCCCGTTGCTCCTAGAGGCTCATTTGCATATAATAAAACATCATTGTTCTCAGCAATGTGGACATATATGAACATGGGACCAACACTGATGCCTTCAGCTGCCAAGCGCTCATGTAACAGGTCAGCCGGTGTCATGGGTACAAAACTGCTGACAGATGGACTTTATGTAAACTTCTCTTTATGAAAATCTGATTACTAGTGCAGCCTAAGAGGAGAACTCCTGGTGTAACGGCCACTTCTCCCCCTCAATCCAGCTGTGAACTGATTGGCTGACAGTCTGGTTGCTAGGGTAACAAACAATCTCACTCTTCTCCTTGAGGTTGTCAGGCAGCTTATTCCAGTCAGTCTCAGGTGAGTCCGATATGGGAGAAGGTCCTGTTGTTTATATAGCGCCAACATATTCCGCAGCGCTGTACAGAGATTGCCACACACAGGTGGCCTTCTTCACCTTTCTCCATCTCTTTCTGCTGTATTAATCAGATTTTTTGTAAAGAAATGGGGGCAAAATCATTATGTGGTAGATGGAAGGACCCCGGAGCATGGTGTAAAGTAGGTGACAGAAGATCCTGTCACATGTCATAGCTGCCAGGGTTAAGGTACCAGAGCCCTGATGGCATCGTCCTTGTCACGTGACTGACATCCGGCTCCTACTGGCAGAATTGTCACACATCAGCTGATATTTACTGGATCATCGAGGATCAGAGGCAGCTACAGTTAAACCATCGAGGCTTTTGTAATCGGGGTCCATTCAGGTCATAGAAATAGTCACAACAGCACAGAGTATTTCAGGAATGTGCTTATTTTTTTGTGGGGCGGGGGCCGTGATGTTAGCGAGGACAGGGCTACAAGTGACGGGCCAGGGTCATTATCTTCCTGATACCTGGCCCCATATGTGACACATCTAGACCCGCACACCTCCCAACCTAAGGGCTCATGCACACGACCGTATGTATTTTGCGGTCCGCAAAATCCGAATCCACAAAAAATACGGATGACGTCCGCGTGCTTCCCGTATTTTCAGGAACGGAACAGCTGGCCCCTAACAGAACAGTCCTATCCTTGTCCATAATGCAGACAATTATAGGCCTTTTTTTTTTTTTTACGGAACGGACATACGGAAACGGAATGCACACAGAGTACCTCCTTTTTCTTTTTGCAGACCCATGGACATGAATGGTTCCGCATATGGGCTGCAAAAAAACGGAATGGACACAGAATAAAAATGCGTTCGTGTGCATGAGCTCTCAGTGACAGGAGGGTGTCCTGTGATGGGGAATATGAAGATCCCCTGCAAAATTCAACATCTCCTGCTGCCGCCTCCCGCAGTCATTACAGAGGATGACATCATCTTCAGACCTGCTGGTGGCGGTGGAGTTTCCCTTTTGGGCTCATTAACACGAACGTATTTTGCGTTCTGTATACGGGCTGTTTTCTGCGTTCTGCATACGGTCCGTATATGGAAGCACTCATTTCAATGGGTCCGCAAAAGATGCGGACAGCATTCTGTGTGCTGTCCGCATCCGTCGCTCCGTTCCGTGGCCCCGCAAAAATTGGCCTATTCTTACCCAGCGGGCGGTGATCGGAACAAGGTGCCTGCTCAAATCATTGCGGTTTGCGGCTTTTACATGTTGCGGCGGCGGTGCCATTGGGTCCCCATGCGGCTGTAGAGGGGACCCGATGGCATGGAAGGCAGCGCGATGTCTAAGGAAGGCATTGCGCTGCCTTCCGGTGACGAGCCTGTGAGATCCAGCCCCCTGGATCTCACAGGCCGGAAGCTGTATGAGTATTGGAATGCATTGTAAAAGGGATTAGACCCCCAAAAGATGAAGTCCCAAAGTGGGACAAAAAATAAAGTGAAAAAAAAAGTTGAAAAAATAAAGTCCCTGCCCCCCCCCCCCCAAAAAAAACTAAAACGTCATTTTCCCCAAATAAAGTAAAAAAAAATTGGTAAAAAATAGGGGGGGGGGAAAAGTTGACATATTATGTAACTCCGCGTCCGTATCGACCGGCTCTATAAACATCACATGACCTAACCCCTCAGATGAACACCGTAAAAAATAAAAAATAAAAACTGTGCTAAATAAACAATTTTTTGGTCACCTTACATCACAAAAAGTACAACAGCAAGCGATCAAAAAGGCATATGCCCACCAAAATAGTACCAATCTAACCGTCACCTCATCCCGCTAAAAATGAGCCCCTACCTGAGATGATCGCCAAAAAAATGAAAAAACTATGGCTTTCAGAATATGGAGACACTAAAACATAATTTTTTTTGTTTTAAAAAAGCTGTTATTGTGTAAAAGTTACATAAATAAAAACAAGTATACATATTAGGTATCACCGCGTCCGTATTGACCGGCTCTATAAAAATATCACATGACTTAACCCCTCAGATAAACACTGTAAAAAATAACAAATAAAAACTGTGCTAAATAAACCATTTTTTTGTCACCTTACATCTCAAAAAGTGTAATAGCAAGCAATCAGAAAGTCATATGCACCCCAAAATAGTGCCAATCAAACCGTCATCTCATCCCGCAAAAATCATTCCCTACCCAAGATAATAGCCCAAAAACTGAAAAAACTATGGCTCTCAAACTATGGAAAAATGAAATCATTGTGTAAAACTTACATAAATAAAAAAAGTATACATATTAGGTATCGCCGCATCCGTGACAACCTGGTCTATAAAAATACCATATGATATAGCCTGTCAGATGAATGTTGTAAATAACAAAAAAATAAAAACTGTGCCAAAACAGCTATTTCTTGTTGCCTTGCCTCACAAAAAGTGTAATATAGAGCAACCAAAAATCATATGTACCCTAAACTAGTACCAACAAAACTGCCACCCTATCCCGTAGTTTCTAAAATGGGGTCACTTTTTTGGAGTTTCTACTCTAGGGGTGCATCAGGGAGGCTTCAAATGGGACATGGTGTCAAAAAACCAGTCCAGCAAAATCTGCCTTCCAAAAACCGTATGGCATTCCTTTCCTTCTGTGCCCTGCCGTGTGCCCGTACAGCTGTTTACGATCACATATGGGGTGTTTCTGTAAACTACAGAATCACGGCCATAAATATTGAGTTTTGTTTGGCTGTTAACCCTTGATTTGTAACTGGGAAAAAAATTATTAAAATGGAAAATCTGCTTAAAAAGTGAAATTTTTAAATTGTATCTCTATTTTCCATTAATTCTTGTGGAACATCTAAAGGGTTAACAAAGTTTTTGGGTGGTTTCTATTATGTAAGCCTCACAAAGTGACTTCAGACCTGAACTGGTCCTTAAAAATTGGGTTTTTGAAATGAAAATTTCTGAAAAATTTTAAGATTTGCTTCTAAACTTCTAAGGCCTCTTTCACACTTGCGTTGTTGGGATCCGGCATGCACTTCCGTTGCCGGAGGTGCCCGCCGGATCCGGAAAAACGCAAGTGTACTGAAAGCATTTGAAGACGGAACCGTCTACCAAATGCTTTCAGTGTTACTATGGCAGCCAGGACGCTATTAAAGTCCTGGTTGCCATAGTAGGAGCGGGGAGCGGGGGAGCAGTATACTTACCGTCCGTGCGGCTCCCGGGGCGCTCCAGAGTGACGTCAGAGCGCCCCATGCGCATGGATGACGTGATCCATGCGATCAAGTGATCCATGCGCTTGGGGCGCCCTGACGTCACTCTGGAGCGCCCGGGGAGCCGCACGGACGGTAAGTATACTGCTCCCCCGCTCCCCGCTACACTTACCATGGCTGCCAGGACTTTAGCGTCCCGGCAGCCATGGTAACCATTCAGAAAAAGCGAAATGTCGGCTCCGGCAATGCGCCGAAACGACGTTTAGCTTAAGGCCGGATCCGGATCAATGCCTTCCAATGGGAATTAATTCTGGATCCGGCCTTGCGGCAAGTGTTACGGATTTTTGGCCGGAGCAAAAAGCGCAGCATGCTGCGGTATTTTCTCCGGCCAAAAAACGTTCCGTTCCGGAACTGAAGACATCCTGATGCATCCTGAACGGATTTCTCTCCATTCAGAATGCATTAGGATAATCCTGATCAGGATTCTTCCGGCATAGAGCCCGACGACGGAACTCTATGCCGGAAGACAATAACGCAGGTGTGAAAGAGCCCTAAGCCTTGTAACATCCCCAAAAAATAAAATATCATTCCCAAAATGATCCAAACATGAAGTAGACATATGGGGAATGTAAAGTAATAACTATTTTTAGAGGTATTACTATGTATTATAGAAGTAGAGAAATTGAAACTTAAAAATTTGATAATTTTTCCAAATTGTTGGTAAATTTGTTTTTTTTTTATAAATAAAAATGATTTTTTTTTACTCCATTATACCAGTGTCATGAAGTACAATATGTGACGAAAAAACAATCTCAGAATGGCCTGGATAAGTCAAAGCGTTTTAAAGTTATCACCACATAAAGTGACACATGTCAGATTTGCAAAAACCGGCCTGGTCCTTAAAGGTTGTTACTTATAATATAACAAAACAATAACAAACATAGGTGCACTCTGCAGTCTCACTAATTCTCAAACTGATTTTAAAATTGAGAGATTAGTCAACATGTCCTACGGTGTAGAACATGTCTTAAGCCCGGACACCACGACAAGGTTTCTCAAGTAGCCCGGGACCCTACACTCTCCTACCTGAGCCATATGGGCAATACCAGGAGCCAGTGGGCCAATTACAGGAGCATAGGGCCGACTCGCAAACAACTCACCAGTTACCTCCAGCATGTGGCCATGCCTGCAATGGGAGGAGGGAGGAGTCTGTGAGTCCCACTCAAGACTTGCTGATATAGCCCAGGCTTCACAGGTGCACCTAAATGTGACCTGTAGATGGAAAACAGGCACATTTAAATAGGAGTTTATACACCTCCAGGAATCTATATATACAAACTAAGAAGACAGGTTGGCATCAGCAGGAGCTGCTCAAACCCACATGCAGTTGTGCATATATATAGGGGAGCAAATCCTGCACTTGTGGCCCGTTGCTAATGGCAATCCCCAGCAAAATGCATACAATGGAGGATGCCCGCGGCGAACCACAAGTACCACAATAGACATCCTACACAAGGTAACAAGTGCGGATGTGATAATTAATATAACAATATAACAAAACAATAACAAACATAGGTGCACTCTGCAGTCTCACTAATTCTCAAACTGATTTTAAAATTGAGAGATTAGTCAACATGTCCTACGGTGTAGAACATGTCTAAGCCCGGGCACCACGACAAGGTTTCTCAAGTAGCCCGGGACCCTACACTCTCCTACCTGAGCCATATGGGCAATACCAGGAGCCAGTGGGCAAATTACAGGAGCATAGGGCCGACTCGCAAACAACTCACCAGTTACCTCCAGCATGTGGCCATGCTTGCAATGGGAGGGGGGAGGAGTCTGTGAGTCCCACTCAAGACTTGCTGATATAGCCCAGGCTTCACAGGTGCACCTAAATGTGACCTGTAGATGGAAAACAGGCACATTTAAATAGGAGTTTAAACACCTCCAGGAATCTATATATACAAACTAAGAAGACAGGTTGGCATCAGCAGGAGCTGCTCAAACCCACATGCAGGATTTGCTCCCCTATATATATGCACAACTGCATGTGGGTTTGAGCAGCTCCTGCTGATGCCAACCTGTCTTCTTAGTTTGTTACTTATAATGCCTATAATGCGATTTATGCATACATACTGTAATTAATCATTTTCATTCAGCAGATTCTGTTAAAAACTTACTTTTAAAATATGCTAATTACCTTGCTACCAGCAAGTAGGGCGGCTACTTGCTGGTAGCAGCCGCATCCTCCTATCCTAAAGACGCCCCCTCCACATGCTGATTGACAGGGCCAGCGAACGGGATCGTCCTCTGGCTGGCCCTGTTTGCATTCAAAATCTGGCGCCTGCGCCGTACCTGTCTTCAGTCGGCACAGGCGCACTGAGAGGAGGACGTTCGCTCGGCCGCTCCTTCCTTAATGCGCCTGCGCCGGGTGTAGATGTGACTTCATCGGCGGCCGAGCGAGCGTCCGCCTCTCAGTGCGCCTGCGCCGACTGAAGACAGGTACGGCGCAGGCGCCAGATTTTGAATGCAAACAGGGCCAGTAGAGAAAGATCCCATCCGCTGGCCCTGTCAATCAGCATGCGGAGGGGGCGTCTTTAGGATCGGAGGATGCGGCTGCTACCAGCAAGTAGCCGCCCTACTTGCTGGTAGCAAGGTAATTTGCATATTTTAAAAGTAAGTTTTTAACAGAATCTACTGAACGAAAATGATTAATTACAGTATGTATGCATAAATCGCATTATAGGCATTATAAGTAACCAAAAAAAAAAACTGTTTAGTGGGGTGACAGAAGCCCTTTAAGGTGAAAATGAGCCCGGTCCATAAGGAGTTAACTATGGCACAAAGCCCCCGGCTGCCATAGCACTTGAACAGCTCCCGCAGTCTTCTTGTTGGAGGGCCAATTGGTCACCAGGAGCCACCCGCTCTCTTCAAATGACACGATTGACCATGGCATCTGAGGGGTTAAATGTGCATGATCAGAGGTGTTTATGACACTGGCAGCAGGTGTCAGTTCCTGAGCAGGCGCCATTATTAAAGACCCGACATCGGGCATACATGTGCGGCGTGTTCTCATTGAGGAAGGATCTGTAATATATGTTGATCCGAAACATGTTGATATGAGCCTGATGTTTGGTTTTTAAGCACGTTTCCTAATAAAACACGCACTGCGAGGTGAAGCTGGACAATATTTTTTTGCTACTTCTCATCCTTGGTTCCGGTTCTGTGTCCGTGCTCCTCGGTGGTGTATGGTGAGGTGAGCTCCAACTTGGTGTTTTTACATTGACAGTGGTAGACAGTAAAATAGTGAGGACTTGTATAAAAGTATAAGTGAAAGCTGTAGAGGTTTTCTTTTATATTGTGCGGAGAACCTCTTTAATGTGTCCTCCGGCCCCAGGCAAAATGTTACAAAATACAAGGACTTTCTTCCTTTTCCAGACATGCCGATGAAGCCGAATCATCCCGCCCTGCGCACAGCTCAGGGTTTGGCACAATGGGGCGGATTTGCTAATGTAGATGGCATAAACTTAAAGGGGTTATCCGAGAGTAAAAAATGCCCCCCATATGCCCGGGCCCCTCACAATGAATATACTTACCTGGCTCCCCGCCGCTGCTGCTGCTTCTCCCCGTGCGCAGATGAAAGCATCCGGTGTCAGAGGGGGAGCAGCCAATGTCAGGAACGGAATGAAAACGGATCCGTCCCATTTCCGTTATGCAGGGGAGTCCTCTCCTGCATTACGGAAACGGGACGGATCCGTTATGCAGCCCATAGACTTCTGATATGACTGAATGAATAACGGAATGCCTCTAAAGGCATTCCGTCATAGAATTGCGTTATGGTCCGTGGTAACGGAATCCATAACGCAATTCACCTTTTACCGACAAACGAAGCGTGAATAAATCTCAAAATATGAAATTCGCTCATCTCTACGTGGCACCACTGGAGCGTACGCTGCGGCACAAACCATGCAGGAGGCTGGATAATAGAGAGCGCGGCGCGGCTGAGTCAGGGCGGTTACATAATTACGTTATGTCTCATCTGTTATCGGCAATAAATCTGTCATCTGCAATGTAGGAAAACCTCATCATCTGCACATAACAGACGCCGCCGGGCCACCTCCGCACATACACCTGTATTTACATGAAGCATCCGGTTAAAGCGGGTTCTCTTACTTCACTGAATGGCATTTATCATGTAGAGAAAGTTACTACGAGGCTCTTACTAATGTATTGTGTTTGTCCATATTGCTTCCTTTGCTGGCTGGATTCATGTTTCCATCACATTACACACTGCTCGTATCCAGGGGTTATGACCACCCTGCAATCCATCAGTGGTGGTCGTGCTTGCACACTTTAGGAAAAAGCACCAGCCTGTTTGGTGGCCAGGACCTTGGTGCTTTTTCTGATAGTGTGCAAGCACGACCACCACTGATGGATTGCAGGGTGGTCTGTAACCATGGAAATGAGCAGCATATAATGTGGTGGAAAAATAAATCCAGCCAGCAAAGGAAACAATATGGATAATAACAATACATTAGTAAGTGGCTTTTATTCACTTTCTCTACATGATAAATGCCAGTTGCTGAAGTGAGACGACCCAAGGGCTCATGCACACGGCTGTTACTCTTCTGCGGTCCGCAAATCGCGGATCCCGGCTGTGAGCATGCCGCCTTTTTCCCCCTCATCTACAGAAAAGTCTTATTCTTGTCCGCAAAACAGACAAGAAAAGGTCATGTTCTACCTTTATTAGCTGGACGGCGGAGCAGATATGCGGATGCGGACAGCACATGGTGCACCGTCTGTATTTTTGCAGCCCCATTAAAATGCGACTAAACATATGGTCGTATGCATGAACCCAGCCCCCCTGACCGTATTTTTGGTCCACATCCGATCCACATTTTTTGCAGATCAGATGCGGACCCGTTCATTTCAATGGGGCTGCAAAAAATGCGGACCGGACACACACCGTAGTCCCGCAAAAGAGATAGAACATGTCCTATTCTGGTCCGTTTTGCGGATAAGAATAGGCATTGTTATAATGGGCCCTCAAGAGAAAAAACGGATGCAACACAGACGTCATCCGTATTTCTTGCGGATCCACGTTTTGCGGTCCTCAGGTGAATTCACCCTAAGCGGATGTCCGGCTGAGATGAACTTCCCCATAGATGACGCTCAGACTGCTGAATGCCACTCCTCTATGATTTACACTGCAGTTCTGCCCCATTATAGCACAGCTATAATCAGTGACCCAAAGAGTCTGATGTAGTCTAATATGATGATTATGTCTCCAAGTTGCTGCTGTTCTTCCTCCATGCTTTACACTGTAGTTCTGCTCCATTATAGCAAAGCTATAATCTAATATGCTGATTATGGGGGTCATTTATTAAGGGACTTGCAACTATTTTGTCCAAAAATAGTCGGACTCCCCCTTTCTTTTTTACCAGCCACGTGAGAATATTTTGTGGTACGGCCGGTTTCCCTTCACGTTCGGTAGTTGGGCTGGACAGGGGTGTGCCAGTGGCCAGGACGCCAGCCTCGGCAAATATGGAAATGGGTATAAATGTTGGCGAAGAAACCACCCCAACCAGGTGCACGGACTGCTATAGATGCGCCCAATTTATGATGAGGCGCACATATCATCATAAATTAGGCAAATCTTACAGCAGCGTAGGGGGGAATCTAAGACCATAGTAAAACGCCAGTCTTAGTAAATGTGCCCCTATGTCTCCAAGGCTCTGCAGTTCTGCCCCTCCTCCATGCTTTGCACTGCAGTTCTGCTCCGTTAGAGCACAGCTATAATACTTGAGCCCCAGTTTAGTTGCCATCTCTGTAGAAGTCTGATATAGTCTAATATGCTGATTATGTCTCCGAGGCTTTGCAGTTCTGCCCCTCCGCCATGCTTTGCACTGCAGGTCTGGCCCATTAGGAGACACTAGGTGGGTGCGCCCAGTCATTCTTGTAAATTGAACAAAAAATTGGCGCATTTAGTTTTAGAATAATCCACTGCGCATAACTCGCCGAGGTGGCGAATAATTCACTCTCCCTTATAGACTCATAGAGCCTGCTGGGTAATTTCTCCAAAAATTTCATTTGGTTTAATCATCCCACGGTATCGAGATGGCGAATGGCGACAGTAATGCCAACGGTTCACCAAATCCGGTCTCACAGCAACTAAAAAATGTCAAAAATGTGCGTGGAGCTGGTGAGGTGCGAGCAGAGCAGGAATCTACTGCAGAGCAGGTCCGATCATACAAGGAATATATATATATTTTCTGTAATTGTTCCAAAAATACCTGCAGCTAAAATATCTGTGAACCCGTAAAATCCTCCAACTACAGACCCCCCAAGTGCCCCTCTTTTTGACCCAAGTCGCTCTTTGCTCCATAAACGTCCCTCTTTTTCTTTTTATTGAGCAGTGCAAAACATTGTACAAGCAAGTTCCTCCACGTTGTCATACATGTGCTCAGTTTAACATTTTGTGTCAACCAGGGAGTATACATCGAGTATAGAAGGTGCAGCTAACAGGTAAAGAATTCCTGGGTGTATTCACAACTGAATGGTGGTAATGTAAAGAATGTGTTGTGGGTAGAACAGGAGGAGGGTTAGGGAGTTGGGTGAAGAGAAGGGGGGGGGGGGGTTGAGGAAAGACGATAGCTGTCCCCGCGTCGCCCCTCCGATGGGCACACTTAATGCACAAATGTAATCAAGTGAATTCTGTTTTTCCGCTTGGTCTAATACATATATTGTGACGGTCTTTAAGTGATATTTGTTATAGAGATGATCCCAGCGCACTACCCCCTTTCATGCTACTCGTCCAATAATGCATCCCTAGGGGGAAGGTTTATTCTATATGCAATCCATGGGCTCCACAATTTTTGGAAAACCTCATGTCTCCTTTCCTCATGTCTCCAGTCGTCACACCTGGTCCACCTTATCACGCCACAGTGGGAGGGTCCTCACTCATCCATTTCAGTGGGATCAGGAGCTTCGCTGCTTGTATTAGGTAGATAGTAGATAGGTTCCTCTTGGAGGGCTGCCAAGCCTTAGCGGGAAGCCAGAGAAGGACCATCTCCAGGGTCAGGGTTACTGGGGTGACTCTTAAATTATTAATTATGTTTGTAATAGAGTCCCAAAAAGGTCTCAACTTTGGACAAAACCAGAAAATATGACTCGGCGAGCCCTCTCCAGACCTACATCATCAGCATTTGTCGGAGTCCTGCAGACCCCTTAAAAACAACTGCTTAGTCGTTTTATACCATTGTGTCAGGACCTTGTAGGAGTGTTCCTGTACAGTGGTGGTCAGTTCGCAGTGTTCGCCAGCGAACACATGCGGGCTGCCATCTTTAGTAAGGTAGACTCACCCGTCCGGCGAGGCACAGGTAAGCCCTTACCTGTGCCTGTGACGGGAGCCGGTCTGAAATCAAATGCGGTCACCGGGAGCAGGCAGTTCCGAGAACAGCCCGATGAAGGCCCCCGGCGGCTGTTCTCGGAACTGCCTGCTACCGATGACTGTGTTTGATTTCAGACCAGCTTCCGACAGAGGCACAGGTAAGGGCTTACCTGTGCCTCGCCGGACGGGTGAGTCTACCTTACTAAAGATGGCAGCCCGCATGTGTTCGCTGGCGAACACTGCGAACTGACCATCACTGTTCCTGTACCCTGACACATCTAGAGAACCTGTGAGAAAGACCTTCCTAATTCTGAGGTCCATGTGTGCACATATTGTGGGGTAACTTTATTCTTGGGTGTCAGTAATGAGAGGTAAAGTTGCGAAATCAGCTTTCTTGGGGTAAATTCCATATACATTAGTTTTTTATAAAACCATGTTTTATTTCTGTCTTCCCCAATTCTTTTTATCAGTAGCTTTCCTGTGGCATCTATCTCCGCTGCTTCCAATAAGTTATTGCTCTTAAAGGCAGGGAGTATAGGATGCGCCTCTTCTATTGTTTTAGTTATTCCCCTCATGAATTCCTCGACTGTGAAAATCTTAAATTTGTCCCAGACTGGAGCAAGGTCTTTTACACTGGGTCTCGCCCAAAAAGGGATGAGGTTAGCTGGCATTTTCAGTGATGGGTCACATATTAGGCTATGTTCTTTGTTTAGCTTCTTCAGCACCAAAGCTGTTCCCTTCAAAAGGGGGTTGTCCTCCGGTGAGCTAGGGTCGATATCCCACAACCCAGCCCGTTGCCTGTGGGTGAGATGTAGTAGTTCTAGTTCATTGCCTAATGTTCTGTATTTGGGTGTATGAATTTGCAGCCATCTTTTGAGGTGGCTCGCTCTATAGTATGACAGGGCATCTGGGAACCCAAAACCCCCATGTTCTTTCTTGAGTATTCATTTGTGGTATGATATCCTGGGTCTCCTCCCATTCCAAAGGTAGTGAACATCCTTCTTATCTGAATAAAAAAGGAACTAAGGAGAAAAATAGGGAGCATTTGCATCACATAATGTAACTTAGGCATGATAAAGGTTTTTAATAGATTTTTGCGTCCCATCCAGGAGACATATGGGATGTGGTAAGATTTCAGTTGGGTCTGGATGTCTTTGAGCAGGGGTAGAAAGTTCAGACAGATCAATTTTCCTAAGTGGGATGGGATCCTAACCCCCAAGTATGTGATGTGGGATACTTGCCACTTAAATGGGGTAGAGGCCCTGAGGGTAGCTACTATCTATTAAGGGGCCGAGATATCCATCGCCTCAGACTTTGTGAGAGTAATTTTAAAGTTTGACATGCTCCCATATAACTCAAAGAGCTCTAGGAGACGAGGGAAGGCCTCGACAGGGTTTGTAACCATGATAAGTAGATCATCTGCAAAGGCCGCATTAACATACTTAGGACCCTTGACCCCAACCTGCGCTCCCCAGGATGTTCTCTAATGGCTTGAAGTAGAGTTTCCATAACGAGGATATAAAGGGTGGGGGACAGGGGGCATCCCTGTCTCGTGCCATTCTTAATATGGAAGGAAGGGGATTGTATCCTGTTGACTTTAATCCTGGCACTCGGTTCAGTATATAAGGTCATAACCACATGTAGGAATTCCTTTCGGATTCAACATTTTTGTAAGGTTTTTTTTTGTGAATTTTTGCCATTCGGATTATTGTGACCAGTCTACAGAAGTTGTGATTACCCTCCCGCCCCGGGACAAATCCCGGCTGCTCAGGATGTATGAGTTTAGGTAGATAGAGATTTAGTCTTACTGCTAATACTTACGCCCAGATCTTCACATCTACATTGAGAAGTGAGATAGGCCTATAGCTCCCACATAACTGGGGATCTTTCCCCTCCTTGGGGAGGATTGTGACTATTGCTTTAAGGGACTGTTTATGAAGACGCGCGCCTGACATTAGGGAGTTACACCATTTAGTGAGCTGGGGTAATAAGATAGGCAATTTTTTTTTTTAAATAACCCACTGGTGAACCATCTGGTCCTGGGCTTTTCCCAGGGGCTTTGAGCCAATCACTTTTCGCTACCTCCTCCTCAGTAACAGGTTTTAGTAGAGATTCAGTCCAGTTAGGAATACATCCATCTCCTTGCCCCCCGCCCTCTCAGGAAACTCTCCGGCATCCTTGAGCCCATAGAGGACCTGAAAGAACCTTTGGAACTCTGCTGCTATTTTATTTGTCCTAGTGACCAATCGTCTGTTTTTTGATCTAATAGAAGTGATATATGTGGATCTCGTCTTTGTTTTATGAGTCTAGCCATCAATTTAGTCCCTTTATCCCCATGGGCATAGAAGCGGTATTTAGAGTATTGATAGGCCTTTGCATTACGTACATTGAGATGGTTTTTAAGTTCCCCCCGCAGCTTCAACAGATCTGCATGTGCTTGAGCCGCTTTGAGCGCTTATGGAGAGATTCTATAGTCGCAATTTGGGCAGAGAGTGTAGAATTTGTTGTCTCTCTTTTTTGACTCTGCATCCCAATGCAATGAGCTCCCCCCCTAAGTACAGTTTTATGAGTCTCCCAGACCGTCGCCATTGACGTATCCTGGGGTTTATTTTCTTGAAAAAATAATTGGAGCGTTTTTTGAAGTGATCTAGAGTCTTCCTCCCTCTCTAAGGCCTCTTTCAGACGGGCGTTGCGGGAAAAGGTGCGGGTGCGTTACGGGAACACTCGCACTCGCGGGATTTTTCCGCGCGAGTGCAAAAGATTGTAATGCGTTTTGCACTCGCATGAGAAAAATCGCGCATGTTAGGTACCCATACACGAACTTCTTCACAGAAGTTCGGGTTTGGGTTAGGTGTTCTGTAGATTGTATTATTTTCCCTTATAACATGGTTATAAGGGAAAATAATAGCATTCTGAATACAGAATGCATAGTAAAATAGCGCTGGAGGGGTTAAAATAAATAAATAAATTATTTAACTCACCTTAGTCCACTTGCTCGCGCAGCCCGGCATCTCCTTCTGTCTCTTTTGCTGAACAGGACCTGTGGTGACGTCACTCCGGTCATCACATGATCTTTTACCATGGTGATGGATCATGTGACGACCGGAGTGACGTCACCACAGGTCCTGTTCAACAAAGGAGACAGAAGGAGATGCAGGGCTGCGCGATCAAGTGGACTAAGGTGAGTTAAATATTTTTTTTTTTTTTTTTAACCCCTCCAGCGCTATTTTACTATGCATTCTGTATTCAGAATGCTATTATTTTCCCTTATAACCATGTTATAAGGGGAAATAATAATGATCGGGTCCCCAGCCCGATTGTCTCCTAGCAACCGTGCGTGAAAATCGCACCGCATCCGCTCTTGCTTGCGGATGCTTGCGATTTTCACGCAACCCCATTCACTTCTATGGGGCCTGCGTTGCGTGAAAAATGCAGAATATAGAGCATGCTGCGATTTTCACGCAACGCACAAGTGATGAGTGAAAATCACCGCTCATGTGAACAGCCCCATAGAAGTGAATGGGTCGGTATTCAGTGCGGGTGCAATGCGTTCAACTCACGCATCGCATCCGCGCGGAATACTCGCCCGTGTGAAAGATGCCTAATAGTGTTTCATTTAGTCTCCATATCCATTGTTTTTGGGGCAGGTTACTAAAGATCACCGAGGCGTGATCCGAGACTGTGATAGGGTCTATGTTTACCTGTTGCAGTAGATCTATGTGGTTTTTCGGAAATAAAGATATAGTCTAACCTCTGAAAGGATTTATGTGAGGTTGAAAAGAATGTGTAGTCTCGTTCAACCGGGTTCAGTAGTCTCCATGTGTCAACCCGGTGAGACGCCGATAATCTCTTATTAATACGTCCTAGGGACGCCTGTGAGTGCACTGATGAGCCTTTTAAAGTGTATAGCATTGGGGACAATGCTATATTTAAATTCCCTTCCTACCAATCTGATCCCTTCAGCAAATGTGTGTTAGGGTTTTCTCAATCCATTTTTGGTGTCCTTTCTTAGGACTGTACAGGCTGGCCAGAGTGACCGCAACTCCTCCAATCCTCCCCTTCACAAATATATATCGGCCCGTCTGGGTAAGTATGTGTGCGGAGGGAATCTGTTTGGCGATGGCTATACCCACTCCCTGAGATTTTTTCATATAAGGGCTGTTATACCACAAATGAAAATGTGTTTTGTATAGATTAGGAGGACAACCTTCTTTAAAATGTGTCTCTTGAAGGAAACATGTATCAGATCGGGTTTTTTTCAAAATGCGAATTATTTGTGATCTCTTTTGGGGAGTATTAAGACTGCGTACATTAAATGACACGCACTTGATTAAGGTCATCTTATCATGTAACATCTCTACTGCACTTGAAGCTAAAGCAATGTGTGCTACCTAGAGTGGGGACAGGGGGTACCAAAATATATACAAAACCGATGAAGTGTCTTAGGGCTATTGGTGATATCTCAACAGTATGATGACGAGATGGCATGAAGATGCTTGATATAAGCCATAAGTAACGTATCAGCTTCTTGGGGACGTGATTGCCTACCCCAGAACGCCGTAGTGGTTTTTGTAGCCTGACATGTAGTAACGGGCTCTGCAGACATCTGTTGTCTTATCGGGATTAAAATGGCACCACGGCGCCATGGCGTGACAAGAGAAGCATATTGATGCCAACTTTGGTCAGTGAGAGAACTGTTAACTAAACTGTAAAAAAAAATTTTTACACTTGAACATGGCGACCCGTGGTGCTCAAGACAAGTCCAGCACTGGATGGTCATATTGTATAACTATAACCTTATAGGAACATTAAAACTGAGAAAGAGCTCTGCTATACAGTTCCTCTTCATGAACCCTAGGCTCAGAGAGAAGGCATAGTTTAGTTAGTCTTTCAGCTCGAAACTTTATGCTGTGGAAGCTGAGAAGCCGGATACTTTTCCATCAGGTATCTCTGGCCCTGGAGTGCGGTTGCTTCTTCTGAGTGACTGTCTCCCAGCGAAGCACTTCTGGCACCTCTAGTACGGGCATGCTCAAGGTCGGTACTGGCAGCCACGTGGGAACTTCTAGTGGGGAGGACCGCGGGAGCTCCCAGACCTTCGGAAGGTCACATACCGTGCATCTTTTGCTGCTGGATGTGAAGGTAAGTCCAAAGGAGAATAGCCACTTAAAAGGTATCTGCTTGGACTTAAGACGATCTGTTAGCAGACGCAATACTCTCCTCTTATTTAGCGTTGAAGGTGCAAGATCTTGAAATAAGAGAAGACCCTCTCCCTCCAAGAGAGCCCCTTTCTTTTCTCTGGCCGACTTTAGTAAAGCTGCAGTGTCCATGTACCTCAAGAGACCACAGAACACATCTCTCGGTTGCTCTCAGTCTTTGGACCTTGGTCTCAGGGATCTGTGGATGCGCTCTATTGTGATTTCTGAGGCCCGCTCTTCTCCCAGGAGGTTTGCAAAGATGCCCCCCCCCCCCCCCCCGCAACCTTAGGTAAGGCCTTGTGCTGCACGCTTTCAGGGATGCCTCTCATTCTTATGTTCTTGCGCCTGCTCCTATTCTCCTGATCCTCGATTAAAGCGAGGGCAGTGTTAAGTGATTCCGCGTGGGATATGCTGTTTTCTCCCAGGGCCCGACTGTAGGTAAGAATGGCTGCTTGGTTATTTTCCAGCGTTTTCACGCGGTGCCCAATGTGTTTCACATCCTGCTTGATTTCGGCGAGATCCTGGATTAACGAGGCTAAGGCTCCATTCACATGTCCGCAATGTGCTGCAATTCCGTTTCTCGAAAAAAATAGAACATGTCCTATTTTTGTCCACAATTGTGGACAAGATTAGGCATTTTCTATTATAGTGCCGGCGATGTGTGGTCCGCAAAATGCGGAACGCACATTGCCGGTGTCCGTGTTTTGCGGATCTGTGGATCCGCAAAACACATACGGATGTGTGATTGGAGCCTAAGGCTGCTGATAAAGCCTGTTGAGCTTGTGGAGTTGCTGGAGAGAGCTTCGGAATCGAGTGCAGGGGCTCTTTCAGCTCCAGCGTCCGGGTCCCTCTCCCATTCACATTGATCGTCCGGCACCATCTTGCTTGCACTATCAGAAGCAGCAGGGCCTTTCTTGTGGAGGTATTTCTCCATGTCTGAGGAACCCCGGTTTTGCTTGGGTTGATCAGCCCTGTCCCTTGTCTTGTCTCTGCCTCTTTTTACCATTATATGGCTTGTGGAGCCGCGAAATAGACTAGTCTGCAAAGGTATGTGTAGAGGAGCTCACACACACACATGTCCGTCTTGCTGAGCAGTCAGGCCTAAATGTCCCTCTTTTTGACCCGAGGTATAGATTTTCATTATAACATTTCCAATATTGAGCCAGAAAGTGTTTGGCTGGTTCCCATCTGCATATTAGGGTCCTCCTTGTATTTTATTTCATTATTTGATACAAAATGAATTTTAGAAATTTCTATATTGAGATCATTTTTGAACTACTTCGTAAGAGAAAACTAGAGAAGTGTATAGATATGCAGGAAAAATGGATAAGTGTCCCTCTTTGACCGTCCAAAAAGTTGGGAGGCATGCAACTACATTGTATTCAGTGAGCAATCCATAAACAGCCTGCGCTCCACACTGATCCATTGTAACAAACTATCAGGCCAGGAGAGAGATTTGTGTTGTGTTTATCCTGCAGACTGGATACAATTGTAACAAACCTTTAGCTGTCTGTGAATGCGAACGGGAAGAATAGCAACGGAGCGAGGCGCAGACATAGTGGAGTGCGTCTTGACTTGGGGGGAAGACCGCAGGCTAGGAGAGGGTTAATGGTTGGAAGTGTGTTGGGGGTTAGGTTCAGGTGAACGGGGAGGAGTAGCAATTTCCCGGGCTGTATATAGGTTATGGGTGGAGCTAGTGAGGCAGTTGCCAGTGTAAGCTAGAGTGTTTTAGGGTCAAGATGTCGTCTCTGGAGGAGTTATTGGAAGCGGTCCGTGCTGCGGTTCAGGTACATGGAGCGGAGCGCTTGCAGCAGACCATACAGGCTGCTTTGATCCCCCAGTCTACGGCGGCCTTGCCGGCGCGTCCACACAGGACCAGGAGGTCGGTTCCCCCAGAGCGCCTGAGTCCAGAGGCTACACCTCGGGTGCGTCGTCGCCTTAGAAGCCCCCCTATGGCCCCTCCGCTGCAGTCTGCGGTGCCTGTGCCCGGTTTGGCGCCCAGACGCAGCGGGAGGAGTGTGTCGGCGCGAAGCAGGTCAGCGGGTGAGGGACTGGATGTCCCCGGCCCGGTCTCCCCGGCGGTGAGAGGAAGAGAGCGCAGACAGGCGGGTGTCTCTTCACAGGTGCGGCGTTGTGAGGAGCGAACCCTGGCGGCCTTACCGTCGGAGAGGAGGAGCAGTGCGGTCGGGCGGTCCGGCAGCCTGGGCCTTCCATCAGTCAGGGAGGAGAGGTCTTCTGCGCCGCGGCCGGTGGCTTCCGGTCGGCGGCAGGCAAGCGCCGGGTCCAGTGAGCAGGAAGGAGCTGATAGGAGTGAGTGTGCGTCGCGCCCCCTGGCGGTGGGTCGGCGACATTGCGGCATGGCAGGGACTGTGGCTGTTGCTTCGTCTCCTGGCATTTTGTCGCTGGATGCGGCTCATAGCCCTCCTGCTGTGGGGCCCGAAATTTCGATGGGTGACAGAGGAGAAAATATGCGGCCTGGTGATGAGGCCTGTGCTGCAGTCGATTTAGCGGATGACGGTCACCTGCAGTTGCAGGGTGACGGGGGGAAGTCACCATTGGAAGAAGGAGAAGTCGGCCCAAACGAAGAATTGGCGGCAGGCGCTTTGGACTTTCCGCTGGATGTTGACGCCGTGCCGTGCAGGATGGACGCGCTACTGAGGACACCTGGGAGGAGTTCTGCGGCTGCCGGAGGTGCTATCCGGGGACGGCCAGGTGAGAGATCTACGGGTCAGACTATTGTTGGGGGAGGTGGGGTTGCTGTGTCTCATAATGCGGGGGGTTCTGATGTTTTGGTGCGGGATGTGTTGTCAGGCATGATGTCATTGTTGTCACGGCTGGGTACGGGATCTGTTGCGTCCCCGGTGCCAGTCTGGGCTCCGGCGCAAGCGGGTTCGTTGGAACAGGGGCCGGTGCGGGGTTTAATGGGGACAGTGGAAGACGGTGTGGCGGTTGGTACCCAGGGATCTGGGGCGGTTGCGGGTGTTAGGAGTGACATGGGTGATGGCGTGCGGTTGGCGGATGCAGCGAAAGGGGAGATCTATGTGTGTTTTGAGGGGCCGCTGGGGGCTCACTTGAAGCAGGAGATGAAGGATAAGATATGGAAGGATGAATACGTTGAAATTTTTTCGTTGCTTCCATTGGAAAAATTTAATTTAGATAGGGGAAAGCCGGACGAGAGTAAGAAAGAGGAGGAAGAGAGGAGGCGGTACAGGCTTATCCCGCGTACTTTTCAAAATTGGCTTCAAGCCTTTGCAATTTTGGCTAGCGTAGTTGGGGAAAAGGCGCCTGAGCACTGCTCCGCGCTCTTTTGCTATATGGATGCTATTGGTGAGGCGCATCGGACGTATGGGGGTGTTGCGTGGCTTAGGTATGACGAGCAGTTCCGGCAGCGGAAGGCGGTCAGGCCTAGCATTCGTTGGGACCATAAGGACATTGGTCTGTGGATGCGGTTGATGGCGGCACCTAGGATGGGCCCTCAGCCCTTTCGTGGAACGGCCGGGGGCACCTCGGCCTCTGAGTCGCATGGGGGTAATAGAAAGGGGTGTTGCTGGCAGTACAACGAAGGGCATTGCAGGTTCTTGTCTGATTGCCGGTACAAGCATGACTGCTCCGGTTGTGGCGGCTCCCATAGTTTGTCGCGGTGTTTCAAGCGCGGCAAAGGTAAGGGACCCGAGGTTGTGCAGAAGAGGGGTGACGCCGGTGAGGGTGGAAGAGATGGAGCCCTATTTAAAGAAGTATCCAGATAAGGTGGTAGCGCAGCTGTTGTTGGCAGGGTTTACGAAGGGTTTTGTCATTCCGTGCGGATTGGTTGGGCCGCAACGGGCACCCCGGAATATTGTCATCGGCTCTTCGCCATCCGGCAGTTGTGAGAAATAAGATTGATGGTGAGGTTTCTGCCGGAAGGGTGGTGGGTCCTTTTTCTGTGTGTCCGTTGCCGGATTTGTGGGTTTCCCCTTTGGGCTTAGTCCCTAAGAAGGAGCCTAATAAATTTCGGCTTATTCATCACTTGTCCTATCCGTTAGGTGGGTCAGTGAATGATGGTATAGCGGACGAGTTATGCTCCGTTTCGTACACGTCTTTTGACGAGGCGGTACGGTGGGTCCGGCGTTTTGGGCAAGGCGCCCTGCTTGCGAAAACGGACATTGAGGCCGCTTTTCGTTTGTTGCCTATTCATCCCGATAGCGTGCATTTACTTGGTTTTCAGTGGGATGGCAGTTATTATGTTGATTGTTGTTTGCCGATGGGTTGTGCGATTTCGTGTTCATTGTTTGAATCGTTTAGTTCTTTTCTGGAATGGGTGGTGAAACAGGATGCAGGATGGAGTTCGGTTTTGCACTACCTGGATGATTTTTTGTTTTTGGGTCCGGCCGGGTCCAGAGTGTGTGCTGTTTTGTTACATACCATGGAAAGGGTGGCTGCGCGCTTCGGTATCCCGTTAGCTGCGGAAAAGACGGAAGGCCCTTCCACGGTTTTGAAGTTTTTGGGTATCGAGATTGATAGTGTGGCTATGGAATGTCGTTTGCCTGACAACAAGGTGTCGGATTTGTTGGATGAGGTTGTGTACTTACGGAAGGCGAAGAAGGTTCAGCTTAAGCGGGTTCAATCGGTTCTGGGTAAATTGAACTTTGCGTGTCGCATATTGCCGATGGGGCGGGTTTTTTGTCGTCGTTTGGCGCTTGCGACTGCGGGGGTTACTGCCCCGTTTTACTACTTGCGTTTACCAGCAGCAGTGAAGGATGATTTGGCGGTGTGGGAGACGTTTTTGTTAGAGTACAATGGGCGGTCTATGTGGATGGAGGCAGTGATTAGTAATGTGGATTTGGAATTGTTCTCTGATGCATCAGGTTCGTGTGGATATGGTGTTTTCTGTAGGGGACAATGGAGTGCGGGGGCGTGGCCGGTTGAATGGAGGCAGGCGTGTTTTCTTACTAACTTGGCTTTGTTGGAGCTTTTTCCGATTGTTTTGGCTACTGAGTTGTGGGGGACCTGGCTCAGGAATCGGCGAGTTCGTTTCTACTGTGACAATATGGGTGTGGTGCAGGCGATCAATAGCCAAACGGCGAACTCGCCTCCGGTGTTGAATTTACTGAGGCATCTTGTATTGCGGGGTTTGCAGTTGAATGCATGTTTTGTTGCGGTTCATGTTCCTGGAGTTGATAACTCACTCGCCGATTCCCTTTCTCGTTTTCAGTGGGACCGTTTCCGCAGCTTGGCGCCGGGTGCCGAGTTACAGGGGTTGCCTTGCCCCCAGTGGCTCTGGAGCGTGGCCGTGGGGTATCGGCAGATTAGGCAGTCTCTTAGTAGAGGTACGTGGTCGGCCTATTCATCAGTGTGGGCGTTGTGGGAGGAGTTGATCGAGCAGGTAGGTGGTAGTAGTTCATTAGAGGATTTTCAGACGTTATTGGTTTTTTGGGTGGGTCAGTCTTATGCTGCGGGTTTGTCATTCTCGGTTGCATCTAAGAGGGTAGCGGCAGTTGCCTTCTGGTTGCGCTTGCGGGGACTGGCCGACGTGTCTAAATGTTTTATGGTGCGGCAAGCTTTAAAGGGTTACCGTCGTAGTGCGTTACGGAAGGATAGTCATAGGCCGGTTTCGTTTGATGTGTTGCAGATGCTATGGAAGGTGGCTGAGTCTGTTTGTGTGTCGGCATACGAAGTATGTCAGTTTAGGGCGGCTTTTGCGTTAGCTTTTTTCGGGGCTTTTCGTATATCGGAATTGGTTGCAGCTAGTCGCATGGGTGATGGTGGTTTGTTGTGGGAGGATGTTTGGATTGTAGAGGGGGCTTTGAGATGTACGCTCCGTAAGTCTAAGACTGATCAGGATGGTAAGGGTGTGGTTTTGTGGCTTAGGGCGCTATTGGGGTCAGTTTTTTGTCCAGTGCATTGTGTGAAGGAATTTTTGGAGTTGCGTCCTGGCGGTCCGGGTGCGTTGCTGGTTCATAGGGATGGTTCGCGGTTGTCGCGTTTCCAATTTGTGGCTGTTTTCAGAAAATGTTTGGCTGCCGCGGGTCTTCCTGCAAAGGACTTTGCATCTCACTCATTCAGGATTGGGGCCGCGACTGAGGCTTCTAGGTGGGGCCTAGGGGAGGAGGTTATAAAGCGAATCGGGCGTTGGGAGTCCGATTGTTTTCGATCATATGTCAGGCCTCATCTGTTATAGTGTTACAAGGAGGAGTTGGGTTTGTGTCTGTTCTTTATTAAATTGGAGTTTTGCAGTGCTGTTTTTTGACTATGTTTGTTTTTTGCAGGGGCGGCGCCTTGCTTGGCATGGATTTTCGGGCATTCGTACGTCTACTGGGGGGCCTTGCGAGCGGATGTGCGGCGGAACGGTCGTCAATTGGGTTTTCCGATGGAGGATTTGCTGGTCAGGTGGATTGGTTTGAGGGGGCTCCTCTGGGGGCGTGTTTTGCCCGAAATCCATACCAATGTACTGTTAGATCGCCCGCCTGATATCTTAGTTCTTCATGCGGGTGGTAATGATTTGGGGGTTCGGCGGTCCCGTGATGTGATACGGGATATTAAGTTAGACGTTTTGCGTTTGATGTCAGATTTTCCGGACTTTCTGGTGGTGTGGTCAGAGGTGGTGGCGAGGAGTAGTTGGCGGTTTGCCAGGTCGGTTGAGCGGCTCAATAAAGCGCGGGCCAAGTTGAATAAGGAGGTGGGACGTTTTGTTCGCAGACAGGGTGGTCTGGTGGTTCGACATCGGGAATTGGAGGCTGCATCGCCTCAATTCTTGAGATCCGATGGTGTGCATCTTAATGATATCGGGATTGATATGTGGGCGTTAAGTATTCAGGAGGGTCTGGAAACGGCCCTGAGGGTGTGGCGTGACGCCCACAGGTGAGGTGTCACCGGTGGTCTTCTTGTGGCTGATTGATATGGGATCCTGGGGGAGCAATACAATGGTTTTAAGAGATGCAGGACATGTTGGAGCCTGTATCTCATGTGGATGGTGATTGCCGAGGATGGGGCTCCTGTTTGGGCTGAAAGGCCTACAGGAGGAGATACATGGATACTTCAAGGATTTGGTGCCCTTGGGTCGGTGAGTGCAGCCAAGGGTAACCTTGAAGTACAAGGAGAGATGTTTAAGGAAGATACCGCTTGTTGGGTTGCCCTCCAGGATCCTTGTTACGGTACAGTGGCTCATAAGGTTGAAGGATGTGTTAAAATGCTTGCTGGTATTATTGTTATTATTATTATTGTGTGTGTATAATAAAGTTGGCCGTAATGGTCATTTTACCAAAGCAAGAAGGTTTCTGTGTGGTTATTGGAAGAAAAAGGGGTTTGGTAAGGCTAGCCGGAGGAGAATTCTTCCATCCTAGTAAGTCAGAATAGCAACGGAGCGAGGCGCAGACATAGTGAAGTGCGTCTTGACTTGGGGGGAAGACCGCAGGCTAGGAGAGGGTTAATGGTTGGAAGTGTGTTGGGGGTTAGGTTCAGGTGAACGGGGAGGAGTAGCAATTTCCCGGGCTGTATATAGGTTATGGGTGGAGCTAGTGAGGCAGTTGCCAGTGTAAGCTAGAGTGTTTCCCGCCCTCCCGCCCTTGTTTGGGTAGAGAAGGGTATAATTAATGGAGGTGTGATGGTGGCTGATTGATATGGGATCCTGGGGAAGCAATACAATGGTTTTAAGAGATGCAGGACATGTTGGAGCCTGTATCTCATGTGGATGGTGATTGCCGAGGATGGGGCTCCTGTTTGGGCTGAAAGGCCTACAGGAGGAGATACATGGATACTTCAAGGATTTGGTGCCCTTGGGTCGGTGAGTGCGGCCAAGGGTAACCTTGAAGTACAAGGAGAGATGTTTAAGGAAGATACCGCTTGTTGGGTTGCCCTCCAGGATCCTTGTTACGGTACAGTGGCTCATAAGGTTGAAGGATGTGTTAAAATGCTTGTTGGTATTATTGTTATTATTATTATTGTGTGTGTATAATAAAGTTGGCCGTAATGGTCATTTTACCAAAGCAAGAAGGTTTCTGTGTGGTTATTGGAAGAAAAAGGGGTTTGGTAAGGCTAGCCGGAGGAGAATTCTTCCATCCTAGTAAGTCATATTTCCAATCACTAAGGCTCCATTCACACGTCCGCAACGTGTTTTGCGGATCCATGGAGCCGCGGATCCGCAAAACACGGAAAGCGGCAATGTGCGTTCCGCATTTTGCGGACCGCACATTGCCGGCACTTATAGAATATGCCTGTTCTTGTCAGCAATTGCGGACAAGAATAGGACATCTTCTATTTTTTTGCGGAACAGAAGTGCGGACCCGGAAGTGCGGATTCGCAATTCCGTGTCCGGCGCTGAGTTCCGTCCTAGGGGCTCAATACTGGAAAAGAACTGATCAGTTTTATCCCCATGCATTCTGAATCAGTCCAGTCCCTCTTACGTTTTTTGGCCGGAGAAAATACCGCAGCATGCTGCAGTTTTCTCTCCGGCCAAAAATCCTGAACACTTGCCGGCAAAACGGATCTGTTCTTTCCGTCCGCACACGAGTAGACCATTAAATCTGTGAAAAAAGTAAATACCGGATCCATTTTTCCAGGTGACAACCGGAAAGATGGATCCGGTATTGCAATGCATGGAGGCAAATGGCACCCTTAGGCCTCTTTCACACGGGCGTTGCGGGAAAATGTGCGGGTGCATTGCGGGAACATGCGCGATTTTTCCGCGCGAGTGCAAAACATTGTAATGCGTTTTGCACTTGCGTGAGAAAAATCGCGCATGTTTGGTTCCCAAACCCGAACTTCTTCACAGAAGTTCAGGCTTGGGATCGGTGCTCTGTAGATTGTATTATTTCCCCTTATAACTTGGTTATAATGGAAAATAATAGCATTCTGAATACAGAATGCATAGTACAATAGCGCTGGAGGGGTTAAAAAAATAAATAAAAAAATTTAACTCACCTTAATCCACTTGCTCGCGCAGCCCGGCTTCTCCTTCTGTCTCCTTCTTTGCTGATTGTAGGAACAGGACTTGTGGTGACGTCACTTCGGTCATCACATGGTCCATCACATGTTCCATCACCATGGTAAAAGATCATGTGATGACCGGAGTGACGTCACCACAGGTCCTGTTCCTACAATCAGCAAAGAAGGAGACAGAAGGAGATGCCGGCTGCGCGATCAAGTGGACTAAGGTGAGTTAAATTATTTTTTATTTTTTAATTAATGTTATAAGGGGAAATAATAATGATCGGGTCTCCATCCCTATTGTCTCCTAGCAACCGTGCGTGAAAATCGCACCGCATCCGCACTTGCTTGCGTATACTTGCGATTTTCACGCAACCCCATTTATTTCTATGGGGCCTGCGTTACGTGAAAAACGCACAAAGAGGAGCATGCTGCGATTTTCACACAACTCACAAGTGATGCGTGAAAATCACCGCTCGTGTGCACAGCCCCATAGAAATGAATGGGTCAAGGTTCAGTGCGGGTGCAATGCGTTCAACTCACGCATCGCATCCGCGCGGAATACTCGCCCGTGTGAAAGGGGCCTAACCCTGCTATAAACTTAACACTAAAAATAAACACAAAACCAACTTCTTTGGAATAAAATGGCCACAATGCTTTATTAAGGGTATCACCATAATAAATAATTTAATAAATAATTTAAAACCACCATCATAAGTATTTAACGAACCATCAAACCATTAGATAAATACCGTAATCCACTCAGAAACACTGGGTGATACAGCCCCTCTAATAAAGCAAGTGACAGATAAGAAGCATTTAACAGGGAGGGCGGGCGACGATCCGGTCCTCTTCAGACTGACCCAGAACGCCGCCAAGCATCTGATTTTAAAGCAGAAATCCTTCCCGCCGAAAACAGGACAACAAATCAAGACCCGGTATACTCCCACAGCAACAGCGTCAGCCAATCAGCTGTGGAGCTACATTCGCCTTGAAAATCTTGTCCAAACCAGCTGAAACTGGACCGAACTTCATCCTGAGGTAATTCTGAAATAAAAGAGCGGGAAAAGGGGGAGACACAGAAAAGAAGGCGGGGGGGGGGAGACAAAACCATACATATCGTAACTGACTAAAATAATGGTGCCATTGCCCCCATGTCAGGCGGAGAAGCAGCAGCAACGGTGCGATGATGGGGAGCGGGGTAAGTATATTACTTGAGCAGCAGTGAAAGGGGTGGCGGCTCCCGCGGCATGCACATGAACGTATTTTCTTTCCGTGTCCGTCCTGTTTTTTTTTTGCCATTCATTTAGTTTGCGGAACAATGCATTCCGTTTCCGCATGTCCCTATTTCTGCTCCGTTCTAAAAAATGTCCTATTACTGTCCTCATTACGGACAAGGATAGTACTGTTCTATTAGGGCCAGCTGTTCCGTCCCGCAAAATACGGAATGCACACAGATGTCATCCGTATTTTTTGCGGACCGCAAAATACATATGGTCGTGTGATCGAGCCATAAGTGTCATGCTTACATATCTTACGTGGAAAAGCTGAGGATTAGCCACCATCGTATAGAAATGGGGTTGATCCTCCTGCAAATCTGTTGCAGTGTACCGTGTACCAAATCACGTGTTGCGGTTTTCGTTGCGGATTTGACTCAGGTGAGATCTGCAGAAAATCCGAATCAAATCCACACACACAAAAAAAAAAAAAATGCACAATGGACACGCTGCAGATTTTAAAATCCGCACGGAAATAAAAAGCAATGTGCAGATGAGACTTCACTGGTTCTGTGGATGTGTCAGATTTACATATTACACATTAGTCCTTGAAGTAATATCTCCACTTCATTTCCATTTATTGCCTCGTCAGCGGCTTCTTCTCCGGTAATAAGGGCAGAGCCGCTCCTTAACATTCTGCTGCTGGTAATCATAGCTGGGATTTCTCCTGTCACATCCAGTGCATGACACCCACACGATCGCAAGAGTTTCGCTAGGGATCAATACCAGCAACTCCCTCCCTCTCAAAACAGAAGCGCGACAGCAGATTAACATAAATTATGGCGCAAAAGGCGAAGAGCAGACGACGTGCTCCAGAAACAAATGCATTAGGACCCGTGAATCATGGAAGGAGCACCCAGGACTGAGCTCCTAATATTAGACTAGATACATGATAGTCATCTCTGCAGTGCCCTGACCACAGCTGGAAGGGGGCGCTGTACTTGGCTGGATCCGGCGGTCCCATAGAGCTGAATGGGCCGAATGCATTCAAACATAGGGGACACCGGACCCCCACCGATCAGACACTTATTACCTCTCCTGTCCTATCCTTGAAACGACCCCTTTAAACTAGTCCAGAAATATTTTTGCAGCCCCTTTAAAGGGCTGTTTCACACAGACGTGATCGGCCCGGGAAGAACAGGCAGACTCTGATCAGGGGCGCGCCACCAATGAGGCCAGGTGAGGCGATGGCCTCAGGCAGCACCCGGTAGGGGCAAGAGGGGGGCAGCGGAAGGGCCATTGTGGCAAAGGGGTTAGGTTAAGAAATTAGCAATGGGGGCCGTTTCAGTTTTCGCCTCAGGCAGAAGAAAGGCTAGGTGCACCCCTGGATCTGATGAGCTATGTGAGTACAGTACAAGAGATCCACAATCTGATATGAACTGACTGCATCGTAAAACACTATGATACAGTCAGTTTGGTTCATGGGAGCACGGTCGGCAGATCAGGCAGACACACATGGACCATGTTTCCCGGGCCGATGACGTTCGTGTGAAATGGCCCTAAAGAAGGGGGTGACTTGGCTCCAGATTCCCCAGATCTAAATCCAGTCCATGGAGGCTGCACCTCATAACTTTAGGTCTTAAAGGATCTGCTGCTGCTAACATCTTGGTGCCGGCAACTCCCTCCGTCTCCAGACAGAAGCGCGACAACAGATTAACATAAATTATGTCGCAAATGGCGGAGAGCAGACGACGAGCTCCAGAAACAAACTCATTAGGACCCGTGAATCATGGAAGGAGCACCCAGGACCGAGCTCCTAATATTAGACTGGATACATGATAGTCGTCCCTGCAGTGTCCAGACCACAAGTAGAGCCGTTAAAAACAGCTACAAGGTCAATTGTTCATGGCCCCTTTGCATCCATTTTATCACTTTTTTTTTATTATTATTAAAAACTGATGAATTTAATAGTTTTTTTGTCTTTTTTTACATCCCAACCTCTGCAGTGCCCTCAATATACATAAGGCCCCCATAGTGCCCCCAGTATAAATAATGCCCCCTTAGCGTCACCCATTCTGCTGGTGCCGACAAATTCCCCCCCAATACAATACTCACCTCACCATTTGCACGTGTGGGAACATTGGCTCCGCACTGGAAGCTGCAGGACCTGACACTCCCAGCGTGGTGACATCACATGATCATGTTAGCAGTGTCAGGTCCTGCTGCTTCAAGTGTGGAGCCAATGTTGCCACACTTGCAAATAGTGAGGTGAGTATTTTTTTTTAACCCCTGAAAGATCCTTTTTTCCATAGTGTACCTGTTTTTAACGGCCATTAGACGGGTGCACTGCTGCTTAACCCCTTAAGGACCGGGCTCATTTTCACCTTAAGGACCAGGCCATTTTTTGCAAATCTGACCAGTGTCACTTTAAGTGCTCATAACTTTAAAACGCTTTGACTTACCCAGGCCGTTCTGAGATTGTTTTTTCGTCACATATTGTACTTCATGACACTGCTAAAATTGGGTCAAAAAAGTAAATTTTTTTGCATAAAAAAATAAATTTTTTACCAAATATTTTGAAAAATTTGCAAATTTAAAAGTTTCAGTTTCTCTACTTCTGTAATACATAGTAATACCCCCAAAAATTGTGATGACTTTACATTCCCCATATGTCTACTTCATGTTTGTAGCATTTTGGGAATGATATTTTATTTTTTGGGGATGTTACAAGGCTTAGAAGTTTAGAAGCAAATTTTGAAATTTTTCAGAAATCTTCAAAATCCCACTTTTTATGGACCAGTTCAGGTTTGAAGTCATATTGTGAGGCTTAGATAATAGAAACCTCCCAAAAATGACCATTCTAGAAACTACACCCCTCAAGGTATTCAAAACTGTTTTTTCAAACTTTATTAACCCTTTAGGTCTTCCACAAGAGTTAATGGCAGATGGAGAAAAAATTTAGAAATTTCTATTTTTTGGAAAATTTTCCAATATAATCAATTTTTTCCAGGAGTAAAACAAGGGTTAACTGCCAAACAACACTCAAAATGGGTTGCCCTGATTCTGTAGTTTGCAAAAACACCCCATATGTGGTCGTAAACTACTGTTTGGCTGAACGGGAGGACGTAGAAGGAGGGGAACACCATATGGGTTTTGGAAGGCAGATTTGGCAGGACTGGTTTTGTTTATACCATGTCCCATTTGAAGCCCCCTGTTGCACCCCTAGAATAGAAATTTCAAAAAAGTGACTCCATCTAACAAAGTACACCCCTCAAGGTATTCAAAACTGGGTTTACAAACTTTGTTAACCCTTTAGGTGTTCCACAAGAGTTAATGGCAGATGGAGAAACAATTTTGAAATTTCTATTTTTTGGAAAATTTTCCAATATAATCAATTTTTTCCAGGAGTAAAACAAGGGTTAACTGCCAAACAACACTCAAAATGGGTTGCCCTGATTCTGTAGTTTGCAAAAACACCCCATATGTGGTCATAAACTACTATTTGGCTAAACGGCAGGACATAGAAGAAGGGGAACACCATATGGTTTTTGGAAGGCAGATTTTGCTGGACTGGTTTATTTACACCATGTACCCTTTCAAGCCCCCTGATGCACACCTAGAGTAGAAACTCCATAAAAGTGACCCCATCTAGGAAACTACGGGATAAGGTGGTTGTTGTTTTGGGACTATTTTTGGGGTAAATTTGATTTTTGGTTGCTCTATATTACTCTTTTTTGAGGCAATGTAACAAAAAAATTAAATTCTAAAATTGTTTCTACATTCACTATTTGGTTTTGTGGAACACCTAAAGGGTTAACATAGTTTGTAAAGTAACTTTTGAATACCTTGAGGGGTGTAGTTTCTTAGATGGGGTCACTTTTTTGGAGTTTCTAGTCTAGGCTACATCAGTGGGGGCTTCTAATGGGACATGGTGTAAAAAAAAAACTGTCCATCAAAATCTGCCTTCCAGAAACCGTATGGAGTTCCCTTCGTTCTATGCCCTGCCGTGCGGCTATATAACCATTTACGACCACATATGGGGTGTTTCTGCAAACTACAGAATCGGGGCAATAAATATTTAGTTTTGTTTGGCTGTTAACCCTTGCTTTATTACCGGCAAAATGGATTCAAATTGAAATTTTGCCCAAAAATGGGTGTTTTGGCACAGTTTTTATTTTATATTTTTAACACCGTTCATCCGAGGCGTTTGGTCAAAAGTTATTTTTATAGCGACGACTTTTACGCACGCGACGATGCCCAATATGTATGGCTCTCAGTCTTTGGAGACACTAAGCAGGCATCCTAAAACTGCGGCCCTCCAGATGTTGTAAAACTACAATTCCCACCATGCCCTGCTGATGGCTGTAGGTTGTCTGGGCATGCTGGGAGTTATAGTTTTACAACATCTGGAGGGCCGCAGTTTGAGGATGTCTGCACTAAAACTAATATTTTTTGGGGAAAGAAAAATTGTTTCTGTGTCTCCAAAGTCTGAGAGCCATAGTGTTTTAGGTTCTCTAGTGGACTGTTGGGGATTATAAAAATTTAGTACTCCATGGAAGTGTGATACTCCCTGAAGCAATTGATAACGCAGAGGCCCGGATGATCAGGGCACGTGTCACATTGAGTAGTGGTGTCCTTCCGTATCCCCCTCTTGTGACACACTCTGCACTTTTTTTGGGTTCGTCCCTTCTTTCCAGTATGGGGGACCACACCTGGAAAGTGTTGGCCAGGGACGATCCGGGCGCCTCCAGTTCCCGAGGTACTCCGGCCTGCTCTTTCCTGGTCCGAAAAGATCAGGTCCTTGAGGACTGCCTCATAGAATTGGAGGAATGTCCCTGTACTGCCAGCGCTTCGGGATAGTACAAAAGAGTTGTACATGGCAACCTGCACCAAGTAGACCGCAACTTTTTTGTACCATGCCCGGGTTTTGCGCATGGCGTTATATGGCGTGAGGACTTGATCAGAGAGATCAACTCCTCCCATATACCGATTGTAGTCGACGATACAATCGGGCTTGAGGACCGTTGCCACGGTACCTCGCACAGGGACTGGGGTGGTGCTGTTACCGTGGATTGTGGACAGCATAAGGACATCCCTCTTGTCCTTATACCTGACCAGCAACAGGTTTCCACTGGTAAGGGCACGGGTCTCACCCCTGGGGATAGGTACCTGGAGGGGGTAGGCAGGGAGGCCGCGTTGATTTTTTCCACAGTCCCACAAGCGAACGTGGATCTGGCGGCAAGGGACCTGAACAAGGGAATGCTGGTATAAAAGTTATCCACGTACAAGTGGTAACCATTATCCAGCAGTGGGTACATAAGGTCCCACACGAGTTTCCCGCTAACACCCAGAGTGGGGAGACATTCTGGGGGTTGAATACGGGAATCTCGCCCCTCGTACACACAAAATTTGTAAGTGTACCCTGAGGCACTCTCACAAATTTTGTATAGCTTAACGCCATACCTCGCCCGCTTTGTGGGAATATATTAGCGGAAACTGAGTCTCCCCTTGAACGCAACGAGAGACTCATCAACCGCAAACTCCCTTCCAGGTACGTAGGCCTGCTGAAATGTGGCCCCAAAGTGATCGATGACCGGCCGTATCTTATACAGCCGGTCATAGGCAGGATCACCTCGGGGGGGACATGCTGCATTATCGGAATAATGCAGACATTTCCGGATGACCTCAAACCGGGGACGTGTCATGACCGTACTGTACAGTGGGGTCTGGTAGAGTATGTCCCCACTCCAGTATTGCCTGACACTGGGTTTTTGGACTAGACCCATATGCAGCACGAGGCCCAAAAATGTCCTCATTTCGGCTGCACTGACCGGCGTCCAGCCACCGGGTCTAGCCAAAACTGAGCCTGGGTTTTGAGCGACGAACTGTTGGGCGTACAGATTCGTCTGCTCCACCATCAAATTCACCAGTGGGTTACTGAAAAAAAAACTAAAATAGTCTATTTCAGTAAACCCCACTGTGGGAATCTGGATTCCAGGATTGCCAGCAAAATCCGGAATCTCAGGCTCAAAGTCCACTGGGGGACACCAGCTAAGTTCATCGGCAGGGGGCTCCGGTGGACTTATTTGGTGGGCCGGGAAACCAGTACGAACCCCAGGGCGGCTCGTACTAGGGTGGGCCACATGATCCCTAGCATGTGGGGCCCCTGGCTCCGCCGGGCGGCGTCTCCGCCGCCTTGGTGGCTCATCGTCATCAGATGATGATGAGGAGGATGCGGATGATAAAAGGAATGTGGGGTCATCCTCATCCTCACTGGGGCTCTCAGAGTCGGAGGCAATCTGGGCGTATGCCTCCTCGGCCGAGAACATCCGGCGGGCCATGGGTGTGTGTGCGTGTAGGTGTGCGTGTGTGGCAAACTTTATTATATGTGCGTGTGTGGGGGGGCAACGGGTGTTCGCGTACTAAAAAGTCCAGGCAAAAAAATGGGCAAGTGTTAGGAAAAAAACGGTCGGTGGGGTGGTGGGGTGGTGGTGCGGGCGATGCGCTAACAGTTGACGGACGCTAAAAAGTGCCGGCCAGTCAGCGCACGCAGAAAAAAAAAAGTGGTGGTGA
This sequence comes from Bufo bufo, assembly GCF_905171765.1. Taxonomy (NCBI): domain Eukaryota; kingdom Metazoa; phylum Chordata; class Amphibia; order Anura; family Bufonidae; genus Bufo; species Bufo bufo. The sequence goes on along the minus strand of NC_053389.1, from coordinate 46,668,270 downwards.
GGGGGGGAGGCTCGTGGAGGGGGGGGGGGGGGGGGGGCTGGTGGGGGGGGCAAGTGGCAGGGGGGGTCTGGGTTAGGGTTAGATGGATAGATGGAAGTTTGGAATAAAAGTACTTTTTCTTTTTTTTTTCCTAACTCTCTTTTCCTACCACAATAATCTTTGTTTTTTCCAAGCTCCGGTGCCCATGGTTCCATCCTCGCCAACTCCCTATCCCTCCAGCCTTACTGCGTCGCTGGTCCATGTGATTCGCCGCCTTGCTTGGCGGTCCGGGCTGGAGGGGCAGAGCCTAACGTGCCGCTCTGTCTCCTGCTTGCGGGGGCCGGCGTTGGGCCGCCGACGTCCCATCGCCGGCTCCTTCTGCGCTGCGATTGGTGCGGCAGGAAGTACGTCAGTGGACGACTTCCGGGTCTCGCGCCGGTCCTATTTCTAAAGTGATGAGTATAACTAGAAAGTGTGCCCCGGGTGCTACTTTGTTTTAATACATATTTATTTATATGTGTATAATAACCTAATATTCCTGTGGGATCAAGAGAAAATTTTGGTTTTGAGGCGGGGCTATCGGTGGGCGGAGCTAAGGAGGAAGGTGGAGTTTGTCCACCTATATAAACCCACAACAAGAGGAACGCTTCCTCTTTCTGAGCAGAGAGCTATTGCTACACTTCTGTGACTACTACTACTACTAAAACTGTTTAAAGTTTTCTTTTCTAGATGGCGTCTCCTAATGGTGATCAGCGCGGGAAAGCTTCCCACAAGCAGAGACATCTAGTCTGCGCTTCTTGCGAGATGCCAATGCCGGACTCCTATGAGTATAATAGGTGTTCGCTGTGTCGTCCTCCTCAGTCGCAGCCCACCATAAGTGAAATGTTTGGCTGGATGAAAGACTTTATGGGAAATTCAATTTCCGAAATCAAGAGTGCCCTCGCCTCCAAGAGAGCAAGAGTATCTTCACCGGGTCTGGTGCCTATGGCGGAGGACGTTATCTCCGTGGACGACCATTCCTCCTCTTCCTCGGATGATGAAGACTCGCTGTACTTGTTTCCAGCCAAAAAAAACCAAAGGCTTTTGCGCTCCATCCGGTCAAGGGATCGTGATGTTGAGCAAGGGGAAACTCCGCAATCCTCCTCTAGGGGGTTAAGGACCTTCAAAGTGGTCGAGAACCTTAAGCGATTCATGCTAACTGAGTGGAAGCATCCGGAAAAGGGTCCAGTCCTCAACAAGAGGTTTAAACTAATGTTTCCCCTCCAGGAGTCGGAGTCAGACCTTTGGGTACCGCCTCCGAAGGTCGATATGGCGATTTCCAAATTGTCTAAAAGGACCCTAGTCCCGTCAGATGACGGTAGTAACCTCCAGGACCCGTTAGATCGGAGGGTTGAATGCACCCTAAGGCGCAATTACTCCGCTGCGGCAGCCTCCGCGTCGGTGGCTGTTGCCTCTTCTGAGACCGCGGACTTTGTACGCTCCCGCATCTTAAGAATCCAGGCTGACCTAGAGGCCGGAGTGGCCAGAACGGACATTCTGGATCAATTTAAAACCCTCCTGCTAGGAGCAGACTTTTTATGCGACGCTTCAGCGCAGCATTTAAAGCTGGCTGCGAAAAGTATGGCGCTTTCTTCTGCCAGCCGTAGACCCCTCTGGCTGCGCTGATAACGCCTCCAAGTTTAATCTATGCGGCCTGCCCTATGAGCCAGGGAGGCTATTTGGTTCCGAGCTGGACAAGCCCATGGAGAGCCTGGCAGACAAAAAAGGGAAAAATCTCCCTCAACAGTCCTTTCGGGGCCGCAGCAGGTCCGGGAACACAAGACCCCAGGGCCTCTCTAGGTCCCATCAGGGGTCCTCCAGACACGGACGCGGTCTTGGTCGGGGCAGAGATCGCAAGGCGGCCTATGACTCTCCCACTTACCTTCCCCCTTCCCCTCCAGGCCCTCCGTGCGATGCACAACTTCTAAGTTCTCCTCCGGTCGGAGGTCGTTTAAGTTTTTTTCAGCAAGCCTGGCTGCAAGAAATTCCGGATCAGTGGGTCCTAAATATAATTTTGTCCGGCTACACGATAGATTTCGTGTCTCCCCCTCAGGAGAAGTTTGTGTTAACCTGGCCTCTACCTCAAACCAAACAGAAGATCCTGGAGGACGCGGTCCTCAATTACCTTCACAAAAGAGCCCTAGAGGAGGTTCCCTCCCACGAACGAGGGCGGGGGGTGTATTCCCCAATTTTTCTAGTCCCAAAGCCTTCCGGAGACTGGTGCATGATAATAGATCTGCGCTACCTGAATCGCTTCATAAGGCAGAAGCACTTCAGAATGGAGACCATCCGCTCCTTAATCAACATTCTAAATCCCGGAGACCTTATGGTCACCATAGATTTAAAGGACGCTTATCTTCATGTCCCTATTCATCCAACTCACCGAAAGTTCCTAAGAGTTGCGGTCTCCATAAAGGGTGTGGTAAAGCATTACCAGTTTGCTGTTCTACCCTTTGGCATCTCTTCCGCTCCCCACACCTTTACCAAGGTTGTGGCTCCGGTTGTTGCCAAGCTCAGGCTTCAAGGACTAGAAATCGTGCCATATCTAGACGACTGGCTTTTAAAAGCCGCGTCTCTAGACGTTCTTCAAATCCATCTTCAGCTGGCTCTTCAGACTCTCCAGCGGTTAGGCTGGTTGATAAATTGGGAAAAGTCCCAGATCCTGCCTTCCACTTCCAGGGTATTCCTGGGGTTCATAGTGGATTCTCAAAGAATGACGCTCTCTCTCTCCCCAGAGAGGAAAGATCGAGTTATAAGAGCCGGCACCGCATCGAGTGTCCATCAGAACACTTATGAAGATGTTGGGCCGCATGTCAGCATCTGCGGAAGCAGTTCCTTGGGCCCTTTGGCACCTTCGTCCACTTCAAGAAGAAGTGTTAGCAGTCTGGAACCACAACCCCAAGGGGTTGGACAAGACTCACTCCCTGTCTGTCAAAGTCCGGTCCTCACTCAAATGGTGGAGGAACCTATCAGATGGGAGGTCCTTGATTCAACCTCGTTAGATCACGTTGACCACAGACCCCTCCCTTCTAGGTTGGGGAGCCCATCTGGAAGACAGTCCAGTACAGGGTATCTGGACTCCACAGGAGAGGCTTCTCTCGTCCAATATGAGAGAACTAAGAGCCATACGTCTAGCTCTTTATTATTTTGCTCCTCTCATCTGCGGGAAGGCGGTGAGAGTCCGTTCGGACAGCACGACTGTGGTCGCTTATTGCAATAGACAGGGAGGTACGAGATCTCGACCTCTTCTCCAGGAAGTTGATCTAATTCTATCTTGGGCAGAGCTCAGCCTTTCCGTGGTTTACATCAGGGGAGATCTTAACATAGTTACGGATCAACTCAGTCGGGGTCTACCAGTTCCAGGCGAATGGTCACTGAACAGAGACATCTTCTCCCAGATCACTCTACGTTGGGGCACTCCAGAGATTGACTTGATGGCGACCCGGTTGAACGCGAAGGTGGACAAGCTCTGCTCCCTCTACAAGGAGGACAACCCTCTGGCGATAGACGCCCTGTCCATTCCATGGAGGTTCAGGCTGGCATACATATTCCCTCCACTTTCCATGATACCAAGGGTATTGACGAAAATCAAACAACCCCGGTCATTGCAATAATACCATTTTGGCCGAAGAGGTCTTGGTTCACCCAGCTCATGAAGAAAAGTCAGGGCACATATTGGAGACTTCCCCTAACACAGGACCTTGTGTATCAGGACACAGGCCCCTGCCAAGATCTGAGGAAACTCAATCTGACAGCCTGGAGATTGACAGGTCCCTACTAGAAGCTAGAGGGCTTTCTGCGGAGGTCTTGAGAACTATTTCACACTCCCGTGCGAAGTCTACAAAAAAGGCGTACTCAAGAATTCACAAGATCTTTCTTCAGTGGTGTGCTATAAAAGAGGTAGTACCCTCAGATCCTCCTCTTTCAGCTATTTTACAATTTCTGCAGGACGGCCTGGACAAGGGTGTAAGCCCGTCTACTCTCAGAGTCCATACCAGTGCTCTCTCTGCCTTTTTAGGTAGACCACTATCTCAAGACCCCCTACTCAGGAGGTTCCTCGAGGGAGCCGAAAGATTAAAACGTAGAATCCTGAGACCTATCCCTGAATGGGATTTATCCATTGTTCTAAAGGGGTTATCCTCTCCCCCCTTTCAAGCCATAGAGAATGTAGACCTTAGATTCCTATCTTTAAAGGTCACATTTCTACTGGCCATAACATCGGCCAAAAGGATTGGAGAGTTACAGGCCTTAGCGGCCGCTGAGCCTTATACCCTCTTTCTCCATGACTGTATCCTGTATTTTTGCCGACCTTTGCTCCCAAAATTCCTTCTTTCAGTAACCGAAATCAGACCATCTCCTTGCCGGTCCTATGTCCCACTCCGTCATCTCCTGAAGAGGAAGCCCTTCACTCCTTGGACATTTCCAGGAATCTCAAAATCTACCTGAGCAGGACGGCGGACTTTAGAAAATCAGAGCACCTACTGCTCTCCTTCTCCGGTAAAAGCAAAGGTCTAAAGGCCTCCAAACCCTCTCTAAGTAGATGGGTAAAAGAGGTAATCCGGGAAGCCTTTCTAACCCAGAGGTTGGCTCCTCCATCCTTTGTCACCGCCCACTCCACGAGGGCAATATCGACTTCCTTCGCGGAAAAAGGTCTAGTTCCGCTAGAACAGATTTGTGCTGCGGCTTCTTGGAGCTCCCACAGCACTTTCGTTAAACATTATCGTCTAGACTCTAGGCGCTCTGAGGGGGTAGCATTCGGGCGCACCATTCTGTCTGCCGCCCTCTCATAAAAAATAAAAAAAAAGTGGTATTGAGTACCTATTAGGGGACCCTCCCAATTTGTTCGTGTTACTTGCTAGGTCCCCACTTGTGCTGCTGGTTAGGACGTAAGGTAAGCGTTAATTTTTAACGTAAATTTGTTTTCCCTTAGTCCTAACAGCAGCACACAAATTTCCCACCCTTGTTTTAGTTTCTACTTGATATAAAGCACTGGAATATGGGCAGTCTGCCCTTTATAGGGGTGGGTTTTAACTAATTATTTAATTAGTGCTTGGTAGGAAATTTATTGTCATCAAAAATTCCACCTGTCCTACTAGTTTCACAGGGGAGAACTCCCCACGTGTGCTGCTGTTAGGACTAAGGGAAAACAAATTTACGTTAAAAATTAACGCGTCTCTACATTGCGACATTCTATGTTTATTCCTACTAGAAGTTATGAATGATTTGCTAGCAGTTTGCAATGAAGGTACAGATGGGTGTTACTACTTGGGGAAGGGGGGTCCCTGCACTGTCTGACATTGGGAGTACTGATTAGATAGTGTCAGACTGTGCAGGGACACCCCCCCAACTGGTAACACCCATCCAGACCTTCATTGCAAACTTCAAGCAAGAATAATACAGGAATGGCACAAAAAAGTAGCAAATAAAATAAATCTATATGTATTTGGTATTGCTGTAATCGTAGTGTTTTTTTCTCCATCTCCCCAGAAAGAATTAATAAAAGTGAATCATTAGATTATGTGTACCTCAATATGGTGTCATTAAAAACTACAACTTGTCCTGCAAAAAAACAAGCCCTCATACGGCTACATTGACGGAAAAATCAAAACGTTATAGATCTTGGAAGGCGACAATGAAAAAATGGAAAATAAAATTTGCTTGGTCACTAAGGTCTCAAAAATGCAGGCAAGGGGAAAGGGTTTATATTGATGATCTTTCCTTAGGATAGATCATCAGTATCGCCACCGATCAGCCGATGAGCGCTGGGGCCTCCTTGCAGTTTACTAAGCACAGCGCCATCCATTGTATAGAGGCTGTGTTTGGTATTGCAGGCAAGGCCCATTCACTTGAATGGGACAAGCTGCACCTAGGCCACATGACCGATAAACGTGACGCCACTGGCCCAGTGGTCTCTTCAAACAGCTGATTGGTGGGACACCCACCGATCGGATATTGATGACCTATCCTGAGGATTGGCCATCAGTATCAAAATCTCGGACAACCCCTTTACCGTTATGGCTCATCTATGTAGGTGATAAAAGGCTCATGGTTTATATACAAGGTCTACAAACCTTCACTAACTTCATATTTCTCACAGCTGAGGGTTCGAGACAATTGTGTCCAGTCCAGACAATCTTCCCTGAGATAACTATCCTGGACTGACACATTGTTACAAAGTATCAGGACGAGAGGTCTGATCTGCTGTATGTCGTGAGGTCCTGCTGGGATAATTACGTGTTTTGGGATCGGTAACTGAGACGCAACAAATCATCCAGTTCTGGAGCAATCGTTCCGCCTCAGAGACTGGAACAAAGAATAAAGATGGCGGCGCGTTTACAAACTGTCTGGGGAGGAGATGCCATGAATAGTGAGCGATTGTCAATGTTTAGGTCACTCAGCCAAGTGGCCGTCTGTTTGTCACACACAGCGCAATGTCCGGGAGGACAACGAGACCATTCACTAACCCCCCTTCCCCCTTTCCTGCCTCCCCCCATAAGCTGGGCCTGGTGAGTACATTATTGAGACGACATGACTGTACAACCCAATTAATTAAGCCCGAGCATCGAGTTCTTTGATGAATCACGTACTTCATTCAGCATTTGTTCTGTCTGATCGCAGGCGCGGCACCATCAACGCACCAAATCCTACGACACCGCTTCGCAGCAGGTGACAACGGGCGTCATTAACGAGAGTCAATACAAACAGTAACTCTTTACTGTGTAACGGCTAAACTGTCCCTGTATGGAGACATTCTTAAGATCTCTGCTTGCTGTCAGTAAATGGAAACATTCTTGTTAACATCCAGAGACTGAAAACAGGAATATTCATATATGTGCGTTCTGCATAGACAGAGAGCGGCAGAGATTCATTTTGGCAGAAGACACTGAGTAGAGGAGCCCGGAGATAAAAAGAGCAGATGTTCTCCTGCCCGTCCTCAGTAAACAATGATGTCACCTGGGAAAAGAAGAAGAGTGTTTACAGAGGGGACAATGAAGACATAACTGGCAGCAGTGATATGTGGTGTAGACATATGTCCCCTCCCCGCACAAAAGTCTCTATTCAAGACCATTCAGCTGTCCCAACAAACTCAGCCCCGCCGCCAATATTATCAAGAATATTATTATTATAATACTGGCCCTATGTACAGAATATAACTACTATAATACTGCTCCTATGTACAGAATATAACTACTATAATACTGCTCCTATGTACAAGAATATAACTACTATAATACTGCCTCCTATGTACAAGAATATAACTACTATAATACTGCTCCTATGTACAGAATATAACTACTATAATACTGCTCCTATGTACAAGAATATATCTACTATAATACTGCTCCTATGTACAAGAATATAACTACTATAATACTGCTCCTATGTACAAGAATATAACTACTATACAGACCTAGCAGGACACATGTAGGAGAGCTCTCCTCCTTACCACTCTGCTAACTGGTAAATTCAGCGGTCTAATTTGCTCAAGAATGGGAAAAGTCGGTAGATATATACCCAGAGAGAAACCTGAAGTCAGCAAACCGGAGAGCGGTGCCTCAGATATGGATAAATATCTCAACAAGAAAACTACAGCTCCTGTGTCGGCCGGTCCTAAGATGGTGCTGCCGGAACTAGATGTCTGGGGCAGGGATTCGGAGGGAGAAGATGAAGCTGCTGCAGAGCACACAGCAGGCCCCACATCACAAAGTGCTGCCCCGATATCCAGGCAGTTCCTGCAGCAGGCTTTATCAGCAGCCCTGGCCCCAGTGGTTCAGGATCTGCAGGAGATTAAAGCTGACCTGAAGCATATCGGCACGAGGGTGGAAACACTGGAAAGTAACCAGGCGTCCATCTCGAATTACATCAGAGCTGCAAGCGACACCACCATGGCTCTGGCAGCCTCACTGGACACAGCATACTCCCTCATAGAAGACCAGGAGAATCGGAATAGGAGGAAAAACCTCCGCATCCGCGGCCTGCCTGAAAGCACCCCACATGAAGGCTTACCAGAAGCTGCCGGCGCCATCTTCTCCCTGCTCCTGGGAAGCTCCAGAGCGGCCGAGATTCAAATAGAAAGAATCCATAGAGCGCTCAGGCCGAGGCCAAAAGAGAGAGAGAACCCCAGGGACGTGGTATGCGGTCTCCTGAGGTATGTGGACACTGCTGCCCTAATGCAGGCTGCCAGAAATATGAAGGAGATCATATATGAGGGGGCTAAAATCTCTATCTACCAGGACCTGGCATCCTCCACATTGAATAAAAGGAGGGCGCTGCGGCCCCTCACTGACCATCTGCGCCATCACAAGGTGCCATATAAATGGCTATTCCCCTTCGGCCTCACATTTGCTGTAGATGGGAAGCGCTGCACCATTCGCCTGCCACAAGACCTCCAGGCGGCCTGGGAGCTGCTGCAAACAGATCCACTAGACGTACCATCATGGCTGCCGTCTGCTGAGATGGGAACACAGCTGCCAGATCTCCCAGAGGCCTCAGGATGGCTTAAAGCTCCACAGAAGAAGAGGAACCAGCACAGATCAAGAGACACTTGAAGTCCTTGGGACTAAACAGATGTCCTTGCTGAGTCTCTGTTGTGTTTTTTCACAAATATCATAGAGGGACAGGTTCTCATGCGCTTTGTTCAATCATAAGTCCGCAAGTATACCTGTCTGTCATGTGCAATGTATAGCTCCTGTTCTTGTTGTAACCTGCGGGGCAGATATTCTGCTTTGCAATATAAATTTATTTGCATATTTTCTAGACCATAATATGTAAGGTGCTATTTCGCACCAGTTCAGCAGGTGGCGCAATGTGGACACCATTATGAATCTATGGTTCCACTTTGTACCCCCCCTACCTACCAGGGTTATCTTGGCACAGACCTGGTCCATGTGCCTGATTAAATGGCTGCTCGTGCCCGCTTCACTGCAGCTAAGTGACCTGCTGCGGTGTTGCTGGCATGGGAGTCATTGCACTGTTATACTTGTCATGTTGACAGAAACTTCAGTTATGATGTTACTAGTTCATTCCCTAGATGCGATGGAGGTGAATAATTTGAGCTTGCTGATTCCAAAGACACCAAGTTTTCTCAATGTTGTCGACAATTAAATGTACAACGTACAATGTAAGGGGCTTTAACACCCCACAAAAGCGCTCTCAGGTCATCCGTCTGCTAAAAAAGAATAACACAGATATTTGCTTCTTTCAGGAGCTGCATTTTAGAGAAACAAATGTACCCAAAATTCAGAACCCATACTTCCAACACTGGTATTTCAGTGCTTTTGAGAAAGCAAAAAGAGGAGTGGGTATTGCAATTTCTAGAAAAGTACCATTTACATTGATATCTACTCTGACGGACCCTGAGGGCCGCTTCATATTTGTGAAAGGCCTCATTGGTACACAAAAGGTCACACTCGCTAGCCTATACAGCCCTAACCGTGGCCAGAAACAATGGATCAAGATCACACTAAGTAAACTAGATCTGTTTGCAGAGGGGATTAGATTGATTGGGGGAGACCTCAATGTCACACTGAATCCTTTGATTGATGCTTCTGACGGCTCCTCCCAATTGACCCAATCAGCACTGGGGTGCATCAATAGGTACATATCAGACATGAATCTGCTGGACGTCTGGCGACTAGCCCACCCAGATACTAGGGACTTCACCTTCTTCTCGGCCCCACACAAATCACATAAAAGATTAGACTATATCCTACTGTCCAGTAATGCCGTAGATATGGTGGACTCGGCTGACATAGGTGTTGTGTCCGTCTCTGACCACGCTCCAGTCTCTGCTGCCCTCAGTTTTTCCAGCTTACCTGCCTCAGTTAGACAGTGGCGCTTAAATGAGACGCTGCTAGATAGACAATCAGATATCTCAAACCTGAAACAAAAACTAAATGATTTCTTTAAGGATAACGCGACACCAGGTATGTCCCAGACGACAATTTGGGAGACACACAAAGTAGTTATCCGTGGGGAATTGATAGCCTTAGGCAGTAAGGTCAAAAAAGAGAAACAAAGGATCCTCCAAGATCTTTTGGTTCAGATAGCAGATAAAGAAGCGGTCCATAAAAGGTCCAGAGCAGTTAAAGTTCAGACTGAACTGACCCAACTAAGATCCAAACTAAAAGACCATTTAAACATCCAAAACGCAAAAGCCTATCAATATGCCCAATTTAAACACTACTCCCACGGGGATAAAGGATCTAAATTGACATCCTCCCTTATTAAACAAAGGAAGGAGTCCTTGTTCATACCCAATATCAAATCTAGCAATGGAAATATGCTACATAAAACAGCGGATATAGCAGAGGAATTTCAAAAATTTTACAAGCAACTTTATGGCCTGACAGACCCCAAACATCCAGATCCATCAATATCAGATGCAACAGACCTGTTTTTGAGAGGTCTCAATCTACCCCAGATATCTTCCCAAGAAAGTGACACCTTATTAGAGTCAGTTACTGAAAAAGAAGTGAAAAAGTTATTGTCCTCCATGCCAATGGGTAAAAGTCCTGGCCCAGATGGCTTCCCAGTGGGATACTACAAAAAATTCTCAGATATACTAATACCCCACCTGGTAACGTGGTGCAATGCACTCCTGAATGGTGAAACCCTTCATAAACAATCACTGGAGGCCACGGTAACCATCCTCCCCAAACCAGGGAAAGACCCTCTTCTTTGCGGTAGTTTTAGGCCAATCTCGTTACTTAACGTAGATATAAAAATATGGGCTAAACTTCTGGCGACACGTCTGGGTAAACTACTCCCTAAACTTATACACCCTGACCAATCTGGTTTTGTTCCAGGGAGGGAAGGGAATCATAATTCCTGTAGATTGATTACGGCAATACAGTGGGCTAAAAAGAAAAACCTCCCCTTGACGCTGCTCAGTGTGGATGCGGAGAAGGCCTTCGACCGGGTGAGCTGGGACTTTATGAAGAGGACTTTATTGAAGTTTGGAATCCCGACGAGATTTCAGGAGGCAGTCATGTCGTTGTACAAGGATCCGAGTGCTAGAATTAGGGTCAATGGCACATTGTCCCCATCCTTCCCTATTTGTAATGGGACGCGTCAGGGCTGCCCCCTATCTCCTGCCTTATACATAATGGTCATGGAGACCCTTCTTCAGGCCATTAGGGATCATGTAAATATACGTGGTGTGAAAACAGAAAATAACGCCATAGAATACATTAACGTGGCATATGCCGATGATCTACTGATCATGGTCTCTAACCCGGTCGAGGCCTTCCCGCATCTTTTGGCATTGTTCGAGGAGTATGGTAGGCTATCAAACTACAAAATGAATTATACCAAGTCAGAAGCTTTAAATATTAATGCGCCAGCGAGCTCCATTGCCATTTTGAAATTGAATACGCCATTTAAATGGCAGTGCTCCTGTGTCTCCTATTTAGGAGTTAAAATCCCTGCTTCCACGGAAGATTTATTCCGGCTTAATTACACTCCCCTATTGACAGAGGTACAAAACCTGCTCCAGTCGCTACGCCTCCCTTATTCTTCATGGATGGGAAGGAATAACATCCTAAAAGCGTTCGTCCTCCCCAAAATCATGTATATACTACAGATGTTGCCAATATTTTTACCTAATTCATATTTCACCAAGATTCGCAGACTTTTTTCAACTTACCTATGGGGCGGTAAGAAGGCCAGGGCTTCACACCAGAGACTGATACTGGGGCGTGGTCACGGAGGTATAGCACTGCCGGACGTCCAGACATATTACAGGGCCATACACCTGAAAAGGTGGTTGCAGCTTCATTCCCCTGTCTATCGCACATTGGGAACAGATCTGGAACTAATGCAGCTCACCCAACCACAGAAAGCAGCCCTATGGGGTCAAGCAAATACGTCACTCCATTCACATGTCCTTCTAAAGGGTACTAGTCTAGTTATTAAGCAGCTCAACAAGGATTACGGGCTCCTACAGAACCCCCCTAGTTTAATGCCAGCAGACCTTGTGCCATACTCGATTCAATCTTCAGGATCTCATGTTTCTCAGATTTGGCACAGATTAAGAGGTTTTTCTACAGCTGAATTTATAAAAAAGATAAACAACACCTTGCCGGATCAACATCCCCTTAGCTTGGCCTGGGGTACGTTTAACTTCTTAGATCTAATATCCATAAAGTCTGCAGGGAAACAGCTAACCACTCAGAAATCATGTGTAATGTCCGAGACATGGTTTGGAAAACTAGCAACCCCCTCTTCACCCCAACGCAAACTGATATCAACTATATATTTGGCCTTGATCACACCAATACGCCGTACGACCCCACAATATGTTCAAACCTGGGCTAATGACCTTAAAACCAACTTTTCGGAAACGGATATTCTCCGTATGCACGCAAACTCGCATGGCTTCTCACGATGTGTGAAGATCCAAGAACACTCCTATAAGGTCCTCACACAGTGGTACCTTACCCCTAAACAATTTTTTCTCAGTGGTTTGAGTGATCATGATAAGTGTTGGAGGTGTGGAGAGGAGAGTGGCACTCTTCTGCACATCTTCTGGTCATGCTCCAGAATAAGAGGATACTGGGATGACATCTCACAGGCCATTAACAAAATACTAAACACTAACCTGACATTAACTCCAACATTGGTTCTTTTATGGCTTCCAACAAAAGAATTGTCGCCAGCAAAGAACAAATTGGCCACACACTTGATTCAAGCTGCACGTCTACTTATCCCCCAAAAATGGCTGAGTAAGGATCCCCCCACCGCCTCTCAGTGGTTATGCAAATTAGATCATGTGCACCGTATGGAAGAGCTTGCAGGTTGGGAACTTAGGGCACACGAGAAGCACAAGAAGTTATGGGCCCCCTGGATTGCATATAGACACGCGACCAATACACCAACACCTTAGCGATCTCTAATCGACAATCAAACTTGAAAATGTCCCTCAGATGGGACTGACCCATTAATGAGTATAGAAGGTGTTTAGCCTTATCTCTCCCTTTGGAGTCATCATAAGATATCCTAAATAACCTCCGATCGCATATGTCCAGTTCTAAGGACACATTCACCCCTCCCTCTCCTCACCCCACACCCCTCCCCCCCCCTCCCTCCTCTTATGTTTGTTTGACCTAACTACCTCAGGTCTCATGTCAAAAGTTAAATCAACCAGTTCTAGATGACTGTGCCTTGAAGATCCGCACTATATATATGTCCTATGTAGCATATGCATTATAATGTCAATTATGCTCTGGACATGTCTGTACTCATTCATCCTGAATTGTGCATTATGTATGTCTACAATTTTTTTGGACTTGCTGTTTAATAAAAAGAAATTTGACAAAGAATATAACTACTATAATACTGCTCCTATGTACAAGAATATAACTACTATAATACTGCTCCTATGTACAAGAATATAACTACTATAATACTGCTCCTATGTACAGGAATATAACTACTATAATACTGCCTCCTAAGTACAGGAATATAACTGCTATAATACTGCTCCTATGTACAAGAATATAACTACTATATTATTCCTCTTGGATGGGAAGGAAGAATATACTAAAAGCGTTTGTCCTCCCAAAAATTATGTACGTACTACAGATGTTGCCAATATTTTTACCTAACTCATATTTTACAAGGATTCGCAGGCTTTTTATGACTTACCTATGGGGCGGCAAGAAGGCTAGGGCTCCTCACCAGAGGCTGATACTGGGGCGTGGTCATGGAGGTATAGCACTGCCGGATGTCCAAACATATTACAGGGCTATTCACCTGAGGAGGTGGTTGCAGCTTTATTCCCCTGTCTACCGCACATTGGGCACGGAACTGGAACTAATGCAGCTCACCCAACCACAGAAAGCAGCACTATGGGGTCAGGCAAATGCATCACTCCATTCACAGGTCCTCTTAAAGGGCACCAGCCTAGTCATTAAACAACTCAACAAGACACATGGGCTCCTACAGAACCCCCCTAGTATAATGCCAGCAGATCTCATACCACACTCGATTCAGCCTCCAGGATCTCAGGTCTCGCAGATTTGGCACAGATTAAGAGATTTCTCCACAGCTGACTTTATAGGAAAGGTAAACGGCACTTTACCGGATCAACATCCCCTTAGCTTAGCCTGGAGTACATTTAACTTTCTAGACCTAATAACTATAAAATCTGCTGGGAAACAACTAACTACTCAGAAGTCATGTGTAATGACCCCGACATGGTTTGAAAAATTAGCAACCCCCCCTTCCCCTCAACGCAAATTGATATCCACTATATATTTGGCCTTGATCTCACCACAACGTCGCATTACTCCACAATATGTCCACACCTGGGCTAATGACCTTAAGGTTACCTTTTCGGAGACAGATATTCTCCGTATGCACGCACACTCGCATGGCTTCTCCCGCTGCGTGAAGATCCAAGAGCACTCATATAAGGTCCTCACACAGTGGTACCTCACCCCTAAACAACTATTTCTTAGTGGTCTGAGTGATCATGACAGGTGTTGGAGGTGTGGGGAAGAGAGTGGCACTCTTCTACACATTTTTTGGTCCTGTTCTAAAATAAGAGGGTACTGGGATGACGTCTCTCGGACCATTAATGAAATTCTAAACACTAACCTGACATTAACCCCAGAGTTGGTTCTTTTATGGCTTCCAACAAAAGAACTATCGCCATCAAGGAACAAACTTGTTATACACTTGATTCAAGCTGCCCGTCTACTTATCCCCCAAAAGTGGCTGAGTAAAGAACCCCCCACCACCTCTCAGTGGTTAAGCAAACTAGATCACGTTCATCGTATGGAAGAGCTAGCGGGCTGGGAACTTAGGGCACATGAGAAGCACAAAAAGCTATGGGCCCCATGGATTACATATAGATATGCGAATGGTACACCAACATCTTAAACAATTTTCAACAGACAAACAGCTTTGAAAATGTCCCCCCAGACAGGAACGACACATTAGTGAGAATGGAGGGTGCTAAACCTTCTTCCTCCCTTTGGAATCATCAAAGGTTATCTTAACAGCCTCAGACCGTATCTGTCCAGTTCTAAGGACACCCCCCCCCCCATCCCCCATCCTCCCCCCCCTTTTTATATGTTTGTTTGACCTACCTACATCAGGTCACACACCAAATGTCAATTAGTTGGTTCTAGATGACCTTGCTCTGAAGACATGCACTTTATATATGTCATATGTATACTATGCACTATACTGTCAAAGTACGCTTTAGACTTGTCTGTAATAACTCTGATTTGTGCATCAATGTATGTAAACATCTCTTTTGATATGCTTTTCAATAAAAAGACAATTGACAAAGAATATAACTACTATAATACTGCCTCCTATGTACAAGAATATAACTACTATAATACTGCCTCCTATATACAAGAATATAACTACTATAATACTGCCTCCTATGTACAAGAATATAACTACTATAATACTGCTCCTATGTACAAGAATATAACTGCTATAATACTGCTCCTATGTACAAGAATATAACTACTATAATACTGCCTCCTATGTACAAGAATATAACTACTATAATACTGCTCCTATGTACAAGAATATAACTACTATAATACTGCTCCTATGTACAAGAATATAACTACTATAATACTGCTCCTATGTACAAGAATATAACTACTATAATACTGCTCCTATGTATAAGAATATAACTACTATAATACTGCTCCTATGTACAAGAATATAACTACTATAATACCGCTCCTATGTACAAGAATATAACTGCTATAATACTGCCTCCTATGTACAAGAATATAACTGCTATAATACTGCCTCCTATGTACAAGAATATAACTACTATAATACTGCTCCTATGTACAAGAATATAACTACTATAATACTGCCTCCTATGTACAAGGATATAACTACTATAATACTGCTCCTATGTACAAGAATATAACTACTATAATACTGCTCCTATGTACAAGAATATAACTACTATAATACTGCTCCTATGTACAAGAATATAACTACTATAATAATGCCTCCTATGTACAAGAATATAACTACTATAATACTGCTCCTATGTACAAGAATATAACTACTATAATAATGCCTCCTATGTACAAGAATATAACTACTATAATACTGCCTCCTATGTACAAGAATATAACTACTATAATACTGCCTCTTATGTACTAGAATATAACTACTATAATACTGCTCCTATGTACAAGAATATAACTACTATAATACTGCCTCCTATGTACAAGAATATAACTACTATAATACTGCTTCCTATGTACAAGAATATAACTACTATAATACTGCCTCCTATGTACAAGAATATAACTACTATAATACTGCTCCAATGTACAAGAATATAACTACTATAATACTGCTCCTATGTACAAGAATATAACTACTATAATACTGCTCCTATGTACAAGAATATAACTACTATAATACTGCTCCTATGTACAAGAATATAACTACTATAATACTGCTCCTATGTACAGGAATATAACTACTATAATACTGCTCCTATGTACAAGAATATAACTACTATAATACTGCTCCTATGTACAAGAATATAACTACTATAATACTGCTCCTATGTACAAGAATATAACTACTATAATACTGCCCCCTATGTACAAGAATATAACTACTATAATACTGCTCCTATGTACAAGAATATAACTACTATAATACTGCCTCCTATGTACAAGATTATAACTACTATAATGCTTCTACTATGTACAGGAATATAACTACTATAATACTGCTCCTATGTACAAGAATATAACTATTATAATACTGCCTCCTATGTACAAGAATATAACTACTATAATACTGCTCCTATGTATAAGAATATAACTACTATAATACTGCTCCTATGTATAAGAATATAACTACTATAGGGGGCGGAGCTTGACCTTGAAGCTGAATGGCAGCAGCTTCCTGAGCTCCTCACTTACACTGGTGATTTAACCCCTTTATCTGCTACAAAAACACACACTAATGGGGAAAATTTGCAAAGACCGACCCAGGGAACACCTGGAGCTGACGCCTGCTCGTTCTAGACAGCCTGACATGGAGCAGTACCTTAAAAAACAGGCAAAGTCGCGTCCCACGAGGTCTCCAAGATGGCGCCGCATGCGCCACAACCATCAGACGCTGAAGACCCATCTGAAGCGGGAAGCGCATCGGAAGCATCGGTATGCAGACTTCTGCATTAAAGGTATCTGCCACGCCGTTCCGGTGGCTGTACCCATTTGGCCTAGCCATATTGAAAAATGGCAGGCAGCTAACGGTTCGCACACCGGTGGATTTAAAATCCATCTGGGGCCCGCTTGGCCTGGCGCCTATTAATGTCCCATCTTGGATGCCTGCAGATCAAGGGGACCCCTTACCTGCTCCTCCAAGAGTCGAGACCTGGACCGATGTCTCCCCAGGGAAGGCTGAAAGAAACAAGAGAGGCCGCCTTATTACCTGAAGCTACAAGTCTTGGGCCTCTGCTACCGTCATAGGGTTTTTCTACCCACTTTGTACAGCAGTTGCAGCTGTGCATCAAGTTGTCGGGCTGTGTGCCCTTATCTCCAGATCCTGCAGTTGCACACGAATGGAGAAGTTCTTGTTCATGTTATGAACGTTACCCCACTTTGCTGTTCACAGCGGTCTGGTTGTCCGGAAGAAGATTATAGCTATATGTGTGGCCTATTGTTCCCATAAGTCCTTGTTGCATTGTCCTGGTTCAGACTTTCGCATTAGCTGAAATGTATTTCACCCCAGCTAGTCTAGTTATGGGGTTTCACCAGTTCCACATCATATGATGTACACCCCCCCTCTGAAAGCCTCTCATCGGCTCTCAGATGTCCCATGGAAGCCCCCCTCTGATGTTGGATCCCGGCTTGACGTCGTGATGAAAAAGGATCCCGCATGCGTCACGCGCCAGGGTTGCCCACTTTCTCCAACACTATTTGTAATGGTGATGGAGACACTGTTAAGCAAAATTCGCCAATCACCTGAGATTGAGGGAATCACCATAGGGTCTCAGAGACATCTGACAGCTGCCTTTGCGGATGATCTCCTGGTGATGACTTCAAACCCTAAGGCGTCTTTCCCCAAATTGCTTGCTATTTTTGAAGACTTTGGTTTTGTTTCCAATTTTAAGATAAACTACTCCAAATCCAGGGCCCTTAATATCTCCTGCCCTGCAAATACGGTGCAACACCTGAAAAACTTCACCCCCTTTAAGTGGGCCCCAAAAGAAATACAATTTCTTGGCATCCGTGTAACAGCGGATCCCAAGGAGCTGTTCCCCTCCAATTACCTACATCTGCTGCAATCTGTCAAGGCGCAGCTTCAATCATTAAAAATGCCATTTATCTCCTGGATAGGAAGAAAAAATGACTTAAAAACGTATATAATTCATAGGTTCTTGTACCTTATACAGACATTACCAATCTGGATTCCACAGTCCTACTTTGTAGAAGTTCGCCGGACGGTGTCCCTCTTTCTTTGTAGAGGCCGGTCCCCTAGAGTGGCCTATACCATTCTGACTAGGGAGAGACGGTTTGGGGGATTTGGGCTGCCTGATGTCCATGGGTACTATAAAGCAAATCTTATGTGTAGAGGCATGAACCTCCTCTTAGTGCAGTCTGAAAATATCTGCTCACGTTTGGAACGAGCATTGCTCACCGATCGTGAGAGATTAATATTGTGGGGTATTCGCTCATGTTCCCCCACAGCTTCTAAATTACCACTGTTGTGGAGAGGGGTGCTACTCACCTGGTCTATGTTATACAGCTCCAAGACACTTAACTTCCCTAGGGTCAAATCAATAGCGTTTCTTCATCTTAACAGCTTTAAAAGGGATATAAAGCTTTTGCAGCTGCAGACCTCTCACCTTGCCTCACCCACTTGGTTGGAGCGGAGATTGAGGTCCGCTCGACCCTCCAGCAGACCCTTTTCTATGATGTATAAAGAACTACTATCTTCCGCCTACTCTGAGCCTCATTTCCTAAGCTCTTGGGAAAAGGAACTATCCCTTAAACTGTCTGACCCAGAGAAAGCCTTTATATTGACCCACTCACACGGCTTCAGCCGTAGCATTAAAATTCAGGAGAACTCGTATAAGTTGCTTACTCGCTGGTATAAGACACCTGAGTTCCTTCATAGGCTCAATCCGGAGGTTTCTGAGGTCTGCTGGAGGTGTGGAGCGGGCATTGGCTCTCTCTCGCACATATGGTGGAGCTGCCCTATTATTTGCCCCTATTGGAGGCAGATAGAAAACGAGCTGAATAAGATTTGCTCTACCTCCATTGTCCTGGACCAAAAGCTGATCTTACTCTGGTGCCCCAACGCGTCGTTCACCCCAGCTAAATCAGATTTACCTACTATACTTATTACAGCAGCCAAGCTCCTAATTCCCCTTCTATGGAGACAAACCGGGCCTCCTACTGTCTTGAAATGGATGGAGAAAATAGACCAGTTATATACAGGGAGTGCAGAATTATTAGGCAAGTTGTATTTTTGAGGATTAATTTTATTATTGAACAACAACCATGTTCTCAATGAACCCAAAAAACTCATTAATATCAAAGCTGAATATTGTTGGAAGTAGTTTTTAGTTTGTTTTTAGTTTTAGTTATTTTAGGGGGATATCTGTGTGTGCAGGTGACTATTACTGTGCATAATTATTAGGCAACTTAACAAAAAACAAATATATACCCATTTCAATTATTTATTTTTACCAGTGAAACCAATATAACATCTCAACATTCACAAATATACATTTCTGACATTCAAAAACAAAACAAAAACAAATCAGTGACCAATATAGCCACATTTCTTTGCAAGGACACTCAAAAGCCTGCCATCCATGGATTCTGTCAGTGTTTTGATCTGTTCACCATCAACATTGCGTGCAGCAGCAACCACAGCCTCCCAGACACTGTTCAGAGAGGTGTACTGTTTTCCCTCCTTGTAAATCTCACATCTGTTGATGGACCACAGGTTCTTAACCCCTTAAGGACACATGACGTATCGGTACGGCATGTTTCCCGAGTCCTTAAGGACACATGACGTACCGGTACGTCATGTGTTGTTCCGATCACTGCCGCCCGGCCAGCTGTGATCGGAACAAGGTGCCTGCTCAAATCATTGAGCAGGCACCTCGGCTAAATGCGCGGGGGGGTCCCGTGACCCCCCCATGTCCGCGATCGCAACAAACCGCAGGTCAATTCAGACCTGTGGTTTGTTGCGCTTTCTGCAGTTTCTGATCGCTGCGGTCCCTGACCGCGGCGATCAGAAACTTTAGTGTGCCGAAAATATATTTTTATCACCCCCCCTGCACCTCTGAATGATTTTAGCCCGGTGGGAGGTGCAGGGGGGGTGTTGCGGGCGGTGGGGGCGGTGCGGGAGGCGGGCGGTGCGGCAGGCGGGATCGCGATCCCCCGCCCGCCTCCCATTGAATAATCGTTGGTGTAGAGTGGGTATACCAGGGTGCCAGCACATTGCTGGCACCCTGGTATAAACGGCTGACATCGGTGATGCGATGTATGGAAAAAGTTAACAGAAAGAGGGAGTTCCCTCCCTCTCTGATCGGGGGGCTGCTGTGCCTTTGCAGCCCCCCGATGGAGAGGGAGAGAGCTCCCAGACAGCCCCCCGCCAGATCCCATCCTTACCCTTCCCCGTCTGCGCAGTTCTGAGCAGACGGGGAAGGTTCCCATGGCAACAGGACGCCTCTCAGGCGTCCTGCTGTCCATGGTGCTGAACAGATCTGTGCTGAAAGCATAGATCTGTTCAGTGTAAGTAAAATACAGTACAGAACAATATATATTGTACTATACTGTATTATACAGACATCAGACCCACTGGATCTTCAAGAACCAAGTGGGTCTGGGTAAAAAAAAAAGTGAAAAAAAGTGAAAAAAAAGTAAAAATCAAAAAACACATTTATCACTGATTAAAAATTAAAAAAATAACATTCCCTACACATGTTTGGTATCGCCGCGTCCGTAACGACCTGATCTATAAAACGGTCATGTTACTTTACCCGAACGGTGAACGCCATAAAAATAAAAAATAAAAAACTATGAAGAAATTGAAATTTTGCTCACCTTACTTCCCAAAAAAAGGTAATAAAAGTGATCAAAAAAGTCGCATGTACGCCAAAATTGTAACAATCAAATCGTCATCTCATCCCGCAAAAAATGAGACCCTACTTAAGATAATCACCCAAAAACTGAAAAAACTATGGCTCTTAGACTATGGAGACACTAAAACATAATTTTTTTTGTTTCAAAAATGAAATCATTGTGTAAAACTTACATAAATAATAAAAAAGTATACATATTAGGTATTGCCGCGTCCGTATCGACCGACTCTATAAAAATATCACATGACCTAACCCCTCAGGTGACCACCGTAAAAAAAAAAAAAAAAAAAAAAACTGTGTAAAAAAAGCAATTTTTTGTCATCTTATGTTACAAAAAGTGTAATAGCAAGCGATCAAAAAGTCATATGCACCCCAAAATAGTGCCAATCAAATCGTCATCTCCTCCCGCAAAAAATGAGACCCTACTTAAGATAATCGCCCAAAAACTGAAAAAACTATGACTCTTAGACTATGGAGACACTAAAACTTGTTTTTGTTTTAAAAATGAAATCATTGGGTAAAACTTACATAAATTAAAAAAATGTAATACATATTAGGTATCGCCGCGTCCGTGACAACCTGCTCTATGAAATTACCACATGATCTAACCTGTCAGATGAATGTTGTAAATAACAAAAAAAAAAAACGGTGCCAAAAAAGCTAATTCTTGTTACCTTGCCGCACAAAAAGTGTAATATAGAGCAACCAAAAATCATATGTACCCTAAACTAGTACCAACAATACTGCCACACTATCCCGTAGTTTCTAAAATGGGGTCACTTTTCTGGAGTTTCTACTCTAGGGGTGCATTAGGGGGGCTTCAAATGGGACATGGTGTCAAAAAAACAGTCCAGCAAAACCTGCCTTCCAAAAACCGTATGGCATTCCTTTCCTTCTGCGCCCTGCCGTGTACCCGTACAGCTGTTTACAACCACATATGGGGTGTTTCTGTAAACTACAGAATCAGGGCCATAAATAATGAGTTTTGTTTGGCTGTTAACCCTTGCTTTGTAACTGGAAAAAAAATATTAAAATGGAAAATCTGCCAAAAATGTGAAATTTTGAAATTGTGTCTCTATTTTCCATTAAATCTTGTGCAACACCTAAAGGGTTAACAAAGTTTGTAAAATAAGTTTTGAATACCTTGAGGGGTGTAGTTTCTTAGATGGGGTCACTTTTATGGAGTTTCTACTCTAGGGGTGCATCAGGGGGGCTTCAAATGGGACATGGTGTCAAAAAAACAGTCGGCGCACCTTTCACTCTACGCCCCGCTGTGTGGCCGTACAGTAGTTTACAGCCACATATGGGGTGTTTCTGTAAACAGCAGAGTCAGGGCAATAAAGATACAGTTTTGTTTGGCTGTTAACCCTTGCTTTGTTAGTGAAAAAAATGGGTTAAAATTGAAAATTAGGCAAAAAAATGAAATTCTCAAATTTCATCTCCATTTGCCAATAACTCTTGTGCAACACCTAAAGAGTTAACGACGTATGTAAAATCAGTTTTGAATACCTTGAGGGGTGTAGTTTCTTAGATGGGGTCACTTTTAGGGAGTTTCTCCTCTAGGGGTGCATCAGGGGGCTTCAAATGGGACATGGTGTAAATAAACCAGTCCATTAAAATCAGCCTTCCAAAAACCATACGGCGCACCTTTCACTCTACGCCCCGCTGTGAGGCCGTACAGTAGTTTACGGCCACATATTGGGTATTTCTGTAAACAGCAGAGTCAGGGCAATAAAGATACAGTCTTGTTTGGCTGTTAACCCTTGCTTTGTTAGTGGAAAAAATGGGTTAAAATGAAAAATTAGACAAAAAAATCAAATTCTCAAATTTCCTCCCCATTTGCCAATAACTCTTGTGCAACACCTAAAGGGTTAACAATGTATGCAAAATCAGTTTTGAATACCTTGAGGGGTGTAGTTTCTTAGATGGGGTCATTTTTGGGTGGTTTCTATTATGTAAGCCTCGCAAAGTGACTTCAAACCTGAACTGGTCCCTAAAAATTGAGTTTTTGTAAATTTCGGAAAAATTTCAAGATTTGCTTCTAAACTTCTAAGCCTTATAACATCCCCAAAAAATAAAATATCATTCCCAAAACAATTCAAGCATGAAGTAGACATATGGGGAATGTAAAGTCATCACAATTTTTTGGGGTATTACTATGTATTACAGAAGTAGAGAAACTGAAACTTTGAAATTTGCAAATTTTTCCAAATTTTTGGTAAATTAGGTATTTTTTTGTGAAAAAAAAATAATTTTTTTGACTTCATTTTACCAGTGTCATGAAGTACAATATGTGACGAAAAAACAATCTCAGAATGGCCTGGATAAGTCAAAGCGTTTTAAAGTTATTAGCACTTAAAGTGACACTGGTCAGATTTCCAAAAAATGGCCTGGTCCTTAAGGTGAAAATGAGCCCGGTCCTTAAGGGGTTAATGGGGTTCAGATCAGGTGAACAAGGAGGCCATGTCATTAGATTTTCTTCTTTTATACCCTTTCTTGCCAGCCACGCTGTGTAGTACTTGGACGCGTGTGATGGAGCATTGTCCTGCATGAAAATCATGTTTTTCTTGAAGGATGCAGACTTCTTCCTGTACCACTGCTTGAAGAAGGTGTCTTCCAGAAACTGGCAGTAGGACTGGGAGTTGAGCTTGACTCCATCCTCAACCCGAAAAGGCCCCACAAGCTCATCTTTGATGATACCAGCCCAAACCAGTACTCCACCTCCACCTTGCTGGCGTCTGAGTCGGACTGGAGCTCTCTGCCCTTTACCAATCCAGCCACGGGCCTATCCATCTGGCCCATCAAGACTCACTCTCATTTCATCAGTCCATAAAACCTTAGAAAAATCAGTCTTGAGATATTTCTTGGCCCAGTCTTGACGTTTCAGCTTGTGTGTCTTGTTCAGTGGTGGTCGTCTTTCAGCCTTTCTTACCTTGGCCATGTCTCTGAGTATTGCACACCTTGTGCTTTTGGGCACTCCAGTGATGTTGCAGCTCTGAAATATGGCCAAACTGGTGGCAAGTGGCATCTTGGCAGCTGCACGCTTGACTTTTCTCAGTTCATGGGCAGTTATTTTGCGCCTTGGTTTTTCCACACGCTTCTTGCGACCCTGTTGACTATTTTGAATGAAACGCTTGATTGTTCGATGATCACGCTTCAGAAGCTTTGCAATTTTAAGAGTGCTGCATCCCTCTGCAAGATATCTCACTATTTTTGACTTTTCTGAGCCTGTCAAGTCCTTCTTTTGACCCATTTTGCCAAAGGAAAGGAAGTTGCCTAATAATTATGCACACCTGATATAGGGTGTTGATGTCATTAGACCACACCCCTTCTCATTACAGAGATGCACATCACCTAATATGCTTAATTGGTAGTAGGCTTTCGAGCCTATACAGCTTGGAGTAAGACAACATGCATAAAGAGGATGATGTGGTCAAAATACTCATTTGCCTAATAATTCTGCACGCAGTGTAGGTTTGAAGAACTAGCCCACTGTGAGTCACACACCCGAGCAAAGTTCCTCAGAACTTGGCTTCCCTGGAAGAACTTCAGATATCCTGCCAACTAGAGCAATTCCCCCCCCCCCCTTCCCCCTCTTTCCTCATGTTTGTCTTCCCGTCCTTTCTCTTATCATTTGTATTATCTAGCCTCTATTTTGTTGTTTGATTTATGGTCCATGTGCTCACGTACAGATGATATCTTTCTTCATCATTGTATTCTGCAGAATGCCTGATGTAACCAATGGGATGTGTTTTACTTCCGCTTACTATGATTCACCCTCTATGTATATTGCTGTAAAATGGATCTTGTATCAGCATATTTATGTTTGCACATGATATGACCAATAAAAAGAAAATTGGTTAAGAATATAACTACTATAATAGTGCCTCCTATGTACAAGAATATAACTACTATAATACTGCTCCTATGTACAAGAATATAACTACTATAATACTGCTCCTATGTACAAGAATATAACTACTATAATACTGCTTCTATGTACAAGAATATAACTACTATAATACTGCCTCCTATGTACAAGAATATAACTACTATAATACTGCTCCTATGTACAAGAATATAACTACTATAATACTGCCTCCTATGTACAAGAATATAACTACTATAATACTGCTCCTATGTACAAGAATATACCTACTATAATACTGCTCCTGTGTACAAGAATATAACTACTTTAATACTGCTCCTATGTACAAGAATATAACTACTATAATACTGCCTCCTATGTACAAGAATATAACTACTATAATACTGCTCCTATGTACAAGAATATACCTACTATAATACTGCTTCTATGTATAAGAATATAACTACTATAATACTGCGCCTATGTACAAGAATATAACTACTATAATACTGCCTCCTATGTACAAGACTATAACTACTATAATACTGCTCCTATGTACAAGTATATAACTACTATAATACTGCCTCCTATGTACAAGAACATATCTACTATAATTCTGCTCCTATGTACAAGAATATAACTACTATAATACTGCTCCTATGTACAGGAATATAACTACTATAATACTGCCTCCTATGTACAAGAATATAACTACTATAATACTGCCTCCTATGTACAAGAATATAACTACTATAATAATGCCTCCTATGTACAAGAATATAACTACTATAATACTGCTCCTATGTATAAGAATATAACTACTATAATACTACCTCCTATGTACAAGAATATAACTACTATAATACTGCTCCTATGTATAAGAATATAACTACTATAATACTGCTCCTATGTACAAGAATATACCTACTATAATACTGCTTCTATGTATAAGAATATAACTACTATAATTCTGCTCCTATGTACAAGAATATAACTACTATAATACTGCTCCTATGTACAGGAATATAACTACTATAATACTGCCTCCTATGTACAAGAATATAACTACTATAATACTGCCTCCTATGTACAAGAATATAACTACTATAATAATGCCTCCTATGTACAAGAATATAACTACTATAATACTGCTTCCTATGTACAAGAATATAACTACTATAATACTGCTCCTATGTATAAGAATATAACTACTATAATACTACCTCCTATGTACAAGAATATAACTACTATAATACTGCTCCTATGTATAAGAATATAACTACTATAATACTGCTCCTATGTACAAGAATATAACTACTATAATACTGCCTCCTATGTACAAGAATATAACTACTATAATACTGCCTCCTATGTACAAGAATATAACTACTATAATACTGCTCCTATGTACAAGAATATAACTACTATAATACTGCCTCCTATGTACAAGAATATAACTACTATAATACTGCTCCTATGTACAAGAATATAACTACTATAATACTGCCTCCTATGTACAAGAATATATCTACTATAATTCTGCTCCTATGTACAAGAATATAACTACTATAATACTGCTCCTATGTATAAGAATATAACTACTATAATACTGCCTCCTATGTATAAGAATATAACTACTATAATACTGCATTCTATGTACAAGAATATAACTACTATAATACTGCTCCTATGTACAAGAATATAACTACTATAATACTGCCTCCTATGTACAAGAATATAACTACTATAATACTGCTCCTATGTACAAGAATATAACTACTATAATACTGCCTCCTATGTACAGGAATATAACTACTATAATACTGCTCCTATGTACAAGAATATAACTACTATAGGGGGGCGGAGTTTGGCCGCTGAGCTGCATGGCTGCTGGTGACTGAGCTCCTCTTCCTAACCGGCACAAACCCCCTTAAATAGCACTTTTCAGACGCTAAAAATGGGCAAAACGGGGAGAGATCGCCCCAGGGAATCTGTCGACCCACCTGTGAACCGCTCTAAACAGCCTGACATGGAGCAATTTCTGAGGAAAGCTGCCAAGGGCACCGCTGCAGGGACGCCTAAGATGGCGCCGGCTCCCTCACTGCATTCCGATGCGGAAGACTGCCCAGAAGCGGGAAGTATTTCGGATGCTTCCGAATATAAAAACAGACGGCGGGGATCAAATCTTTCAAAAGCGATCCTGCACGAAGTCATGGATTCTGCTCTGGCTCCCCTGAAGCAGGACTTGGCGGAAATAAAGACCGATCTCCGTTCCATCGGCCAGAGAGTCGCGGCGCTGGAAAATTCGCAAGATGCGATTATTCGCTTTAGTGAGGAAACATGCTCTACCCTGGATGCGCATAAAGATCTCATCAACGATGCCCTCCTGTGAATCGAAGACCAGGAAAATCGCAGCCGCAGACGTAATATTCGCATCCGAGGTATACCTGAAATATTCGCACCGGAAGCGCTCGAAAAAGTCGCGAAAGAAATATTCGCGAATCTTTTGAATCCAGAAAGAGCAGCAAATATTGTTATTGAACGCATACACCGCGCTCTTCGTCCCAAGCCAAAGGCTTCAGATCCTCCGAGAGATGTTATCTGCGGTATCCTCAGCTTTGTGGACACTGCGGCTCTTTTGAAGGCCAGTAGAGAGACGGACCGTCTAGAATATGAAGGTTCGCAGCTGCAGTTCTTTCAAGACCTGGCACCTTCCACGCTGACAAAGAGACGTACTCTGCGTCCACTTCTAGAAGCTCTTAGATCTTCTGGGACCCAGTTTCGCTGGTTGTTCCCCTTTGGCTTGGCCGTCCTCAAAAACGGAAGGCAGATCACCATACGCACACCCCAGGACTTGTCCGGGGCCTGGGTCTCACTGGGTATAGCCCCGATTTGAAATCCCGTCCTGGATGCCAGCGGACCAGGGAGACCCTATACCCTCGCCTCCGACTGCAGAAACCTGGTACCTTGTACCGGCCGGGAAGAAAGCCTGATCCAGCCTGGGTTCTCAAGCTTCCACTGCTGCGGGACGCTCTCCTCATCGCTGAAGGCTTCCTGCTGTGAAGGTTGCCATCTTTTGCCGGCCATAGTTCCGGTGTTCTCCTGAAGATTTCTTCTGTTTGCTGTTCAGGACATGCATCAGGGCCGCCTAGTTTTTGATGAGGCCTTTCTGGATGTATTCAGGCCTTTGTTCACCTCCCTGTGGACCTTACCTTCCTGAGTTTATTCACCTCTCCCCTCCCACCCCTTCTGCATAGGGGATTTGTTTGCCAATGTTTCCCTCATTGACTTCCTTGTTACCTAATGGCCTTTTCTTGGCCTATTCCGGCTCTACGAGACCCCCCGCCTGATGGATCCCGGCACCAGTCCGTGATGAGAAAGGATCCTCTGGTTCACAGGCGCTCCGTGGAGCTCTTAGAATTGCACTACGTGATTTTGAATAACTGCCGTTTTGT
Source organism: Bufo bufo (assembly GCF_905171765.1). NCBI lineage: Eukaryota > Metazoa > Chordata > Amphibia > Anura > Bufonidae > Bufo > Bufo bufo. The sequence continues at coordinate 46,639,814 of NC_053389.1, read as the reverse complement.
CTACCTTCTTTTGCCCTCATGTGTTTCCCCTCTTGTGTCCTTTTTTCCCACCCTAATGTTCTTGCTTGGTTCGCTCAGACCTTGATTGCTATGTGCTTTACCACTGACTTAAAATGGCTTCTCTTGTAGTTTCAACCCTTAATGTCCGGGGCCTGAACGAGCCGTGCAAAAGATCCCAGGTGATTTCCTTGCTACAGAAAGACAAAGTCTCGATTGCCTTTTTTCAAGAGACACATTTTCGGGCAGGTAAGATTCCCAATCTTCCTTCCAAGAAGTTCACTCAGTGGTTCCACAGTGGGCAGACCTCCGCTAGCCGAGGTGTCAGTATTGCCATTCACAAGCAGGTGCCCTTTGCGGCTGTAGCCTCCTCCTCGGATCCTGATGGCCGGTACTTATTTGTGAAGGGCTCTATAGCAGGCACACCGGTTACACTGGCTAAAATTTATGCGCCTAATAGGGGACAAGTTGCATGGCTGGTTCGGACCCTCTCTGCGCTTGCTGCATTTAAACATGGTATGGTAATTCTGGGGGGAGATTTTAATGTGACTCTAGACCAACTACTGGACTCCTCCTCAGGGAGATCGGCTATCACTCATGTCCGTCTTAGACGCCTGAGGGTGGCTCTGCGTAAATTAGGTGTTATTGACAACTGGCGTACCCTGAACCCTACAGGTCGTGATTATTCATTCTACTCCCATGCCAGGTCCTCACACCACAGATTAGACTATGTCTTTCTCTCCTCTGAGCATGTCAAACAAATTGTAAACACCCGAATAGGCAGCATCACGTTGTCGGACCATGCCCCCGTCTTTCTGACGGTATCGCTGTCCACCCTCCCTACACGGGAATGGAACTGGCGTCTCAATGAAACCATCATCCAGGACCAGGTATCATCTGAGAAAATAGTCACCTCCCTCCAGGAGTTTTTCAGTACTAACTCCGCAGGTCCCTCCCCTCCCTCCCCTGCTGTAATCTGGGAAACTCACAAGGCGGTGATCCGTGGAGAGCTTATCGCTTTCGGCTCCCATATTAAAAAACAAAGAGCCCAGGCCATGTCTACCCTCCTATCCCGTATCGCTACTCTCGAGCTGAGCCATAAGCAATCCCAAGCGATAAGCCTCGCGGAGGAGCTTTCGGTCGCGCGATCTCAACTAAAAGATATGTTAAACATTACCTCCGCTAAGTTGCTCCTACGTGCGCGCTTTAAGTCATATGCACACGGCGACAGAGGGAACAAGCTTATGGCGGTGCTAACTAAACAACAATTTTCTGACTCCTTCATCCCGGCAATTAAAGATGCTGCGGGCAATCATCTTAAATCCACTCCTGACATAGCCAAAGCATTCTGTGCTTTTTACGAAGACCTTTACAACCTCCCGGCCCCTCCTGGATCATCTCCCTGTTCCATCGCAGAGGCTTCAAATAAATTCCTCTCCTCCCTTCACCTTCCCTCCATATCCCCAGACCAGTCCTCCCAACTAGTAGCTCCCATCTCCGGCCCAGAAGTCCTTAAAGTTCTAGCCACCATCCCCTCTGGACGTAGTCCTGGCCCTGATGGTTTCACCATCTCCTATTATAAAACTTTTAAATCTGTTCTAGTCCCTCACTTTAGCTCTTTATGTAATTATCTCCTGGAGGGTGGCCACCTTCCTCCCCAAACACTCACAGCCCATATCACCATTATTCATAAAGAGAATAAAGACCCGTTGCAATGTGGTAGCTACCGCCCTATCTCCCTACTAAATACGGACATTAAATGGTGGGCCAAGATCCTGGCTCAACGGATTCAAAAAGTTCTCCCGGATGTTATTCACAAGGAACAAGTTGGCTTTGTCTCTGGCAGACAGGGCAATGAGAATACCGTTCGCCTCCTTCATCTTATGAACTGGGCACGGACTACTTCAACTCCTCTAGCTCTGCTGAGCACTGATGCAGAGAAGGCTTTTGACAGAGTGAGCTGGCAGTATATGTCACTGGCTTTGTCGAAATTTGGCTTTCCTGATCAACTTATTTCAGCTATTCTCGCTCTATACTCGGCCCCCTCTGCCAGGGTCAAAGTCAATGGCACTCTTTCACCCGCCTTTGCCATTACTAATGGCACTCGGCAGGGTTGCCCTCTCTCCCCCTCGTTATTCGTGATAGTCATGGAAACTCTCCTGTGCAAAATCAGGCAAGATCCCGATATTGAAGGTCTCCAGAGAGCTTCCCACACCCACCTTACGGCTGCGTTTGCAGACGATCTCCTTATTATGACCACCAACCCGGAGAAATCTTTCCCCCGGTTGCACTCTATTTTTGAAGAATTCGGTTGGGTCTCCAATTTCAAAATCAATTATAGCAAATCCCTTGCCCTGAATGTCACCTGTAGACCCGCGCTTGTTGCGTCGCTTAAACGCTCCACCCCCTTCACCTGGGCTGCTCGGGACATCACATTTTTGGGGATTCACATCTCTGCCAACCTGAACGACCTTTACAGCCTTAACTACACCCCTATGCTTAACTCAATTAAATCCCATCTATTGTCGGTTAAACTTCCCTTCATATCATGGATAGGCAGGAAGAATTATCTCAAGACCTTCATTGTTCCCAAACTCCTATACCTGCTGCAGACATTACCCATATGGCTCCCGCTTTCGTACTTTAGAGAGCTGCGTCGGAGATTCTCCCTTTTCCTCTGGACGAATAAACCATCTAGGATAGCTTACTCCACGTTGACGAGGGAGAAGAGGTTTGGTGGCTTCGGCCTTCCCGATGTCCACCTGTATTACACTGCAACGCACCTGAATAGGTGCTTCTCTCTTCTTTCCCGAAGCTCCCCAAACCTATGCACAGCTCTAGAGCGTGGCCTAGTTACATATAAGGGCACTCTCGTCCTGTGGGGGGTCCGTAGTTGCACGCCCTCACATTCCTTTGTATCCCCCATTTGGAAGGGCATGCTCGTTGAGTGGGCTAAACTATATAGATCTAAAGATCTAAGATTCCCCAATCCCCACCTCCCTCTGCATCTACTACAAAACTTAGTTCACCCAGAGACCACTGCTCCTTCCGGGGTCTGGCGTCAGTTGTCTAATCACAAACTACAGGACGTTGTATCTGCGGCTGGGGACTTCCTTCCTGGCTCTGGCTGCCTTTCGCAAAGATACTGCGATCCTGAAACTCCCTCCCTTCTGCTCGGAAGAACCCACCTGGCTGGAAAAGAAACTAGTTATGCCGATCCCCCCGAAGAAGCCCTTGTCAATTCTCTACAAGGAACTTCTCTCTTCCACACCCCCAGCGCTATCCTTTCTAGTTGCCTGGGAGAAGGAGCTCTCGTACCGCCTCTCAGAACCTGAAAAAGCATTTATCCTCTCCAATTCTCACGGATTCAGTCGTTGTATCAAAATACAGGAAAATTCCTTTAAGCTACTCACACGTTGGTACAAAACGCCTGAATTCCTTCATAATCTTAATCAGGAAATACCCGATCGGTGCTGGAGGTGTGAACAGAGAAGGGGTCGCTTTCTCACATATGGTGGTCCTGCAGTCTAATCCGTCCCTTTTGGACACAGATTGAAAGCCTAATCGGGCACATTTGCGACTCCCATATAAGTCTAAATGCACAATTAGTCCTGCTTTGGTGCCCCAATATGTCCCTTACCCCTTCTAAGAACAACCTACCAACATTACTTCTTACTGCTGCCCGTCTGTTAATCCCTTTGCTGTGGAAGAACGATTCTGCGCCTACGCTGCTGATGTGGCAAGAGAAAGTGGATCAGTTATGTCGCTTTGAAGAATTGGCTCACTGGGAATCTCACACTCACCCTCGTTTTCTAGACATATGGAGTCCCTGGAAAGCCTATCGCCATCCGGCACCTTGAACAACCTTATAGCGGTCTGAATGATACTGCCATTATTGTACCTACATCCTCCCCCCCATCCCTCTCCCTTCCTCCCTCCTTCTGGTTTGTGTTTTCTTTATCCCTGTCCGTGGTCTTGTCTGTCTATTTTTGTTTATTCCCCCCCCTCATTTATCTGGCTACGATTATATTTGATTGCACTAATTTGATGCCATCTGCGTATGGCGCATGCTGTACTGTTGCACTTTCTAACTATTTGCTATCTCAATAAAAAGAGATTTGGTTAAGAATATTGTAAGATGTACTTTATTCTTTGAATAAAAAGAAATTTGGTTAAGAATATAACTACTATAATACTGCCTAATATGTTTAAAAATATAACTACTAGTTGAAGTACAACTCCCATCATGCCACATAGTGTAGTAAAATTGGAGAGATAAGTATAAATATAAATGAGATGACTCTCATTTCTGAGTAGGAAGCATCTTCACAATGGGGAAGGTCGGTTTACGCCGGATATGTAAGCTGATCCGGGGCCCAGCGCTGGTATCATATGGCGGTTGTGTCTGGGGTCCTGATATCCTCTATTGTTTCCTCCTCTGGTATCTGACATTATGTAACCAGCGCTGGAGACACAAGATACTGGAGGGAGATTTCATCCCCTTCACACAGGGTTATTTTCTGGTGTTTTATAATGCACAGAAAATTATTACCAAACGCCAATGATTTTTTCCATATACGGTATTTAGAGTCATTTTGCACATACATTTATCCTGGAATTTTTAAAGTCCTGTAGAGAAGCCTATGGGAAAACCGTGAGAATAAGGCTACATTCACATGACCGGATGTGTTTTGCGGTCCACAAATTGCATATCCGCAAAAAAACGGATGACGTCCGATTGGCATCCGTTTTTTTTTTGCTGATCCGTTGTAACAATGCCTATCCTTGTCTGCAAGACAGACAAGGACGTGTTCTATTTTATTCCGTGGCTACGGAATGGACATATGGATGCGGATAGCACATGGTGTGCTGTCCGCATTTTTTCCGGACCCATTGAAATAAATGGGTTCTTATCCAATCTGCAAAAAGAAACGGAACTGACACGGAAACAAAATACGTTCGTGTGAATGTAGCCTAACATGTAATATTCCACAAATTAAAACCCATTGTCCCACATTTACTAAGGTGAGTGCACCTAGACATGCCACTAAACCGTCTCGAAAGTTGGTGCAATTTGGAACAAACTGGCATATTATACATTTTCAATGCAATTTGCCGCATCTACAGTCAGGTCCATAAATATTGGGACATGGACACAATTCTAACATTTTTGGCTCTATACACCTCCACAATGGATTTGAAATGAAACGAACAAGATGTGCTGTAACTGCAGACTGTCAGCTTTCGTTTGAGGGTATTTGCATCCAAATCAGGTGAACGGTGTAGGAATTACAACAGTTTACATATGTGCCTCCCACTTGTTAAGGGACCAAAAGTAATAGGACAGAATAATAATCATAAATCAAACTTTCACTTTTTAATACTTGGTTGCAAATACTTTGCAGTCAATTAAAGCCTGAAGTCTGGAACGCATAGACATCACCAGACGCTGGGCTTCATCACTGGTGATGCTCTGCCAGGCCTCTACTGCAACTGTCTTCAGTTCCTGCTTGTTCTTGGGGCATTTTCCCTTCAGTTTTGTCTTCAGCAAGTGAAATGCTTGCTCAATCGGATTAAGGTCAGGTGATTGACTTGGCCATTGCAGAACATTCCACTTCTTTCCCTTAAAAAACTCCTTGGTTGCTTTTGCAGTATGCTTTGGGTCATTGTCCATCTGCACTGTGAAGCGCTGTCCAATGAGTTCTGAAGCATTTGGGGGAATATGAGCAGATAATATTGCCCGGAACACTTCAGAATTCATCCTGCTGCTTTTGTCAGCAGTCACATCATCAATAAATAAGAGAGAACCAGTTCCATTGGCAGCCATACATGCCCACGCCATGACACTACCAGCACCATGCTTCACTGATGAGGTGGTATGCTTAGGATCATGAGCAGTTCCTTTCCTTCTCCATACTCTTCTCTTCCCATCACTCTGGTACAAGTTGATCTTGGTCTCATCTGTCCATAGGATGTTGTTCCAGAACTGTGAAGGCTTTTTTAGATGTTGTTTGGAAAACTCTAATCTGGCCTTCCTGTTTTTGAGGCTCACCAATGGTTTCCATCTTGTGTTGAACCCTCTGTATTCACTCTGGTGAAGTCTTATCTTGATTGTTGACTTTGACACACATACACCTACCTCCTGGAGAGTGTTCTTGATCTGGCCAACTGTTGTGAAGGGTTTCTTCACCCCGGAAAGAATTCTTCGGTCACCCACCACAGTTGTTTTCCGTGGTCTTCCGGGTCTTTTGGTGTTGCTGAGCTCACCGATGCGTTCCTTCTTTTTAAGAATGTTCCAAACAGTTGTTTTGGCCACGCCTAATGTTTTTGCTATCTCTCTGATGGGTTTGTTGTGTTTTTTCAGCCTAATGATGGCTTCCTTCACTGATAGTGACAGCTCGTTGGATCTCATCTTGAGAGTTGACAGCAACAGATTCCAAATGCAAATAGCAGACTGGAAATGACCTCTGGACCTTTTATCTGCTCATTGTAATTGGGATAATGAGGGAATAACACACACCTGGCCATGGAACAGCTGAGAAGCCAATGATCCCATTACTTTTGGTCCCTTAACAAGTAGGAGGCACATATGCAAACTGTTGTAATTCCTTCACTGTTCACCTGATTTGGATGTAAATACCCTCAAATTAAAGCTGACAGTCTGCAGGTAAAGCACATCTTGTTCATTTCATATCAAATCCATTGTGGTGGTGTATAGAGCCAAAAATGTTAGAATTGTGTCGATCTCCCAATATTTATGGACCTGACTGTATTTACAAAGAAAGTGCAATTTAACAGGAAACGGCGTGGTTTCACTGGAAAGCGGTATGGCCTCTGTGAACCTCATCGCTTCCTCAAACACCTGATCGACAGGGGTGTTGGGCGTCAGACTCCCTCCAGTCTCATATTGACCTATCCTGAGGACAGGCTCTTGATGTTAATAGCAATTTTTCCATTCATTGACAGCATGCACAGGCATTGAAAATGATGAATAGAAACAGAAGGTGTGTGTGGGGGGAGATATGGTAAAAAATAAAGCTTCTGAAGGTAAATAACAATTTTTCCATTCAGTAACAGCAAGCAGAGACCTTGAAAATGATGAGGAACGGAAGCGCAGTGTGTGTGTTCAGGGGGTGGGATTTTTGGTACCAAAAAGTTGCAATTTTCCTCCTCAATCATCTATTGGCGCAAAATTCTTTTTCACCTTTTTACAATACAATGTTACCCTCTCTTTCAGTACATTGTCATTGTCCTGGGGTGATATCCAGTTCCTCAGCTCCTCTGGGGTCGTGTTTTCGGGTCCTTACCCTCCTGGCAGTTTATTGGCATTTCCTGGGACACAATGTACAGGGATTCAGGGTGGCAGTGGCGTGCACCGGTAGCTTCTGTGTGATGTTAGAGCTCAGCTACGAGCACCGCCCTGCCTGATACATTGTAACTAGCGAGGTGTGCTAGTAAAGCCGATTAATCATACGGCTGGTAAATCATTACCTTAAAAGGGGCACGGATGGCATCACAGCTGCAGGCTCCAGTCCCGGCAGCTGGCATCCCTCCAGCGGCATCTGCTGCTCCTGACAACAGCGAGGATGCAGGACAATGCCGCGTTCTGTTCTGTGTGCTGTGAGAACGGGTTGAGAGTTGTCAGATCCTCCCTCGTAGCTCTGCACAGTTTGCGGTAACTAAGGGGTTAAGGGTACGTCTACACGACGACATTTGTCGCGCGACAGATAGGGCACAACTACACTGCAACATTTGTCGCGCAACATTTTGTTGCACTAATGTCGCGCGACAATTTTTATAATGGCAGTCTATGGTGTCGCACTGCAACATGCTGCGACTGCGACGCAACAGTCGCAGAAAAATCCATCACGAATAGATTTTCTGTGACTGTTGCGTCGCAGTCGCAGCATGTTGCAGTGCGACACCATAGACTGCCATTATAAAAATTGTTGCGCGACATTAGTGCGACAAATGTTGTCGTGTAGACGTAGCCTAACACAGAGACACTTGATCATCGTTGGTGTAGCTTAAATTGCAATAATGTGAACCCAAACTGCGTTGACATTTTGACGCACGTTGTTGCCGTGTAAGTCACACCTCTTCCATTGTCGAATGAGCTGCAGAAAAGTGACTAAAACGCATATTAAAAGAGCGGCAAGGTTTTTGGTACAATTCGAGGCAGAATTATGGAGCGTGAAGGGTGCATCGATAAGAGATATTTTTAACCGTGTGGCCAAAATCGCAATCAAAACGGTGCAAGGTTTGACTGCAAGTTTTGCAGGTTTGCCTCGTACTGATGAAATACGTTAAAACCGCGGGCGTCACCTGTCTGATGCGGTTATGACCATGAGTAGGCTTGAGCAGGAACAGCTATTCATCTATTACTGCTGACAACCTGCCTGTATATCATGTCTGAGAGGTTGTCACAGCCCCGCCCCCTGTTACTGACATCACTGAATGTAATATAATATAATTACATTGTGATCAGACATAAGATCCACACACCTTATACTACAGGAGCAGCTATTCATCTATTACTGCTGACAACCAGCCTGTATATCATTCTGAGAGGTTGTCACAGCCCCGCCCCCTGTTACTGACATCACTGAATATAATGTAGTCTCTTTCAATTTCTATTCACATAATTAGATGAGAACTCCACCTATAACGCTCCTCTTGCTGGATGAATGTTCCTTTTTTATCATCTTAATTAAGTCGGAGAGCCTGTGATTGTCTTATATAACATTAATTGCATTTCTTCTTAATACCTTGGGGCGATCTCATTGGCTGCGGCCCCTCTTTATGTAATCTGGGAGTCACAGCATATAATTACATGCACTGTACGGAGTCATCGCTGCACAAAACAGCAGCAGGGAAAGAATCCAGGATGTCCTCAGGGTGAAAGTCACAGCATCAATCCAGAAAACACCCAGCGTGGAAGGCCAGACGCTGACCTGTGATATAGAGTAGTGTCCGGGTATTAATGTCATAGTGTATGCTGTCCAACTAATAGTGCCCTACACTGCTAAATATCTATCTATCTAATAAATGCCATAGTGTATGCTGTCCCACTAATAGAAACATAATAGTGCACTACACTGCTAAATATCTATCTATCATCTATCTCATTATCTAAATTATCTATCTAATAAATGTCATAATGTATGCTGTTCAACTAATAGTGCCCTACACTGCTAAATATCTATCTCATTATCTATCTATGCTCAACAACCTTTTGTAGCTCCTAATACAACTTCCAAGGTCCCTGAATGACAAATGCTCTCAGTTACAGTATGTAATGAAAAAGTATTCATACCCCCTTGAACTGTTTCACATTTTTTCATGTTACACCCACAAACTTAAAGTATATTACAAAAATGGTTAGTATTACTACCCCTATACATTGCAAAAATAAAAAAAAAGAATGACAGTTACACTTTAAATGTATTTTATTGGTATTTTATGTGATAGACCAACATAAAGTAGCAAGTATGTGTGAAGTGAAAAGAAAATGAATCACGGTTTTCATAAAAATCTGAAAAGTGTGCTGTTCATTTGTATTCAGCCCCCTGTACTATGATACCCCTAAATAAAATCTAGTGTGACCAATTGCTTTCAGAAGTCACCTCATTAGTAAATAGAGTCCACCTGTGTGACATTTCTCATCAGTATAACTCCACCTGGTCTGTGAAGGCCTCAGAGGTTTGTTAGAGAACATTAGTCATCAAACAGCATCATAAAAACCAAGGAACACACAAGACAGGTCAGGGATAAAGTTGTGGAGAAGTGTAAAGCAGGGTTAGGTTATAAAAAAAAAATATCTCAAGCTCTGAACATCTCACAGAGCACTGTTCAATCCATCATCCGAAAAGGGAAGGAGTATGGCACAACTGCAAACCTACCAAGACATGTCTGTACACCTAAACTGACAGCCCAGGCAAGAAGAGCACTAATTAAAAAAGCAGCCTAGAGGCCCATGGTCACTGTGAAGGAGCTACAGAGATCCACAGCTCAGAAGGGAATCTGTCCACAGGACAACTATTAGTTGAGTACTCAACAAATCTGGCCTTTATGGAGAAGTTGCAAGAAGAAAGCCATTTTTTTAAAGCAATCCATGAGAAGTCCCGTTTCCAGTTTGCCACAAGCCATGTAGGGAACACAGCAAACATGTGGAAGAAGATGAGACCAAGGTGGAAAATGCAAACGATATGTGTGGAAGAAAACTAATACTGCACATCACCCTGAACACACCATCTCCACCATGAAACGTGGTGGTGGCAGCATCATGCATCATCAATTTTAGCCCATTTCTCCATGGCTTGCTCCCATGAACTGCTCGCTTCAGCTCCTTCCGCAACATTTCTATTGGATTAACCTCAGGACTTGGACTCAGCCATTCCAAAGCTTTCACTTTAGACGTCTTTAAGCGTTCTTTGGTAGAAGGACTTGTCTGCTTAGGGGCATTGTCTTGCTGCATCACCCACATTCTCTTGAGATTCAGCTCACAGACAGATGTCCTGACATTTTCCTTTAGAACTTACTGGGATAATTCAGAATTCATTATTCCATCCACAATGGTAAGTCGTCCTGACCCAGGTGCAGCAGAACAGACCCGAACCATGATACCAGAAGCACCGTATCTCACAGAAGGGATGAGTTTTTTTTGCAGGAATGCAGTGTTCTCCTTTTTCCGAATATAGCGCTTCACATCTAAACCAAAAAGTTCTAGCCTGCTCTCATCCATCCACAGAACATTGTTCCAGTAGCCTTCTGGCTTGTCCAGGTAATCTTCAGCAACCTGCAGATGGGCAGAAATGTTCTTTTTGGAGAGCAGCGGCTTTCTACTTGGAGTCCTGCCATGCACACCATTATGTTGAGTGTCCTCCTGATGGTGGACTCATGAACATCAACTAATGTGAGAAAGCTCTTAGTTGCTTACAGGTGACCTTGACCTTGTGGACTATTACACGTCTTGCTCGTGGAGTGATCTTTTTTGGTCGACCACTCTTTGGGAGGGTAATAATGGTCTTGAATTTCCTCCATTTGTACCTAGTGGGGAACATTTATCATCTCCCTGCTCCTCTTTTTTGGCAAAAAAGTTGCAAACCTTATGTTTGCAACATTTTAAATTAAAGTGTTTCTGTGCCGCCCGTGCCATTTTAAAAAAAAAAAAAAAAAAAGGGGGCGTGGAGAGGGCAGGGAGTCTTTGATAAATTTCCACTAATCTGTCTGACTGTGGATTGGTGAAGTCCAAACTCTATGGAGATGGTATTGAAACCTTTTTGAGCCTGATGAGCATCAACAAATCTTCTTCTGAAGTCCTCAGAAATCTCATTTGTTCCACTTTTTACATTTCCACAAACATGTTCTGAAGGTCAGATCTGATAAATCACTTCAAATAAAACAGGTGATATCTGTCCTTTTAAGGGATACTCTTGATTTTGGCTTCCAAAATTGCATCAGGAAACCTAACAGTGTGGCCGTACCCAAACAATACTTTTGCCACTCGCATCAAAAATTTTCCTCAATAAATAAATGACCAGGTCTCATATTTGTGACTCATTTAATTATTGACTTTTACAACTTGTGTGAAAATCTGATACAATTTTAGGTCAAATTTATAAAGAAGCGTTAATTTTAACGTAAATTTGTTTTCCCTTAGTCCTAACAGCAGCACAAGTGGGGAGTTCTCCCCTGTGAAACTGGCAGGACAGGTGGAATTTATATTGATAAAATTACTACCCAAGATTAATTAAACAATTAACCCACCCCCATAAAGGGATGCCCGTCCCAACAGACAGTGCTTTATCATCAAGTATACCAAAAAACAAAGAAGCTTGGTTTGGGTGGGAAATTTGTGTGCTGCTGTTAGGACTAAGGGAAAACAAATTTACGTTAAAATTAACGCTTCCCTTGGGGACTTAGCAAGGAGCAAAACAGACAAATTGGGCAGCACTCAAAATGGTACGTCCAAACGCCACTCCCTCAGAACGCCTAGAATCTAGGCGATAATGTTTAACAAAGGTGCTCTGGGAGCCCCAAGAAACTGCAGCACAGATTTGTTCTAGCGGAACCAATCTTTTCTCTGCATAGAGTGGGCAGTGACAAAGGATGGAGGAGCCAAATCCTGAGCTAGAAAAGCTTCACGGATTGCCTCTTTTTAAGTAGGTGGGTAAAAGAGGGTTTAGAGGCCTTAAGACCTTTGTTTTTTCCTGAAAAGGACACAATGAGGTGTTCGGATCTTCAGTTCTGTTCAGGTAAATTCTGAGATTTCTTGAAATGTCCAAGGAATGGAGGGCTTCTTCCTCACCAGATTAGGGAGAGAGACACAAAATCGGTAAGGTAACGGTCTGATTAATGTTCCTGAATGATGGAACTTTTGGAACAAAGGTCGGTAGAAACCTCAACAGGGAAGAGGGTATAAGCCTGGAGGAAGAGGGTATAAGGCTCAGCGGCCGCTAGGGCCTGAAGTTCTCCAATCCTCTTGGCCGAAGTTATGGCCAACAGAAATGTGACCTTTAAAGATAAAAATCTAAGGTCTACAATTTCCAAAGGTTCAAAGGGGGGAGAGGATAGCCCCTTTAGAATGACAGATAAATCCTATTCAGGGATAGGTCTCAGGATGCTAGGTTTCAGTCTTTCGGCTCCTTTGAGGAACCTCCTGAGTAGGGGTCTTGAGCTAGAGATCTGCCTAAAAAGGCAGAAAGAGCAGAGGTATAAATTCTGAGTGTTGACGGGCTTAGACCCTTGTCCAGGCCTCCCTGAAGAAACTGTAGAATAGCTGAAAGAGGAGGATCTGAGGGTACAACCTCTTTATCAGCACAACACTGAAGGAAGATCTTGTATATCCTTGAGTAAGCTTTGTTTGTAGACTCCGCCCTTGAGTGTGAAATGGTTCTCAAGACCTCCGCAGAAAGCCCTCTAGCTTCTAGTAGGGATTTGTCAATCTCCAGGCTGTCAGACTGAGTCTCCTTAGATCTAGGCGGGGACCTGTGTCCTGATACACTAGGACCTGCGTTAGGGAAAGTCTCGAATATATGCCCTAACTCATCTTCATGAGCTGGGTGAACCAAGACCTCTTCGGCCAGAATGGTATTATCGCAACGACCGGGGTCTGGTCTTGCTTGATTTTCGTCAACACCCTTGGTATCATTGAAATTGGAGGGAATATACAAGCCAGCCTGGACCTCCATGTTCTGGACAGGGCGTCTATCGCCAGAGGATTGTCCTCCTTGTAGAGGGAGCATAATCTGTCCACCTTGGCGTTCAACCGGGTCGCCATCAAGTCGATCTCTGGAATACCCCACCGGAGAGTAATTTGGGTGAAGACGTCTCTGTTCAACTGGAACTGGTAGACCCCGACGATCTGAAACCATGTTGAGATCCCCCCTGATGTGGATAGCCGAAAGGTGGGATAGACTGATTTCTGCCCAAGAATTAGACCAACTTCCTGAAGAAGAGGTTGAGATCTTTTGCCTCCCTGTTGATGTAAGCGACTACTGTGGTATTGTCCGAGCGGACTGTTACCGTCTTTCCGTGGATAAGAGGAGCAAAATGGTAGAGAGCAAGACGAACTGCTCTCAATTCTCTTAAATTGGATAAGAGAAGCCTCTCCTGCGGACTCCAGGTACCTTGTACTGGATTCTCGAAGGGAGGCGTCTGTGGTCAACGTGATCCAACAAGGTTGAATCAAGGACCTCCCATCTGATTGGTTCCTCCACCACCTGCGGGAGGAACGGACTTCGGCAGACAGGGAGTGCGTCTTGTCCAACCCCCTGGGGTTGCGATTCCAGACTGCTAACACTTCTTAATGAAGTGGTCGTAGATGCCATAGGGCCCAAGGAACTGCCTCCGCAGACACTGACATGTGGCCTAACATCTTCATGAGAGTTCTGATGGACACTCGCCGAGGCACCATGAGGAACTGCGCAGCTCTTATTACTCAATCCTTCCTCTCTGGAGAGAGTCATCTGTTCGGAGTCTACAAGGAAACCCAGGAACATCCTGGAGGTAGACGGAAAGATATCAGATTTTACCCAATTTTATAAGCCAGCCCAAGCGCTGGAGAGACTGAAGAGCCAGCTGAAGATTAGATAGAAGAATGTCTAGAGTAGCGGCTTTTAGAAGCCAGTCGTCTAGGTATGGCACGATCTCTAGTCCTTAAAGCCTGAGTTGGGCGACAACCGGAGCCACAACCTTGGTGAAGGTGTGGGGAGCGGAAGAAATGCCAAAGGGCAGCACAGCAAACTGGTAATGTTTTACCACCCCCGTTTATGGAGACCGCAACTCTTAGGAACTTCCTGTGAGCTGGGTGAATGGGAATATAAAGGTATGCGTCCTTTAGATCTATAGATCATTAGATCCCCTGGATTTAGAACACTGATTAGTGATCGAATGGTCTCCATCCTGAAGCGCTTTGGCCATATGAACTGATTTAGGTAGCGGAGATCTTTGATCATACGCCAATCGCCCGATGGCTTTGGGACTAAAAATATGGGGGAGTAAACTCCCAGACCTCGTTCGCGAGGAGGAACCTCCTCTAAAGCCTTCTTCTGCACATAAAGGAGGACGGAGTCCTCCAACACCGACTGCTTGGTGTGGGTCAGAGGCTTGGTAAGGACAAACTTCTAACCGAACATAATTATATCCTGGACCCACTGGTCTGGGATGTCTTGCAGCCAGGCCTGCTGAAATAAACGTAGACGACCTCCAACCGGAGGGGAACTGAAAATTTGTGAACCGCACAGAAGGTTTGGAGGGGAAGGGGGAGGGCAGGCGGGATAGTCAAAGGTCCGTCTTACGGTCTTTCCCACGACCACGACCACGACCCCGTCCGCGTCTGGACAAATCATGACGCCACTGGAATCTGGAGGAGCCTTGGGTCCTTCTTCCTCTGGCCCTACCATGGCCATGAAAGGCTTGTTGGGGGAGGGATTACCCCTTCTTATCAGCAAGGCTCTGCATTAACCTGTCCAATTCAGAACCAAAGAGCCTCCCTGGTTTGTAAGGCAGGCCACATAGATTAAATTTGGAGGTATTATCAGCAACCCAGGAGCGCAGCATAGGGGCCGACGACTAGCAGAGGAGAGGGCCATGCTTTTAGAGGCCAACCGGAGGTGCTGTGTAGAGGCATCGCATAACAAAATCTGTGCCAAGAAGCAAAGTTCTGAACTGATCCAATACGTCAGTTCTGGAAACACCAGATTCCAGATCCGACTGGATTCTGAGGATGCGGGACCGAACGAAATCTGCAAGCAACTGCAACAGAAGCAGAGGCTGCTGCCGCAGAATAATTGCGTCTCAGAGTGCATTCAGCCCTGCAATCTAATGGATCCTGAAGGTTGCTTCCATCATCGGAAGGGACTAAGGTCCTTTTAGATAGTTTCGAGATCGTCATATCGACCCAAAGCTCTGATTCCGACTATTGGAGGGGGAACATCAGTTTTAACCTCTTGGTGAGGACAGGACCTTTTTCAGGGTGCTTCCATTCGGTCAGCATCAGTTTCCTTAAACTTTCATCCACTTTAAAGGCCCTTGGCCCCCTAGTGGTGGTCGGTGGAGCTTCCCCTTGCTCAACATCGTGATCCCTTGATCGGATGGAGCGTAAAAGTCTTTGCGTCTTCTCGGCAGGAAAAAGATAGATGGCATCTTCTTTACCCGAAGAGGAGGAGTGGTCTTCCACGGATATGACATCATCAGCCATAGGTACAGGATCTGGCGAAGATACTCTAGCCCTTTTAGAGGCAAGGGCATTTTTAATTTCCATAACGGAATTTCCCATGAACTCTTTCATCCATCCAAACATGTCACCCATAGTAGGTTGCGTTTGGGGAGGACGGCATAAAGGACATCTATTATACTCATATAGTATAATTTTTTTAAAACAACCAACTAAGAAAATTTCTATAAATACACAAGGCAGGACCTAATCCTGGTTACTATTAAAGGGAACCTGTCACCGGGATTTTGTGTATAGAGCTGAGGACATGGGTTGCTAGATGGCCGCTAGCACATCTGCAATACCCAGTCCCCATAGCTCTGTGTGCTTTTATTGTGTAAAAAAAACAACGATTTGATACATATGCAAATTAACCTGAGATGAGTCCTGTATGTGAGAGGAGTCAGGGACAGGACTCATCTCAGGTTAATTTGCATATGTATCAAATATTTTTTTTTACACAATAAAAGCACACAGAGCTATGGGGACTGGATATTGCAGATGTGCTAGCGGCCATCTAGCAACCCATGTCCTCAGCTCTATACACAAAATCCCGGTGACAGGTTCCCTTTAAGTTCTTGGCTATGCAACAAAGCAAAATTAGATGCTGGAGCACAACGCAATCCCGACCCGAAAGTCGTCATCCGACGTACTTCCGGGTCACAGCGGCGCGGTGCGGAGTGTCCTGGAGTGCAGCGGTGCGCCGCACCACCGTCAAGAGGAACGGAGGAGAAGGCAGCAGACGCTGCACAGGTAAAGAATCTACAACCGGTCACTGAGCAAAAGCTCAGGAGGGACCAACAAAGTCCAAATTATGGGCAATAATCACATCAAAAATATATGGTAACAGGCAGCAATGTCTGGACCTGTCCTCTGTTCACAGGACAGAGAAAAAAGCACTGTCTGTCTGTTGGGGTGGGCGTCCCTTTATAGGGGTGGGTTAATTGTTTAATTAATCTTGGGTAGTCATTTTCTCAATAAAAATTCCACCTGTCCAGCCAGTTTCACCTGGGAGAACTCCCCACTTGTGCTGCTGATTAGGATGAAAGGGAAAAATAGAAAGTTCTGAAGGGTTTACAAAATTTCAAGCACCGCTGTATATACCCTTGAATAACTAGGCAGTTTTATTGCGTGACTCAGGTTTATATTATTTACATTCTGCAAAGGTTCAGCAACTGAAAGTGAGAGGGGGCGCCGCTGATCATACTGGGTGACACTTTGGACCTGGACACCATGTACTGTGGCTTATATATTATAGTCTGTACAGAACTGTATAATGGAGAGAATTACAATGTATCAGTTTTATGGGTTTAATATAATTGATTGTTCTATAATCAGTGGTGACTGAACATGAAATAGATGGGGCCAAAATATCTTACTCCAAGGTCATGTGAATAATGGAATGTGTTATTCTGACATAAAATAAAACATAATTTATTTATTTATTTTATGCACTTATATAGCACTACTATATTCAGCAGCGCTTTACAGACATTAGCATCACACAGTTCCCAATGGGGCTCACAATCTAAGTTCCCTATCAGTTTGTCTTTGGAGTGTGGGAGGGAACCCGGAGATGTTTTATATGTTGGATATAACGTGGTCACAGGTAAGTAATAACTATGGCAGAAAATCACAGCTTACACCAGGTGTACATACTCTTATATACCTGAAGATGCCCATGTTATACCAGCTGTACATATATAATTATATACAGGAGATACCCAGGTTATACCAGCATGGTCCAAATCACTATATACAAGAAGATGTATAACTTATACCAGCTGTACATATATAATTATATACAGGAGATGCCCAGGTTATACCAGCATGGTCCATATCACTATATACAAGAAGATGTATAACTTATACCAGCTGTACATATATAATTATATACAGGAGATACCCAGGTTATACCAGCATGCTCCATATCACTATATACAAGAAGATGTATAACTTATACCAGCTGTACATATATAGTTATATACAGGAGATACCCAGGTTATACCAGCATGGTCCATATCACTATATACAAGAAGATGTATAACTTATACCAGCTGTACATATACACTCACCTAAAGAATTATTAGTGCCCCCATACTAATACGGTGTTGGACCCCCTTTTTGCCTTCAGAACTGCCTTAATTCTACGTGGCATTGATTCCACAAGGTGCTGATAGCATTCTTTAGAAATGTTGGCCCATATTGATAGGATAGCATCTTGCAGTTGATGGAGATTTGAGGGATGCACATCCAGGGCACGAAGCTCCCGTTCCACCACATCCCAAAGATGCTCTATTGGCTTGAGATCTGGTGACCTTGAGGGCCATTTTAGTACAGTGACCTCATTGTCATGTTCAAGAAACCAATTTGAAATGATTCGAGCTTTGTGACATGGTGCATTATCCTGCTGGAAGTAGCCATCAGAGGATGGGTACATGTTCTCATTCTGTTTACGCCAAATTCGGACTCTACCATTTGAATGTCTCAACAGAAATCGAGATTCATCAGACCAGGCAACATTTTTCCAGTCTTTAACAGTCCAATTTTGGTGAGCTCGTGCAAATTGTAGCCTCTTTTTCCTATTTGTAGTGGAGATGAGTGGTACCCGGTGAGGTCTTCTGCTGTTGTAGCCCATCCGCCTCAAGGTTGTGCGTGTTGTGGCTTCACAAATGCTTTGCTGCATACCTCGGTTGTAACGAGTGGTTATTTCAGTCAACGTTGCTCTTCTATCAGCTTGAATCAGTCGGCCCATTCTCCTCTGACCTCTAGCATCCACAAGGCATTTTTGCCCACAGGACTGCTGCATACTGGATGTTTTTCCCTTTTCACACCATTCTTTGTAAACCCTAGAAATGGTTGTGCGTGAAAATCCCAGTAACTGAGCAGATTGTGAAATACTCAGACAGGCCCGTCTGGCACCAACAACCATGCCACGCTCAAAATGGCTTAAATCACCTTTCTTTCCCATTCTGACATTCAGTTTGGAGTTCAGGAGATTGTCTTGACCAGGACCACCCCCCTAAATGCATTGAAGCAACTGCCATGTGATTGGTTGACTAGATAATTGCATTAATGAGAAATAGAACAGGTGTTCCTAATAATTCTTTAGGTTATACCAGCATGGTGATATTGTGATTTCTGCAGGTCTACATTGGGTTCTCAGATTTAGGTCCCTATACCTAATGTTTCTGCTTCGGTAGGATTGTGTGTAATCTGCCCGCTTTCTGGAATTGTCAGGCGCATGTACAGAACTTCTAGAACATATAGCGCCGCTCTAATCCTTTAATGATAACTATTATTATTTTATTAGAGATGCCAAGTGTGTGCAGGGTATGAGGTTGGTACTACATGCGGGGGACACACCTGAGGTGTGGCATGCAGAACATGGAGACACATTCACAAGGAAAATATTATAGCTCGCAGAGGAGACTCTCTACGTGTGCAGACATCGCTCTCTGCTGTTTTCTCAGGATTTAATTGTTTTCATCTCATTGTAACATCTGAGATGCGAGAGACGATCGGGATGTGAGTTACAGACATTATTCAGATAAATCGTCTCTTATCTCCGCGGCCACGTGCCAAAATGTTATAAGCAGATTGTAAACCACAGACCTTAGATCTGGGGCCGAGACATTCACTAATTTGCAAGGCCATTTCACACAGCTAAAGATTGGCTGATCATCGACCCATCTAGACACCCACCGATCAGCCAACAAAGAAACTGTACATTTGTTCACCCTCCGTGCAGCTTGCATAGGCCCATATAACGAAAATGTATTTGCTTGAAATTTTCATTTCCTGCAGTCCTATGGCAGCACGAAAACTGTCCTGCCATAAGTCATCCAGGAAAATGAAATTTCAGGTAAATAACTTTTTCAATTTCCTGCAGTCCGCATGCAGCACAGTCTCGAAAGCTAAGCTGCCATAGGACGTCCAGGAAAACGAAAATTTATTTACCTGAAATTTTCATTTCCTGTAGTCCGTAGGCAGCACAGTTTTCATGACTGTGCTGCTGTAGGACATCCAAGAAAAAAGGACCTGTATTTTTGCAAATCATACCCGGACCCATCGATAGCATGGCATCCGTTTTGCCTGGAGTGTTCCTTTAAGGTAGATATATGCCATCCTACATGGTGATTAGGGATGAGCGAATCGACTTCGGATGAAACATCTTAAGTCGATTCGCATAAAACTTTGTTTCAGTACTATACGGAGAGAGCGCTCCGTACAGTAATATAATGTATTGGCTCTGATGAGCCAAAGTTCGGGAAATGTTTTTTTTACAGTAGAAATTAATTTACGAATTTATTAACTGCCACAAGACTTCGCAAAGTAACAAATTCTGCTCATCGGAGCCAATACATTCTAATACTGTACAGAGCACAGTATTGAAACAAAGTTTTATGCGAATCGACTTCGGATGTCGATTCGCTCATCCCTAATGGCTACCATTGACTTAACAACTTGAAGGGCATGTTCAGCATTTACAAGTGTGACTATACAGTCATGAATCCCGGTTACCTTGTAGCGAATGACAACCTATAAAAGGAGTGATCGTTATGGTGCTTAGACCAGTTGGTTGGGTGAGTGACTCACCAATGTCCAGGCATAAAGACATCTCAGCTCCCTCATTCCCAGAGGGTGATTTCATCAGGTGGAGCTGGTGCCACCGTCAACAGTATTTATTCAATAGAAATCGATTGAGAAAGGCAGGGTGGAACGTCTGTTCTTTTTAGGCAATTTGGGCAGAGACGGTAACAATCCAGACAGGCGTATAATTCACATCTCCTCACAGATCACACGGAGTCGGAGTGTGGAGAAGCCGCTGATTACGGCATCCGCACCTCCTTTTGTCGACAACACAGGGATAGTCCAGCTTTAAAATGAGTCCTGTCTGACAGTTTGGTTGCTAAGGATACATTGTAACAATCACAGCCATCTACCATGGGGTTGTCAGGTAGCAAGTTTCTAGCAACCAGACTCCGGTTGTCCCCCACCTGGGGACAGAGAAGTAGCCTGTCCATGGGCTGTGGCCTGCATTGCACTATTAAAGGGGTTGTGCCATTAAAACAACTTATTCCCTATCCAAAAGAGCTTGGCTATCTCCGGCAGTCCCACTAAGCAGCAACGTGATTATCAGTGGGGGCCCCCAACAGTTGCAGCCTGCTGACCAGACACTTATCTCCTGTCCATAGGGGATAAGTTGTTTTAATGGGATAACCCCTCTGAAATGAATGGTGCTGTTTTTGTAAGGATGCAGCCATGTTTTTCAAATCCTATACATCCCCTTTAAAAATCAAAAACCACAGTCTCCCCCCTGCATTAGTAATCAGATTTTTTTTTTCTAAAGAAGGCAGAGCAAATGCTAGAAAATCTAGAACCGTGGGAAAATGGTGGGGTTGTGTTCCATAGTTGTCACAATGTCATCTTCTGCTCCTGCAGTCAGGTTCTGCTGCAGAGCTCCACGAAATAGGGGTCTACGATTAGCTGATAAGTGACAAATTTTCAATGAATCCAGCGCCTTGGAATTTAGGATAAAACGTAACTTTTATTTACATGATTAGAAGAACTCCATGGAGTCCTTGGGAGGACGCATTTCACGCAAATCCAGCTTCATCAAGCCCTTGATGAAGTGACAAGTATTACAGAAAAGTGGCCGTGTGTCCTGCCTCTAACGAGCACCGATCGACAATATAATGGTTCGATCAGCACTTGTCTTAAGGACCCTTCTACGGGTTCGTTTACACGGTCAGGGTTCCTGATGCAGTATTGAAAGTCAAAAATCTGGAGTGGATCAGGAAAGGAAAGAAAGCATAAGGGTCCATTCAGACGTCCGTAGTGCCCTGCGGATCCGCAATACACCCGGACGGCATCCCATAGAACTGCCTATTCATGTCCGTAATTGCGGACAAGAATAGGACATGTTCTATTTTTTTCCGGAGCCGCGGGCCGGAAGATCGAGGGCGCGCTCCGGAAATGCAGATGCAAATTAATTTTTAAAAGATCAGCTGACAAAGCATTCACTGGGCAGAGGGCAATCTTTGGGAATGAGCATTCAAAATTGTGATTGCTTGCTCAATTGCAAAAGGGTCTTAAAGGGGTTGTCCACATTTAGAAAAACATGGCTGCTATCTTTCAGAAACGGCACCACACCTGTCCATGAATTGTGTCTGGTATTACTGCTCAAAGGCATTGAAGTGAATAGGCCTGAACTGCAATACCACACACATCCTGTGGACAGGAGTGGTGCTGTTTTTGGAAGAAAACAGCTTTATTTTTCAGATCCTAGACAACCCCTTTAAAAGGGTTTTTGCTATATTTTTTTTAATTGATGACCCATCCTCTAGATAGGTCATCAGTAACTGATCAGTAGGGGTCTGACACCCATCCCACAGCTGTTTGAGAAGGCACTGGCATCTGCAGTAGCGCTGTGACCTTCTCGCCGTACATTGTATAGTGATATCACAGCTCAGCCCCATTCACTGCGATGAGTCTGAGCTGCGCCTAGGCCACGCGACGTCACACGGCCTGGGGAAAGTTGCAAGCAGTCAGCGGAACTACTGCGAGCACCGATGCCTCCTCCAACAGCTGATCGGCAGGGGTCACGGGTGTCGGACCCTCACCTATCTAGATAGGTCATCAGTTTAAAAAATCTCAGAGAACCCCTTTAAGGGTACGTATCCTTAGAAGCAGGTCACAGTAATGTACAACGTGAGGAGGTCGCTGCAGACGGCATCGTTCCCTTACCGCAGGGGGCTGCATTTCTCCCACCTCTAATATGGGGAGCGGTCACATTTCTTTTTGCAACAAGTCTGAAAGCGTCCCCTCAAGACTTTAAAGTTTGTGTTTGGATCTCGCTTCTTCACTACAGAACAAGCAGCCATTGTCAGGAATATTTTGTGGTATTTGGCCGCCCAGGGCCGTCTGAGCCTGTTTTTAGATCTTTCAGTACAAATTGGAGGTTCTGGCTGCAGATCACAAGAGACGACGCAGAGCTTCTTGTTTTCCCAGATGATGTGTACATCACTCATTGTCAGTGTCTGGGAAAGCTGGGTGACTTCTATAACCAACTTGGCAGTCATCCAGCTTTCCCAGTAAAAAAAAAAAAACCTAAAACTGCTTAATAGTTGACAGATCTTGACCACTCGGGTGAAATTGGAGTTCCCGGCGCTACGTCTGCTTGTATGGAGTCCTCCAGAGATAATTTGGCTTCAATAGCCGTAAACAGCATTAGATATAAGTGGCTGATAGATGAAGGTTTATCCTGGCAGAGGAAGAGCCCCGAAGCCTCCCACGGCTTTGAAGATTTCGGGAACACTCCTGCCCGTCGGCTGCACCACCGCTATCCTCGCTAATTGCTTAATTTCTATGTTAATCAGGCCGAGTCATTACCTAACAAGAAGTTCTGCAACTTTGTGCTATAATCGTTTATATTTTAATTCCTCACCGTTTTCAAGATCTCTACTTGATGTCAGAGAATGGGAGCGTTCATGTTTACACCCAGGTGACAGAAACTTCTCACAGCAGGGGGCCCGTTACAACTGTATCCAGTCTTCACAATGCATCAGAGCAATGTTACAATGCATCAGAGCAATGTTACAATGCATCAGAGCAATGTTACAATGCATCAGAGCAATGTTACAATGCATCAGAGCAATGTTACAATGCATCAAAACAATGTTACAATGCATCAGAGCAATGTTACAATGCATCAGAGCAATGTTACAATGCATCAGAGCAATGTTACAATGCATCAGAGCAATGTTACAATGTATCAGAGCAATGGTACAATGCATCGGAGCAATGTTACAATGCATCCGTCTGGAGGATTGCCTAGACTGGTTACAACTCTAAAACGCTCAGCTGTGCGAAGACAGATTCCCATCTGCTGTCTGTTTCCTGCAAAGGATCAGAATACCAGAAATAAATGTTTCCATATTAATTTAAATCACATTCAATATGGCTTTTAAATCAATCCGGATGAATCAGTTTGCACCCGTTGCTGCATTCAATACCGGATTTATACCGTGTTATATGATCTGGTTTTAAAGGATGGTTACAGGATCCGTGAATGCAGATGTGAACCTATCCTAGCAGCTCAAGATGGGGTTTTTGGCCTCTGGATGAGAAACAAAGGTACCTCAATAAGGTGAAAGCAGAGATCTTGCAGCTGTCAATAATTAAAACAAAAATAGGGGTCATGTATTAGGAATGGTGTTTCTAATGCAAGTCTTAATCAGGTTCAAGCTTCTTAAAGGGCTTATCCAGGAATTAATATTGCTGAACTATCTTCAAAAAAGGTTATCAATATCAGATTGGCAGGGGTCCAACACTTGGGACCCCCCCCCCACCTGTTAGAGGAGATTGGGCGCTCAATGAACGCAGCAACCTTTTCCTAGGCCATGTGACGTCACCGCACATCGGTCACATGGCCTAGTCGAAGTTCAGCCCTATTCAAGTCAATGGGGCTGAGCTGCAATACCAAGCACAACCGCTATACAATGTACAACCTCTATACAATTGGCACTGTGAGAGCTGCAGCTGATTGGCGGGGGTACCAGTACTCGGACCCCCACCGATCTGATATTGATGACCTATCCTGTGGATGGGCCATCAATATTTTTTCCCGGATAACCCCTTTAATGATTATGGGTAGTCTCAGCCAGCATCTGAACTGTTCACCAGCTAGGAGCCAGCATAGACGACAGATGTAACTTGCACCACAAAACCTGAGCGAATCTTAAACGTTTTGAGCAATGAAGCCTTGCCCCCTCCAACCCAACTTTGACAAAAGTGGTGAGCGCGACATAAAAGGGCATAAAATGGCAGATAATGAGTGTGAGTTTTTGGCAGCACTAGTCTGGTTTGATAAATCTCCCGCACTAGGCTTTCATTACAGGGTTACCTCTCATGGCTTATATTTTGGAGGCTTTTCCCTTCACTAGTGACCCCTTTAGGTTTCCATTACACTACAACAGATCCTGCTGAGAGTCCGATGGCCGCCTCTCTGTAGGGGCGTACACTGTGCGCTCGTTAGCCATAATTGAATGAACGACCTAGCTCCCCGGCGGCTCAACCGCTTCTCTCAATTCATCATCTCTCCAAGGACTTGAGAAACAGAAGCTTTTTGATGAGATTTATTGTATGAAGCAGACAACAGCTAGGTAGTTACGTATGTTAATTGATGGCCGCTGTGGAGGCTCAACTGGCAAGCGGGCCGACTGCCCCGATGGGGACACTCAAGCATGGAGGCGCTGAATAGCTGCTCAAGCACATCAATGTCTACACCGGGTGCAGCGTGCCATGATACAGATTGTCGAAGTCACATGTGGAAATGATTGGGGTCTGTCAACCATGGAGGAGTCTTCAGAGGGTCACCCTTACCCATGGGTGTCACAAGACGCTGGGCTTTTTGCATGCAATTAATTCTTTGGTGGGCTGAATATTTCATGCAGTGAAGGGAAGGTTCAGCTCCTCCTGGGATTCTCGTCAGCAGTTATGCCTTGAATCCTCCCTTCACTTTGGCTTTACAACTACATCCAAATCTGAAATTCGCAAACACACCAAAACGCCACCCCCCCCCCAAAAAAGAAAAAAAAAAACAACCCACACAAAATAGCGGCAGCCAATTCTGACCAGAGGACATGACGGATTCTAAAACTCAAGATATAAAAGAATATATGTGAACCGGAGAGAACGTGTGATGTCAGCTGATAATGACGGGGAACGCGCTTCACTCCCCTCCCCCGCCATATACACCAAAAATACAAGATTGGAAAAAAAAACTAAAACAAAAACAAAAAAAACACACTACTGCAATGGCCAGGAGAGGAATGTGGAGATTCTCAGGGAATACAGTTCAAAAGATCCTTGAGGAAGCTGTCCGGGTCGTTGATTTCGGATAAAAGCCCTGAAAAACAATTAAAAAAAACACACAAAAATGAGTAAGAATGATTCTCAGTAAAGCTGACTCACTGTATAATAAAAAACGTTCTGCAACTTTCTCAATTCCATATAAACATCAAGATCTCTGCTTGCTTTCCATGAATAGAAACATTCTTGCTTTTATTTGGCAGCTAAAAACTCAGACCCCATTCACACGTCCGCAATTCCGTTCCGCATTTTGCGGAACGGAATTGCGGGTTCATTCATTTCTATGGAAAAATAAATCTCTGCACTCCAGACTGACATCGGCCCCGTTCACAGCTACGTTTGAATTCCAGTAGCCTAACTTGGCTGAACATCAGGCATTGCCGGACACAACCATATACCGCGGGAATCCCCATTGACTATAATGGGATTTGACAGTGCTCCGGACGGTTTCCGGCATAAATGCTGTGTTTCGGCCGGACAAATAACGCTGCATGTACCTTTTTTGTCCGGCTGAAAGCCAGAATTTACGCTGGAACAGGCTACGGAATAGCCTGCAGGAATGACAGCACTGATACAGTGTAACACCCTATCACGACAGATGAGAGAGTTGCATTTAGCTAAGGCTGTTTGGACATTCTCTCTCAGATTAAGGCTGGGTTCACACTTGAGCGTTTTACAGCGCGTTCAAACGTGCTGTAAAACGCTCAACACATGAAAACCAATGCTTCCCTATGGCCCTGGTTCTCACTTGAGCGTTTTTACAGCGCGTTTGAACGCGCTGAAAAACGCCCTACGCTCAAACAAGTTCTTGAGCTTCTTTAGGGCGTTTTGACGCGCGTTTGTGGCCATAGGACACTGCAGTCAATCACACAAACGCGCGTTTACTATTGCAAAAAACGCGCGTTAAACGCGCATATAAAATGCGCTTAAGTGTGAACCCAGCCTAAGGGTACTTTCACACTTGCGGCAGGACGGATCCGACAGGCTGTTCACCATGTCGGATCTGTCCTTCCGCTATTTCACCGGGCTGCCGCTCCGTCCACATGGACTATAATGGGGACGGGGCGGAGCTCCGGCGCAGTACAGCAGTTCGCGGTGAGAGGCCGCCGGACTAAAAAGTCAGACATGCAGGACTTTTAGTCCGGCGGCCTTTCGCTGTGCACTGCCGTGCTGCGCCAGAGCTCCGCCCCCGTCCCTATTAAGGTCAATGTGGACGGAGCGGCGGTACGGCGAAATAGCGAAAGGATGGATCCGACATGGTGAACTGCCTGTCGGATCCGTCCTGCCGCAAGTGTGAAAGTAGCCTAAGGCTACATGCACACGAACGTCGTTTGTTTCCGTGTCCGTTTTTATTTGCTGATAGGATGTGGACCCATTCATTTCAATGAGTCCGCAAAAAATGCGGACAGCACACAGTGTGCTGTCCGCATTAGTATGTCTGTTCCGTAGCCCCGCAAAAAAACAGAACATGTCCTATTCTTCTCCGTTTTAGGCATGGTTACAATGGATACGCAAAAAAAAAAAAAAGGAGGGCATACGGATGTAATCAGTTTTTTTTTGGGGCGGATCCTCAATTTGCGGACCACAAAACACATACGGTCGTGTGCATGTAGCCTAAGACTGATTAAAAGTAAATGCTCGGATCTGCCGGCCTCTGTGACCTGGAGCCTATTCACACAAGCCTCAGGCCGTTTTGGTAAAATGTATCTATCACGTAAATAAAGGCCGAACCTTTGGGGACAAGTGCACATGTAGCGGAAATGCTGGGATTTCAGTGCCATAAACATGAACCAATCTCGTCCACATGCTGCAATGAAAAATTCTGTTGCAGATTTGACTCCATTACATGTAGAGGGGTTAAAGCCGCAACTAAATGTGCATGTTACATGTGCAGTTTTTTCTTTTTGCTCTGTCTGCACCTCCCCAAAATGTTCAAAGGGGGTTGGATATATGGGGAGGATTGTAATAGTGTAGATGGAAGACAGAGGGGAAAAAAAACAAAAAAAAACAAAAAACATCCCCCTATCTGTTTCCCTTCCCCTGTATTTTGTCGGTTGTCTTGTCCTTTGTCATGAGTACTTTGGAAAATCGGTACGTTATCTACTAATAAAAATCTACAGTTTAAAAAACCAAAAACAAAATAATTCTAGTTCAATAAAAATTGACTGACCAGCGACATCCATGAATTCGGAGAAGGACTCTACAGGCATGAACTCGTCCTGGAAGGTCTTCAGGGCTCTGTCTGCCGCCTCGTAGATGGGCATGTCATTGAGTCGGATGTAATCTGCCAGGGAGTAGGACCAGCCTCCCTCCGTGTTACTGTTTGGTACCTTCTGCAAGACAAAATAGATCTTACATGACGGGGACGACGACGACGCCACCAATCGCACATAGAATTGCTTCACTATATCTTGCAGATGTTCCTGGGGGCCCCATTAGTGCCAAATGTTATTCTGCCCAATAATCTACAATTCTAAATAATTCCCAGTCACATCGACACCAGATTAAAGGAGTCTTCTTTCCTATACTCTGAGGGCATGTTTAACCATGAGAGGGGGTCCCCTTTATCAGCGTAAGGGGAGCTCACAATATGGGGGAGGGGGGGGGGGGGGGGGGGGGGGCTGATGAAATTTCACTCAACAGGAGCTGAAGTGACTATTCATTTTAATATAATTCACTTTCCCATCTCAGGGGGCGCTACAGAGGATGGTGGCAGCTGCTTAACAAATACCAGGAAGATCCTTTCATTATGCACGGTCACTCCAAAAAAAAAGGAAACCATCAGCAATGATCATATTTAGTGTAGGTCATTTGCACAGCGTTGAACGCAAACATCCAGGTAGTTACTGTCACGGCCTGGAACAGCACGGGGCGAGTCACCCACTGAGAGGGATGGAACAAATGGCTGCCACAGAGGAAGTCCGAACCTAAAGGTGTTCCTCTGCAGCCATTAGTGGGAACCACTTTGTACAGGACGGTAAAGGTAATAAGAAAACAGCGACTACAAGCAGCTCCTCTCTGTAGGATACAGGACATGAAAATACCATAGTCGTTAAAGGGGTTATATGGAATGTTAAAATAATGATGGCTGATCCTTCCGTATGTGATCCCGACTGCTGGTAGCCCCATCAACTGGCTGAAGAGGCCCTTTATCTTTTACCAAGGCAGAGTGCCGGTACCTACGTGACGGCTGGTCCTGGTACTACAGAACTGAGCAGCTATGAGCCGTAGTATCAGACACAGCCACAACCCTATGTAAACGGGTCAGGAGGGAGCCCAGACTCCTATATTAGTCTCATCCTTAAGGGTTGAGCATCACTTTAAGGCCCAGCCTACATCATGTAGTGTTACCTTAAACATGTCGTAGATGTGGTCAACCAGGGCCCAGAAGAGGAGGCTGGAGCGATACACAGGATAGTCCTTGATGGCTTTGTCTGTCAGTCTGTGGAGAGAACACAGATACAATGACATGCTTATTCTTCTGCACCCATCACCTGCTACCTAATACCTGTGCGGCAATCCATATATTGCTGTGTGGGACCCTTTAACAACCAGCATCCTAGTATTGAAAAATGTGTAAAAAAACAAACAAACCATGGTTGGCCTAATAAAGACCCGAACCGAGTGCCTCATTAATATTCAGGTCCCAGGCGAATAAGCGATCGGACTCAACCCAACGCCCTTCATTAAATAGGCAACTCCCCTAATCGTCTAATGCGGCAAGAACGTCTGTGAAAAATACTTTATTAATTGCTGCGAAGAGAAAGTAATTAAAAAAAAATCCATCATCTTCCCCGGAGAAAGACAATTAGTTTGGTGTGTTATGTAAGATGCCTACAGACGGACTCGCCCAGCGCTGGAATCTCACAGATGTCCCTGTTGCTTCGGTCTGTCTGAGCTGCGCTCTGGTAAAACCACATGTTTTGCTAACAATTTTCAAGATCTCCCGAAGGTGATTGTTCTGGTCGGAGAAAATCACTGAGCGACAGTAACACTAACCCTCAGGGAGATGCCTTACAGTCTTAAGATGTCTTGTGACCTCAATGTCAATAGGCAGTGTGCAAGCAGATCCTTGAGCGTTTATGTGAGTTCAGCAGCAAAGCTCTCTGCTTCCCCAATATGTATACACACATATTATCTAACTGTAGCCGGAGGTCAAGAGCCTCGTGCAACTGCTCTTTTCTGTGGACTTTACCCAAAGGATCGAGCAGAAAGCTCTGCAGTAATCCATGTATAGTCTGCAATGCAATACTCAGTGTCCATTACTCTCATCAGTGATCCAAGTCCACTTATTTGAGTATTTGCACTTCATTATGTCTCTTATATACTAATCCTAACTTGCAGTGAGTTGCGCTCAGGAGCTGCATTCACAATTCTGCTGGTTCTTGCTGGAAACATTCAACAAAGCCTGTGTACAGATACCCACTAACAGTTTAGAGGCCTTTCTATAATGCAGGAGGGTCAGCTTTTTCTCTACATGACGACTGTATAGAGTCTGATAGTAAAGGGTTATTCCTACCTCAGACAATGGGGGCATATCCTAGTGATATGCCCCTATTGTCCGAGATGGGAAAACCCCTTTAAGCAGGGAATGCTGGGAGATTTCAGCTCTGAAGCTGCAGGATTGAGGGGATTTAAAGAAGTTGTCAGTTTTTCCGATATTGATGACCTATCCTGAGGATAGCCCTTTAACTAGCTAGCTTAAAGTGATAAAGCCTACAGTCTGTATACATGTTTATTGCTCACTGTTATCAGCCATATTGGAGGTGGAGAGGCTGATGTAGTATTCTACAACTGGACAGCGACACGAAGTGTAGAAACCTCCCTGCCCCCCATGATCACTACTTCACGTCACATATCTCGTGTGTTAAGAACCGGAGACATTTATATCTATTTCATATTCATGTGATTCAGGATTTATTGAAGACATTAAAGTACAGATGTATTTATCACTCCTTGTCACACACCTCCCCTTCTTTTCGTCCCCCTTTCCCAATGTTACCTTATAGTAATGTTCATAAATTTGGCCCTGGTCTCCCTATGTTGGGGTCGACGAGGACAAACATCTCATGTAGTATTGATAAATACTGTTTATTTACACTGTACGATCAGACATGCAACTCATAGAATGTATGTAACATTCCTTTTTGAAAACAATAAAACATATGTTAAAAAAAAATAAAAAAGACCTTCCATAAGTTACCTGTTTACACTACTGGGTGCCACCGCCCGTACGTGGCTGACGACCAGCAGCCTGCGCAGCACTTCTATGCGGATGGTTTTCCACTTCTCCGTAGGAAGGAGATGTAGTGCGAGGACTGTGGAGTAATAGGGCCCGTCCACCTCGAAGGCACTTTCGACCCACTTCTCTTTGGGCTGTTCTAGGAAGTTCTGAACATTTTTCTCCTCACGGGATATAGCTCGGGTTCTATAATAACAAGGCAAAATTACCTTCAGTGCGCCAATACTGAAGTGCAACTAAAACACGGCTAAATCATTTTATATACACGACTTGTCCTATTCTTCAAGATCTCTGCTTGCTGTCAGTGAGTGGAAACATTATTTACAAACAGAAGCTCAAAATCCTTATCTAAGGCCTCTTTCACACTTGCGTTGTCCGGATCCGTCGTGCACTCCATTTGCCGGAGGTGCCCGCCGGATCCGTAACAACGCAAGTGAACTGAAAGCATTTGAAGACGGATCTGTACTCAAAATGCGTTCAGCGTTACTATGGCACCCAGGACGCTATTAAAGTCCTGGCTGCCATAGTAGTAGTGGGGAGCAGTATACTTACAGTCCGTGCGGCTCCCCGAGCGCTCCAGAATGACGTCAGAGCGCCCCATGCGCATGGATGACGTGATCCATGTGATCACGTCACCCATGCGCGTGGGGCGCCCTGACGTCACTCTGAAGCGCCTGGGAGCCGCACGGACGGTAAGTACACTGCTCCCCCGCTCTCCACTACACTTTACCATGGTAAACAGGACTTTAGTGTCCTGGGAGCCATGGTAACCATTCAGAAAAAGCTAAACGTCGGATCCGGTAATGCGCCGAAACGACGTTTAGCTTAAGGCCGGATCCGGATTAATGCCTTTCAATGGGCATTAATTCCGGATCCGGCCTTGCGGCAAGTGTTCAGGATTTTTGGCCGGAGCAAAAAGCGCAGCATGCTGCAGTATTTTCTCCGGCCAAAAAACGTTCCGGTCCGGAACTGAAGACATCCTGATGCATCCTGAACGGATTTCTCTCCATTCAGAATGCATGGGGATAATCCTGATCAGGATTCTTCCGGCATAGAGCCCCGACGACGGAACTCTATGCCGGAAGAAAAGAACAACGCAAGTGTGAAAGAGCCCTAAGAGTCTCGCTCACGCAGCTCAACGTCTCTTACAAAGCGTCTTACTTGGATGGATTTTTTTTGAGACTGTCACGTTTCCGCATGTCGCATTGTGACACCATTGACTATCATTACAAAAAATGTTTCGCGACTTTTCAGCGACACAATCTTCGGCACTCTAGCTGCTGTGGGACTACAACTCCCACCATGCACGCTTGCTCGGCTGTTCCTTTAAGTCCCATAGAAGTGAAAGGAGGATTCTGGGAGTTGTAGTTTCAGAACAGCTGGAGTACTGGAGGTTGCTGATCCCTGCCCTACGCCATGAATTTGGAGTTACAAGGTCTCAAAACCTGCCACTGCTACAAGATTTGGTCACAACTGGCTTTTTTACACCGCCCTTGCCAGTTTCTGAAAAGGGGGTGCGGCGATGACGGGGTGTGGGCCCCAGCACATTAATCATCATTTACACTAGAAAGCGGCATAAATGACTACTGAAGTAAAATGTTTTCCAGACTTCATTTTGTGTCACACATTAGTCTCTGGTTACCGTACTCCTCCACTTCAAAACCAAAATGAAGCCTCGCTGTGTGTGCGCCATCAGGATACATACGTGTTCAGTACATAAAGCACGGTGTGTATGATATAGGGGATGAGATGAATGTTGCTTTCCCTTCCCCCTCCCCCGGTATCTGCGCTGAACGACTGTTCGTTGGCGAATCTCAGGAACAGCAGCTTCAGATCATGGATGTTGAGTTGGTAGGTGGGCTCCCGCTGACCCGTACACTCCTGGAGGTAAGTATTGTGCCTACAGAGATGGAGATACAGTTGCGCACCGTTAGATTGTTGGCGGTGGTGGCTACAATGTATCAGGGGCTACAGAAACACAGACATCTCACCTGGCCAAACACGTGGCAAACGCTGACTCTGGAACTACGGGGCCCCAGACAGGAAGCAGGCCGTTACACTTCGTGTTTGCGTTCTGCAGAGCAGCGCTCTCCCATTCCTCCCGGCCACGAGCTAACCTGTGTGAAATGTGAACCCCAAGATGAAATACCCCAACTCTGGACAAACTGGTAGAAGGAGCAATTACAGATGATTCATCCTACGCTTACCAGTCTGACACCACCCAACCCCTTAATTCCATCAGGCTAAAGAGGGGCGACTGCAACCCCAAATCCCTAACTAGGTGATGGGGTTACCTCACGGCTGCCAGGTGACAGTCATAGTGTACAATGTTGAAGTGAGAGACGGTGCTGTATCCCTGCTGCTTGCGGGGTTTGTTCTCTGCTTCCTCCAGTGACACTCTCTTGGTAAAAGTGTAGATGCCAAGCACTTTAGTGGGCTGAAATACAAAAAAAAAAATTAAGTCCCAACAATTCTTAAAGGGTTTGTACATGCAAACAAGGCTTAATCACTGAAGAATGGGGACATTTCTAATAGACTGCTTCCATCCCTTGCCATTTTTAAGAACTCTGGTTGCAGTCAGTGACTGGTACATTGCAAAGGTTGACAACCTATACTTCTTACAATGCAGCCAGTCCAGACAACGTTCTGTAATCTAAAGCAACCAGCAGCACAAATGTAACTTCCCCCCCTGACAGCTTGTTACAGTGTATCAGTGCAGTTAAAATGCAAACTTTAAGCTTTGTATTGACTTTTCAGTTAGAACAGAACAACGTTAAACTGGTGCATCAGAACATCAGTCAACTTCCACAGGTTTCTTGATTTTTGGCGGAAAAAAAATTCCTGTCTGCAGGACTTTTCTTTCAACCGAAATTAACGGATATGTAACGGAGCTTTCCACTTTTTAACATTATAATTAATGGATGACGGAAATGGAAGGTGCTCCGATTATATCTGTCATTCAATCCATTATTTTCTGTTCCTCTGATGGAACAGAATAACGGAAAAGTCAACACAGATGTGAACAGCATGAACTATCCACGATTTGCACAACCCTGGATGTGGATGAAGGAGTGCTGCAGCGTACATGTCAGCCTGAGACGAGCTGGATAATTCAGCAGACAACAAATCTAACTTAGCGTCCCTGTAGGTCATTTTTTTCCCAACCTGTGGCTCTCCAGCTGTTGAACTACTCCCATCATGTACTGACAGTCTGCGGGTAGGAGTAGTAGTTTTGCAACAGCTGGAAAGCTACAGGTCGGAGATCACCGCTATAGATCCTGAAGAGAAAGGAGTGTATGGGGACAGCACCAATGGAGGAACTGAATGCCAGTGCCAGACTATCACATAAATTCCGACTAACCTGGCAATGGGGCTATTGTGTTTTATTGTGGATTAATTGCATTTTGAGACCAATAGGTGCAGGATTGTAGGATTTTTGCTGTATAATGTTAAAAAGTTCCAAAAGAGGAAAAAAATTTTTTCACAGCTTGCACATAGCAGCCTCATATACATCTGACCGGACCTATTACACAAAGCTGTTCCGAGTACCTGGAATTTGTAGCCTTCTCTGCAGATACAGCAGGTGAGCCCCGGCTCCTCTATCAGTTCTTCCATCTGCTTCAGAAGAGCCGTCTTCGTTACCACCTGACCCTTCTCATTAGTCTGGAGGAGGAGAAAGTAATGCTCATATCTATGAACTGCTGAAGTTGCTGTGCAGTCGAGGGTTACATTTACAATTTTGCAGAACTGATGTCTCCCCGCATTCCCCGCTTTGTCAGTGTCTGCACCGATGATTAGCATTCTGGGAAATGTCACCTTTACACCAGACACTGTACAGTAATCTAGTAATGTATGAAAAACTGAACCACCCTGTATTCTAGCTGCTCAGCTAAACCGTTAGGGGGTGTCTGTCCAATAACAATAAGCAGAATTGTGAATGCAGCTCTAGAATCTTAATGTCTGTCTCGGTATGTCTATATGTAGAATGTAAAAAGATAGACAAATGTTTGAAAGTGGTTTATATAACACACACAGGATAGAGGATAACTATTAGATCAGTGTGGGTCCTACTGCTGGTATCCTCATCGATCACTAGAACGGGGGCCCCGTACCTCATGGCCAGTCAGGCATGTGCTCAGCTGTATTCGGCCATCTCAGGAACTCCCATACTAATCAATGGAGCAGCTGAGCACATGCCCATTAATGTTAGGGGGCTTCACAGGGTACAGGGGGCCCTGTTCTCGAGATTGGTTGGGGTCCCAGTGGTAGGACCCCCACCGAGTTAATAGTTATTCCCTATCCTGTTGATAGGGATAACTTAATATAACCAGAATACCCCTTTAAGATAAATGTACTATGGAGCTTAAAGAACGACACTCAGTACGAGAACACCACAGATTATTGTCCTCCTATAACCAGTGCTACCAGCTGCAGTTCACCATACACTCACAGTCATGCCCAGAGTACCCAGCGCCTTCTGCCTCATCGCCATGGCCATACGTTTCTTCTCGGCTCGAGTCTCCTTCCTTGCGGCGTCAATCTTCTTATTGACGTCCGGGTGATCTCGAAGGGCTTCCAATAGGTTTTCTGCAAGCGTCCCGATTCCCTCATCGCTGGACACTTGCTCTAACTTGTGAAGGTTTGTGATGGAATCTGTACCAATAAGGGCCTGCTAAATAATAGAAATAATAAGGAAATAATGAAACACACGACTGGACATATGAGACAAACAGAAGCAGCAAGATGAACAACCCACACTACTGCAGGCACAGCTCCTTTCACCATGTAACTGGGACCTCCCACTGATTCATTACACTCCATCCTGTAATACTCTGTACTGCTTGCAGACCCTGTCATCCCTCTATAACTCTCAGTAACCCCTGCAAGTTCATCTTATTCCACTCCTGAAAATAATCTGTGCTTCTGGGTGACCCTGCCCCTTCCACTACGCAACTCTGTCAGTGACCTGCCATTAATCCATCACATTCCTCTCCTGTAATACTCTGTGCTGCTAGCAAATTCTGCCCTTCCACTATGCAACTCTCAGTCAGTGAACTGCCACTGACCCATCATACTCCTCTCCTGTAATGTTGTGCTGCTAGCAGATTCTGCCCATCCAATATGAAACTCTCAGTATGTGACCCCTCCAAGATCAGTGTTTTCCTTTCCTGAAATACTCTGTATTGCTGGGGGTAGTCTACGTTCCTCCAGTGTTACCTTTAGGCCTCATGCACACGACTGTTGTTCTGGTCCGCATCCAAGCCGCAGTTTTTGCGGCTCGGGTGCGGACCCATTCACTTCAATGGGGCCGCAAAGGATGCGGACAGCACTCCATGTGCTGTCTGCATCCGTTGCTCCGTTCCGTGCCCCTGCAAAAAAAAAATATAACATGTCCTATTCTTGTCCGTTTTGCTGACAAGAATAGGCATTTCTACAATGGCCCGCCTGTTCCGTTCCGCAAATAGGGCGGCTTCCGTGTTTTGCAGGTCCGCAATTTGCAGACCGCAAAAAACGGAACAGTCGTGTGCATGTAGTCTTAGTCTCTGATCTCCCACAAAGGCTTAGTCTCTGACCTCCCACAAAGGCTCTCTCTCTACTGCTCGCAGACCCTGCCCTTCCACTATGCGAGGCTGCTTTCACACGTCAGTGATTTCCATCATTGATTTTGAGCCAAAACCAGGTGCGGATCTAAACTCAGAACAGGGGCAGATCTTTCACTTATACCTCATCTCCGTGGAGCCGCCACTCCTGGTTTTGGCTCACCATCACTAATGGAAATCAATGATCAAACACTGACCTAACACTGACTGTGTAAAAGCAGACGGTCAAGTCTGTGACCCTAGCAAGATCAGTACACTCCTCTCCTGAAATAATCTGTGCTGCTGGGGGTCCCACTCCTTACACTATGTACCTTTCAGTCTGTGACCTCACAAAAAATAAATCAGAATGCCCTTGTGCTGAAACACTCCGTCCTTCTAGGCAATAAGACATTGTTGTGTCTTTGTAGGAACACTTTTTAAGGGGGTTGAATATTATTGCAGCCAATTGACTAAACACTGGCATCATGCTAATAAAACGAGCATAATCCTGCGTGCGTTCACCTGCGTAGCTTTGGGTTGCCGGGGCTGGAACACTCACCTGGGTGGGGAGGTGCTGTGTGGCCAATCCTCTGAGTAAGCGCAAAATAAAGGGGAGGGCGGGTCGGGAGAGGAACTTCTTCCAGATATCGGCATCCAGGCTGAAGGGAACAAGAGACTGGTAAGGAGGGAACAACATGGAGCACATGCAGGCAGACAGGGACGCTGCCTCCCCTATAGTGTACACTAATCATGTAGAAATGGCCTGGTCTGTGTGAATAAAGACTGAACACTGTATAAAGACGCTTTCAAAGTTGTGCTGCAGACGCACAGGTACAATGTTACAAACCCTCAGCTAGAAGTCTTGGGTCTGAATGGGAAAGAATCTTCCCATTCATTGATGGCAAAGACGCATTTTGAAAACAGTGAAAAATGCGCAAAGATGTTAACCTTTTCATTAAAAGGAGACTTTTGTATTACTTACCAGTAAAGTCTCTTTCTCGCTCTTCCTTGGGGGACACAGGAAACCATGGGTATAGCTCTGCTCCCTAGGAGGCGTGACACTAAGTGAAAGCTGTAAGCCCCTCCTCCATCAGCTATACCCTTCAGCCTGGAGAAGAGACTGCCAGTTGCGTGTCCAAGTAGTGAAAGATAACCACCAACCGGAAAAAGAACCGTCAAGCCCCAACGGGGGCAACCAAGCCGGAACCACAACTGTAAACCCAAATGAAGGGCGGGTGCTGTGTCCCCCAAGGAAGAGCGAGAAAGAGACTTTACTGGTAAGTAATACAAAAGTCTCCTTTTCTCGCCCATATTCCTTGGGGGACACAGGAAACCATGGGACGTTCCAGAGCAGTCCCAGAAGGGAGGGACCAGAACAAACTAGACCAACACCGGAGGCATCAATCAACTGCCGCCTGCAACACCAGACGGCCTAAAGCAGCGTCAGCCGACGCATGAGTATGCACCCTGTAGAACCTGGTGAAGGTGTGCAAGGAGGACCAAGTGGCCGCCTTGCAAATCTGCTCCGTAGAAGCCCGATTTCTCTGAGCCCAGGAAGCCCCGACCGCTCTAGTGGAATGAGCGGTAACACCGAGGGGCGGAACCTTGCCCTTGGCGAGATAAGCCTCAGTAACAGCCATCTTGACAAAACGGGCGATAGCAACTTTGGATGCCGCCAACCCTCTGCGCGACCCTTCCGGAACCACAAAGAGCGAGTCAGTACGCCTGAAAGAGCCGGTTACCTCCAGGTAAACCTTGAGCGCCCTGACAACGTCTAGGCGATGAAGTTCCCTCTCCCTAGGGTGGGAAGGGGAAGGACACAAAGAGGGGAGAACGATGTCCTCGTTCAGATGAAAGGCGGAGACCACCTTAGGAAGGAAGGAAGGGACCGGACGAAGAACTACCTTGTCCTGGTGGAACACTAGGAAAGGTTCCAGACAGGAGAGTGCAGCCAATTCGGACACCCTCCGAAGAGAGGTGACTGCTACAAGGAAAATAACCTTGCAGGACAGAAGTCGCAAGGAAACCGTCCGCAGAGGCTCGAAAGGAGAAGCCTGGAGCGCTGAGAGAACCAGGTTCAGGTCCCAGGGCGGTACCGGAGGCCGGTACGGGGGAACCGCGTGAGCCACGCCCTGAAGGAAGGTCTTGACAGGACCAAGGGGGGCCAGTGGGCGCTGAAACAAAATGGACAGCGCAGACACCTGACCCTTCAAAGAACTAAGACCCAGACCCTGGGCAAGTCCGCTCTGCAGGAAGGACAAAACGGTGGGGAGAGAAAAGCGGAGCGGAGGAATCCCTAGATCGGCACAGAACCCCAAATAGGTCCTCCAGGTCCTATAATAGATCCTAGAAGAGGACGGCTTACGGGCGCGGATCATGGTGCGGACGACGTCCGCAGAAAAACCCCTACGTGTCAGGACGGTGGTCTCAACAACCACGCCGTCAAACGTAGGGACCTTAAACGCGGGTGGAAGATCGGTCCCTGAGAGAGAAGATCTTCCCTGGCGGGCAGCGGCCAGGGCGCGTCTGCCAGGAGCAGCATGAGGTCGGCATACCAAGACCGGCGGGGCCAGTCCGGAGCGACCAGAATCACCGAGACGCCTTCCGCCGCGATCTTCCGAAGGACCTTGGGCAGGAGTGGGATGGGAGGGAATATGTATGGACGCGCGAAGCCTCGCCAAGGAAGAACGAGGGCGTCGGCTCCGCAAGCTCCCGGATCCCTGGCCCTGGACAGATAGGCGGGGACCTTGTGATTGAACTTGGAGGCCATGAGGTCCACGTCCGGTATGCCCCAACGAAGGCAAATGGCCTCGAATACCTCCGGGTGAAGAGACCACTCGCCGGGGTCGACAGTGGTGCGACTGAGGAAGTCCGCCGCCCAATTGTCCACCCCTGGAATAAAAATTGCCGATAGGGCCGGGACGTGAGCTTCCGCCCAACGGAGAATGCTGGAGACCTCCCTCATTGCAGCAGCGCTGCGAGTGCCCCCCTGGTGGTTTATGTACGCCACAGCCGTGGCGTTGTCCGATTGTACACGAACTGGATGACCCTTCAACAGATGAGTCCAGTGTCGTAGAGACAAAAGGGCCGCTCTCAGCTCCAGGACATTGATCGAGAGTTTGGACTCCAATGGAGACCAAATGCCCTGGACGGATCGGGGAGGAAACACGCCTCCCCAGCCCAAGAGACTGGCATCGGTTGTAACCACCAACCAGTTGAGTGGCAGAAAAGACCTGCCCAGAAGAGGGGACTGTAACCACCAGCGGAGAGATGACCTCACCGGAGGCGATAGATGGAAGGGATGATCCAGAGACTGCGGCGATTTGTCCCAGGAGGAGAGGATCGCCCGTTGGAGAGGGCGGGAGTGAAACTGCGCAAACGGGATCGCCTCGAAGCAGGCAACCATCTGCCCCAAGACCCGCATGCAGAAGCGGAAGGACGGTCGACGGTGGAGAAGGAGACCCCGAACCGCCCCACGGAGGATCAGACGTTTTTCCGAGGGAAGACGTACTTCCGCCGCTCCCGTGTCTAAAAGCATTCCCAGGAAGACCAGTTGTCTGGAGGGGGGAAGGGAGGACTTGGGGAAGTTGATGACCCAACCGAACCTCGTCAGAGTCTCTAGAGTGAGATCCACGCTGGCAACCGTTTGAGAAAGGGACGGAGCCTTGATGAGGATATCGTCCAAGTACGGTAGCAGAAAAACACCCCTGGAACGGAGTAAGGCCAAAACCGGGGCCAGGACCTTGGTGAACACCCGGGGGGCTGTTGCCAGCCCAAAGGGAAGGGCGACAAACTGGAAGTGGAGGTCCCCCACGGCGAACCGGAGGAAGCGATGGTGACACCGGGCTACCGGAACATGGAGGTAGGCATCCTGTATGTCGATGGAAGACATGAAATCTCCCTGCTCCAGGGAAGCCACCGCGGAACGGAGGGACTCCATCCGAAACCGTCGAAGGAGGAGAAAACGGTTGAGCTTTTTGAGGTCCAAAATGGGCCGCATGGAACCTCCCTTCTTGGGAACTACAAAGAGGTTCGAGTAGAACCCTTGGAACCTTTCCTCTAGAGGAACGGGGGTAATCACCCCCCTGTCCAGTAAGGCTTGAACGGCCGCGGAGAACGCAACCGCGCGTTTCGGGTCCCGTGGCAGGCGGGAGCGAAAGAACCGATCTGGAGGGAAGGATGCAAATTCGATTTTGTATCCGGAGCACACAATCTCGAGGGCCCAGGCGTCGGAGACGTGAGCCAACCAGACGTCCCTGAAAAGGAGGAGCCGGCCCCCCACCCGGGTGGGTGGGGGCGCGCCTTCAGGCAGAGGATTGCTTTGCTGCGGGTGTGCGGGCAGCCTGCGGCTTGCGCCAGGAGGGCTGCGCCCGAAAAAACGGCTTCCTATGCTTATCCTGGGGAGGAGCCGAAGCGGCAGCTGTGGTGGGAGCCCCAGAGGCCCTGCGGGAGGACCGAAAACGAGACGCACCAGGGCGTCCGCGGGGGGCGCCCCTGGCTTGGGGTTGAGGAAGATGGGTGCTTTTACCACCCGTGGCCTCCGAAATAAGTTCGTCTAGGCGGACCCCGAAAAGGCGGGAACCCGCAAACGGTAGCCCCGCCAAGGAACGTTTGGAGGCAGCGTCCGCTTTCCAAACCTTCAGCCAGAGCTCCCTCCTGACGGAAACTGCCAGGGCGGAGGAGCGTGCAATAAGGGCTCCCGCATCAAGGGAGGCCTCACAAACAAAATTCCCGGCCCGAACAATAAGCTGGGCCAGGGAACGCAGGTCCTGGATAGGGACGTCCGAGTCCAACTCCTGTTCCAGCTGCGCACCCCAAGCAGAGATTGCTTTCCCTGCCCAAGCAGAGGCAAAAACCGGTCTGAGAGCCGAACCGGAGGCAGCAAAAATGCCCTTAGAAAGGGTCTCCATGCGACGGTCCTCCGCTGACTGAAGAGAGGACCCGTCGGGAACAGGGATGGCCGTGTTCTTCGACAGCCGGGCCACAGGGGGGTCCACCTTGGGTGGGGAAGACCATGTGGCCACGACATCTGCTGGAAAAGGATAGCAAATGTCCAGCTTCTTGGGGCTGACAAAACGGGCGTCCGGTCGAGCCCAAGCCTTAGACACCACAGAGGAGAAATCAGAGTGGATTGGGAAGACTTTTGAGACCTGCCTGGGTCTGATAAATGAGACGCTAGCTGCGTCCGAGCTAGGGGGATCATCCTGCACCTTAAAGGTGTCACGAATATCAGAGATGAGTTGACCCATCGCTGAGGCTAGCTTGGACGGCAGGGCCGAGTCCATTTCCAAATCTGAAACCGCCAATTCACCTTCAGAGAGCGAATCCTTTGGGGAGGAGAGGCTCGTCTGGGTGTGCACGCGTGGCGGGGAGAGGGAGGCATCCGAGGAGGAGGCTCGCTCTACTCTAATACGCTTCTGAGAGTGCCTAGCTCGGGAGGGGTCACTAAAGGAGAGTGAACCCGCTGCAGCGGCAGAAGCGGTGGACCCGGAGGGCGCGACAGTAAGAGTGGCGTCCTGCGGGGTAGGCGGCCTGTCTATTAGGCGGCCCACGACATGAGTGAGGCTTTCCACGGCCTGGGACAGGGATCTAGCCCAGTCAGGCGGGTCAGAGGCAGCAGGGAGCGACACAGCGGGCGACTGAGGCTGCGGTGGAGCCCGACATGCAGTACAGTGCGGATCAGACTGCCCCCGGGGAAAGGGTTCCCTACAAGCAGTACAGGCATGGTACCAAGGCTTGGCGGCTGCAGAAGGGTCTGACATGGTGGAACAAAGATGTTGCACTTAAAGTGGGAGACCCCAAGGAAAGAAACGGAGATAACACTCAAGCGACAGTACTGTGGCACGGAGGGGGTTAAAAGTCCTACCAGACCCGGATGATGCAAGCGGCAGCGGTAAGGGGGAACAGACTGAGGAGGCTGTGGAGGAGAGGCAGCAACCGGCTTCGGATCGCACTGCAGAGAGGATTCCACGCAGCACTGTGCGATGAACCCGGAAGTAGCGGAGCGCATGTAGGAAGCTCCGCCCCCTCCCTGCCGCTCTGAAGCAGAGCCGCGCGCGCGCGGCAAAATGAACTTAACCCCCAAGGATAATGAAATGCCGGCCTGAAATGGCGCCGTTCACGCCAAGAAAGCGGCCCCCTCCGCGCCTGGATGTGGCAGAAGGCAGCGTCCCTGCCAAAGACTGCCCAGATAAACTCCCCTGCCCGGTAACGGTCCGATATCGGGGGGGGGGGAGGGGTGGGCGCACGATGTAGCAGTGGCCATGTAGTAACAGTGGCCATGGGAGCCCAGGAGGCCTGTAGCAGCGGTGGGAGGGAGGAAGGGGAGGCTGGAGCAGCCTGTCTCACCATACGCTGTCTTCACCCTCAATCCATCCAGCGGGGTCGCCCCTTCAGCTCCTGGCACCGCAGTGGCAGCAAGCCGGGGGAGGGACTTGGCGTGCGGGCGACCCTGAGCTGGCGGGACGCAGGGGAGCGAGGCTGCCCTGGTCCACCTTGTCTTCTGTGGGGGAGGCGGCAGTGCGGATTACCGGCACTGGCGCAACTCAACCCCGGGAGAAACAGAGGGGTCTAATGCGCCTCTGTTGTCCCTGTAAGTAGAAAAAAACCGAATTAAAAACAACAAATAACGTAAAAATAAAAAATCATAGGAAAACAACCCTGCATAAGCAGGGGGTGTCTTGCCTCCTTGGACACTAAGCAAAAACTGGCAGTCTCTTCTCCAGGCTGAAGGGTATAGCTGATGGAGGAGGGGCTTACAGCTTTCACTTAGTGTCACGCCTCCTAGGGAGCAGAGCTATACCCATGGTTTCCTGTGTCCCCCAAGGAATATGGGCGAGAAAGGTTGTATTCCCATATCAAAGCGATGGATATGCCACCACTTTATGGTCAGTGGGGGGCGGGGGTATGACCTCAGATTATGAGAATGATGGGGCAGCAGTGGGGCAGACTTTTCAGACGTTTCTTGCACAAGTGCATGGGGCCAGTTGCAGTTCCCTGCACATCGAGTGCCCATTTGCAGGGGCGCAGCCCTGTATCAGCTATGCCACAGGGTCAACCCCCCCTCCCACTGATCATATATTAGCAATATGCCATCACTTTATGACATCGGAATATCTCTTTGATCAATGATTAACCCCAATATCCCAGAGCTGAAAGGCTCGGCAGCCATCAACAGTTCTGCGTCATTATGGACGGTGAGAGTCTTACTTCTTTGCACTGGGGATGTGTTTCTTCATGTAGTCCAGGGCATTCTGTGTGATCCCCTTCTGGAGTATGAGATCTTTTAGCTGGTGGCCATTGCTGTTATTCTTAATGCCGGCGGCGATTTTACAGAAACAGTCCAGGAACACCTTGTCATCCGTGCAATGCTCATCATCATACCTGAGAGATGAAACAAGTGAACACCAGGGAACTTAGATGGGTTATATCGAATGTGGTAAAAACTCTGGACATGGCCTGGAAGACATGGGACGAGCTAAGGACACAAACAGGTGAAAAAATGTGATGTTCTATCTAATGGGGAGGTCATCACTAACGCCTACAGTGGAAAGTGGCTGATGACTGAAAGCAAGACTGCATACCTAAAGGAGTATTCCTGTTACTACAAGTTATTTCCCACCCACTAGATCGTATAGAACCGAAGAAGGTTGTAGCAGCACTTATGGTTAAAAATGACCAAAGGGTGGTGGTACCAGCCTGTAGAGCCCCCGTTATTCAAAATGCAGAGAGACCGCAGCAAGCAGAAGTCTTCAATTTAAAACGGATTTATTCACCAATAAAAAAAAGACCATGTAAGGTCGAAACGTAGCAATATTTTGGTGAATAAATCATAACACCTCTGCGTGCT
The DNA here is from genome assembly GCF_905171765.1 of Bufo bufo. NCBI lineage: Eukaryota > Metazoa > Chordata > Amphibia > Anura > Bufonidae > Bufo > Bufo bufo. The sequence goes on along the minus strand of NC_053389.1, from coordinate 46,595,553 downwards.
GCGGTCTACCTACTGGATAGGGAATAAGGGGATAAGTAGCTAATTGGTGAGGGTCTTCAACTCCAACATATCCCAAAATCAAAGGTCCCATTCCACCTTCCTAGCATAACAGAGGGTTAAACATGTGTTCTGCTGCTCCATTCATTCTTTATGGTACTGCCAGAGATAGGAGAGTACATGCAGCACTTGGCTAAATCTGGCAGCCCCATAAAGAATGAGTGACAAGAGTGGCGAGGATTACGTTGATCCATTAGGACAGGGGAGTGGGGTGCCCGTGTCTAGGCCTGACCACAGGTGGACAGGGGATAACCTATAGTAACAGGAATACCTCTTTAACTGCTAGTGTTGATACTCCCGTGGAGCAGCCTATATCAAACTTTCTATATTTCTAAAAGAAACAGAAAAGTTTCCCAAAAAAAAATCCTACAATAATAACGAGGCTTACTTCTCAAACGTGCAGTACGGCTTGAAGCGATCCACAAGAATCTGCATTTTTTCCATTTCTCCAAATGACAGGTATGGGATGATGCGTAGCAAACCCTGCAGCACGCTGGGATTCGATCGTACAAATGTACTATTGATCTGATCAAGCAGCATTACCAATTGATCCTTATCGCCGGTGAGCAATAGGTTACCCTGCAAAGAGGAGAAAGCAACAGGGGAAATAGTTACTTGTAGAGAGCAAGGCAAGCTAGTTCTCAATATTGCCATACAGCCCGCATTAACTTTACTGAGAGGCTGCAGCAGATCTCCATTGTAAAGGATGGTGGTGCCACCTAGTGGCAGAAAGAGGAATGCATTGCATCAACAAAACAAGAAGCTTGGAAATCTTGCAACTCATTTTACCCAAAATGAACAGCCTAATCTGCCTTGGATGCAAATACAAAAATTATACTCCCAAAAAGAGAAAAAAAAACATGGATCGCACATCCACAAGTTCTGGATGTGCACAATTTACATTGCTTTTCGCATAATTACTAGTATACAAACGCCACACTCCGCTAATGTATACAAGGTCATTTGTATAAACTCTTTGGTTGCTATGGGCAACTAAGCCAGTTCTACTTTACACCATAAGTGAACCCATCAGATTCCACCTTTCATTTTCTAATGGGTGCTGTCCAAAATGAAAGGTGGAATCTGATTGGTTGCTATGGGCAACTAAGCCAGTTCTACTTTACACCAGTTTGATAAATGACACCATCTACACATCTGTTCACATGGTGCAGTACTGTGCGGTTGCTGCTGTGGTGAGGCCAAGTGCCACGGGGGCCCAGTCTGACAGAAGGGTTGTTTTGGTGGTGGCTGCCATGTGGTGCTTTGCCAATTTAGAGTAGGTCCCACTCTAAAGAGGCAACCTAGACGTGGTGAGTGGGCTTTTGCACTTTGATCAAATTGTATACAAATGGCCTCATGTACAGTTAGTGGACTAAGGCGTTGTATGCTAGTAATTGTGCTTAGAAACAATGTAATACATAGCTTGTGGATATGCGACGCATGTTTTTTCTCCTTTTTGGAAGGATACATAGATTATATATATCTCCTCATTGCTATACTGCCCACACTGGTAAGGGCAGACCTTCGGCAGATGCAGTTAGAAGACTTTTACTTACTGCACAAGGGAGTACGAGGCCAAAATGATACAAGCCGCTAAAGTGTCCCTCAAAAGTGACTATCCTGCCCGACATGAAAGCATCATCGAGAGATGCCACTGCAAACCAGGCTGCATAGCTGCCAAGGTAATCATACAACACCCGGAAACTATTGTGCACAGGTCCAAAGAGTTAGAATAGCTCTGGCGTGATCCGTGCTGTGCACATCGTCAGACTGGGCAGAACACTGGAGACTTTTAACGTGTCTGATTTAAGGTCTATCATATATGCCAAACCTAAGTCTTAAGCCTCACCCCCCACAGGTTACAGAATATAGAGTGCCCCGTTTCCTCTCACCTTGTCCTCGCTCAGTGGCTCAGCATTGGACTCATCCAGTATGATTTCCATTATACTCAGCACTTGTTCGGCCACAGCGGCCCCGCCGCTATCTTTGCTCTCCTGCTCCGCCACCAGGGCCTGGAGAAAAAGAAGACTCTGTAAAATCAGTAGAGAGACCCCTCCAGATAGGATATATGTAGTCAGCAGCCTGTACCAGCCTTACCAAGTTCAGGGTGCCCAGCATTACATTCAGTGTGTTCATTTCAGGTTTCACCAGCTGCTGACGATTCACCTTCACCTTGACACAGTAGCTGAAAAGTTTTAGAAGGACCTGCAAACAAAGGACAGACACAACTCACCAGACGCTCATGTACATAACACACAGACTAGTACAAACCTAACTATGGCAGAAACAAGCAAATCTACAGTAACAGCTCAGACTTACTGTAAGAAGATGACGACCCTGCTTGAAGTCCTTGATACCAGCCAGACGGTTTAACATGCACTCGAGCCCGCCACATTGAGCCATTACTCCCGCCATCTTGTACACTTCCTCCTCATCTTCTTCCTCATCTATTAAAAATAAAAAAATACAAGTGACAATTTGTTTCCCCAGGCTGGTTAATAAACAGGTTAACATTTTACTATTCCGTCGCCTATAAACGTTACCTGTCGTTGAGTCTAAAGACTCAATGAATTCTTCTGTTGCGTCCCCTAGAAGACCCCTCATTCTGTAAATTATTCTCATCGGTTCACCCTGAAACAGTAAAGAAGGATGCAATGAGACGTCTTTATCGGTCAGGACACATTGGAAGTTGTTGTTCTGCAATGGAGGGGGGAGCAGAAGGTTGAAGTCTTATAGGGCAGTGTCTGATAAATAGGAAACCCAAACTAAATCTGAGGATTTAAGGATCCTAACCCAGTATGTGTGCACTGCACATCGGACTCCTGTTGTCCACTAAAGTAAATAAATATGGTGTGCTACGAATGACGTCAGTTTATATAGATGAGAATGAACCGTACCTCATTAGTCGGGCACCAGACCTTCTTGTACACCTCGGCCACCGGCAGGTCTAGGCTGATAATCTTATTATTCACCAGAAGCTGTAATAAGACACAATGATTAGCATATAGCTGCTCCGCCACATCTGCAATTTTTTAACTCTGCCACAATTGTTCCAATGTCTTAAAGCAGCAGTCAAACTATGATCAATAAAATCTTTTCAAAAGGGATTATCCAGCTTAAAATAAAACAAACAGCAGCAGTGAAATGGCGGCATATAGCATGTGATCACTGCGACCACTGTCCCCAATCATTGACACCTGAGGACAGCGATTTGCTGTAGACGTCAGGTGCCGTATAACGGAAAAAACTACAAAAACCTCCAATGATATATCACGCCCATGGGTCAATTACATCCAGACCCAAACACCCAAAAACCAATGGGACGCATATATAAAAAAATATATCAATTACCATCTTTATTGTTCAACAAAAAATATAAATGACGGAGCAGCTGGAAGAAAGAGACACGATGGAATATAGATACAGAGGACACAGCAAAGGGCATACACATAGTTATATTCCCCTGGACATAAATCACCCTATCTGTGGCGAAACCAACCTCGCCACTGGGTTTCGGAGGGGCCTGGCTACCAGCCTCTTGCCTCAGGATTATGGCCCATACTAACTTTAAAGGAGAAGACAGACCGACCGCACAGCTTAAATCTGTCTTTGGAATTGTATTTTATGTTATGTGAGGGTACCCAGATAGCTAATTTTAGTGTATTTGTGTATTCTGAGTGCCATTCACCTAATGATATGCACTCAGACTTGAGCTATCTGGGGCTATGTTAAATGTCTGTGTTTGCTGTGGGGGTGTGACATTGTGTGTTTGGGTGGTGATTTCTGTCCTGTTGTCCCCCACATCAGGGGTGGGCGATATGGCCTAAAATCTATATTGCGATATAATTTTAAGCATGTGCGATATGCGATATATATGGCAATATATTGTTTTCTATATTTGGGGGGCGTGTTTAAACTTTTTTTTTACTTTTTATTTAATAACTATTAGTCTCCTTAAGGGCTAGAACGTAGAACCCTTGTCATATTCACCCTAATAGAGCTCTATTAGGGTGAATAGGACTTTACACTCTCCCTGCTGCCCTGTGCTTTGTGTACACAGCAGCAGGGAGCTGATCCCCCTCCCCTAAACGGTGCCATCCCCAGATCCCCCCCCCCCCCCCTCAACGGTGCCATCCACAGATCCCCCCCCCCCCCCCTCAACGGTGCCATCCACAGATCCCCCCCCCTAACGGTGCCATCCACAGATCCCCCCCCCCCCCCCTCAACGGTGCCATCCACAGATCCCGCCCCCCCTCAACGGTGCCATCCACAGATCCCCCCCCCCCCTCAACGGTGCCATCCACAGATCCCCCCCCCCCTCAACGGTGCCATCCACAGATCCCCCCCCCCTCAACGGTGCCATCCACAGATCCCCCCCCCCCCCTCAACGGTGCCATCCACAGATCCCCCCCCCCCCCTCAACGGTGCCATCCACAGATTCCCCCCCCCTCCCCCCTCAACGGTGCCATCCACAGATCCCCCCCCCCCCTCAACGGTGCCATCCACAGATTCCCCCCCCCTCCCCCCTCAACGGTGGCATCCACAGATCCCCCCCTCCCCCCTCAACGGTGCCATCCACAGATCCCCCCCTCCCCCCTCAACGGTGCCATCCACAGATCCCCCCCTCCCCCCTCAACGGTGCCATCCACAGATCCCCCCCCCCCTCAACGGTGCCATCCACAGATCCCCCCCCCTCCCCTAAACGGTGCCATCCACAGATCCCCCCCCCTCCCCTAAACGGTGCCATCCACAGATCCCCCCCCTCCCCTAAACTGTGCCATCCACAGATCCCCCCCCTAAACGGTGCCATCCACAGATCCCCCCCCCCAAACGGTGCAATCCACAGATCCCCCCCCCCCCCCTCCCCTAAACGGTGCCATCCACAGATCCCCCCCCCCCTCCCTCCTCTAAACGGTGCCATCCACAGACCCCCCCCCCCCACGCTCACAGGAGTACATTTAAAAACTAATCAGTAACTTTAACTTTATTCATTGGTGATCTCTTTACTGGATACCTTACTAGGTCTTAGCTCCGATAACAGCAGGCAGTGCGGGGGGCGGCGCTCACTTACTGACGTCACGCGCCTACGCCACCTAGTGGGAGGAGCAGGCGCGTGACGTCAGTAAGTGAGCGCCGCCCCCCGCACTGCCTGCTATTACCGGAGCTAAGACCTAGTAAGGTATACAGTAAAGAGATCACCAATGAATAAAGTTAAAGTTACTGATTAGTTTTTAAATGTTCTACTGTCAGCGGCGTGGCCCTGTATATTCTGTCACCATGGGAACGCCTGGGGGTTAGAATATACCATCGGATTTGAGTTTTCACGCGCTCACTGAGATCGTGAAAACTCAATGATTTACGGTCAGTCCCTCCCCTCCTCCTCTTTTGTCATTGGTGGTCAGCGGCAGCCGCGCACAGTGGGGAGGGAGGGACTCTCTCCTCCACTGTGCCCAGTGTGCCGGCTCAGGAGAAGATGGTGCGCGCAGAGAGCGCGATCATATCGCGGTCCGGCGATATGCTCAAAATCCATATCGTGGCACAAATTTATATCGCATATCGCCTATATCGCCCACCCCTACCCCACATGTATATTGGCGATTTCCCTTTGTCCTGAGAGATAATTGAATTGCTCCTCGGGTGTCTCCAGGGCAGAGAGGAGGAAACCATGATGCATTGTGGGGATGTGTTGTGTCTGTCTATCCTGCAGTGCTGCATATCTGTCCTGTGTCTTCCTTCTGGTCCCCTAGGGGCGTGTCCACCAGATGGGGACCTGCATAAATACAGGCAGGTAGCCCTCAATAAAGTGTTCCTGTTTTACCCTTTATCATGTTGAGGCTGATGTTTGGGTAACTGATCGACGCTGGGGATTGCTATACGCTGGGAGATTTGCTATACTCCCCTGGCTATAACTACTAGCTCTTGTAAGAGCTGTTCCTGCTCTCGGATTTTAGGAGAGGTTCACCCACTGGAGCCTTGTCGTAGGTCCAGGGTGGGTAGGAGACGGCGAGACCTCAACCAAGCTTCGGCGGTTCGTGGGGTCTGCAGTGCGTACGGTGTCAAGTGGGGTGCTTGGAGTCCTCGGAAAGCACTAGGAGCATCCATTCAATGGAGGTACCCGGTCGGGGTGCCAGGAGATCCGTTACACTATCCAATCTAAAACACCTCACCTTTTGAGAGGTGAAACGCGTGCTGAGCTGCCAGCGCCTGGGGTAAGATCTTAGAAGAGGTGCATTATGTCGCAGGGTATGCTCTTTAGATACATGGAATTCCATCTTTGGGTTTAATTGTCCATGATTGGGTTTGCCTTCGTATATGTGTTGATTTGTACTCACGGTGTCACAGCAGAGCTACGTACTTGTAGCTGGTATATTATCATACTTCATAGTTAATAATTATGACACTGTGTGTATGATACAACACACTTGCTTATTGTGTATTTTACACGTATGGGAGGCATCCTAGTGAATGGTGGAGCCCTCATTATATATGCCCTGATATAAATATTATAGGTCTGTTGTTGAGAGGTATCTGACCACGTACTATTGTGTGACTCGGGACATGTTTTAGATTGGATAGTTATATTCCCCTGGACATAAATCACCCTATGCGTATGCCCTTTGCTGTGTTCTCTGTATCTATATTCTATTGTGTCTCTTTCTGCCAGCTGCTCCGTCATGTATATCTTTTATTGAACAATAAAGATGGTAATTGATATATTTTTTATATATGTGTCCCATTGGTTTTTTGGCGTTTGGGTCTGGCTGTATGATGGAATGCCACTGATGCCGTTCGTAAGCAAACAGCATCAGGACTACTGCACGTGAGTACAGAAAGGTTATTTTAAGACATTGTATAGGTTTCCAGAGATTGTTAATTAAACCCATTTAAGGCTACTTTCACACTTGCGTTGTTGTTTTCCGGTATTAAGACCCAGCAGAATATTTCAATGCCGGAAAAAAAAAAATTCAGTTTAGTCCTCATGCGTTCCGAATGGAAAGAGAACCGTCCAGGATGCATCAGGATGTCTTCCCAACGTTACGGCAGCATTCCGTTTTGTGACCGGACACAAAACCTCTGCAAGCTGCGGTTTTGTGTCCCATCATAAAAACGGCAAATAAATGATCCGGAGCTGAAAACAATGTAAGTCAATGGAGACGGATACGTTTTTTTTTCCGGTTTTGATTTCATACAACCGCCTCCTAATGGAATGGATGCATCCGGATGTGCTAAATCAAAATTGATTTGTTTAACACCGGTACAGAGATCCTCTGCCGGATCTCAATACTGGAATTAACAACCCAAGTGTGAAAGTAGCCTAAACTAGTTACCCTGTATTCATCAGGTTAGGGCATTTTTATTGTAATTTTCATCATTATTTCTACTACTGATATAATGTTACTAAATTTCTTACCAACCAGAAGCTCCTGATAAGATCATCTGGTAAAGTTGTCAGGCCACATGGACATTTTGGGACTATTAAAACTGAACTAGTCATCACTGTGTGGGGTGGACTGTCCAGTGATGGGGTCATAGGGCATTCTGTTTAACAAGCACCTAAACATGCTGCCCAGTGTTTTGGTGTCACAACTCCCCACAGGGGCACAGCAAAGTGTCAGATATATTGAGCAGAAAAGGAATCAATATTATAAAAGCCTTTATACAAATTATATTTAAAGATGGGTATATGGGCATTCTGGTAGCCATCTTGTCTTGTGAAAGGGCAGTGTGAGTTCGAGCTTTCTCAAGACAGAGAATCACTAATTAAAAAGTTAGGAATGCTTGCATAAACCATTCCCAGGTCGTAAATTGAAGGGGGGAGGTAAAGAAGTACCATAAAACATGCAGGCCAGTCGTTGAAAACAATGGACTGAATGTGTTAAAGTTAATTTTTTTCCATCCCAATTAATAGAAGGGGATCAATTTTATATTCATTGTATGGAGTATATAGCTATAAAGTGATTGTATTGTGCATTATATATTTTATACTATATGTTATGTTCTAAGAAACTGAAATCAATTAGAATTCATTATTGATAATCAAAATATATTTATGGTGTATAGAATTAGGTGAGGTTTCCTATGTGTGTGAACAAGAATGGTTGAAGTAGGGCTGCAGTAAACTAATATTTTAGTAATCGAGTATTCTATCGATTTCCCGATTCATCGAGTAATCTAATAAGAAAAACCTTCTAAAAATAACGTACGCAATTACGTTTTTCTTTATAAAAACAATATTTTTATTTCTTACAGTGGTGGTATGGTATAGCAAATATTTATGCCAAGTTGGCTGTATAAAGTTATTGGTTTGGAGGGGTTAATGGAAGCACCTTGGCAATGGGCATGTATAAAGTTATTGGTTTGGAGGGGTTAATGGAAGCACCTTGGAGGTGCCTTCATTAACCCCTCTCTAAACCAATAACTTTATACATGCCAGGGTGGTGCCTCCATTAACCACTCTCCATCTGCCTTTCAATATCAATTTACAGTGAGTGCCCCCGATTCCCCCCTGGCGTGCCTCTGGTGCTGTTAACTTAAATTACCTAATGGCACTGGCACTAGTGAGGAGGGCGCAGCCACAGACACATGGAGTCCGAGACCGTCTTCATCCCAGCATGCACTGGGACCTTACGTCACACACACATCATTAGCCAGCGTGCTGACTGCGTAATGTGCAGTTGCGCACATACATCAAGTCCTGCCTGCAGGGCGGTGCCATCTCTCTGGACTCCGGAGGACACGGAGCGGTGAGTGAGACGCTTCATTTCACTCCGGCTCCGTGATCATGTCATGTAAACGATTACTCGATGCAGGGAAACTGCATTGAGGATTTTTTTGACTCGATTTAATCGAATTATTCGAAGAATCGTTTCAGCCCTAGGTTGAAGTTAATTACCACATGTCTGTGGAATGCACAGATAAGGAGATAAGTGTCCTGTGAAAGTTGTTTTAAATCGCATATCGTTCTAGTAGACTGGATGTCTGACAGTAGTAAGCCTAAATGCCTTAACTATATTTATAACATGTTACCAGACCGTCAAAGGTTATCTTTTTGTCAAATTAAAAGAAAATAGAAGAATTGACTTGTAATTACACCAACTGTTACATAGAACCATAGTGCCCCCTTGTGGTAGAGTTGAAGTAAGAAAAAGGGGATGATATAATACGAAATGATGTCATAGTCACGTGGAAGACCAAGTCAAGCCCCTTTTCATAAGAGCGATAAAAGATAGTATGAGGGGACACAGGGGGGAGGCCACTACAACTAGAAGGAAAGAAAGCCATTACAACACCCAAGAAAAGGCACACAAGATAGAGGAAAGATCAGAGCAAAAAGAAGACTTGACCTGACTTCATTGCTGAACCTTGACGCTGATTTCTTCCAGACAGATTAATCCTGAATAACTGGTATAGTATACATTTTCTTCTGTATATTAGGCAACTGATTGCCATATACACATATATTTATTTAAATAGACCATATTGTTATTTGTAGGATCTAGATTGATTGGAGATAATTGTACCTGCAGCATCAATTATGTCTTTCCAATCTAGGGAGATTAATCTATACAATTTTATATCTACAATTGTGTGATCTCCAGAGAACTGATTGTAGTTCTAGTCAGATGGTCTAATTGAATTGATATATATTAAATCACATGGTGAAAGCCTAACTTTGAATCAGAAAAATCTGTTCGCTGTGAGAAATCAAGTGTCAATTTTAAGTTTTATTTCGTTTCTGTTATTACTAAGATACTAGTTTGATTATATCTATATCCTATAGGTTATTTTGTCTTCTTGATTGCATATAATTGATTATTCTTTAAAATGCCACCAATTTGATGATATATTATATATTTTTTTTTATTGCACTGAAATATTATTAATAAATATATGTATATTTTGTATACAACTGTCTTCCTTTTGTCATCAACTTAGCACAGATCACGAGCTCTTGTTAGCTTTTTATTTGTGGAAAACAAGTTGGAATCTCCTCCATTATAGATCCTAACTTGTTTACATAAATTAATTAAACTGTTTATCAGAGCAGTATAAATATTCTGACAAAAGGTGAAGGTTTAGGGGAGCAAGCCTCCCAGAGTGTATAGGAGTCTTCATTGAACCTTTTGTATTACTATGTGTCAGTGCTGCAAACTGGTTCCAGTGACGTTGCAACATTGATGGAAGCTTTTAGGCCATTTTTAGATGTGATTTGCTGCAGATTTACATAACAGCTTATGTTATTTACTTACCTCCATCCCACTGTCGTCCTCTAGCAGGGCCACAAGGTCACAATCCTGGCAGATCTTATTCTTGATGTCTCTCATTAGAGGCCCAATTCCTGGCTCGTTGCTGCTGTATGGGTTCCCTGGCATTCGGCCCTGGAGGAAGTCTTCTTGCTGGGGGTCTTTCTCCAGAGTTACAAAAAACTCTGTCACTTCATTCTCCTCCTGATGAGAGGACTCAACACAATCAGTTTACGTATTACTGTGACAAACAGATATTTCACTGAAAAGTAATGTATTGGTGACCATGTAGTTACTATTATCACTCACGGGGTATATGATGCTGCAGAGCCTCTCAAATATAAAGACTGGCGTTCTGTAATCATCCAGGCTATACCGCTTGGCTGTCTCAATGCAAACCGCCATGAAAGCCTTGGTTTCTGACTCGGTACCTGCAGAAAGGAAAGCGTCAAAATTGCTTCTAGTGAAGGTGGATTATACCCAGACACCCCCAGACACTTTGTAATGGAACCACCAGACCGCAATTACTTCTCTGTGTGATGATATAGAAGCCCCAAAATTATAATAAACCTGCAGAATTCCTAATCATGAAAGTACATTAGCTGACACACAAGGAGAAGAGTGAGTGCTTACCAGTAGTCATGTCCTCCAGCATCTCCAGGAGCATGTCCTGGGTCTCATCAATCAGTTTGGTTCTCTGCACCACCAGCTTTCGAAGACAGAGGTATCCATTAAGCACAGTGCCAACCAGACGGCTCTTGAAGTGACGCTTGATGGATTCCACCTCCACAAATTCAGAGAGGAGACCTGAGGACCAGGAGACAAGAGGTCTTGAATATCAAATATTAGGCAGGCAATGGTGAAACCCTATTAAGTCATTTCAATGTAATTGGGAGGGCCCCCAAGAGTCCCACCTTCCATAATCAAAAGGAGGGCCACTGCAAACAGTGGTTCTCAGTCTGAAGGACAGAGCAAGTAGAATATCAAAGATGAATCTATTGGTTTCAATGGGATAAATGGAAAGCACTACGTTTTGAGTTTTCCTGTAGATAACAGTCACTCAAAGGGGATCCCATCAATAACCCCCTTAAAATCTCCTCTTCATTGAGGAGGAAAAGATACGCAGCTATCAAAACATCCAACAGATAAGACTACCACTGCAAGATATCACAAAATTTTACCTGTGAGACTCTTCAGAGCATATCCCTGCTGTAGATCTGTACTAAGAGTCGCTTCTTCTAACGCCAGCAGACGTGCGATTTCCTAAAGGAGAGTCCACACAGTCATATATAGGAAACCTATGCATCTCTTAGATGACTCAAGCGTGGAGTTTTTATCTACTTTGCACTTGGGATCACAAGAAATGGCATCAGGAGGAAACGTATGATGAAGGCAGCCATATAAACAGCAGACATAGAAGGGGTGATGGGACTGAAGCCTAATGCACCAGACTACAAGTGGTGGCACTATGGCTACATTCACTCAACAGTTTTAGGCTACTTTCACACTTGCGTTCGGGGTTCCGCTTGTGAGTTCCGTTTGAAGGCTCTAAAATGCACAACAACAAGCGGCCCCGAACGGATCCGTACGGCCCCAATGCATTCTGAGTGGATGCGGATCCGCTCAGAATGCATCAGTCTGGCACCGTTTGGCCTCCGTTTCGCTCAGCAGGCGGACACCCGAACGCAGCTTGCAGCGTTCGGGTGTCCGCCTGGCCGTGCGGAGCCAAACGGATCCATCCAGACTTACAATGTAAGTCAATGGGGACGGATCCGTTTGAAGTTGACACAATATGGTGCAATTTCAAACTGATCCGTCCCCCATTGACTTTCAATGCAAAGTCAGGACGGATCCGTCTGACTAACTTTTAGACTTAGTTTTTTTTTTCTGAAATATAATGCAGACGGATCCGTTCTGAACGGATACCATCGTTTGCATTATAGGAGCGGATCCGTCTGTGCAGATACCAGACGGATCCGCTCCGAACGCAAGTGTGAAAGTAGCCTTAAAAGGCACTGATGCCTTTCTCAAAAACGCATGTTAAAAATTGTCCCTTCTAATTGTATTTAGTCAAATTGGACAAAACGGGACATGTGCTATTTTTTGATGGCCAGGTGAATAACCCCCATACCATTCAAACGGTCATGTAACGGCAGCCGTGTGAACGTAGACTTAAGCTCATATAATAATGTCATCAGCTTTCCGCACATGTTAAGCAGGAGTGACATCCATTACCTTAGTGATGAGATTTCCAACATATGGCAGCACGCCGCGTGCTGCCAAATAGATCTTCCAGTGAGCGGGCTTGATAAGTTTCTGATACAAGGCTAGATATTCAGCTGCACATTCCCCAGCGAGACTTAGTTCATCCAAATAGCTGAGAAAAAGCAATATATATCAGTACAGGACCTGCCTCATACATTACATAACAAATGTTCATTTATCCCTTGACAGCCACCTGGTGAGAAGATCCAGGACCTGCTGTCTGCGGCTGGGAAAGGTTGCCAATGCCTCAACAATGGTGCACGCTGCCTGACGAGCGGCTTGTGTGGCCGGGGTGAATAACACCTGTGATGAAAGGCAAGACAACAAGCAGTTAATACTAAAGATACAAGACAAACACTGATCTAAAGAGGAGGGAAGCCCTGCGGTATCCCCGAACAAGCAGCGGAGGTCTGCAGAGGACGCTCTCTCACCTGTCTTAGCCAATTGTTGTGTCCCAGTTTGAGATCGAGAGGGGTTGTCCTTTTGCCTTTCTTGCTCAGGAATTGTTTCCACTTCCATACGTACTTCTCTTGCAGGTACATCTGTCTGAGCTCAGCTTTGCTTGGTGTGTTTCCACTGGTGTCTATTCCTAATGAAGAAAAAAATAACAGAAAAATAAATAAATTACGATTCTTCTTCTGCTCCCCTACAAGACTCACTGATACAGTACTTCAGCTACATTAGTTTAGAAAGAGCAGCAAAAACATGACGAGCGCAGTAATGCATAGTAAACAACACAAATGATCCCATAGGCATTCACTACACTGTAAAATCTGTGCACATCACTATTTAATACACAAGCTCTTAATAAAACAATGAAACCTCACCCAGTGATTGCCAATTGCAGGTTTAGGCCTCTTTCACATGAGTGAGTTCCACGCATTGGACTCTTATCGTGTGTCAGCTGGTGCACCCGCCCTGACCTCCCAGCACTGACGGGGCCCATGGCATTATATTGATTTATGATGCTAGGCAATCCTTCCAGTTCTGAAATGTATTGTATAACACTGACACAATGCGGTCAGTGTTATACAATACAGTCCAGAAGTGTAAGGGTTACATAGCATCATAAATCAATATAATGCTATGTGACCTGGTCAGTGCAGGGAGGTCAGAATGGGTGCTCTCGCTGACACACACTGCAAGTCCAATGCCAATGCGTGGAACTCACTCATGTGAAAGGGGCCTTATACAACCCCACTGGTGCCATAAATAAACAAAATCCATATACAACTAGGTGAAATTCCACTGACTTGATATGCTTAGGTTAAAAATTATGCTGTGAAGGTGTGTGCTCCACGTAAAGTCAGCCATGAAAATGGATTTTAAGGTGGTTATTGTACCCCGGACCGACTGCATGCAATGTATCCATCTTCACCGCCTTTCTGCTGGAGGCAGTGTAGGGCAAGGGGGTCTCTTTACCATATTCTGTGGTGTCGCCCTGTGATCCAGCCATTGTGGACTCAGCTTACTGGGGTGGAGACGACCCTCCCACTACAGACAGATCTATTATTTATTCACATGCACCGCTTGCCCCAGGGCACTACAACCTCTCATATGCAGAAACCTCATCAATTCCCAAATTTTGGTGGCCAGTTGACGCCATCCTTAGATGAGATCATTGCAGTGATCAACACCACACACTCATATGAGAGGTTGTTCGCTATAGGCCAATCGAGGTACTCCAGATAAGAGGAGGTTTGGAGGTCCTGAAGGGCTCACAATGCCTTTCTGCTTCCTTGTATGGTTTCTTCTACCTATTCTGATGGGAGCCTTGGTATGTCTCAATAGGATAATTAAAGTATTGATTGTACACTGTGGTCAAATATTCGTGTTTTTTTTGTAATTATTATTGTGCTTTATTCTTTGTAATATGTCACTCATTTGGGATCGTTGAAGAAAAATAAATTATGCTGTGGACTCAGGCATGTTAGCACCAAAATCTGCAATAAAATTTGCATGTGTAACATGCCAAAGCGGTCACTCTTTTCAGTGCAAAGAATAAAATCTGCAATAATGATTCATAGCACTGCTCCAACAGATATGAAAAACCACATCAATCAGACAAATCCCCCTTCACTTACATTGCAGAGTACTTGTTGAGGTGGATACCAAAATTAAGCAACTACACAGTGTGTGAATCTAGCCTTACAGCATCTTACCTCGGGCCGGCAGACATTTCTTCCAGGCTTCATATGATGCTTTGTGATCCCTCTTAAGCCAGAGCTGGGCCTGTGCATGTATTTCATTGCTGTAAGGCTTTACTGTAGTTAACGCCTCCATTGGAACATCCTAGAATACCGACACAAAAGAGGCAGAGGTCTCAGAAGGTGTGCTGGAATTACAATGAAAGGGGCCCCCCATAGAAAAGCAGAGGAGTTGGCCTTACCTTATTCTTCTTGCTGGTGGGTGTTGGAGGTTTAATGAGCTTCTGCAGGATTCTCAGGCACATTAACGTAATGTTCTCCACCACGACAGGGGTCTTGATGTTGACAGCCATCAGGAAGAGACTGAGCGCTGTAAGCAATGGAGGACAGGTTTAAATATATACAGAGTACAGGGCACTGTATATAGGACAGCCTAACACAGAACTATAGAAACTGGAACACAGACCCCGATCTCAATTACAATTAGGGTCCATTCACACATCCGTATGTGTTTTGCGGATCCGCAAAACACAGACATCAGCAATGTGTGTTCCGCATTTTGCGGACCGCACATTGCCGTCACTAATAGAAAATGCCTAATCTTGTCTGCAATTGCGGACAAGAGCAGGACATGTTCTATTTTTTTCTGGAACGGAATTGTGGACCCGGAAGTGCGGATCCGGACAGCACATAGTGTGGCCCCATAGAAATGAATGGATCCTCAATCCCGTTCCGCAAAATGCGGAACAGAATTGCGGACGTGTGAATGGAGCCTTAGGACTGCTCTAATATCCATGGGGCACAAAAATCTCCACAAAACAAACCACATCTAAAAGCTATTATCTGATTATTCTTACACTTAAAGGGGTTGTCTCACTTCAGCAAGTGGCATTTATCATGGAAGCAAAGCGAACATAAGGCACTTACTAATGTATTGTGATTGCCCATATTTTCTCCTTTGCCGGCTTCATTCATTTTTCCATCACATTATACACTGCTCGGGTCCATGGTTACGACCACCCTGCAATCCAGCAGTGGTGGCTGTGCTGTCACACTATATGAAAAGGCGCCAGCCTCTCTGGTGGCTGGGAATGTGGGAGCTTTTTCCCCATAGTCTGCAAGAACGACCACTGCTGATGGATTGCAGGGTGGTCGTAAACCCTGGAAATGAGCAGGGTATAATGTGATGGAAAAATGAATCAAGCAAGCAAAGGAGGCAACATGGAGAATCACATTAGTAAGTGCCTTATATTAAGGGGGTTGTCTCACTTCAGCAATGCCCTTTATCATGTGGAGAGAGTTAATACAAGGCACTTACTAATGTATTGTGATTGTCCATATTGCTTCCTTTGCTGGATGGATTGATTTTTCTATCACATAATACACTGCTCGTTTCCATGATTACGACCACCCTGCAATCCAGCATCGGCGGCCGTGCTTGTACACTATAGGAAAAAGCACCGGCTTATGTGCGCTGTTATTGTCATGGCCACCAGAGAAACCATCACTTTGTTCTATATTGTGCAAGCCCTGGATTGCAGGGTGGGTGTAACCATGGAAACAGGAAGCATATAATGTGATGGAAAAATGGATAACGCTAGCAAAGGAAGCAATATGAATAATAACAATGCATTAGTAAGTGGCTTGTCTTAACTTTCTCTACATGATCAATGCCATTTGCTGATGTGAGACCCCTTTAACCTAAAATTCTGTATTAATGTTGGGATACCAAATGTCCTCTGTTCATGTGCTGTAATACGTACCGCAGCGCAGACGAAGCTCCCAGCAGTTGTCCTCCTTGGATATAGAATCGGTAAGCAGCAGCATCTCATACTGCAGACTACTGGCCTGGAATAGACATTAGAATTACTGAAAACCATAATAGGATTAGAAAATCAATACTTGTAAATTAATTTAATAGAAGCAATGGATACTAAATGGTCAGGCATCAGCTACTGAAGCAGCATTCATGGCTAGTGCAGTTAAAACCTTTTAGGCTACTTTCACACTGGCGTTTCTGGGTCCGCTTGTGAGATCCGTTTCGGGGTTCTCACAAGCGTCCGAAAACGGATCAGTTCAGCCCTTAATGCATTCTGAATGGATAAGGATCTGCTCAGAACGCATCAGTTTGGCTGCATTTGGTCTCTGTTCCGCTTTTGAGGCAGACAATGCAGAGCCAAACCGATCCGTCCTGACTTACAATGTAAGTCATTGGGGATGGATCCGTTTTCACTGACACAATATGGTGCAATTGAAAAAGGATCCGTCCCCCATTGACTTTCAATGTAAGTCAGGACGGATCCGTTTTGACTTACTTTTTTTTTTTAAAGAAAAATGCAAACTGATCCGTTCTGAACGGATACAAGCGTTTGCATTATCGGTGCGGATCCGTCTGTGCAGATACAAGACGGATCCGCACCGAACGCAGGTGTGAAAGTAGCCTCAATTAGACAGAGGAATTTGGGATAATGCTGAATTTCATTAAGGGGTTCTTAGGTTAACCCCCTCTCCTTTGGATAGGGAATAACTAGTTGATTTCTGGGTGTTCGATTGTTGGGACACCCAAAAATCACGAGAACGGGGGTCCAGTTACAATGGAGAGCCAGGTCGAGAACGCGCCCTTCAGCTCCATTGATTCTCCATGGGAGTGCCAGAGAAAGCCGAGTGCTGAACTCCTGCTGTTCCATCAGAACTTGGAAACGGACCCCCCCCACCTCGTTCTCATGATCGGTGGGGGTTCCAGAAAACATGCACAACCCCTCAATTATCAGAACCAGATTTTTATAACTTCAGATACGTTCTATGACGGCCCAATAGTCTAGAACATCTTATAACTGGGTATGATGTAAACGTTAAAGAAATTTTACTGTAATACCAAAAACTGAACAGACTTAACTTCCATTAATAAGGCCTCACACTTGCGTTGTCCGGATCAGTCGTGTACTCCATTTGCCGGAAGTGCCCGCCAGATCCGTAACACCGCAAGTGAACTGAAAGCATTTGAAGACGGATCCGTCTTCAAAATGCGTTCAGTGTTACTATGGCAGCCAGGACGCTATTAAAGTCCTGGTTGCCATAGTAGTAGTGGGGAGCGGGGGAGCAGTATACTTACAGTCCGTGCGGCTCCCAGGGCGCTCCAGAATGACGTCAGAGCGCCCCATGCGCATGGATGATGTGATACATGCGATCACATGATCCATGCGCGTGGGGCGCCCTGGCGTCACTCTGGAGTGCCCGGGGAGCCGCACGGACGGTAAGTATACTGCTCCCCCGCTCCCCACTACACTTTACCATGGCTGCCAGGACTTTAGCGTCCCGGCAGCCATGGTAACCATTCAGAAAAAGCTAAACGTCGGATCCGGTAATGCGCCGAAACGACTTTTAGCTTAAGGCCAGATCCGGATTAATGCCTTTCAATGGGCATTAATTCCGGATCCGGCCTTGCGGCAAGTGTTCAGGATTTTTGGCCGGAGCAAAAAGCGCAGCATGCTGCGGTATTTTCTCCGGCCAAAAAACGTTCCGGTCCGGAACTGAAGGCATCCTGATGCATCCTGAACGGATTTCTGTCCATTCAGAATGCATTGGGATAATCCGACGACGGAACTCTATGCCGGTAGAAAACAACGCAAGTGTGAAAGAGTCCTAAGTCCTATTAAATGTTTTCTCTGCACAGTGCTTACTTAGGGGAAAAACCAAAAGGTGCTGTAGCTCCTTTATTTTTGGGGTTGCACCATCACTCATCTGTAAGTTATCCCACCAGTATGTCATTTAGGAGTCTTTTATACGGGTCTATGATCAGCCGTAGAAACCTCCATAAGTTTTTTGTGTCCGGAAAAATGTTTGCTTGTTGCCAGCACATCTGCTCACGTACACGAGAGATGTGCTGCCAACATAATGTAAAGTGTATGAAAGGAAGGGGGTATGAGCTATTGCATTAAAGGTGACTTGTTCAAAACCTTCCACAATCACTGGACAGTGAAAATTCAAGTAATGACAAGCAGTGTCTGACCTGCATGTTGTCAACAGTTGCTTGTGCTGGGCAGAGTCTATTTCATGGGAAATAGTTAATGAAGATAAAGGGGCAGACTTACCAAATCTGGATTTGCCCAGTGTCCTTTAAGGGCTGTTGACACTTTCCCAATAATTAAGTCATTCATTTGCTGAGTGGCTTCTGGATTGTCCCTGTAAGATGGACCAAAATATAATGTAATCCATCATTAAGAATACGACTAAAAACTGAAGGACAATGCCAGATATAATCCTACCTGGTTAGCAGGCACATGACCTGTCGCACCTCATCACGCATGGATGCAGGGCCACGCCGCAGATTGTAATCAAACAGTTCTCGTATAAGTCCTTGAGATACCAGGATGTGGCGTATGGTGCTGTTAGTAGCCAGAGCACGTAGCAGAGTTATACAGTGCTCGGTCACAGCGGACGCGCAGCCGTAGCACTTCGTGGAGGATGTATGGCCGCATCCGAGCACCGATAAGGCTCTGTACTGACTAGCAGTGAAGGTGGGCGGCACAGTGGTGCGGGACGACCTTGTGGCGGCTTCTCTCTGCTGCAGATCATACTCCAAAAGCTCCTTCCGGGAGGCAAACACTTTCTGAATAAAAAACAAAAACAAATCACAATCAGAAAATTGCCCAAGCGTATAATATAGAACTAAAAGTAGCTAATAAAAACTACAAGCACACGACAGTGAAAAATGGGAGGTGTGATGGACAGTTTCTCGTTAATGTCATTGGGGGTACACAGCGCCATGGGTATACACCCAGCTACCACTAGGAGGCGACACTAGATATGAAAAAGGTTGGCTCCGCCCAGGTGGGCTATACCCTCTCCACAGACACTAGGATAATCAGTTTTATATAGTCTAGTGTCCGTAGGAGGCAGACATGACCTGCTCTTCTCCTGCAGGTCTTGCTGCTACTTTTTTCTTTATTTCTTCTCTTCACTTTACAGGTGCAGGTTTTATCCTGCAGCAGGGGGTCTTCATCGTGGAGGTCCACTTTAGTAGCACCCCCTGCGGGCACGTACCTAGTCGGTCACTCAGTCCCCCATTATTGCATTCGCAGTGGAGTACCGGTAATCCCACTCTAGTGCGAGTTTACCGAAGGCACCCTAGTTAGGGACTCCTTCCCTCCCATCCATCCATTGGGGTCCCCTCCCCCCTGGCCGCCCTTCCCTTTCTCGGCCTCCTAATTACTCTAGTCCCCAGCTTGCCTGGACTAGACAGCGCCAGTTCCCGCCTTTTTCCTGGCATCCAAGATCTCTGTGTGGCTCATTTTCTCTCTATATGAGGGTCGCTATGCCCCCGGCATCCTGACTAGGCCAAACTCTTTCCCGACAATTTTTCTGGCTTCCCGTTTTTTTTTTCTAGGGGTGTTGCCTTCCTCATGGCCTTCTAGATGTCTGTCCTTCACTGTCCAGTCCTGCACAGAATTTCCGGTGGGAGGATGAGATGTCCTTCTTCCCAGAAGGTGCTTTCCCCATCTTCACAGTGCCTTCGCTCGCATGTAGTGTCATTTGTGGGATGTATTATCTTTGGCCACTGTTCGGTGGTTCATGTTGTGGCAGGTCCCCTTGCCCTCCATCCCTCCCCCTGGGTTGCTTCTGTTCCTGAAGTGGCTGGGGGTTGCTGTGCTATCGGACTGGCTGGCCTGCATGCGGTGACCGGATCCTGGGCTCAGTCGGGTTACCCTAAACTCTGTTCAGGGGTCACCTTCTCCCCGCGTGGGTCCCTCACCTCCACCGTAGCCTGTGCCCATTCTCAGCTATGATGATATTATGGCGCTCTTCCCTGCCCTCATGCGGCAGCATCAGCCCCCCGGGAGTCCTTTGCTTCCTGCCTCGTTCCATATCAGGGGGCAGAGTCCAATAGCGGCCTAGGGTCTCTACTGAAAGTCCCATCCTGGGAGGAAATCAGGATGCAGGGCATGAGCGGGACCTAGGACTGAGAGAAACGCCTCAGGTTTCTTCTGCCTCCTCAGGGAACTCCTCTAAACCGATTCTGACTCGGAACAGAGCATCAGGCGGTCTTCCACGGTCCACCATACTGAATCTCTCTGGGTGGTCAAAGACAATTGTCCACTGAGGAACCTCTCCTCTCCAGGGTTGGTATCCCCCCCATTAGTGGATTTTCAGATGGCACTCCCCTGGTTGTACAGGTAATTATCCACACAGGTAAGTCAGCTTGCCGCCTCTCCAGTGGGTGGTGCTTTACTTGCCACCGTGTTTAGCACGCCGACACACCTATGTGGTGTCCCAGGTAGGTACGCCTTCCCCTTCAAAGGGGGGTACTTGTACCACTGCCAAATGCTGTATCCGGCAGACTTTCCTAGTTCCAATGCATCTCCTTTTCAGCTGGAGTAATTTCATTATTACCAGGGGCTATATTCAACACACCCTCCTAGTCGGAGAGTGCTCCAGGCCACCGTATTACTTCTCCAGACGCTGTAGCCAATACACCATCCTGGGGATAGCGTGCACCACGCAACCACATTACTGGGTCACTGTCACTAGTGGAGTACCTCAGGGGTCAGTATTGGGCCCTATTCTCTTCAATATATTTATTAATGATCTTGTAGAAGGCTTGCATAGTAAAATATCAATTTTCGCAGATGACACTAAACTGTGTAAAGTAATTAACACTGAAGAGGACAGTATACTACTACAGAGGGATCTGGATAGATTGGAGGCTTGGGCAGAAAAGTGGCAGATGAGGTTTAACACTGAGAAATGTAAAGTTATGCACAGGGGAAGGAATAATGCAAGTTACCCGTACATACTAAATGGTAAAACACTCGGTAACACTGACATGGAAAAGGATCTAGGAATTTTAATAAACAGCAAACTAAGCTGCAAAAAACAGTGTCAGGCAGCGGCTGCCAAGGCCAATAAGATAATGGGTTGCATCAAAAGGGGCATAGATGCCCGTGATGAGAACATATTCCTACTACTTTACAAATCACTGGTCAGACCACACATGGAGTACTGTGTACAGTTCTGGGCTCCTGTAAACAAGGCAGACATAGCAGAGCTGGAGAGGGTCCAGAGGAGGGCAACTAAAGTAATAACTGGAATGGGGCAACTACAGTATCCTGAAAGATTATCAAAATTAGGGTTATTCACGTTAGAAAAAAGACGACTGAGGGGAGATCTAATTACTATGTATAAATATATCAGGGGGCAGTACAGAGATCTATCCCATCATCTATTTATCCCCAGGACTGTGACTGTGACGAGGGGACATCCTCTGCGTTTGGAGGAAAGAAGGTTTGTACACAAACATAGAAGAGGATTCTTTACGGTAAGAGCAGTGAGACTATGGAACTCTCTGCCTGAGGAGGTGGTGATGGTGAGTACAATAAAGGAATTCAGGAGGGGCCTGGATGTATTTCTGGAGTGTAATAATATTACAGGATATAGCTACTAGAGAGGGGTCGTTGATCCAGGGAGTTATTCTGATTGCCTGATTGGAGTCGGGAAGGAATTTTTTATTCCCCTAAAGTGAGGAAAATTGGCTTCTACCTCACAGGGTTTTTTTGCCTTCCTCTGGATCAACTTGTAGGATGACAGGCCGAACTGGATGGACAAATGTCTTTTTTCGGCCTTATGTACTATGTTACTATGTTACTCCCTTATCAAGCGGAGTACCTGCACCATCTTCAGATGCTATAGCCATTTCACCTGCCTGGTACTAGTGTGCACCATGTGGCCACATTAATCCTTTATTAGGTGAAGTACCTGTACCATCTCCAGAGGCTGTAGACATTATACCTGTCTGGTTCTAGTGTGCACCATGCAGCCGTATTTCTCCCTTATCAGGCCAAGTACAGATGCCATAGCCATTAATCCTGTGTGCTTTTTTTTATTTTTTTTATAAATTCTCTTTATTGATTTTCCAAAACCTATATCTCTCATCATATTGACATGTTAACTTATTAAATATTAACAATTAAATCAGTTATAGTGTACATATTTACACCCTACCTCCCCCTCACCTGTCTGCTTTTAGTCTGCACTACACAACGTATTACTCCTTTATTAGGTAGAGTACCTGTAACATCTCAAATGCTGTAGCTATCACACCTGTCTGGTTTTAGCGTGCATCACGCAGTCATATTACTCCTTTATCAAGCGGAGTACCTCTACCATTTCCAGATGCTGTAGCCATGTCTCCACTCTCATTATAGTGTGCACTATGCAGCCAGATTACTCCCATTCTCCGGCGGATTGTACCCTATTGGTACAATCTGTGGCCCGTACGGCTCCTGCATTACCCTTTCCTGGCTCTAATGCGTGCAATCATGTGGCCCCTCTTCATGCGGAGTGATGGTACCATCCCCAGACGCTGTATTCATCTCTCTTTTCTGGTTCTTTTTTTAAATCAGATAATTTTTATTAATAATTTTCTGTAAATTGCAAAAATAAAAATAATTGTTTGTACAATATACATGTAACAGCCAATAAGAGTATAACCAAAGCATCACATGCTCAGTCACATTATTAATTACATGAGTATAATATAGAGCACGTAAATGAAATTAAGCATTACTGTAACACATTGCCAATTGTACAAACCAAATTTCCCACCTTTTTTGATTTATAAATAAAGGACCATCCCACCCTGTCCAGAAATTGATAAAAGGCAGTGTGTGGGAGACAGAATTCACTTCTTAACTGTTCAAAGGACTTGAAGATGCCAGCACTCTGTAGCGGACATAAATATCTCACTCCTTTACGCTCCCAAGGCGAGAAGCCATCTAAATGAAACAGTTCAGGCAGGTGCGGATTTTTCCATATAGGGGAGAATTGCGTAAACCCTTGTACTGACAGCAGCGCCCGACATTTCTGCCAGACCTTGTGTATCATGATAAGTGTGGGATGCTCTGTCATCTTGCCAGCGGGGAGTCATGACCTATAATGGGTGCCACCATCCTGGCTGAAGCAGTATCTCCAGGAATCCTCCCCCAGACCCTCAGCTGCTGTAATTGGGACGAGATGTAGTAGAGCCATGCGTTCGGGACTGAAAGTCCTCCAGCCTCTTTCCCCCTCTGCAGAGCGTCTAGTCTAATACGAGCTTTTTTTATGGCGCCAGATCAGGTCACTAAATAGTCTATCAATTTTGATAAATATTCTGCGAGGTATCCATATCGGGGAATTATGTAGGACGTACATGAGAATCATTTTAGGAAGGTTACTCCTCCCAATTTCAGACATCTGCAATTTGCACCAAGCCTTAACCTTAGCAGACATTGTAGTTAAGAGCGGTTCTATATTAAGTTTAATATAACTGTTAGGGTTTGCGGTAACCAAAACCCCCAAATACTTAAACTTGTTGTGCAACCTGTAATGGGCTGGACTGGGGAAGGAAAGTCACAGCAGATTCATCTAGCGGTAGGAGAGTGGACTTGTCCCAGTTAATACGGAGACCAGATCTATCTCCAAACTCTTGTATGAGTGACATGATAGGACCTAAGGACCGTTCCATATTCCCCACATAAATTAGCATACCCCCTCTTCCTAGGTCCCGCAGGGAAATCCTATGATCCTAGTAGATGAGCGCAACACACAGGCAAGTGGCTCAATTGCGATGGCAAAGAGAAGGGGGGATAGCGGGCATCCCTGACTGGTTCCCCTGCCCAATCTAAATGACTCAGACGTTCCCCCATTGGCCCATATCCTAGCCGAGGGGCCATTGTACAGCAACTGGACCCAAGAAATAAAAGTCTTCCCAAATCCCATGACTCGCAACACCTCCCAAAGATAGCTCCATTCAACACTATCAAAGGCCTTAGCAGCGTCCAACGAAAGGATGGCTCGACCTCCAACCGATTCGATCTTTCTCTGGATATTAAGAAAAAGTCGTCTAAGATTTACCGAAGTAGATTTGTCAGGCATGAATCCCGCCTGATCGCTATGAATAATAGTGGAGATGACGGACTGTAGACGGTTCGCTAAAACTTTCGCCAATATCTTAATATTAGAGGTCAACAGCGAGATTGGTCTGAACGAGTCAGGGGACTTGGGATCCTTACCGGGTTTGGGCAGGACCACTACAATAGCCTCTTTCATAGAAGAGGGAAGACTTCCTGCTTGAAGGGCATCATTAAAAACCGACATAAGATGGGGCAGCAGGACACCACTATATTTTTTTAAAAACTCTATCGGTAGTCCATCTATCCCCGCCGTATTTAGATGTTGCTTCAATCCCACTTGTGCTGCTTGCTCTGTCAGGTGAATATACAACAATTTCCTCCGCCTCCACTACTAAGGCTTGCAGCTTTTTCTGGGCATCCCGTGTTTTTGTTTTATGTCAACTAATCTTCTGTATGTAGAGACCTCTAGCGTATGCTTTGCAAGTATCCCACACCACCCCCATAGGCGCCGACCCCACATTCTGCGTAAAGAATTCCCTCAGCTCCTCCACCATACCATTCTCCCCATCTCCCATCTACCAGCTGTAACCAGAATAGATTAAGTTTCCAAGCACCAACCCCAGGGGGACGCCTGGTGCCCAATTGCAGTTCTACATAAATCGGGGAATGGTCGGATAGACTTCTAGGTAAATATTTGATCTCAGCCACTAGCGACAACACCTCAGGCGATCCTATAGCTAAATCAATCCGAGACAACGAATGGTGAGAGCTAGAAAAACATGAGAATTGACGCAAAGTTGGATTCCTCACTCGCCAAATGTCATGCAGGTCCAGTTCCCGCAGCACACTGGCGAAATTGGAGTCTCTGCTCGCTCCCGACAACCCACCCCTATCTAACTTTGCCGAGGGACAGGTATTAAAGTCTCCTATTATCAGTATAGGACAGTGAGGTAGTTCCTCAACATATCTCATAATTTCCTTTATCACCTCACTGTTATAGGGAGGGGGAATGTACAGTCGTGGCCAAAAGTTTTGAGAATGACAAATATTAGTTTTCACAAAGTTTGCTGCTAAACTGCTTTTAGATCTTTGTTTCAGTTGTTTCTGTGATGTAGTGAAATATAATTACACGCACTTCATACGTTTCAAAGGCTTTTATCGACAATTACATGACATTTATGCAAAGAGTCAGTATTTGCAGTGTTGGCCCTTCTTTTTCAGGACCTCTGCAATTGGACTGGGCATGCTCTCAATCAACTTCTGGGCCAATTCCTGACTGATAGCAACCCATTCTTTCATAATCACTTCTTGGAGTTTGTCAGAATTAGTGGGTTTTTGTTTGTCCACCCGCCTCTTGAGGATTGACCACAAGTTCTCAATGGGATTAAGATCTGGGGAGTTTCCAGGCCATGGACCCAAAATGTCAACATTTTGGTCCCCGAGGCACTTAGTTATCACTTTTGTCTTATGGCACGGTGCTCCATCGTGCTGGAAAATGCATTGTTCTTCACCAAACTGTTGTTGGAAGAAGTTGCTGTTGGAGAGTGTTTTGGTACCATTCTTTATTCATGGCTGTGTTTTTGGGTAAAATTGTGAGTGAGCCCACTCCCTTGGATGAGAAGCAACCCCACACATGAATGGCCTCAGGATGCTTTACTGTTGGCATGACACAGGACTGATGGTAGCGCTCACCTTTTCTTCTCCAGACAAGCCTTTTTCCAGATGCCCCAAACAATCGGAAAGAGGCTTCATCGGAGAATATGACTTTGCCCCAGTCCTCAGCAGTCCATTCACCATTCTTTCTGCAGAAGATCAATCTGTCCCTGATGTTTTTTTTGGAGAGAAGTGGCTTCTTTGCTGCCCTTCTTGACACCAGGCCATCTTCCAAAAGTCTTCACCTCACTGTGCGTGCAGATGCGCTCACACCTGCCTGCTGCCATTCCTGAGCAAGCTCTGCACTGGTGGCTCTCCGATGCTGCAGCTGAATCCTCTTTAGGAGACGATCCTGGCGCTTGCTGGACTTTCTTGGAAGCCCTGAAGCCTTCTTAACAAGAATTGAACCTCTTTCCTTGAAGTTCTTGATGATCCTATAAATTGTTGATTGAGGTGCAATCTTAGTAGCCACAATATCCTTGCCTGTGAAGCCATTTTTATGTAACGCAATGATGGCTGCATGCGTTTCTTTGCAGGTCACCATGGTTAACAATGGAAGAACAATGATTTTAAGCATCACCCTCCTTTTAACATGTCAAGTCTGCCACTTTAACCCAATCAGCCTAACAATGATCTCCAGCCTTGTGCTCGTCAACATTCTCACCTGAGTTAACAAGACGATTACTGAAATGATCTCAGCAGGTCCTTTAATGACAGCAATGAAACGCAGTGGAAAGGTTTTTGGGATTAAGTAAATTTTACTTGGCAAAGAAGGACTATGCAATTCATCTGATCACTCTTCATAACATTCTGGATTATATGCAAATTGCTGTTATAAAAACTTAAGCAGCAACTTTTCCAATTTCCAATATTTATGTAATTCTCAAAACTTTTGGCCACGACTGTACACTGCTACCAATATGAAGGACCAATGATAAGTACAGTGAAGACATACATATCGTCCCCTATCGTCTATATGGAACGAATGAGACACAAATGGCAATGATTTATGCACCAGAACACTTACACCCCTGGAGTGTGAAGAAAACATGGAATGATATGCATGACCAATCCACGGCCTGTGTATGACCGGGGTAGTGTTAGGAGATAAATGAGTCTCTGACAGACAGATTATAGCAGGGTGAAAGTGCTGAAGCGCCACAAATACTGCGGTTCGTTTAGTCAATTCTCCTAGTCCCCTAACATTCCAGCCTATTATCTTAAGACTATTCGCCATCAGGACTCACAGTACAGTTAATAGCCAAGCACACCGCTCTCGTCATACATGTTACCTCCATACTCCTTTCATACCACAGAAGGTTCCGGAACCCAATCCATCGCTCATCCCACCCATTCCCAGCCTCAAAAACCAGCCCAAAAACATAACAGCTTCCGGCAAGGATATAATTCCCCTAGAGTCGGCCATATATATGGCTGAGTAACTGCCACAGGAAAACCTGTGAAAGAGTATAGACATAAATCGGGTTACTTTTACTGACCCGCCGTCTGAACTTTTCTATATACTTTTGCTGACCCGCCTATAGACAAGTAAATCTGCAGCGTAATATGTATGAGCAAATTACAAAGACATATCCGAGCATTTTTAGGCGACACCCGCAACTAGTCACCAAGATAACACGGGACCCGACAAATAGAACACATGTAGAGTAATCAAAAGGTCATAAGAACATTAGACAGCAAAGAGGTACATCCTATACGTAAAGCATTATTATGCATAACATATCAGACGTGTCCGTAATATTCTCATCATATCTCACGTGTCCCAACACTGGGATAGGCAGGACATTCATCCCACGGATGCCGAGTTCTTGAGCGATGGTTCATTGGCATCAATCCAATGCGTCGCCTCTAGATGAGTATCAAAAAAGCAGACTTCTCCATGCGCCACTACTCGCAGCTTGGCGGAATACAGCATAGAGTACGGCATTTGTAGATTTCGGAGACGCTTCACATCCAGGAATTTGACTCTCTTCCGTTGGACCTCAGCGGAGAAATCCGGATAAACCGCTTTTTTATTTCCCTTAATCTGTAGCTCAGGATGGTCTCTTGCTTTCTTAAGAATAGCATCCCTGTCCCTGAAGTGTAGCAACTTCATTAAAACTGGGCGAGGTGGGGCCCCTGGTGGTGGAGCATGGAATGGCACTCTTTGCGCCCTTTCAATAGCAAACATCCAGGATAGCAAGTCCTTGCCAAACTTAAGTGTAAGCCAGGCCTCAATAAAAAAAGACACTGGGTCAGAACCTTCTTCCTTCTCGGGGGGCCCCCACCAACCGGAGGTTGTTCCTCCTTGAACGGTTCTCTAAGTCATCCGTTTTTTACATCAACAGGGTTACATTGTGAATAATCCTGCCCAGATCTCTTTTAACAGGGGGCAATTGGTCCTCCAGGGTGCTCACTCTAACTTCAACCTCAGCCATCCAGTGACTTTTTTAAGGTCTTGACGAAGAAAGGACATGTTTTCTTGCAGGCTGCCCATGTTAGTAGTGAGAAGAGCAAGCTATTGCATTGCTGTACCGCATTAAAGATATCTTTAGATGTGGGCTCGCCAGTGCCATTAACAGGCTGTTCATGCTGGGTACATGTAGATGCAGGGCCAATAGGTGGAGCTAAGGGGACAGAGGCCGCAGCTTCAGCCATTTCCCCTGACTGTGAGCCCTCATGCGTAGGCCCCATTGCTGAGGATGCCGAGCACAAGGATGTCTCCCCAGATATAGCAGGGGGTGGAACAGGCACATCAGAGGGAGGTAATGCAGAGGCTATACAGGCATATTTACCCAAGCAGGCCGCCACACCCGCGGCCCGTACCTCCGATGCGTTGCCATCTTGTTTGACCGGCGTGGAGCTTCCTCTCCTCTTTGCCAGTGCGGGTCCTAATTGTGCTTGCAGGGTCCGCACACTCCCCGGTGTCTCTCAGCAGTGTCCGGAGTAGCAGAGCTTACTGCAGATGAAGGATTCCACAGGATAACAGACGGCAGGTCAGGAGCTCCCCTCAACCACGTCCGTTTACATGGCGGCCCAGGCCACGCCCCCCCCGCCTTTCGGGTTCTAGTATGCATCTGGCACCCCACTCCCTCCGCCATGGGCAGGTTGTTGGCTATCATATAAAGTACTGCTGTATTCCGCACATGGATGGAGTACTCGCGTTGTTGTAACTGTCTTTCTGCTTTTTTTTCACACTTACATGGCCCAGTCCTTGCAGAGTATCTGGATCACCACTGGATGCTCTATCCTGCAGGGATACGATTTGTGAGCACCAGCCACTACTGCAGTTTTCGTGTCATCTCTGGACATCTTCTCTGATATGGCTGTGACAGGACTAGTGAGCGCCACACACCTACTTGGGTGGAATTTTCTGCAGCTTGCTCTGGTATCAGACATGGTCTCGCCCGGCTTCCCCTGGCAAATTCTGCATCCTTTTCTGACATATGGATGTCTGGCGATTATTTTACAAAATCCAGGCTGCTGTACTTGCCCCTTCCGGGGCAGTGTTATACAGTATGCTAGTCACTACACTTGGGATGGTTGATTAACCATGGCTGATGTTTTTTTTTCTCCTCTACGGTTGCTACATTTCATTGTTCCTTTGATAATCTGGCTATTATTGTCCTCATGTGGTCCAGTTCTGTGGACCCTACTTGAGCCTCTGACTGGGTAATCCTGCTTGGAGTCCCAGCCCCAATAATTCTTAGACCATCTAGCTGGCCAGTTCCCTCTGGGGAATCTACTCATGGCATCTCTGACTGCACATGTTCTGTATGACAGCTGCTTCTTTGGGCCCGGTTTGGTTCTTTTCCCTCCTGGGTCCCCATAGGCTTGTTTCCCTCTTGACATTCTAACCTCTCTTCCCGTCTCCCCAGGTTCAGGTCCTGGTACCTGGGAGTTGCTCCGGTTTGCAATTTACATTAATATTGGCCACTTCTGGGATGGAGCTTTCCCTCGATTCGAGTACTGTTACTCCTTAAGCTGTTTGAAGTCCCCTCTCTTCTACTCCAATCTCTCTCAGACGAGTGTGTCTCCACTTGTATTACCAGGGCCTGCGACTGGTTCCTTCCCCCCCCCCCCCCCGAGACTTCATGTGGCCAGGGATTTCTCTGGTCTTACATTTCACAGTGCCATTTTGTTCCAGTTTTTCTGAGGCTCGATTCTCCCCTCCTTTGTATTGGAAGAAGGTCTTTACGTTCCCCTCTCCTGGCCATTACCAAGGACCCCCTTCTCCCCCAGGGGTTGGCTGCTTTCTCAAAGGGTGTTTCTCTTTTCCCACCTGCCTTGCACTGGAAGAAGGCTTGCTCCCTTCCCATGGTGAGTCTTTGCTATTCTTTCTCTCAATCGTTCAGCCTCCAATTCTTCCCCTGGCCTTCACATGGTGTTTTCCACAGACAGGCCATGTTTTTGGTCTGAGACAATTTATAGAGTTTTTTCCTTGCTGGGTCCTCTTACTGGTTGGGTTCTTTTGCTTCCAGGCCTCATGGAATCGCCTTCCTTTTGCCGAGGGGTAGTGCACAGGGTCTTCCTTTAGCTTGTCTCCAGGAAGTTTTTTCCTTGGTTCAGGGCTGCTCCTGTCCTTTTCCTAGGCATTTTCTCTCCTGCCAGGTTCCCTTATGGTCTAATTTTTCTTGTTGGGTCTGTCCTCTTATAGAAGGATGCTCCAGGAGGAGGATCTATATGCAGAGCGCTAGGTCATTACCAACAGATGCCTTCCGGTTGTGCTGCTCTCCTATTTCTTCAGGGGGAGCCCTGGTTCTTCCAGACCCTTCCTCTGGCTCTCTAGTGCGCACTTGTTCAACTCTCGGTTCTTGCACAGGACATCTAACCATGCTCCCTTATCCTCTAGCTTCTTTATTTTTCCCAGCTCTGGTGGAGCTGGGCGTTTACCTTTGTCCTTTCTTGCATATGGCCTTTTACCCAGAGACTTGTCCTTAGGATCCTGGCGTCCCCAACATTTTTTTTTATTTGGACTCTTCCTGGTCCTGGAGCCTCTCTGCTCACTTCCTTAGTTTTTCTATCAACCATTTCATGCTATGGCCTCTCCTGGTCCTGTTGGGACACATGGGTCTCCTGCACCTGTGCGCCCATCTTTTTGCATGAGATTTGCTTCCCACCCTCAGGGACTGCTTTGGGACGTCCCATGGTGCTGTGTCTCCCAATGACATTAACGAAAAAATTGGATTTTTGTACTCACCGTAAAATCCCTTTCTCGTTAAATGGGGGAAACAGATCCCACCCTTGGTTTTCATTTCTCTGTCACCGGGCTGCTGTTCTTCCTTCCCCGATCCAGGACATGTTGGTTCTTTGCTTTTGTTTCTCTCTCCTACTGCTATTGGTACCAACTAGGGATGAGCGAACCCGAACTGTATAGTTCGGGTTCGTACCGAATTTTGGGGTGTCCGTGACACGGACCCGAACATTTTCGTAAAAGTCCGGGTTCGGTGTTCGGCGCTTTCTTGGCGCTTTTTGAAAGGCTGCAAAGCAGCCAATCAACAAGCGTCATACTACTTGCCCCAAGAGGCCATCACAGCCTTGCCTACTATTGGCATGGCTGTGATTGGCCATTTCACCATGTGACCCAGCCTCTATATAAGCTTGGGTCACGTTGCGCTGCACGTCACTCTGCTGATTGAAGCATAGGGAGAGGTTGCAGCTGCGACGTTAGGGCGAGATTAGGCAGATTAACTCCTCCAAAAGACTTCATTCTGTGATCGATCTGCAGCTGTGGATCATTGAAGTGCTAATATTGACTTGCTCACTTTTTTGAGGCTGCCCAGAGCGTTTTTAGATCACTTTTTTTCTGGGGTGATCGGCGGCCATTTTGTGACTTGTGGTGCGCCAGCACAAGCTATCACCAAGTGTATTTAACCATCAATAGTGTGGTTATTTTGTGCTATATCCTACATCAGCTGCAGGCTGAGCCTGGGTCACCGAAGTGCATTTAACCATCAACAGTCTGATTTTTTTTTGGCCATATACTACATTAGGTGCAGGCTGAGCCTGTGTCACCCAAGTGCATTTAACCATCAACAGTGTGGTTATTTTTTGGCCATATACTACATCAGGGGCAAGTTGAGCCTGTCACCCAGGGGCTAAAAAATAGACCTGACATTTCTATTCCACCAAATCTGTACTGTTTTAGCTGGTCAAGTTATTTGTAGTGACCGTAAAAGCACACTTTTTGTTCTGGGTTGAAAAACTATTCCCAAATTTGCCACTCAAAATAACTAGTTTCTGGTATATGAGGCCTACTTGAAATCTATCCCAAAAAGGATATCTTACATTGAAGGTGCTGATAGTGTCATTCAGAAAAACCTAAGACACACGCTAGCGTGCAGATAGAAGTCTGATTCTGTGATTAAACCTATACCTGTCACACAGCGCAAAAACAGGCCTCACATCTGTATTCAACCAAATCTGTACTGTTTTAGCTGGTCAAGTTATTTGTAGTGACCGTAAAAGCACTTTTTTTGTTCTGGGTTGAAAAACTATTCCCAAATTTGCCTCTCAAAATTGTGGTGAACGGGAACAATGAGGAAAACATCTAATAAAGGGACGTGGACATGGTCGTGGTGGTGTTAGTGGACCCTCTGGTGCTGGGAGAGGACGTGGCCGTTCTGCCACAGCCACACGTCCTAGTGAACCAACTACCTCAGGTCCCAGTAGCTGCCAGAATTTACAGGGATATTTGGTGGGGCCCAATGCCGTTCTAAGGATGGTAAGGCCTGAGCAGGTACAGGCATTAGTCAATTGGGTGGCCGACAGTGCATCCAGCACGTTCACATTATCTCCCACCCAGTCTTCTGCAGAAAGCGCACAGATGGCGCATGAAAACCAAGCCCATCAGTCTGTCACATCACCCCCATGCATATCAGGGAAACTGTCTGAGCCTCAAGTTATGCAGCAGTCTCTTATGCTGTTTGAAGACTCTGCTGCCAGGGTTTCCCAAGGGCATCCACCTAGCCCTTCCCCAGGGGTAGAAGAGATAGAATGCACTAACGCACAACCACTTATGTTTCCTGATGATGAGGACATGGGAATACCACCTCAGCACGTCTCTGATGATGACGAAACACAGGTGCCAACTGCTGCGTCTTTCTGCAGTGTGCAGACTGAACAGGAGGTCAGGGATCAAGACTGGGTGGAAGACGATGCAGGAATGAAGGTCGTGCCACTGACTTTCACAGTTCGGAGGAAGAGGAAGTGGTGAGACCGAGCCAACAGCGTAGCAAAAGAGGGAGCAGTGGGCAAAATCAGAACACCTGCCGCCAAGAGACTCCGCCTGCTACTGACCGCCGCCATCTGGGACCGAGCACCCCAAAGGCAGCTTCAAGGAGTTCCCTGGCATGGCACTTCTTCAAACAATGTGCTGACGACAAGACCCGAGTGGTTTGCACGCTGTGCCATCAGAGGCTGAAGCGAGGCATTAACGTTCTGAACCTTAGCACAACCTGCATGACCAGGCACCTGCATGCAAAGCATGAACTGCAGTGGAGTAAACACCTTAAAAACAAGGAAGTCACTCAGGCTCCCCCTGCTACCTCTTCTGCTGCTGCCGCCTCGGCCTCTTCTGCTGCTGCCGCCGCCTCGGCCTCTTCCTCTGCCTCTGGAGGAACGTTGGCACCTGCCGCCCAGCAAACATGGGATGTACCACCAACACCACCACCTGCGTCACCAAGCATCTCAAACATGTCACACGGCAGCGTTCAGCTCTCCATCTCACAAACATTTGAGAGAAAGCGTAAATTCCCACCTAGCCACCCTCGATCCCTGGCCCTGAATGCCAGCATTTCTAAACTACTGGCCTATGAAATGCTGTCATTTAGGTTGGTGGATACACAACAGCTTCAAACAGCTCATGTCACTTGCTGTCCCACAGTATGTTGTTCCCAGCCGCCACTACTTCTCCAAGAGAGCCGTGCCTTCCCTGCACAAACAAGTGTCTGATAAAATCAAGTGTGCACTGTGCAACGCCATCTGTGGCAAGGTCCACCTAACCACAGATACGTGGACCAGTAAGCACGGCCAGGGACGCTATATCTCCCTAACTGCACTCTGGGTAAATGTAGTGGCGGCTGGGCCCCAGGCGGAGAGCTGTTTGGCGCACGTCCTTCCGCCGCCAAGGATCGCAGGGCAGCATTCTTTGCCTCCTGTCTCCTCCTCCTCAGCTTCCTCCTCCTCTTCTTCCACCTGCTCATCCAGTCAGCCACACACCTTCATCACCAACTTCAGCACAGCCCGGGGTAAACGTCAGCAGGCCATTCTGAAACTCATATGTTTGGGGGACAGGCCCCACAACGCACAGGAGTTGTGGCGGGGTATAGAATAACAGACCGACGAGTGGTTGCTGCCGGTGAGCCTCAAGCCCGGCCTGGTGGTGTGCGATAATGGGCGAAATCTCGTTGCAGCTCTGGGACTAGCCGGTTTGACGCACATCCCTTGCCTGGCGCATGTGCCGAATTTGGTGGTGCAGAAGTTCATTCGCAACTACCCCGACATGTCAGAGCTGCTGCATAAAGTGCGGGCCGTCTGTTCGCGCTTCCGGCGTTCACACCCTGCCGCTGCTCGCCTGTCTGCGCTACAGCGTAACTTCGGCCTTCCCGCTCACCGCCTCATATGCGACGTACCCACCAGGTGGAACTCCACCTTGCATATGCTGGACAGACTGTGCGAGCAGCAGCAGGCCATAGTGGAGTTTCAGCTGCAGCACGCACGGGTCAGTCGCACTGCGCAACAGCACCACTTCACCACCAATGACTGGGCCTCCATGCGAGACCTGTGTGCCCTGTTGCGTTGTTTAGAGTACTCCACCAACATGGCCAGTGGCGATGACGCCGTTATCAGCGTTACAATACCACTTCTATGTCTCCTCGAGAAAACACTTAGGGCGATGATGGAAGAGGAGGTGGCCCAGGAGGAAGAGGAGGAAGAGGGGTCATTTTTAGCACTTTCAGGCCAGTCTCTTCGAAGTGACTCAGAGGGAGGTTTTTTGCAACAGCAGAGGCCAGGTACAAATGTGGCCAGACAGGGCCCACTACTGGAGGATGAGGAGGAGGTGGAGGAGGATGAGGATGAAGCATGTTCACAGCGGGGTGGCACCCAAAGCAGCTCGGGCCCATCACTGGTGCGTGGCTGGGGGGGAAACACAGGACGATGACAATACGCCTCCCACAGAGGACAGCTTGTCCTTACCTCTGGGCAGCCTGGCACACATGAGCGACTACATGCTGCAGTGCCTGCGCAACGACAGCAGAGTTGCCCACATTTTAACGTGTGAGGACTACTGGGTTGCCACCCTGCTGGATCCCCGGTACAAAGACAATGTGCCCACCTTACTTCCTACACTGGAGCGTGATAGGAAGATGCGCGAGTACAAGCGCACGTTGGTAGACGCGCTACTGAGAGCATTCCCAAATGTCACAGGGGAACCAGTGGAAGCCCAAGGCGAAGGCAGAGGAGGAGCAAGAGGTCGCCAACGCAGCTGTGTCACGGCCAGCTCCTCTGAGGGCAGGGTTAGCATGGCAGAGATGTGGAAAAGTTTTGTCACCACGCCACAGCTAACTGCACCACCACCTGATACGGAACGTGTTAGCAGGAGGCAACATTTCACTAACATGGTGGAACAGTACCTGTGCACACCCCTCCACGTACTGACTGATGGTTCGGCCCCATTCAACTTCTGGGTCTCCAAATTGTCCACGTGGCCAGAGCTAGCCTTTTATGCCTTGGAGGTGCTGGCCTGCCCGGCGGCCAGCGTTTTGTCTGAACGTGTATTCAGCACGGCAGGGGGCGTCATTACAGACAAACGCAGCCGCCTGTCTACAGCCAATGTGGACAAGCTGACGTTCATAAAAATGAACCAGGCATGGATCCCACAGGACCTGTCCATCCCTTGTGCAGATTAGATATTAACTACCTCCCCTTAACAATATATTATTCTACTCCAGGGCACTTCCTCATTCAATAGTATTTTTAATTTCATTTTACCATTATATTGCGGGGCAACCCAAAGTTGAATGAACCTCTCCTCTGTCTGGGTGCCGGGGCCTAAATGTGTGACAGTGGCCTGTTCCAGTGTTGGGTGACGTGAAGCCTGATTCTCTGCTATGACATGAAGACAGATTCTGCGCTGACATAAGGCCAGATTCTCTGTTACGGGACCTCTCTCCTCTGTCTGGGTGCCGGGGCCTAAATGTGTGACAGTGGCCTGTTCCAGTGGTGGGTGACGTGAAGCCTGATTCTCTGCTATGACATGAAGACTGATTCTGTGCTGACATAAGGCCAGATTCTCTGTTACGGGACCGCTCTCCTCTGTCTGGGTGCCGGGGCCTAAATGTGTGACAGTGGCCTGTTCCAGTGGTGGGTGACGTGAAGCCTGATTCTCTGCTATGACATGAAGACTGATTCTGTGCTGACATGAAGCCAGATTCTCTGTTCCGGGACCTCTCTCCTCTGCCTGGGTGCCTGGGCCTAAATATGTGACAGTGGCCTGTTCCAGTGGTGGGTGACGTGAAGCCTGATTCTCTGCTATGACATGAAGACAGATTCTGCGCTGACATAAGGCCAGATTCTCTGTTACGGGACCTCTCTCCTCTGTCTGGGTGCCTGGGCCTAAATATGTGACAGTGGCCTCTTCCAGTGGTGGGTGACATGAAGCCAGATTCTCTGCTATGGCATGAAGAGGCTGATTCTCTGCTGACATGAAGCCAGATTCTTTGCTATAGCATGAAGAGGCTGATTCTCTGCTGACGTGAAGCCAGATTCTCTGCTATGGGACCTCTGTCCAATTGATATTGGGTCATTTTTATTTTTTATTTTAATTCATTTCCCTATCCACATTTGTTTGCAGGGGATTTACCTACATGTTGCTGCCTTTTGC
This sequence comes from Bufo bufo, assembly GCF_905171765.1. NCBI lineage: Eukaryota > Metazoa > Chordata > Amphibia > Anura > Bufonidae > Bufo > Bufo bufo. The sequence goes on along the minus strand of NC_053389.1, from coordinate 46,558,415 downwards.
AGCCCTCTAGCTCTTTCCTGGGCTGTTTTACAGCCTTTTTAGTGCCCAAAAGTTCAGGTCCCCATTGACTTCAATGGGGTTCGGGACGAAGTTCGGGTCGAGTTCGGATCCCGAACCCGAACATTTCCGGGAAGTTCGGCCGAACTTCTCGAACCCGAACATCCAGGTGTTCGCTCAACTCTAGTACCAACTGATTAGCCTAGTGTCTGTGAAGAGGGTGTAGCCCACCTGGGCAGAACCAACCTTTTTCATAGCTAGTGTCGCCTCCTAGTGGTAGCTGGGTGTATACCCATGGTGCGGTGTCTCACAATGAATTGAACAAAAAAGGGATTTTACGTTAAGTACAAAAATCACTTTTTTTTTTTTAACGGCCATGACACGTCTGTTTTAAGACCAATGGTAGTATCTTGTCCGTTTTTCACTGACCGACTGCCCCAATACAATTGAATATAATTTTTTTAATAAAATGTAGATTATTAGTACAATGTCCATTTCTCAGAAAGGCATCAGTGAAAAAATGGACAGTTTTTTTTTACACTCGTGTGCTTGTAGCCTTAGTCTTAATAACTTACCTGAATGATCTTAGAAAGTTCATCAAAAGAGTTCTTGCAGTCCCCACAGTATTCCTGAGCCAGCTGCAAGATGTACCGATTCACGCTGGCGGAGGTTGAGCTTATTCCTCCAGCATTGGCAGAATCATCCTGTACAGGGAATACATTAAAAGTGATGCCATATGACAGAAGACGATTTAGAACGGCAATTACCATGGGAAATAAGTGCCGTTGTCTACCTGTGGTTTCTCAGGTGCGGCTTCATTAACTTTCCATAGAAGGTTTTCGAGCTGTGGTCGGTGACCCATTAGCTGGTGATAGACTCTGTCCGCTTTGTCCAGCAGAGTGTTAATGTTGGTGACGGCCTAAAAATGAGACGTTGACAGTCATGACCTTTTTGTGCCTTTATTCCAAGAAAAAGCATTTTCTGAAGTTATAGAGCAAGACACAAAAGGTATTTCGGCATAAAATCAGGTGCAAGGAAACACAGTCTTGTATACTGTACATCCTCTAACAGGAGCAGAGTTACATGTATGACGCTTTACATTTGTGTCAACAGCATAGGAAGTGGTGATCACTAAAGTCATGGCTCTTCCTCATACTGACTCGTTGTTTGCCATCAGTAGATCATGTTTACACAGCACGATCAGCTGCCGGAAAACAACAATTTGTGTGTGTGTGCACAAACTATCGGATTACCCGATGAACGAGCAATTCACTAGTTCATCGGGTAATCGGCAGTACATTTACATGAACGCTCGTTAGCGATTATCTTTAGGATTCTCGGCCGTGTAAAAGGCCCTTGAGAGAAGAATTTAAAAGGGTTATCCCATGATTAATCAATAAAAACCAGGCGTCATATAGCTCATGACACTCTTTTTAATGAAGCTAGAACCAGCCCTGCACCTCACATAGATCCAAAGCTCTCCCCTATTCACGGCTTCAATTGCTCTGCTAAATTAATTTAATTTGAAGGAGATTTCCTTTCTGTTGCAGCTCTGGGGGCGCGTCATTTCCGCTGCTCTTTCCCTATCTGGGGGCTGTCCTTTCTCAGGGTGCATGACCTTACTGCTGCAGCTCTCTTCCTATCACTGCATGTCCTGCAGCTCTATAACTGTCACAGCTTCTGACAGAAGATAGGGCTGGTGACAGTTGTAGGATGGAACTGAGCATATGCGTCCACCTCAGCAAGGTGGACAGAGAAATAAGGAAAAGAACAAAGATTTTACTAAATTTTTAATTACACGCTATTACAAAAGCATTCAGATCCAAGTGATGCTTTGAAAAATGCAAAACATGAGACAACCCCTTTAAACAGAACCTGTAACTAGTGAACTTGTGTTTTCAAGGTCAGCTTACAAGGTTTGGGTAATATAAGAATTCTGTTATGGATTCGGCTACCACGTACCATGGTCCTGGTAGCGTAATCCATAACGGAACTCTTTGATAACCCGAATCTTGTATGCCAAATTTGAAAACACAAGTTCGCTCATCCCTACCTGTAAACTCTGACATGTCTGTTTTAGTAACTCCTTGCATTTCCCATGTAATAATTCTGGAGCATCTATTCTTATGTCTCTATGAAGTGCCATTTCGTGTTTATTCCTACTAGAAGTTATGAATAAATTGCCAGCAGATTGCAATGGGTGTCACTAGTGTTGAGCGAACTTCTGTTTTAAGTTCGGCGTCTAAAGTTCGGCTTCCGGTTAGCGGAGAATCCTGATATGGATTCCGAATTCCGTTGTGGTCCGTGGTAGCGGAATCAATAATCGGTCACCAGTTGGGGGGGTGTTCCTGCACAGACAAACAGTCAGCACGGACTGGATAGTGTCGGACTGTGCAACAACACACATAAAACTGCAAAAAGCATCTGGACATTCATTGCAAACTGCCAGTAATTCATTCAGAATTTTTAAAAGGAATAATAAAAAAGTGGCATATCATAGAGTCATAAGAACAGATTCTACAGAATTGTTATTACACAGGGAATGCAAGTAGTTGCTAAAACAGACATGTCAGAGGAGGGTAGGGGTCCTCTTTATGTTTTACTCACATTCGACTAAACTCGCCTGATAACTGTTAAACAGTCTCACCTTCTTACGATCCTCTTCATTCTCAATAGGATCCACAGCACAGCAAGGTCTTGCATACAGCATGAAATCAAACCGAGCATACTTGCAAAATCCGCAAGCATTGCACAGGAATGGGTCCTTTTCATCATAGTTAATAGATCTATGAAACGAAAAAACAGAACACAAAATAATTCATGAAAAGGAGACTTTTGTATTACTTACCAGTAAAGTCTCTTTCTCGCTCTTCCTTGGGGGACACAGGAAACCATGGGTATAGCTCTGCTCTCTAGGAGGCGTGACACTAAGTGAAAGCTGTAAGCCCCTCCTCCATCAGCTATACCCTTCAGCCTGGAGAGAGAGACTACCAGTTGCGTGTCCAAGTAGTGAAAGATAACCACCAACCGGAAAAAAAGGAACTGTCAAGCCCCAACGGGGGCAACCAAGCCGGAACCACAACTGTAAACCCAAATGAAGGGCGGGTGCTGTGTCCCCCAAGGAAGAGCGAGAAAGAGACTTTACTGGTAAGTAATACAAAAGTCTCCTTTTCTCGCCCATATTCCTTGGGGGACACAGGAAACCATGGGACGTTCCAGAGCAGTCCCAGAAGGGAGGGACCAGAACAAATTAGACCAACACCGGAGGCATCAATCAACTGCCGCCTGCAATACCAGACGGCCTAAAGCAGCGTCAGCCGACGCATGAGTATGCACCCTGTAGAACTTGGTGAAGGTGTGCAAGGAGGACCAAGTGGCCGCCTTGCAAATCTGCTCCGTAGAAGCCCGATTCCTCTGAGCCCAGGAAGCCCCGACCGCTCTAGTGGAGTGAGCGGTAACACCGAGGGGCGGAACCTTGCCCTTGGCGAGGTAAGCCTCAGTAACAGCCATCTTGACAAAACGGGCGATAGCAACTTTGGATGCCGCCATCCCTCTGCGCGACCCCTCCGAAACCACAAAGAGCGAGTCAGTACGCCTGAAAGAGCTGGTTACCTCCAGGTAAACCTTGAGCGCCCTGACAACGTCCAGGCGATGAAGCTCCCTCTCCCTAGGGTGGGAAGGGGAAGGACACAAAGAGGGGAGAACGATGTCCTCGTTCAGATGAAAGGCGGAGACCACCTTAGGAAGGAAGGAAGGGACCGGACGAAGGACCACCTTGTCCTGGTGGAACACTAGGAAAGGTTCCAGACAGGAGAGTGCAGCCAATTCGGACACCCTCCGAAGAGAGGTGACGGCCACAAGGAAAATAACCTTGCAGGACAAAAGTCGCAAGGAAACCGTCCGCAGAGGCTCGAAAGGAGAAGCCTGGAGCGCTGAGAGAACCAGGTTCAGGTCCCAGGGCGGTACCGGAGGGCGGTACGGGGGAACCGCGTGAGCCACGCCCTGAAGGAAGGTCTTGACAGGACCAAGGGGGGCCAGTGGGCGCTGAAACAAAATGGACAGCGCAGACACCTGACCCTTCAAAGAACTAAGACCCAGACCCTGGGCGAGTCCGCTCTGCAGGAAGGACAAAACAGTGGGGAGAAAAAAGCGGAGCGGAGGAATCCCCAGATCGGCACAGAACCCCAAATAGGTCCTCCAGGTCCTATAATAGATCCTAGAAGAGGACGGCTTGCGGGCACGGATCATGGTGCGGACGACGTCCGCAGAAAAACCCCTACGTGTCAAGACGGTGGTCTCAACAACCACGCCGTCAAACGTAGGGACCTTAAACGCGGGTGGAAGATCGGTCCCTGAGAGAGAAGATCTTCCCTGGCGGGCAGCGGCCAGGGCGCGTCTGCCAGGAGCAGCATGAGGTCGGCATACCAAGACCGGCGGGGCCAGTCCGGAGCGACCAGAATCACCGAGACGCCCTCCGCCGCGATCTTCCGAAGGACCTTGGGCAGGAGTGGGATGGGAGGGAATATGTACGGACGCGCGAAGCCTCGCCAAGGACGAACGAGGGCGTCGGCTCCGCAAGCTCCCGGATCCCTGGCCCTGGACAGATAGGCGGGGACCTTGTGATTGAACTTGGAGGCCATGAGGTCCACGTCCGGCATGCCCCAACGAAGGCAAATGGCCTCGAATACCTCCGGGTGAAGAGACCACTCGCCGGGGTCGACAGTGGTGCGACTGAGGAAGTCCGCCGCCCAATTGTCCACCCCTGGAATAAAAATTGCCGATAGAGCCGGGACGTGGGTTTCCGCCCAACGGAGAATGCTGGTGACCTCCCGCATCGCTGCAGCGCTGCGAGTGCCCCCCTGGTGGTTTATGTATGCCACGGCCGTGGCATTGTCCGATTGCACACGAACTGGATGACCCTTCAGCAGATGAGTCCAGTGTCGCAGAGACAGAAGGGCCGCTCTCAGCTCCAGGACATTGATCGAGAGTTTGGACTCCGATGGAGACCAAATGCCCTGGACGGATCGGGGAGGAAACACGCCTCCCCAGCCCAAGAGACTGGCATCGGTTGTAACCACCAACCAGTTGAGCGGCAGAAAAGACCTGCCCAGAAGAGGGGACTGTAACCACCAGCGGAGAGATGACCGCACCGGAGGCGATAGATGGAAGGGATGATCCAGAGACTGCGGCGATTTGTCCCAGGAGGAGAGGATCGCCCGTTGGAGAGGGCGGGAGTGAAACTGCGCAAATGGGATCGCCTCGAAGCAGGCAACCATCTGCCCCAAGACCCGCATGCAGAAGCGGAAGAACGGTCGACGGTGGAGAAGGAGACCCCGAATCGCCCGGCGGAGGGTCAATCGTTTTTCCGAGGGAAGACGTACCTCCGCCGCTCCCGTGTCTAAAAGCATTCCCAGGAAGACCAGTTGTCTGGAGGGGGGAAGGGAGGACTTGGGGAAGTTGATGACCCAACCGAACCTCGCCAGAGTCTCTAGAGTGAGATCCACGCTGGCAACCGCTTGAGAAAGGGACGGAGCCTTGATGAGGATATCGTCCAAGTACGGTAGCAGAAAAACACCCCTGGAACGGAGTAAGGCCAAAACCGGGGCCAGGACCTTGGTGAACACCCGGGGGGCTGTTGCCAGCCCAAAGGGAAGGGCGACAAATTGGAAGTGGAGGTCCCCCACGGCGAATCGGAGGAAGCGATGGTGACACCGGGCTACCGGAACATGGAGGTAGGCATCCTGTATATCGATGGAAGACATGAAGTCTCCCCGCTCCAGGGAAGCCACCGCGGAACGGAGGGACTCCATCCGAAACCGTCGAAGGAGGAGAAAACGGTTGAGCTTTTTGAGGTCCAAAATGGGCCGCACCGAACCTCCCTTCTTGGGAACTACAAAGAGGTTCGAATAGAACCCTTGGAACCTTTCCTCTAGAGGAACGGGGGTAATCACCCCTCTGTCCAGTAAGGCTTGAACGGCCGCGGAGAACGCAGCCGCGCTTTTCGGGTCCCGCGGCGGGCGGGAGCGAAAGAACCGATCTGGAGGGAAGGACGCGAATTCGATTTTGTATCCGGAGGACACAATTTCGAGAGCCCAGGCGTCGGAGACGTGAGCCATCCAGACGTCCCTGAAAAGGAGGAGCCGGCCCCCCACCCGGGTGGGTGGGGGCGCGCCTTCAGGCAGAGGACTGCTTTGCTGCGGGTGTGCGGGCAGCCTGCGGCCTGCGCCAGGAGGGCTGCGCCCGAAAAAACGGCTTCCTACGCTTATCCTGGGGAGGGGCCGAAGCGGCAGCTGCGGGGGGAGCCCCAGAGTTCCTGCGGGAGGACCGAAAACGAGACGCACCGGGGCGTCCGCGGGGGGCGCCCCTGGCTTGGGGTTGAGGAAGATGGGTGCTTTTACCACCCGTGGCCTCCGAAATAAGCTCGTCTAGGCGGACCCCGAAAAGGCGGGAACCCGCAAACGGTAGCCCCGCCAAGGAACGTTTGGAGGCAGCGTCCGCTTTCCAAACCTTCAGCCAGAGCTCCCTCCTGACGGAAACCGCCAGGGCGGAGGAGCGTGCAATAAGGGCTCCCGCATCAAGGGAGGCCTCACAAACAAAATTCCCGGCCCGAATAATAAGCTGGGCCAAGGAACGTAGGTCCTGGATGGGGACGTCCGAGTCCAACTCCTGTTCCAGCTGCGCACCCCAAGCAGAGATTGCTTTACCTGCCCAAGCAGAGGCAAAAACCGGTCTGAGGGCAGAACCGGAGGCAGCAAAAATGCCCTTGGAAAGGGTCTCCATGCGACGGTCCTCCGCTGACTGAAGAGAGGACCCGTCGGGAACAGGGATGGCCGTGTTCTTTGACAAACGGGCCACAGGGGGGTCCACCTTGGGTGGGGACGACCAGGTGGCCACGACATCGGCCGGAAAAGGATAGCAAATGTCCAGCTTCTTGGGGTTGACAAAACGGGCGTCCGGGCGAGCCCAAGCCTTAGACACCACGGAGGAGAAATCAGAGTGGATTGGAAAAACTTTTGAGGCCTGCCTGGGTCTGATAAAGGAGACGCTAGCTGCGTCAGAGCTAGGAGGGTCATCTTGCACCTTAAAGGTGTCACGAATATCAGAGATGAGCTGACCCATCGCTGAGGCTAGCTTGGACGGCAGGGCCGAGTCCATTTCCAAATCTGAAACCGCCAATTCACCTTCAGAGAGCGAATCCTTTGGAGAGGAGAGGCTCGTCTGAGTGCGCACGCGTGGCGGGGAGAGGGAGGCATCCGAGGAGGAGGCTCGCTCTACTCTAAAACGCTTCTGAGAGTGCCTAGCTCGGGAAGGGTCACTAAGAGAGGGTGAACCCGCCGCAGCGGCAGAAGCGATGGACCCGGAGGGCGCGACAGTAAGAATGGCGTCCTGCGGGGTAGGCGGCCTGTCTATTAGGCGGCCCACGACCTGAGTGAGGCTTTCCACGGCCTGGGACAGGGATCTAGCCCAGTCAGGCGGGTCAGAGGAAGCAGGGAGCGACACAGCGGGCGACTGAGGCTGCGGTGGAGCTCGGCATGCAGGACAGTGCGGATCAGACTGCCCCCGGGGAAAGGCTTCCCTACAAGCGGTACAGGCATGGTACCAAGGCTTGGCAGCTGCAGAAGGGTCTGACATGGTGGAAAAAAAGTTGCACTTAAAGTGGGAGACCCCAGGTGAAAAAACGGGGATCACACCCAAGTAACAGTACTGGTGGCACGGATGGGGTTAACAGTCCTACCAGACCCAGATGATGCAAGCGGCAGACAGCAAGGGCAGCAGACTGAAGGGAGGCTGTGGAGGAGAGGCGGCAGGCACAGAGGTGAATAGCTTCAGGATCGGACGGCAGAGAGAGAGCTCCACGCAGCACCTGAGATGTGGAGCCCGACGAACCAGGAAGTAGCGGAGCGCATGTAGAAAGCTCCGCCCCCCCCCCTTGCCGCGCTGAAGGAGAAGCAGAGCCGCACGCGCGCGCGGCAAAATGATTTAACCCCCTAGGTAGATGAAGTGCCGGCCATGAAAAGGTGCCGTTCGCGCCAAGTAAGCGGCCCCCGCCTGAACTCCTCATACAGCCGTCCCCCTGACTGCCCTGCCGTTGAAGATGGTAGCCACCCCCCTAAGAACCAGCTTGTCCTGGGTCTGCAACACCAGAACGAAGTCCCCCCCCAAATGATGGCCGGTAAAGTTGCCGGCCCCGATATGCCCATGGGGAAGGGGAGGGAAGGGGGGGGGGGGGGGGGGAGATGGCACGGAGAGATGTAGCAGCGGTGGGAGGGAGGGAAGGGGAGGCTGGAGCAGCCACTCTCACCATACGCTGTCTTCGCCCTCAATCCATCCAGCAGGGTCGCCCCTTCAGCCACTGGCACCGCAGTGGCAGGAAGCCGGGGGAGGGACTTGGCGTGCGGGCGACCCTTGAGCTGGCGGGACGCAGGGGAGCGAGGCTGCCCTGGTCCACCTTGTCTTCTGTGGGGGAGGCGGCAGTGCGGTATTACCGGCACTGGCGCGACTCAACCCCGGGAGAAAACAGAGGGGTCTAGTGCGCCTCTGTTGTCCCTGTAAGTAGAAAAAAAACGAATTAAAAACAACAAATAACGCAAAAATAAAAAATTATAGGAAAACAACCCTGCCTAAGCAGGGAGTGTCTTGCCTCCTTGGACACTAAGCAAAAACTGGTAGTCTCTCTCTCCAGGCTGAAGGGTATAGCTAATGGAGGAGGGGCTTACAGCTTTCACTTAGTGTCACGCCTCCTAGAGAGCAGAGCTATACCCATGGTTTCCTGTGTCCCCCAAGGAATATGGGCGAGAAAATATAATAAAAACAGCCACCACCATCCATGTGTGTATGAAGAAAGACTGTATTCTAACCTGCACTTGTGACACTGGTACACATTTTCTCCACAGTTCCCGCATACTCCGGGGTTGGCTGGTACGGAGGCACTACAACGAGGACACTGGAGAGTTTCGGAAGAAGCCTGGTAGTTTTCATAGAAGTCAGCAAACTCAATCATTAAGTTTGAAGCAACGATTGGAAGTGGGAGGTCAATCTTCACCTCCGTCTGTCCTGGGGTCAGCTGCACCTTTTTGGCTTTGTGCCAGCGTGCTGGTCTAGAGCAGAAGACGAGAGCAACGAATGGAATGGTTAATAAAATAACAATGTCTGGAAACCCTGCTCACCTGATATGGGACATAGTCAGATGCCAAATTGGAAATCTTCTGATAATTCGCAATAGGCTAAAGAAGTTGTGCAGTTTCTAGATGTCCCTGCTGAGGTCGGGGAGCTGATGGCAATATGGTGCCATGCAGCATCCAATACTCTGGAATTTACATCATAGTGGCAAGTCATTGTTTCTAGGCATTTCAAAATTTTTGTAAACGGGTTGGCCAATCTCATACATTGGTAGAATATTGCTAGTATGCCACCAATGTCTGAAAGGTGCAGGTCCCCACACCTATCTCTAGAACGGAGCCCGAAAAGTGAAGGAGAGCAGACCATGCATGCAGTGCCGCCCTCCATTTATTTCTACAGGAGTGCCAAAAGTAGAGACGTGAGCGCCGCTATTTTCAGAAGTTAACTAGAAATGAATGGGAAGAACACAGCGAAAGCGCAGCCACCGCTCAAGTTACTTCTACGGGGCTGACAGTATTAGCTGAATCAGCACTCGGCTATTTTATGCAGTCCTTCACCTTGCGGGATCCGTTCTAGACATAGGTGCGGGTCCGAGGTGGGAACAGCACCTATCAGACATTGGTAGCATATGCTAGCGATATGCCATCAATTTATGAGAGGAGTTTGTCTGCCCTATTTATGTATGACACCCTCCCGCACACTCCCCCCCCAGTTTAACAATGAGCTGCACAATGGCAGCTCCTCGTCCATTTTCAGGTTCTCACTTGTTCTTCAGCTCCACAATGGCTTGCACGGTGCGATTGTTGTAGTACAGATTAATGGTTCGGACCATTTTGGTCCGTTTTAGGTCTCCAATCTTCACGGTCACTTTGCTGATGGTGTGGCTGCCTATAAGTTTGACCACTTGCTGTGTAGTAGTGTAGCGTGTGTCGACTTTAATGGAAGAAAGCTTGATGTTCTGTCCAAAAAAAAAATATATAAAATCTTAATCAATGAGGAAGAGACTTTTACCCCATCATAAATTGCTGTAACAGCCCTCCAGACTGGAACTTACACACAATGGGACTTCGGGGTTGTTGCAGACTAGACATGGGTCGCTTTCAAGATAGTATCCATCAAACTCCACCAAACCAGAAAGCGTGCTGAAGAAAGATAAGCGGAAAAATGATAGAACAGGAAGTGTTCATACAACATTCATAGAAAAGTAAACGAATTGGGAATAATCAGAATAATCCATTGTCTGGGAAGACAATCACTTACTTGTAGATGTTGGAGTTAGGATGATTGGTCAGGATGTGGTTTTGAGTTCGCAGAATCTCCACAGCTTTTTGTGAATATTCTTTAAACTTTGGAACAAGAAACAAGAATTTTTAATTACTCATGAGATGCTTGATTAGCTCAGTGTCTGCAGCATGGGTATTGCTGGTGGGAGACATTCAATTTTTCTTTTAGTGTCGCCTCCTAGTGGCAGCAGTTTTACTGACACTGACTGTGTCCCCCCACCATTGGCACATGCGAGAAAAGCATCTGGTTGACAAACAGTACTCACTTTCTTTTCTGTCTGAGGAGTCTTCAGAGAGAAGTATCCAAGGAGATCAACGAACTGAGCAGCTTTGCGTCCATAGGCTGGGAGCTCCGGCCAAATTGACCACATGAGGTCCAGGAGAAGCTCCTGCTGGGCCTTGTTAGAATTCCTGAGTGAAGGAAATTAGTAACTTAAATAGTGAGAAAGAAAATGAACAAGAGAACAAGATGGATCAGGATTTTTTTTTTACAAGCCATTATGATGGCTCTCCTAACCTGTAGATGTGCAGCGCCAAGCAATGAGCCTGCCAGCGGACTGAAGAGGCATTGGACTCCAGAAGGAAGCAGCGCAGGAACTGGATCAGAGTTTCTTTGTCTGCAAATTTATTCAGCTGGTTGACGAGTGCAGTGCAGAGCTGTTCCTCTTGAGAACTGGACCCCTCGCCTGGAAGATACCATGAAATAGAAACTAAAATGTGTGGTCCAGTCATTATCAGAAGGTATGACCACGGTGTTATATTGTACTGGAGTCTTACCTTCCTTGTCCTTCTCTTTGTCTTCCTTCTTACTCTTCTTGGTAGAGGACTTACTCTGAGATCCTGGCTGCCCAGAGCTTGATGATGGAACAGTAGATCCAGAAGACGTGGAAAGGACTTTGCTGCCACATAGAGCACAAGACAGGAGCTGGAGAAGGACTGGAGACACTCCTTCATCCACCAAAAAGCTGACCTGAAGCAGGAAGTACAGGACCGCTAGAGAGACAAATATAAGGAGCAGATAGTGGACTGTTAAAGGATAAAAGCACAGCATAACGTATCCTATGCACCATGACGTGAATGGTGTACACTGCATTTATTTTTCTACATGAGGCTTAATTTCTCCAGATCTTCCCCACTAGATGTGTTAATAACCAGTCTATGCTACCAATAAAGCAACAACATCTGACTTGCTTACAGTCATCTTTGATGCAGAATTTCTGCCAGTTCACAGTTCGCTGGGATGCAATCTCCGCACAGGCTTTCAGGTGCTCCATCTAAAACAAACAGCTTAATTAACACCATGCGGCATTCAGTATTGCAGCCCCAGAAATGCACACTGGTCTTCATCCTTCTTACCAGATTGATCAGAGTGTCATACTGCAGGGCAGATCCAGAGCTAGCCGTCACCACACTTGCACGCAAGAAAATCCCGTGCTCCTCCAGCAACTTCTTGATGCCTCGGACGTGGGAATCAAGTGTGTGAAGGTCTCGGAGCTGTCTGTATTTTTCCTTTGAGCCACAGATGAACAGAAGAAGTTTCCGCACTTGGCGGCGCACAAATGGTGTCTGCTGAATCATCAGATACTGAACAAAGAGGAATAAATTTATGATAGATTCTAATTAACACCCAATATCCATGTACTTGATGCAGATTTATAGAGGCTTAAAGGGGTTCTGCACTTTGTTTAAACTGATGATCTATCCTCTGGATAGATCATCAACTTCTGATCGGCATGGGTCCGACACCCGGGACCCCCGCCGATCAGCTGTTTGAGAAGGCAGCAGCGCCGCGGCCTTCTCACTGTTTACCGCTGGCCGAGTGACGTCACGACTTGTATCAACTGGCCTGGGCGGGGCTAAGCTCTATTCAAGGGAACAGAGCTTAGCCGCGCCCAGGCCAGCGATACTAGTCGTGACGTCACTGGGCCTGCGGTAAACAGTGATAAGGCCGCGGCGCTGTCTTCTCAAACAGCTGATCGGCGGGGGTCCCGGGTGTCAGACCCCCGCCGATCAGATGCTGATGATCTATCCAGAGGTTGGCTTTACACATAAGTGCAATGTACAGCAGAAAGAAATTCTACTACAGGGTTTTTAATGGGGAGTTGCACCTCTTCATCTACACACCTCAGAAAGGAAGTAGAACCAAGAATGATCAAACACGGGTGGCGGGATTCGAGAATTGGTGTCAGCAATTTTCTTAATCTGGTAAGGTAGTCGGAGAACCATTTCTGTCAGCAGCTGAGTGTAGGCCTGGAAGACATCTGCAGCATGACCCTAAGAGGGGAGAACAGAGTCAGAGCACATCCCCAATAACACTTGCTTGCAACCTCCAGATCCTACATGAAGACAGAAGGTGCGTCTATCTCTGGGTTGCAGATCGCCATCAGCAGCTTGCTACTGACCTTGACATACTGGCGCAGGAAGAAGGGGCTCATATCTGGTGGAGACGCAGTTGTGTGAGGTTTTAGCAGCTGACTGGCAGCCACAGGCTCCTCATCACTCTGCTGGCTTTTCCAGTAGTCCAGGAGAGACTTCAGGACATGGAGACAGTAATCAACGGCTCCAGAACTTAGAAGAGCGGTTGCTGTTGCACTAGAAATCAGAGAGGATGACTGGGGGAAAAAAAAAGATGGGATTTTTTTTTTTTTTTTATTTATTAATACTTGTTTTATATAAGGTAATCAGAGATTTATATATGGCAGGTTCATTGAGAGCATATTAATCTACTATAAGTGGAGAGGTTCTAGAACAGGGTTTCTTCATGTCCTAAGCAAATAAATCACAACAAAGTACCATCAAGGCGATGACCATAATACAATGTACGTTTTAAAAGCACTGCATGATGAGCATGTAAAGTTGGTCATACACTGTAATACATAGCTGCTGTCTGTATGTTGGTTTAGTCAGCAGCTGCCCCCCCCTAAACACATGCATGCTCGGTTAAGCGTGCATGTGTTCTGAATGAGAAGCCGCTGACAAAGATATCTAGCACATTAGATAGTTGATTAGTCTCACAGAAAATAGCGTGTATGGTCAGACTTATTAACCACAATACAGACTAAATACGCCTCTAAAAATCAGACTTGCTTAAATGTGTTGCCTTGATGGTCCTTACAATCACTAGCATTGGATATAATAGTGTTAGCCGCCAAGTAACATCCCACACACCTCACAGATGGATGATTTTGAACCCGACTTCGTCCTTGACATGAATACACTCAGAAGTCTCATGACCACGAGATGGACCTCATTTAGGGGGGTGCGCTCGTTCTTCTTAGATACATCCTAGAGGACATTAATGGGGAGGATTATTACAAATGCAAATCAAGCATCACATCCTATTCATCTAATCAATTAAATCTCATTGGTACCTTTTTATCTAAACCTAATTCTGCAATCAGCTGGGACAGGAGGTTATCTAAGGCTCCTTTGTCCTTCTCATCCTCTCCATCTAGATCAGCAGTCAGCATCAATACCACCTGGAAAGAAAAAGGAGACCAGATGTCAACACAAGCACCAAGAGAAAAAGTCACTAAGAGAATAGGAGTTGACCAGTGCTTTATACCTGCATGTACGGAATGGCCCGGACTCCTCCTACAGTATGGAGACTAGGCATAGACTGGAGGAGGCGCTCCAGAAGCATGAGACGCACCATATGAAGTCTAAATGGAAAGACAAGTTCAGTTGAGGGTGTTGATACAGATTGTAATCCATCAGCTTACTAAGAGGTGGTTTTGTAAAGCAATGCAGACCTGTTGCTAGTATGTGCATCGCCTTCTGTCTCCCCTTCTCCTTCTGAACCTTCACCTTCATGCTGTCCTGTGGCGGTGCTGATCGCTCCTGTGCTAGAACTTACACTTCCAGGTCCTGCAGGGTGACCCTCAACTGTCGTGTCCCCATATGCACTGCTCCGACCTGATACTGGATGAGAAAAGACAGATATATATATTAAAAAGATTTTGCAAAAAAAAAAAAAAAAAAATACTCAAACAACTCTATAATTTCACAAGAATAGGGGAAGAGCTAACCAACCAACCTAAACATTTCCTTCTTGGAGTCCCACAGGTAAGGCCATTTATAGCAAAGGTCAAAGTGATGAGGCTGTGTGCTTGCTGACTGCATACCTCTAAGAGAAAAGCCACACACGTTCCTTTGCGGCCAACACTACCTTTGGTTGCAGATCATGGGAATGTTTATGGCTGTTCCATGTCTCCCACTCTATCTTACGACGGTAAAGACTGGTTCTATAGGGCTCAGACTTTCTTAAATCTACCAGGATTCCAATGCTCTATGAAACCTTAGCCAAACACAAGTTTCACACACATCCTTGCAGCACATAATACACAGCATATATCAGGCGGGCTTATTATACCTGCAGCTCTTATTACCCTCATTACTCTTATGCCTTAAAGAGGTATTCCCATCACAGACAATGGGGGCATATCGCTAGGATATGTCCCCATTGTCTGATAGGTGGGGTCCCACCTCCGGGACCCGCACATAAAACGACCTTTCCCCGCTCCGTTCTCAGCATAGGTGCGGGTCCTAGCGATATGCCCCCAATGTCTGTGATGGGAAAACCCCTTTAACGCCTCATACCTATAAAACTTAATGTGACAGACGTACCACTATGCTCACCAGCCACCGAATCCACGGCACTGCCGCCACTCTCTGAGCCCACGCTACCTGCGTGGTCGGCTGGGGAGGTGCGCAGGGTGGAACCATCGGTTGCGGCCGTGCTGCCTTCATCATCCGATGCTGGAGCTATAAGCATGAGGAGAGCTGTTACAGGTAAAAACACAGTCTCTAACTACCGAGCCAGCAAAACACAGATCCCCCAGCTCCCACAACAAGAAGCAGAGCAGCTTTATTAGGGGCAAAGCAGTTTATTACCTTACATTACCCAATGCAAGCGTCAGCTGAATCACCACAGCAGCATTGGCCAGTTTTGTTCTATAACATTTACATGCAGTCTTAAAACCGTTTAGTGTTGTGTCCCCATGGGGTCGCATGCACTACCGTTACCTGATGCTGTGGTGTCTGACAGAGTTCCAGCATCCAAAGATGATGAGCTTGGTGCTTGTCCAGACAATCCCAAACTCTGGAGGCCCAGAGCACTGCTGCTGCTTCCTGGTGAGATAATCATGCGCCATACAGAGCGGTCAGTACGTGGTCAGCAGACCCAAGATTAAAGGGGTTTTCCAAGACTTAAACGCTGATAACCTATCCTCAGCATTTCACTCCTGAGACCTGAGCTCTGCAGTCTCTTCCTCGGCATGTAAGGTCACAACAATCAGACAGCCTTTCTGCAGCTCAGTCCTATTAAAGTGAAAGGGACTGAGCTGCAATTCCAAACACGGCGCTATACAATGTACGGCGCTATGGCTGATATACTACACTTCAAACAGCTGGCAGGTGTCAGACCCCCACCGACGTGATATTTATGACCTATGCTGAGGACAGGTCATCAATATTTAAGTCCTGAGTAGTGTTGAGCGAACTTGTGTTTTAAGTTCGGCGTCTAAAGTTCGGGTTATCGAAGAATCGCGTTATGGATCCCGCTACCACGGACCGGTCCGTGGTAGCGGCATCCATAACGCGATTCTTCGATAACCCGAACTTTAGACGCCGAACTTAAAACACAAGTTCGCTCAACACTAGTCCTGAGCAAACCCCTTTAACAGCACGCTGTATTAATCTTTAACTTACCCTGCTGATCTTGCTGAAGACTAAGAGCGATGGCTAACTCCACCATGGTTTCATCATCAGCATCTGGTGGAATGTCCAGCATTGGTGGGAAGCCCTCAGCTCCAGCTAGGAGAGCCTCTAATGGCGATGGGTTACCATTGTTGACGCTGTCTGCACTTTCCAGGACCATGGACTCGGACTGATAAAATAAGGGGCAATGGTACTCAGCTCTTCCTATTAAGCTATGTAACACTATGAATGTAAAAAGCAATGCTCAGTCAGTACACACAATTCTCACCACCATCTCAAAGTCTCCATGGTCAACCTCATTCTGCACTTGACTTTGCTGTCGGACGTGTTCTCCATTTGGTATTCCACAAGTCTGGATCTTATCCTCTGCTTCATCATCATCTTCGTCGTCCTTGTCTCCTTGGCCAGAAGCACATTGATTAAAACCTTATTCACTAGCACCCAACTAAACAACATGGCTGCCTTGCATGTGACACCACTATAACCAACACAATAAAAGGAGACCCTTCCTAGCCAAGGGTGATAGAAACCCGAGTGCTCACGGTTAAAGAGGTCCTTGTATGGCGGAGGCATCCTAATGACAGCCACACCTGAAGGAAACCAAGCTCTCCAACCTAGAGGGAATTGAAATGATGATGTACGGGTGTCTATCAAGATGCTCCATTCATTGAGGTAAAAAGGAGGAAATGGGTATCTCAGCCAAAATAACACGGCTGCCAGCACAAAAACGGTCAGGGATAAAATTCAAGAAGAATACACGCATAGTTGTGACACCAAGAGCAGGGATAACACTTGTGGGTCGCCACCAGTACTTGACAACACATCACAGGAAGCAGAGGGGAACCTGGTTCAGGCCCGAGTGAATCCTTATATAGCTTATATGCTGACAGTATGAGAGTGCGCTTACCCAGGGGTGTATTGCTACGTGGAGAAGATGGAAGAGTCACATGACGGCGTTTATTGCGCGGACGGAGGACCCGAATTAAAGCCTGTTTGCAGGAGAAGCTAACAGCTGGATCCTGGAAAAAAATAAATACATTTGAAAACCCAGTACTTAACGTTACGTATCTCCACTCCTCAAAGGCGAAAACACTAGATAGAGTCACTCACCGGACACAGCAACATTTGCATGTAGATTTTAGAGGCTAGGTTAATGCAGTCCAGTTCACACGTGCAGTATCCATGTATGATGTCCACCAGGGCGTTGACTGTTGCTTCCACGTGGGTAAGACCTGCAGGAGAGAAAACATGACCTATATATCTGCTGGGGGACATTTGTTGGAGACTAGGCTTGTAAGGTGGGAAAAAACCTGTGAGCCATTTACCGGGCAGACAAGCAGGAGCCAGAAAAGCATTCTTGGGTTTAGATGCATGTAGTTTCCAAAACTGGTTGACAAGCTGTGTAATGAAGGCGTACACTTCTTCTCCTTCACCGGTCTTCACAACGTCTTTGCCTTCATCAATATCTGAAAACAAGATTTATATGCATCTGTAATCTTTGAAGTGATTGTTATGTGAACTACAGGGATCGCCAGCACACTCACCTGTCTCTCCTGACAGCAATTTAGAGTCTGTGTAGTGAACAAGGTTGTTGGGGCGCATGATGGCGATGGACCGGGCGGTAATCACCAGTCTCTGGAATACTTCTGGATCCAAATCCTTTCCATCATGAGCGCAAGAATTCAAACTTTGTACGGCATTGCTCAGCAGTGCTTGATCCTGCACAGAGATTACCAGAATTTAAACCCTTCAAGACCAGTGTTTTGGTTCTAAATAACCAAACACTTTTTAAAGTCACTTTTGCTCTGTCAAATTTATCAAAGGCCGTGCGATATTTGTTACAAAGGTTATCTGTCAGCACTTTTGTACCTATGACCCTGGCTGACCTGTTACATGTGCGCTTGGCAGCTTAAGGCATCTGTGTTGGTCGCATGTTCATATGTGCCCGCATTTTTTTTTTTAAATCAGATAATTTTTATTAACAAGTTTTCAATTTACAAACATTATGTCCCCGCATTTTTGAGAAAAATTAGCATATGTAAATGAGCCTCTAGGACAGTGATGGCTAACCTTGGCACTCCAGCTGTGATGAAACTACGACTCCCAGCATGCTCCATTTCTATAGAGTTCTGGGAGCAGCCAAGCAAGGGGGGCATCTTGGGAGTTGTAGTTTTACCACAGCTGGAGTGCCAAGGTTAGTCATCACTGCTCTAGGAGAAACAGGAGTGTTGTCGTTACGCCAAGAGGCTCAGCTCTCTCTGCACTTTGATTGACAGGGCCTATCAAAGTGCAGAGGACGCAACAGTTGCTGAGAGAGCAGAGCCTCTAGGAGTAACGGCAACGCCCCCGTTGCTCCTAGAGGCTCATTTGCATATATTAAAATATTTCTTTCAGCAATGCAGGCACATATAAACATGGGACCAACACAGATGCCTTCAGCTGCCAAGTGCACATGTAACAGGTCAGCCAGTGTCATAGGTACAAAACTGCTGACAGATGCCTGTTAAACCGTCTAGAAACGGTACTCCACATTTCCTACACCACCCTGCTAATTAAGTATTTCTGGGACTGTTTTTACCAACTTTTTTTTTTCCCCAAAAAAAGTTGCAATGATAAATTTGGCATGAAACTACTTTACATACCAAGTAGTGAGGGCGGTGTAAAGTAGGGATCGACTGATATTGATTTTTTAGGGCCGATACCGATAATTTGTGAACTTTCAGGTCGATAGCCGATAATTTATACCGATATTCTGTGAAATGTCATTTTTGAAAAAAAAAAAAATCCTACACAAATCTGCTGAAAATCAATATTTTTATTGTTAATGTGTAGTTTTTTTTTGTAAATCTTTCTTTTTCATTTATACTTAATATTTTGGTGTTTTTTTTTTACTAACTTTTAGCCCCCTTAGGGACTAGAACCCTTGTCCTATTCACCCTGATAGATCTCAATCAGGGTGAATAGGATCTCACACTGTCCCTGCTGCTCTGTGCTTTGTGCACACAGCAGCATGGAGCTTACCATGGCAGCCAGGGCTTCAATAGCGTCCTGGCTGCCATGGTAACCGATCGGAGCCCTAGACTTACACTGCTGGGGCTCCGATCGGAGGAGGAGGGGACCCTGTGGCCACTGCCACCAATGATTAAAACTGGGGGGGCTTGGGCGGGGGGCGCACTGCGCCACCAATGTTTTTAATTCTGGGGTGGGGGGCGCACTGCGCCACCAATGATTAATACTGGGGGGGGGGGCACACTGCGCTACCAATGGACATAAATCTCTCATTTATTCATATACAGGAGGCGGGAGCTGGCTGCAGAATCACATAGCCGGCTCCCGACCTCTATGAGCGGTAGCTGCGATCCGCAGCACCTGAGGGGTTAACTACCGCAGATCGCAGCTACTGCTCATAGAGGTCGGGAGCCGGCTATGTGATTCTGCAGCCAGCTCCCGCCTCCTGTTCAATTTGAATGAATGAGTTAACATCATTGGTGGCGCAGTGGCCACAGCCCCGCCCCTCCTCTGGTCTTCTCTCCTCTCATTGGCGGCAGCACAGGGGGAGGAGACACTGCTTCCTTCTCCCCTGTACTGCTGAGGGAACACGGAGAGCGCTGACAGCAGCGCGATCTGTGTTCCCCATACGTTATCGGAATATCGTCAAAATAGATGCCGATACCGATAACGTTCAAAATCCTGAATATCGGCCGATAAGATCGGTGAAACCGATAATCGGTCGATCCCTAGTGTAAAGCGACAAAACTCCACGAATTTAGGCACAAAACAAGCAAACTTTTTATGGCAGAAAACTGGCATAGCATAAAAACATGATAACATCCCCCCTGCAGGTTTTTACCTTGTGGTTATGGTATGCAGACCGGCTTGTGTGCAGACTGGCCAGGAGACTCTTTGTCTGGAGCTGGACGCTCGATGGTGTTGGCATGGAGAGCAGGACTGTTGCCAGTTCCAGAGCTGAAGCTTTGCTTTTCTCCTAAGCCAAGTAAACAAGTTGTCCATTAGCGGGCTGATGACCGAAGGCATCTCCGTATAATCTAAAACTAACCCCCTACCTTCTCAGGCACTGGTCCAAAGGCAAAACAGCTTTCCAGAGCTTCGAGAGAGCTTCCCACCAGCCTGTACAGAGAAGAAAACACTGCATGTAACAGACTTCTGGAGAATCTCAGCTATGCCGGATTTGAAGCATAGCCTCGTGTTGACAGCTTGAGACAAGGAGTATGGCTTTATTGTGTTAAGGCATATCAGGTAAAAAGGTCACAAAGGTGAGGGGTTAATGCGAGAAAGTGCCTGGGCACAAGCCAAACCACTCAAAAGCCACAGGCCTGTGCCAACATCGTATTGCATTTTGGTAGTGTTCCCTGCTATTCCAGGGGTTTATAGGACTTTTAACGTGTTTTCATCATTTATCATACCTAAACAGTATGCCTACCTGATCAATTAATTTGCTGACAGACTCATGCCCAAAGCTCACCAATCATTATCCACCAGCCACTTAGGTAGAATGGCTGGTTAGACTAGCCTAAAACCACTAGGTTCCCGAGACACCGCCATGCACTTAGGGCCAAAGACTCAAACAAGCGCAAGAGGTACACCAGCGGGGATTGTGCGCACACTCACTCGTGCAGAGTAAGGAAGTCTTACTAACCGGTCCAAGATGGTTAAAGGTTCTGGGTCAGAACTTTTGAAGAGCGAAGAAAAACAACAACAAAAATAAAAACATGTGAAGCCACGAGAACTAATGGGGCTCGAGAGGAGGGTGAACCCCAGAATGTAAACAAGTCATTTTAAAGGGGGTTATCCGACCCCTGAAATGCTCCCCCCATTTGCCCGAGCCCCTCAAACACAATACCTGGATCGCCGGCACCCACGTCGCTCCTGGTCCCCGTACAGCCTCAGCAGCTTCTCTGAGTTAGAGGATGAAAACATACGTTTTGGGGGTGGGGTTGTATGCAGCCAATGGCAGGTGGTGATGGGGCTGAGCCTCCCCAGTGTCATCCACAATGCTAGGGAGGCTCGTCCCAGTCACCACCTGCCATTAGCTGCAGCCCCCGCTGACACCGGATGTTTTCATCCGCACACGGGCAGAAGCGCGAGGAGCCAGGTAAGTACATTGTGTGTGAGGGGCCCAGGCACATGGGAGGGGGGGCATTTCAGGGGTCGGATAACCCCTTTTTAAGTGGCCAGTGCTAATCCTGCTCCCCTCACTGGCTCACTGTTACACATCTGATGTGACATCAGCCCTGGCGCTTACCTTTCAATGGCTGTGCCATTACTTGAGGGTGGTGTTGCAGTCTCGCCGTCTGTGGATCCATTGCCTTGATTCAGGTTTGGTGGGCAGACACTGCTCACAGAGGCAGAGGGGAACTCTTCTGGGGGTTCATCTGGCCAGCCAAACTGTTCCTTTGTCTTTCCATATATTTTTATAGCGTCTATCATAGTGACTCCAGCTGGATCTACCGAGGCACCAACTGAAATAAGCAAAACAGTACAAAGTCAAAGACCTGCAGATGTAATTGTGGGGGGAAGGGGGTGTCATCAAACCAGTACCTTGTAGACCTAGAGCAAAAGGGTTGCAAGGCTGCACAATACTGCCCAACTTGTTAATATACCGATACAAATAGCATTGCAAAGCAACGGTTCCATGAACTTTTCCTTAAAGGGATGTTTTGAGTTACAAAACAATGAGGCGAGGAGGTACTTCACTGATGACCTGTCCCGCCGATCAGCTGTTAGAAGAGGCTGGGCACTCCGTGAGCACTGCAGCCTGTTCCCAGGCCTGTGATGTCACCGTACATTGGTCAGGTGGCCTAGTTGCAGCTCAGCCCCATTAGTCGATGGGACTGAGCTGCAATACCAGGCACAGCCACTATACGATGCATGGTGCGCTGCTTGGAAAGCTGCTGGGAGTAGCGGCTCCCTGAAACTGCTGATCGGCACCGGGGCTCTGACCCCTGCTGATGTGATAACGATGACCTCAGGATAGGTCATCATCTTTTCCAAGATAACCCCTTTAAGTTGACAGTGGCTACTAACAGTGCCTCTTGCTCTGGAGGAATCATAATGTCTGTATTAGGGTGCAATCACACTGCACTTGTAGTGTACGTTTACTGTGCAAGTCAAACATATTCACAGGTACCCATTCATCTGACACAGGCCAGGGGATGTCGGCATATCTTTTTCGGCTGTACAGAATACCGTAGTCAGCTTCACTACCCTATACAAATTCAGTTTAAAAAAAAAAAAAGGTACACTGTGCAAAAGAAAGGGATCCTAGGGGCGATGTAACCCGCTGTATGCTTATAGGGCATACAGTGCTGATCTCCAGGGACGACACTATAAAGCCTGGTTTTGCTTCCCTTGTGTTTGTAATTCTCCCTTACTTACTGAATATGGTGAGCTTCTTATCAGCTTGTAACGCTTCTTCTCGTGTAAACGGAAAGTCAAACCATCGTGATCGGCTGAGATTAAGCTGCATTGTGCGACCAAACATCTCAATGTAAGAAGGGGCTCTCTCAATGGCCTGCGTGCCAATCTGAAGCCGCATTCCTGTCATCACCATAGTGCTGTTGTTATTGGTGACTTCCACAGTAAATCCTCCAGGCTGATCGGGAGAGAATTACAAAACATTAGCTCTGTGGACAGAGCAGGGCCTGCAGACCGTGAACTAGATCCAGCATCTTATTCTGCATACCTTAGTGTTTGCCACGTACATTCCTGTGGAATTAAGGCGATGCTTGATTTGCTGGGCATTATACAATTGCAGCAGGTCATTGCCGCCAAATTCTACGTCTGTAAGCTGCTGGTTGTGCTCGAAGAAATCAATGGGAAAGGTCACTTGACTTGATGCCCGTGTCACTTCAGAAAGAAGAGAAAACACTGCATTATCATCAAAGAAATGCTACACGCACCGCATATCAGAAGAGATGATGAAAGCTACTCACTGACAGCTGCAGGCTTGCGCTTGCGAACAGGTTTCATGATGCTGATACTGCTGCTGGGCTGCAAAGATGGCTGGAGCCAGTATGACGTGTTCTCCACATTGGCCATATAAATACGCAGGCTCCCGTCTTCACACAGAAGAATCATGGTTGTCCTCTGCTGATCATTGCTAGCTGTGTGCCGTATAGCTACCATATCCTGAATCTGAAAACAAGGGCAGTCAGGTAAGACTTTACAGTATGGACAATGCATGACTTTTTGGTCTGGTAGCCATATTTTTAGCCCTTGCTACTTCTGGGAGGGGGAGGTGCAACGGAAATTTACAAAAGGAGACTTTTGTATTACTTACCAGTAAAGTCTCTTTCTCGCCCATATTCCTTGGGGGACACAGGAAACCATGGGTAAAGCTCTGCTCCCTAGGAGGCGTGACACTAAGTGAAAGCTGTAAGCCCCTCCTCCATCAGCTATACCCTTCAGCCTGGAGAAGAGACTGCCAGTTGCGTGTCCAAGTAGTGAAAAATAACCACCAACCGGAAAAAAGAACTGTCTAGCCCCAACGGGGGCAACCAAGCCGGAACCACAACTGTAACCCAAATGAAGGGCGGGTGCTGTGTCCCCCAAGGAAGAGCGAGAAAGAGACTTTACTGGTAAGTAATACAAAAGTCTCCTTTTCTCGCCCATATTCCTTGGGGGACACAGGAAACCATGGGACGTTCCAGAGCAGTCCCAGAAGGGAGGGACCAGAACAAACTAGACCAACACCAGAGGCATCAATCAACTGCCGCCTGCAACACCAGACGGCCTAAAGCGGCGTCAGCCGACGCATGAGTATGCACCCTGTAGAACTTGGTGAGGGTGTGCAAGGAGGACCAAGTGGCCGCCTTGCAAATCTGCTCCGTAGAAGCCCGATTCCTCTGAGCCCAGGAAGCCCCGACCGCTCTAGTGGAGTGAGCGGTAACACCAAGGGGCGGAACCTTGCCCTTGGCGAGATAAGCCTCAGTAACAGCCATCTTGACAAAACGGGCGATAGCAACTTTGGATGCCGCCATCCCTCTGTGCGACCCCTCCGGAACCACAAAGAGCGAGTCAGTACGCCTGAAAGAGCTGGTTACCTCCAGGTAAACCTTGAGCGCCCTGACAACGTCCAGGCGATGAAGCTTCCTCTCCCGCGGGTGGGAAGGGGAAGGACACAAAGAGGGGAGAACGATGTCCTCGTTCAGATGAAAGGCGGAGACCACCTTAGGAAGGAAGGAAGGGACCGGACGAAGAACCACCTTGTCCTGGTGGAACACTAGGAAAGGTTCCAGACAGGAAAGTGCCGCCAATTCGGACACCCTCCGAAGAGAGGTGACGGCTACAAGGAAAATAACCTTGGAGGACAGAAGTCGCAAGGAAACCGTCCGCAGAGGCTCGAAAGGAGAAGCCTGGAGCGCTGAGAGAACCAGGTTCAGGTCCCAGGGCGGTACCGGAGGGCGGTACGGGGGAACCGCGTGAGCCACGCCCTGAAGGAAGGTCTTGACAGGACCAAGGGGGGCCAGTGGGCGCTGAAACAAAATGGACAGCGCAGACACCTGACCCTTCAAAGAACTCAGGCCTAGACCTTGGGCCAGTCCGCTCTGCAGGAAGGACAAAACGGTGGGGAGAGAAAAGCGGAGCGGAGGAATCCCCAGATCGGCACAGAACCCCAAAAAGGCCCTCCAGGTCCTATAATAGATCCTAGAAGAGGACGGCTTACGGGCGCGGATCATGGTGCGGACGACGTCCGCAGAAAAACCCCTGCGCGTCAGGACGGTGGTCTCAACAACCACGCCGTCAAACGTAGGGACCCTAAACGCGGGTGGAAGATCGGTCCCTGAGAGAGAAGATCTTCCCTGGTGGGCAGCGGCCAGGGCGCGTCTGCCAGGAGCAGCATGAGGTCGGCATACCAAGACCGGCGGGGCCAGTCCGGAGCGACCAGAATCACCGAGACGCCTTCCGCCGCGATCTTCCGAAGGACCTTGGGCAGGAGAGGGATGGGAGGGAATATGTATAGGCGCGTGAAGCCTCGCCAAGGAAGAACGAGGGCGTCGGCTCCGCAAGCTCCCGGATCCCTGGCCCTGGACAGATAGGCGGGGACCTTGTGATTGAATCTTGAGGCCATGAGGTCCACGTCCGGTATGCCCCAACGAAGGCAAATGGCCTCGAATACCTCCGGGTGAAGAGACCACTCGCCGGGGTCGACAGTGGTGCGACTGAGGAAGTCCGCCGCCCAATTGTCCACCCCTGGAATAAAAATTGCCGATAGGGCCGGGACGTGGGCTTCCGCCCAACGGAGAATGCTGGAGACCTCCCTCATTGCAGCAGCGCTGCGAGTGCCCCCCTGGTGGTTTATGTACGCCACAGCCGTGGCGTTGTCCGATTGTACACGAACTGGATGACACTTCAACAGATGAGTCCAGTGTCGTAGAGACAGAAGGGCCGCTCTCAGCTCCAGGACATTGATCGAGAGTTTGGACTCCAATGGAGACCAAATGCCCTGGACGGATCGGGGAGGAAACACGCCTCCCCAGCCCAAGAGACT
This sequence comes from Bufo bufo, assembly GCF_905171765.1. NCBI lineage: Eukaryota > Metazoa > Chordata > Amphibia > Anura > Bufonidae > Bufo > Bufo bufo. The sequence continues at coordinate 46,532,786 of NC_053389.1, read as the reverse complement.
GGCATCGGTTGTAACCACCAACCAGTTGAGTGGCAGAAAAGACCTGCCCAGAAGAGGGGACTGTAACCACCAGCGGAGAGATGACCTCACCGGAGGCGATAGATGGAAGGGATGATCCAGAGACTGCGGCGATTTGTCCCAGGAGGAGAGGATCGCCCGTTGGAGAGGGCGGGAGTGAAACTGCGCAAATGGGATCGCCTCGAAGCAGGCAACCATCTGCCCCAAGACCCGCATGCAGAAGCGGAAGGACGGTCGACGGTGGAGAAGGAGACCCCGAACCGCCCCACGGAGGATCAGACGTTTTTCCGAGGGAAGACGTACTTCCGCCGCTCCCGTGTCTAAAAGCATTCCCAGGAAGACCAGTTGTCTGGAGGGGGGAAGGGAGGACTTGGGGAAGTTGATGACCCAACCGAACCTCGCCAGAGTCTCTAGAGTGAGATCCACGCTGGCAACCGCTTGAGAAAGGGACGGAGCCTTGATGAGGATATCGTCCAAGTACGGTAGCAGAAAAACACCCCTGGAACGGAGTAAGGCCAAAACCGGGGCCAGGACCTTGGTGAACACCCGGGGGGCTGTTGCCAGCCCAAAGGGAAGGGCGACAAACTGGAAGTGGAGGTCCCCCACGGCGAATCGGAGGAAGCGATGGTGACACCGGGCTACCGGAACATGGAGGTAGGCATCCTGTATATCGATGGAAGACATGAAATCTCCCTGCTCCAGGGAAGCCACCGCGGAACGGAGGGACTCCATCCGAAACCGTCGAAGGAGGAGAAAACGGTTGAGCTTTTTGAGGTCCAGAATGGGCCGCACCGAACCTCCCTTCTTGGGAACTACAAAGAGGTTCGAGTAGAACCCTTGGAACCTTTCCTCTAGAGGAACGGGGGTAATCACCCCCCTGTCCAGTAAGGCTTGAACGGCCGCGGAGAACGCAGCCGCGCGTTTCGGGTCCCGCGGCGGGCGGGAGCGAAAGAACCGATCTGGAGGGAAGGATGCAAATTCGATTTTGTATCCGGAGGACACAATTTCGAGGGCCCAGGCGTCGGAGACGTGAGCCAACCAGACGTCCCTGAAAAGGAGGAGCCGGCCCCCCACCCGGGTGGGTGGGGGCGCGCCTTCAGGCAGAGGATTGCTTTGCTGCGGGTGTGCGGGCAGCCTGCGGCTTGCGCCAGGAGGGCTGCGCCCGAAAAAACGGCTTCCTACGCTTGTCCTGGGGAGGAGCCGAAGCGGCAGCTGTGGTGGGAGCACCAGAGGCCCTGCGGGAGGACCGAAAACGAGACGCACCAGGGCGTCCGCGGGGGGCGCCCCTGGCTTGGGGTTGAGGAAGATGGGTGCTTTTACCACCCGTGGCCTCCGAAATAAGTTCGTCTAGGCGGACCCCGAAAAGGCGGGAACCCGCAAACGGTAGCCCCGCCAAGGAACGTTTGGAGGCAGCGTCCGCTTTCCAAACCTTCAGCCAGAGCTCCCTCCTGACGGAAACTGCCAGGGCGGAGGAGCGTGCAATAAGGGCTCCCGCATCAAGGGAGGCCTCACAAACAAAATTCCCGGCCCGAATAATAAGCTGGGCCAAGGAACGTAGGTCCTGGATGGGGACGTCCGAGTCCAACTCCTGTTCCAGCTGCGCACCCCAAGCAGAGATTGCTTTCCCTGCCCAAGCAGAGGCAAAAACCGGTCTGAGAGCAGAACCGGAGGCAGCAAAAATGCCCTTGGAAAGGGTCTCCATGCGACGGTCCTCCGCTGACTGAAGAGAGGACCCGTCGGGAACAGGGATGGCCGTGTTCTTTGACAGCCGGGCCACAGGGGGGTCCACCTTGGGTGGGGAAGACCATGTGGCCACGACATCGGCTGGAAAAGGATAGCAAATGTCCAGCTTCTTGGGGTTGACAAAACGGGCGTCCGGGCGAGCCCAAGCCTTAGACACCACAGAGGAGAAATCAGAGTGGATTGGAAAGACTTTTGAGACCTGCCTGGGTCTGATAAAGGAGACGCTAGCTGCGTCCGAGCTAGGGGGATCATCCTGCACCTTAAAAGGTGTCACGAATATCAGAGATGAGTTGACCCATCGCTGAGGCTAGCTTGGATGGCAGGGCCGAGTCCATTTCCAAATCTGAAACCGCCAATTCACCTTCAGAGAGCGAATCCTTTGGAGAGGAGAGGCTCGTCTGGGTGCGCACGCGTGGCGGGGAGAGTGAGGCCTCAGAGGAGGAGGCTCGCTCTACTCTAATACGCTTCTGAGAGTGCCTAGCTCGGGAGGGGTCACTAAGAGAGAGTGAACCCGCTGCAGCGGCAGAAGCAGTGGACCCGGAGGGCGCGACAATCAGAGAGGCGTCCTGCGGGGTAGGTGGCCTGTCTATTAGGCGGCCCACGACATGAGTGAGGCTTTCCACGGCCTGGGACAGGGATCTAGCCCAGTCAGGCGGGTCAGAGGCAGCAGGGAGCGACACAGCGGGCGACTGAGGCTGCGGTGGAGCCCGGCATGCAGTACAGTGCGGATCAGACTGCCCCCGGGGAAAGGGTTCCCTACAAGCAGTACAGGCATGGTACCAAGGCTTGGCGGCTGCAGAAGGGTCTGACATGGTGGAACAAAGATGTTGCACTTAAAGTGGGAGACCCCAAAGAAAAAGAACGGGGATAACACCCAAGCGACAGTACTGTGGCACGGAGGGGGTTAAAAGTCCTACCAGACCCGGATGATGCAAGCGGCAGCGGTAAGGGGAACAGACTGAGGAGGCTGTGGAGGAGAGGCAGCAGCACGGAGATGAACGGCTTCGGATCGCACCGCAGAGAGGATTCCACGCAGCACTGTGAGAAGTGGAGCCCGATGAACCCGGAAGTAGCGGAGCGCATGTAGGAAGCTCCGCCCCCCCTCTGCCGCTCTGATTTTAACCCCCCAAGTGATGAAGTGCCGGCCATGAAATGGCACCGTTCACGCCATGTAAGCGGCCCCCGCCGCGCCTGCTTCAACCAGAGCTCCCTCCTGCGATGTGGCAGACGGTTTGCTTGCCTGCAGCCGTCCCCTGTAAGGCAGCGTCCCTGTGCCCAGATAAAACTCCCCTCCAACATTGCCCGGGGGGGGGGGGGGGGGGGGGGGGGGGGGGGGGGGGGGGGAATGGCTGTAGCAGTGTGGCATGTAGCAGTGGCCATGGCCATGGGGGACGTAGCAGCGGTGGGAGGGAGGGAAGGGGAGGCTGGAGCAGCCACTCTCACCATCCGCTGTCTTCACCCTCAATCCGTCCAGCAGGGTCGCCCCTTCAGCTCCTGGCACCGCAGTGGCAGGAAACCGGGGGAGGGACTTGGCGTGCGGGCGACCCTGAGCTGGCGGGACGCAGGGGAGCGAGGCTGCCCTGGTCCACCTTGTCTTCTGTGGGGGAGGCGGCAGTGCGGAATTACCGGCACTGGCGCAACTCAACCCCGGGAGAAACAGAGGGGTCTAATGCGCCTCTGTTGTCCCTGTAGGTAGAAAAAAATCGAATTAAAAACAACAAATAACGCAAAAATAAAAATCATAGGAAAACAACCCTGCATAAGCAGGGGGTGTCTTGCCTCCTTGGAAACTAAGCAAAAACTGGCAGTCTCTTCTCCAGGCTGAAGGGTATAGCTGATGGAGGAGGGGCTTACAGCTTTCACTTAGTGTCACGCCTCCTAGGGAGCAGAGCTATACCCATGGTTTCCTGTGTCCCCCAAGGAATATGGGCGAGAAAAATGCTTACTACAAATAAACTCTAGTTTGGTGCGGTTGGTTCCATTATAAACCTATTTGCTAAAAGACTCTGAACTGTTAGTTGTGGCACAATAAACTGTAATGCTCCTCAAACTTTACTGCAGAGGCGCATTAAAATGCCCCTGGATGCCAATGTATGGGCTACTTCGACAGCGTTGCTGTTACATGTCCATAGGAAACAAGATGGCAGCATTCTACCGATTTACACATATGACTGCTTTCTCAAATTGTTCACCTCTATGCAGCCACCACAGGAACTGAATGTGTCCAGCACATGCAGAGTTACAGGAGGTCCTGCTGTCTGTATCAAGGCATGCTCTGGGTGAAGTCAGTGACTGTTCAGAGCATGCGCAGACGAGAATGCAGAAAGCGTTCACTTGGGTATCCTCCTTCCTACGGACAGGATAACCACAGGTGTACGATATTGACAAAGACCATAGATGCTGGACATGCATACTGTGCATCGTAACGGTCTCACCTCCTGCAGGTTGCGGACTTTTGATTAACACTTACTTTCGCTTTTGCTGGCAGCGTCTTAATCTCCTGGATGAGGAAGCTGTCTGGTTTGATCATGACCACTAGAGGAACTCCTGTAGTCTGCTGGACACAGCATACTAATCCGGGATGGTTCATGACTTCAGACCACTGACAGAGTGCTGGCGAGGTCTTGCTTCCTCCATTGGAACTGTTTAATATAATGAGGATGGAATTTATTGAGAATAAAAACTATTATGCTCCAGAGTTATCAGTTCTCACTACAGCTTTGCATAGACCAATGTTGCACCAGTGTGAGGGAAGGTTTACTTTTGGTGCTTCTTTCCCTATCCTTTTAGTGTAGAGATATTCCTTGTCATGTAGTTGGTTAGCGGTTCCAGGGCGCGTTCTAAGGGTTTGAACTAACTGTACATGCATACTGCACACTGACGACCTTTAGGAGGAGCTAGAAAACATCTAGGCATGTAACAGATAGGTTAGCTCCACTGAGGACATCATCAGGGTAAGATGTGTCTTGCGACTACCATTTCTCTTTGTATCATATGGGTGTTGGCCAGACGCCATGTTGGGTAACCGGACAATGGGGAGCGCGCTCATTTGCTCAAGGTCTAGGCGACTGTTACTTTACTCTGTAGGTTATCTTTTGTATTCATCTTTTACGTATTTTTATGCACTTAACCTTTGTCAAGCCTATTTTATTCCCGGATCTCAGAATCAGCCATATGTGATTTTGGAGCAGCAGTGTGAGAATGAAGCATAAACTTTGTGGAAGCCTACCAATTACTGGCCTGACTGATAGGGCGGAAATACAGGCCATCTGTAGTTTCATCTCACCTCTTAATGTTGATAGGGAAAAGCAGGATTATCTCCAGTGAAGATCGGTTAATGGTGGCAGCAAAGGATTTGCCCTGGCAATAACTGAAGAAAAGCATCTGAAGCACGTGCGAGTAATAAACAGATACACCTCCGCCCGCGACCTGCCCATTACTGTCCTGTAAGAGAAACGGCAGCAGAAAGCAAATGTGAGATAATACCAATGTATTGTGCTTTATGAGAGATTCATCACACACCACACAATTCACAAACCTTTAAGTCTTCATGAGAGACTTCCAGAACATTGGTAACATAAAACGGACCATGCATAGCACTACTGGACTCCTCCATCAGCTGAGTGTACACGTAGCCGGCAGATGACATGATCACTATAATGTTCTTCCCTTCTTCATTAAACAGGAATGTGACATCTCTAATCTTCGAGCTGGGCAGTAAGAAGTAGAAGGTGGGGCTGAGGGCATCTGTTGACAGATCATAAACCTGGAGAAAAGATAAAATCACAACTTTCACAACCAAATCCTCAGCACAACAAGGTCCACAACCCCCCCAGGCATAGTTTTCACATTTTACAGTCCGTACCCGGTTTTACTAACCTTGACAAAATCAGCAGTAACAATGGCCAGCTCAGTCTGGGAGCCGGGTAGCCAGACCGCTTTGATGATGAAGTTGCCGGTGGCGAGTTGGGGATGAAGGACTAAGTGATCAGAAACCGATCCTGAGCCGCTGAATGTCAAGACATGACAGTCCTAGGAGGTAATAAGAGGCAGAGGAAATGGTAAGGAACACATTATTGTGTCAATGATTGTAATACTATCCATGTGTTCGAGAAAACTAACCTTCAGTCCACACACAGCCAGATAATCCTCTTTGCATGGGTTTCCAGTGAGGCTGAGAACAGTGAATGGGACTGGTGCGGAGGCCAGACGTGTCAAGGTGAGCTTCCTCTTGCTGGAATCCGCCTGTTTCAGTAGGGCTGAGAGCTGTAACACTGTGATCTGCAGTGAGAAAGAGTAATATATCCATGAGACTATACAGAAATACATACATTGAGGAAAAGGAGACTTTTGTATTACTTACCAGTAAAGTCTCTTTCTCGCTCTTCCTTGGGGGACACAGGAAACCATGGGTATAGCTCTGCTCCCTAGGAGGCGTGACACTAAGTGAAAGCTGTAAGCCCCTCCTCCATCAGCTATACCCTTCAGCCTGGAGAGAGAGACTACCAGTTGCGTGTCCAAGTAGTGAAAGATAACCACCAACCGGAAAAAAAGGAACTGTCAAGCCCCAACGGGGGCAACCAAGCCGGAACCACAACTGTAAACCCAAATGAAGGGCGGGTGCTGTGTCCCCCAAGGAAGAGCGAGAAAGAGACTTTACTGGTAAGTAATACAAAAGTCTCCTTTTCTCGCCCATATTCCTTGGGGGACACAGGAAACCATGGGACGTTCCAGAGCAGTCCCAGAAGGGAGGGACCAGAACAAATTAGACCAACACCGGAGGCATCAATCAACTGCCGCCTGCAACACCAGACGGCCTAAAGCAGCGTCAGCCGACGCATGAGTATGCACCCTGTAGAACTTGGTGAAGGTGTGCAAGGAGGACCAAGTGGCCGCCTTGCAAATCTGCTCCGTAGAAGCCCGATTCCTCTGAGCCCAGGAAGCCCCGACCGCTCTAGTGGAGTGAGCGGTAACACCGAGGGGCGGAACCTTGCCCTTGGCGAGGTAAGCCTCAGTAACAGCCATCTTGACAAAACGGGCGATAGCAACTTTGGATGCCGCCATCCCTCTGCGCGACCCCTCCGGAACCACAAAGAGCGAGTCAGTACGCCTGAAAGAGCTGGTTACCTCCAGGTAAACCTTGAGCGCCCTGACAACGTCCAGGCGATGAAGCTCCCTCTCCCGGGGGTGGGAAGGGGAAGGACACAAAGAGGGGAGAACGATGTCCTCGTTCAGATGAAAGGCGGAGACCACCTTAGGAAGGAAGGAAGGGACCGGACGAAGGACCACCTTGTCCTGGTGGAACACTAGGAAAGGTTCCAGACAGGAGAGTGCAGCCAATTCGGACACCCTCCGAAGAGAGGTGACGGCCACAAGGAAAATAACCTTGCAGGACAAAAGTCGCAAGGAAACCGTCCGCAGAGGCTCGAAAGGAGAAGCCTGGAGCGCTGAGAGAACCAGGTTCAGGTCCCAGGGCGGTACCGGAGGGCGGTACGGGGGAACCGCGTGAGCCACGCCCTGAAGGAAGGTCTTGACAGGACCAAGGGGGGCCAGTGGGCGCTGAAACAAAATGGACAGCGCAGACACCTGACCCTTCAAAGAACTAAGACCCAGACCCTGGGCGAGTCCGCCCTGCAGGAAGGACAAAACAGTGGGGAGAAAAAAGCGGAGCGGAGGAATCCCCAGATCGGCACAGAACCCCAAATAGGTCCTCCAGGTCCTATAATAGATCCTAGAAGAGGACGGCTTGCGGGCACGGATCATGGTGCGGACGACGTCCGCAGAAAAACCCCTACGTGTCAAGACGGTGGTCTCAACAACCACGCCGTCAAACGTAGGGACCTTAAACGCGGGTGGAAGATCGGTCCCTGAGAGAGAAGATCTTCCCTGGCGGGCAGCGGCCAGGGCGCATCTGCCAGGAGCAGCATGAGGTCGGCATACCAAGACCGGCGGGGCCAGTCCGGAGCGACCAGAATCACCGAGACGCCCTCCGCCGCGATCTTCCGAAGGACCTTGGGCAGGAGTGGGATGGGAGGGAATATGTACGGACGCGCGAAGCCTCGCCAAGGACGAACGAGGGCGTCGGCTCCGCAAGCTCCCGGATCCCTGGCCCTGGACAGATAGGCGGGGACCTTGTGATTGAACTTGGAGGCCATGAGGTCCACGTCCGGCATGCCCCAACGAAGGCAAATGGCCTCGAATACCTCCGGGTGAAGAGACCACTCGCCGGGGTCGACAGTGGTGCGACTGAGGAAGTCCGCCGCCCAATTGTCCACCCCTGGAATAAAAATTGCCGATAGAGCCGGGACGTGGGTTTCCGCCCAACGGAGAATGCTGGTGACCTCCCGCATCGCTGCAGCGCTGCGAGTGCCCCCCTGGTGGTTTATGTATGCCACGGCCGTGGCGTTGTCCGATTGCACACGAACTGGATGACCCTTCAGCAGATGAGTCCAGTGTCGCAGAGACAGAAGGGCCGCTCTCAGCTCCAGGACATTGATCGAGAGTTTGGACTCCGATGGAGACCAAATGCCCTGGACGGATCGGGGAGGAAACACGCCTCCCCAGCCCAAGAGACTGGCATCGTTTGTAACCACCAACCAGTTGAGTGGCAGAAAGGACCTGCCCAGAAGAGGGGACTGTAACCACCAGCGGAGAGATGACCGCACCGGAGGCGATAGATGGAAGGGATGATCCAGAGACTCCGGCGATTTGTCCCAGGAGGAGAGGATCGCCCGTTGGAGAGGGCGGGAGTGAAACTGCGCAAATGGGATCGCCTCGAAGCAGGCAACCATCTGCCCCAAGACCCGCATGCAGAAGCGGAAGGACGGTCGACGGTGGAGAAGGAGACCCCGAACCGCCCGACGGAGGATCAGTCGTTTTTCCGAGGGAAGACGTACCTCCGCCGCTCCCGTGTCTAAAAGCATTCCCAGGAAGACCAGTTGTCTGGAGGGGGGAAGGGAGGACTTGGGGAAGTTGATGACCCAACCGAACCTCGCCAGAGTCTCTAGAGTGAGATCCACGCTGGCAACCGCTTGAGAAAGGGACGGAGCCTTGATGAGGATATCGTCCAAGTACGGTAGCAGAAAAACACCCCTGGAACGGAGTAAGGCCAAAACCGGGGCCAGGACCTTGGTGAACACCCGGGGGGCTGTTGCCAGCCCAAAGGGAAGGGCGACAAATTGGAAGTGGAGGTCCCCCACGGCGAATCGGAGGAAGCGATGGTGACACCGGGCTACCGGAACATGGAGGTAGGCATCCTGTATATCGATGGAAGACATGAAGTCTCCCCGCTCCAGGGAAGCCACCGCGGAACGGAGGGACTCCATCCGAAACCGTCGAAGGAGGAGAAAACGGTTGAGCTTTTTGAGGTCCAAAATGGGCCGCACCGAACCTCCCTTCTTGGGAACTACAAAGAGGTTCGAATAGAACCCTTGGAACCTTTCCTCTAGAGGAACGGGGGTAATCACCCCTCTGTCCAGTAAGGCTTGAACGGCCGCGGAGAACGCAGCCGCGCTTTTCGGGTCCCGCGGCGGGCGGGAGCGAAAGAACCGATCTGGAGGGAAGGACGCGAATTCGATTTTGTATCCGGAGGACACAATTTCGAGAGCCCAGGCGTCGGAGACGTGAGCCATCCAGACGTCCCTGAAAAGGAGGAGCCGGCCCCCCACCCGGGTGGGTGGGGGCGCGCCTTCAGGCAGAGGACTGCTTTGCTGCGGGTGTGCGGGCAGCCTGCGGCCTGCGCCAGGAGGGCTGCGCCCGAAAAAACGGCTTCCTACGCTTATCCTGGGGAGGGGCCGAAGCGGCAGCTGCGGGGGGAGCCCCAGAGTTCCTGCGGGAGGACCGAAAACGAGACGCACCGGGGCGTCCGCGGGGGGCGCCCCTGGCTTGGGGTTGAGGAAGATGGGTGCTTTTGCCACCCGTGGCCTCCGAAATAAGCTCGTCTAGGCGGACCCCGAAAAGGCGGGAACCCGCAAACGGTAGCCCCGCCAAGGAACGTTTGGAGGCAGCGTCCGCTTTCCAAACCTTCAGCCAGAGCTCCCTCCTGACGGAAACCGCCAGGGCGGAGGAGCGTGCAATAAGGGCTCCCGCATCAAGGGAGGCCTCACAAACAAAATTCCCGGCCCGAATAATAAGCTGGGCCAAGGAACGTAGGTCCTGGATGGGGACGTCCGAGTCCAACTCCTGTTCCAGCTGCGCACCCCAAGCAGAGATTGCTTTACCTGCCCAAGCAGAGGCAAAAAACCGGTCTGAGGGCAGAACCGGAGGCAGCAAAAATGCCCTTGGAAAGGGTCTCCATGCGACGGTCCTCCGCTGACTGAAGAGAGGACCCGTCGGGAACAGGGATGGCCGTGTTCTTTGACAAACGGGCCACAGGGGGGTCCACCTTGGGTGGGGACGACCAGGTGGCCACGACATCGGCCGGAAAAGGATAGCAAATGTCCAGCTTCTTGGGGTTGACAAAACGGGCGTCCGGGCGAGCCCAAGCCTTAGACACCACGGAGGAGAAATCAGAGTGGATTGGAAAAACTTTTGAGGCCTGCCTGGGTCTGATAAAGGAGACGCTAGCTGCGTCAGAGCTAGGGGGGTCATCTTGCACCTTAAAGGTGTCACGAATATCAGAGATGAGCTGACCCATCGCTGAGGCTAGCTTGGACGGCAGGGCCGAGTCCATTTCCAAATCTGAAACCGCCAATTCACCTTCAGAGAGCGAATCCTTTGGAGAGGAGAGGCTCGTCTGAGTGCGCACGCGTGGCGGGGAGAGGGAGGCATCCGAGGAGGAGGCTCGCTCTACTCTAAAACGCTTCTGAGAGTGCCTAGCTCGGGAAGGGTCACTAAGAGAGGGTGAACCCGCCGCAGCGGCAGAAGCGATGGACCCGGAGGGCGCGACAGTAAGAATGGCGTCCTGCGGGGTAGGCGGCCTGTCTATTAGGCGGCCCACGACCTGAGTGAGGCTTTCCACGGCCTGGGACAGGGATCTAGCCCAGTCAGGCGGGTCAGAGGAAGCAGGGAGCGACACAGCGGGCGACTGAGGCTGCGGTGGAGCTCGGCATGCAGGACAGTGCGGATCAGACTGCCCCCGGGGAAAGGCTTCCCTACAAGCGGTACAGGCATGGTACCAAGGCTTGGCAGCTGCAGAAGGGTCTGACATGGTGGAAGAAAAGTTGCACTTAAAGTGGGAGACCCCAGGTGAAAAAACGGGGATCACACCCAAGTAACAGTACTGGTGGCACGGATGGGGTTAACAGTCCTACCAGACCCAGATGATGCAAGCGGCAGACAGCAAGGGCAGCAGACTGAAGGGAGGCTGTGGAGGAGAGGCGGCAGGCACAGAGGTGAATAGCTTCAGGATCGGACGGCAGAGAGAGAGAGAGGTCCACGCAGCACCTGAGATGTGGAGCCCGACGAACCAGGAAGTAGCGGAGCGCATGTAGAAAGCTCCGCCCCCCCCTTGCCGCGCTGAAGGAGAAGCAGAGCCGCACGCGCGCGCGGCAAAATGATTTAACCCCCTAGGTAGATGAAGTGCCGGCCATGAAAAGGTGCCGTTCAAGTAAGCGGCCCTCGCCTGAATCTCCTCATACAGCCGTCCCCCTGACTGCCCTGCCGTTGAAGATGGTAGCCACCCCCCTAAGAACCAGCTTGTCCTGGGTCTGCAACACCAGAACGAAGTCCCCCCCCAAATGATGGCCGGTAAAGTTGCCGGCCCCGATATGCCCATGGGGGAGGGGAGGGAAGGGGGGGGGGGGGTAGATGGCACGGAGAGATGTAGCAGCGGTGGGAGGGAGGGAAGGGGAGGCTGGAGCAGCCACTCTCACCATACGCTGTCTTCGCCCTCAATCCATCCAGCAGGGTCGCCCCTTCAGCCACTGGCACCGCAGTGGCAGGAAGCCGGGGGAGGGACTTGGCGTGCGGGCGACCCTTGAGCTGGCGGGACGCAGGGGAGCGAGGCTGCCCTGGTCCACCTTGTCTTCTGTGGGGGAGGCGGCAGTGCGGTATTACCGGCACTGGCGCGACTCAACCCCGGGAGAAAACAGAGGGGTCTAGTGCGCCTCTGTTGTCCCTGTAAGTAGAAAAAAACCGAATTAAAAACAACAAATAACGCAAAAATAAAAAATTATAGGAAAACAACCCTGCCTAAGCAGGGAGTGTCTTGCCTCCTTGGACACTAAGCAAAAACTGGTAGTCTCTCTCTCCAGGCTGAAGGGTATAGCTGATGGAGGAGGGGCTTACAGCTTTCACTTAGTGTCACGCCTCCTAGGGAGCAGAGCTATACCCATGGTTTCCTGTGTCCCCCAAGGAATATGGGCGAGAAATAATTATGAAGTAGCTGCTGGATTGTTTACAACCCTACTGGAACAAGAGGACAATGAGAGGACATCTAAAAGAAGGTAGGCCTGGGAGAAATCCACAGCAACCTAAACAGACCTATCCTCACAGCTGAGAGTTTGCTACAAGTAATCAGTGTAGACCAGGCGTGCTCAACCTGCGGCCCTCCAGCTTTTGCAAAACTACAACTCCCATCATTCCCTGACAGCCTACAGCTATCATCCTACAGAAGGGCATCGCGGGAGTTGTAGTTTTACAACAGCTGGAGGGCCACAGGTTGAGCATCCCTGGTGTAGACAATACTCTGTGAGCAGCAAAAATCTCTCCTGTCCTGAGGGTTTGTTATAGAGCATCAATGTAAAGGCATAGAACCCCTCATCGGTGACTCTTTACAGGAGGGCAGAGACGTTGAAAATTTTGAAACACAAAAGTATATTAGAGGTGCTAAAAGATGTACTTGAAAGAAAGCCCTTTCACCTACATCTAGTTGTAGTTCACTTTCGGACACAGCGATACCCTTTACATTGCCAACATCTGCAGCTACTGCCCTCCGTTCACTCATGTAAAATAAATACTGGGGCTCACCTTTCCCTTTTCATGGCTGACGGCCAAATGTTGCCTCCTGCCGTGAGGAGAGGATAGCACACACATGGCAACTCTACGTAATACGTGAGCGCTGATTAGCTGTCGGATGGTTTGGCCCTGATCGCCGCTGTAATTCATTCTCACATTCTCAAATGCTCCTTCCTGCGAGCCCAAAGTAGGGACCTGTGGTAAACAAAAACCAGCATATAATGGACTTGTGTACCTGACTACATCTCGGTCACTCTGTCAATATGTACGACTATTTTGCTTACCATGAGCTGGTCGGTCATTTCCACACTTTTCTCCAGAGTGTGCAGCTGGTCCAGGGCCTGCTGAGCTCGACTACTGCTCCCCACCGCAGAGGCCTGCTGGAAGTTATTCCGTATGGAGCTCATTAAGAAGTTTAACATATCCAGAATCAATGGTGCAAACGAAACATTGGCCTGCAAAAGACAGATGTTCATATAGGACAGAACTGTGATTGACGTTTTAATTCCATACGCAGGCCTCGACACCGCTAGGGATATGTGACAAGTTGTGTGAAATTCCACTTACCTGACACACCAGCTCTTCTCGGCAGCCCTCAATGTTACGGCACAAGCTGCTCCTTTTTGGTTTCTCATCGTCCCCTTTTCCGTCACTGATTGTCACTTTCCCCTTGTCTGTGAGGGAAGAACCAGGGTGTCGGATAGCACTTTCTGGCAGACGAGGTTCACTCTGGAAGGCCGATTCTTTCATAGTGGATCCTATGCCACTGCTTGGGGTTCTTTTAACCAAGGCCTAAAGGAGTAGGGTTAAGATTATGCAAATTGTAACTGCAACTGTAACTGCATTTCATCAAGAAATTTGGCTAAAGGAGTTTTCCAAACTGCACATATTTGCAGCATATTGAGGGAGATTTATCAAAACTGTTGCAAAGTAAACTGACTTAAAGGGGTATTCCCATCACAGACAATGGGGGAATATCGCTAGGATATGCCCCCATTGTCTGATCGGTGCAGGTGCTGCACCTTCGCCGAGAACGGAACTGGGAGAGTGGTGGCTGGAGGACCCTAGGCGCTCTCCCCATACAAGTGAATGGGAGCGCACCGCAATTGCGCGGCCACCGCTCCCATTCATTTCTATCCGGCCAATGGAAATAGCCGGCTGCCCCATAGAAACGAATGGAGTACAGCTGCGCATGCGCAGTGCGCCCTCCACCACCTTTCCCAGTGTAGGTGTGAGTCCCAGAAGTCCTAGCGATATGCCCCCATTGTCTGTGATGGGAAATCCCTTTTAATTGCCCACCGCAACAAATCAGATCCCACCTTTCACTTTTCAGAGCTCCTTTGGAAAATTAAAGGTTCAAAGGGGCATTCTCATCTTGGAAATTGGGAGCTTATCGCTTGGTTATGCCCCCAATGTCTGATAGGTGTGGTCCTGCATCTATCCTTAGAACAGAGCCCGCAAAGTGCAGGAAGGCACACTGCACATGCACAGCCGCCCTTCATTTACTTCTATGGGGCTTACGGAAATAGCCGAGGCAGCAGTCGGCTATTTTCAGCAGTCCCATAGAAATTCATGGGTGGGACCCGCAGCTATCAGACATTTGGTGCATATCCTAGCAATATGCCCTCAAAGTCCAAGATGGGAATAACCTTTTAATTTTGTTGGTTGCTAGGGGCAACTAAATCAGTATAATTTGCACCAGTTTTGATAAATCTCCCCCCAGAAAGTGGACATACTATAAAAAAAATTAAATTTATATAAAGAAAAAGAAAATAACGTGAAGTATCAGATATACAAAACAGACACTGGTAACCCAGTGAATAGTAGAGACACGGACTCACCATACAGCTGCCATCTTCCTTAGCTCCACAATCACAGAAAAAAGAGCCATACTTTGCGTAAGAAATTTCATGGTCCTTATGGCAGACCTTGGCACAGACCGTGCATACACCGACCCCATCCACCATCTTACAGGTGTGACAGTGATACCTGAGAAATATAAACTTTGCATTAGTACAGCTGCTCACTACATGACTAATCTTCTGCTAAGAAATGGAAACATCCCACGCTTGCTTGACTGTTTCCATAACTCCCAGAGCAGAGAATGGAGAGAGGCGCACACACAGGCAGCCACCGCTTCATTCATTCTCCGCCTGGATGCAGCCCTCAAAAGAAGCAGGTTGGAGGGTTTATTTTTTCCACACAGATGTAGGTCGAATCTCTACCTGCACCTGTCAAACATTTATGGCATACCCTATATATATATATATATATATATATATATATATATATATATATATATATATATATATATATGCCAGAAATTTCCAAGTTAGGAGTACTCCTTTAAGATCTACTGGGAGACATAATAACATGCAGAAACATTCATATGTTCATGTCAATAATACATCATAGGGAATATCAGACTCACCAGTGCTGATTCATGAATTCTTTCTGAGTGATTGTGAATGTACAGAGCTTGTTACAAAGCGAATCTTCATCCTAGGTTAAAATATACATCCAGAAGTCAATATTTTATATGCTCACTTTAATCCAGAGCATATATACAGTATTTTTCGCTTTATAAGACGCACCCCTGCCCCCCCCCCTACCAAGTGGGGGGAAAATGGCTGTGCGTCTTATAAAGAGAATAGTATCCATTGGGTGCTGGGAGCGAAGCGCCGCAAGCGTTTGTCAGGTGACAGAGCAGCGCAGGTCGGGAAGTGCGACTTCTGCCGGAGGTGGAGAGGAGCTGCAGAGCAGGATAGGTGAGGGGAGTTTTTTTTATTTTAATCTGATTTGTGGGCTGACATGAAGGGTCTGACATGGTGGGCTGATATGAAGGGTCTGACATGAAGGGTCTGACATAAAGGGTCTGACATAAAGGGTCTGACATAAAGGGTCTGACATAAAGGGTCTGACATAAAGGGTCTGACATGAAGGGGCTGACATGAAGGGGCTGACATGAAGGGGCTGACATGGTGGGCTGACATGAAGGGGCTGACATGGTGGGCTGACATGAAGGGGCTGACATGAAGGGGCTGACATGAAGGGGCTGACATGAAGGGTCTGACATGAAGGGTCTGACATAAAGGGTCTGACATGAAGGGTCTGACATGAAGGGGCTGACATGGTGGGCTGACATGAAGGGGCTGACATGGTGGGCTGACATGAAGGGGCTGACATGAAGGGGCTGACATGAAGGGGCTGACATGAAGGGGCTGACATGAAGGGTCTGACATAAAGGGTCTGACATGGTGGGCTGACATGAAGGGTCTGACATGGTGGGCTGATCAGACGTCTGACATGGTGGGCTGATCAGAGGTCTGACATGGTGGGCTGATCAGAGGTCTGACATGGTGGGCTGATCAGAGGTCTGACATGGTGGGCTGATCAGAGGTCTGACATGGTGGGCTGATCAGAGGTCTGACATGGTGGGCTGATCAGAGGTCTGACATGGTGGGCTGATCAGAGGTCTGACATGGTGGGCTGATCAGAGGTCTGACATGGTGGGCTGATCAGAGGTCTGACATGGTGGGCTGATCAGAGGTCTGACATGGTGGGCTGATCAGAGGTCTGACATGGTGGGCTGATCAGAGGTCTGACATGGTGGGCTGATCAGAGGTCTGACATGGTGTGATCTGAGGTCTGACATGGTGGGCCGATGTCCTGATAAGGGTGTCAAATGTGATGTCCTGTTATGGGCGTCTGATCTGAGGATTTGATATGAGGTCTGATGAAAAATATATTTTTCTTATTTTCCTCCTCTAAAACCAGGGGTGCGTCTTATCAGGTGTGTCTTATATAGCAAAAAATACGGTACTATAATTCCGTCACTCAACCCCAAGGTCAAATGCCAGGATGAAGAATCATGAGTTCAGTCAATCAATTTTATCCCTCTCTAGTAATCACGTTACAAAAACGCTTTAATACAATACCACCCACAGTAGTTAAATTCATTAGACTTACAGAATCTTCAGCCTGAGAATCATCCTCTTCGACAGCCAGCTCTTCCACCCAGTCGGAGTCCACCTCGATTGCTCGCTCTTCTCCATCCACAGGTAGATGGTAGTGACCTTGCCCAGCGCCGTGACTCAATGCATTAGTAACATCCGCTAAGTATGACACTATATGACATGTGCACTCCAGAATAGTAACATGCTAAATCAAAAGGAAACGGGGGAGGGGGGGGGGATTATAAATATGTCTCTTCAATATGACATTTATTAATCCACAGTAACACACGCAATTCTCACCTTTCCTTGCATCACATTGTTGTTCAGTTTTTCCACAACATTTTTCTGGGACAGATATTTCTTGCTGGAAAAAGGAGATTTTTGTATAACTTACCAGTAAAATCTCTTTCTCGCTCTTCATTGGGGGACACAGAGACCGTGGGTATAGCTATGTCCTCTAGGAGGCGCTGACACTAGTAAAAGCTGTTAGCTCCTCCCCTGGCAGCTATACCCCCTCCAGCCTGGAGAGAGAGCTTCAGTTTGTGAGAAGAAAGTAAACCAACGAAAAAAACGTGGAACAGCAACAATGCCAAGAACCAAACTAGGTTCTAACCAGCAACCGCCAAAACTGTGGACGAACAACAATACTGGGTGGGTGCTGTGTCCCCCAATGAAGAGCGAGAAAGAGATTTTACTGGTAAGTTATACAAAAATCTCCTTTTCTCACCCATATTCATTGGGGGACACAGGAACCGTGGGACGTTCAAGAGCAGTCCACGGGGAGGGAAAAACCACAGACCCATGGGAAGCAAGCGTCCCTGCTGGTAGCTAAGAAACTGCCGCCTGCAAGACCATGTGGGCTAAGCAGCGGCCGCAGATGCATAAGAATGCACCTGGAAAAATCTTTGAATGTGTGTAGAGGAGGACCGGAAGCCGCGCTACACAACTGCGCAGCCGAGGCACGATGACTCAGAGCCCAAGAAGCGTCCACCGCTCAGGGGAGCGAGCCGTTACACTTAAGGGCGGAACGGTAAGGCATTTGCAGACCGAATCCATCATGCAATTGCCCCTCAGAGGCCGCCAATCCTTTCCGTGGAACCTCCGGATGACAAAAAAGGGGGTTCCGTACGCCGGAAGGGACTGGAGGCTGCCAATAATGACGTAGCTCCCTGCCTTAGGGCGTGAAGGAGAGGGACAGTGAAGGAAGGACAATTCCTACAATGAAGTGGAAGACAGAGACCACCTTCGGGAGAAAAAAGGAATGGCCCAGAGAACCGCCTTATCCTTGTGAAGACCCAGGAAGGGTTCTCTGCAAGAGAGCACCCCCAACTCGAAACACCCGTCTGATGGATGAGGGCCACAAGAAAAAAAACTACCTTCTAGGACAGGAGCCAGAGAGAGATGTCCCCCCAAGGGCTCAAAGGGATAAGACTGGAACTCTGAGAGAACTATATTCAGATCCCAAGGCGGTAAAGGACGGTACGGAGGAACCGTATGTGCCACTCCCTGAAAGAAGGTTTCCATGGGCACCAGGGGAGGCCACGCCGTCAACCAAGACCCTAAATGCCAATGTAAGACCTGAGCCTAAAGGAAGGTAGTCTCTGAGTGGCAGTGACAAGAGACATCTCCTAGAAGGAGAACGAGATCGGCGTAGCACGCACGACGAAGCCAACCCGGAGCGACTAGGAATTGTCGGAATGCCCTCCATCTGATCCTCCGTAGAACCCTGGGTAGGAGAGAAGAAACACGTAAGGAGGGAGAAACTCCCGCCAAGGAGATGTCAGGGCATCCATGTCGTATGTTTCTGGAACTCCTGCTCGGAAGAGAAGGTGGAAAACTTTCGTGTAGTATACCGTTAGCACACCCAGACCAATGGAAGGAGTCCCTATAGAAGGAGGGATGTGGAGGGCGCCACACCCCACCAGTCGGGACCGGAGAGTGTCTGGAATGGAAGGCCACCAAAAGAATACCCCATGCAGATGAGGGAAGGTAGTAACATAGGAACTACCAAGGCATGCGGGGTGTCTATGAATCATGATCCAGAGGAGGCAAGGGACAGGGGAAGAATAGGCTAGGTCCAAGCCCATTTCCCGTAGAGACTGGAGCTATAAAGAAGTAGCTAAGGATTTCAGTTGCAGAAGAGTCCATCACCTGACGAAAAAACTAAACAGACAGACCCCAAGTATGTAGTGGTATGCAATACCGCTCCCACAGTAATAACCAGTGCTCGCCCAGTCAGCGCAAACAACTGAGAGGGAGGCCTGAGACTATCCGTAGAAGCCACGTACTGTACTGCCCCAGTTTAAGTAGAGCAACCTTAAGAACTCTACCTGGAAAGGCGCTGAACGGGAGCAACTGCCAAGCTGGCGCCAGGGTAGGGCCCCTACCTGAGGGGATGTCCCACTGCACCGACCACAAACTCAAGCATTAGCGAAAGGCTGCACCTGTGGAGGAAAACACGCTGCAGCTGCTACCAGAGCGCCAGCATAACCACTTTCCCAGAGAAGGAGGAGTGGTGGATAGAGAATACGGTCAGTGAAGCACTCGACTCGTTGGAGCGTACTCACCATATATGTGTAATGGTGTACGCACTACCACTGATGCGGACAATATCATGACCGACTGGAACAATGAAGACCCATGGAGATGGGAGTCTCTAGGACACAAGTGATGCTAGTATGCCCCCTGAGAAGACAAAGGAGTTATAATAATGGCCAAAACCAGTACCAAAAAGAATACAATGAGCATAGCCACCGTATCCACTGGCGGCACTCATATAGCACTAGAGTAAGAGAATCAGTGATTCTCCTCCGCCCCCCCCCCCCCCCCCCCCCGGAGGAGATGTTCGAGGAGAAGATGACCTGCTGTGGTCCGCTAGCGCGCAGGTCTGCCCCTCAGAATCTCGCCCCTGGCAGATGCGGACTGCGCAGGAGGGGGATTAGCAACCAAACCACCCAGGGGGTGGCATGGGAACAGAGGTCCTGTATAAAATTGCGCCGGTTGAGAATCATCAACCAAACTACCCCAGATGGTGGATTGGGAAGTTCCAGTTGCCTCCCACTGGAATTGCGCAGGTGGGGAATCACCAACCAAACGCCCCAGGAGGGTGGATTGGGAATCCAGAGGTTATCCACTGTATGGCGCAGGTGGAGAATTATCAACCAAACGGCCCCAGAGGACGGATTGGGAATCCTGCAGAGATCCTACGCTGAATTTCGCAGGTGGAGAATTAGCAACCAAACGACCCGGAAGGTAGGTTTGGAATGCTTCAGCTGTCCTCCACGTGATGTACGAAGGTGGAGAATTATCAATCAAACGACCCTGGAGGGTGGATCGGGAATTCCAGAGGTTCTCCGCTATATTGAGCAGGTGGAGAATTATCACCAAAACGGCCCCGGAGAACGGATTGGGATCCTGCAGTGGTCCGTCACTGGATTGCGCAGGTGGAGAATCATCAACCAAATGGCCCCGGAGGACGGATTGGGATCCTGCAGAGAATTATCAACCAAACGGCCCCGGAGGACGGATTGGGATCCTGCAGTGGTCAGTCACTGGATTGCGCAGGTGGAGAATCATCAACCAAACGGCCCCGGAGGACGGATTGGGATCCTGCAGTGGTCCGTCACTGGATTGCACAGGTGAAGAATCATCAACCAAAACGGCACAGGAGGACGGATGGGGATCCTGCAGAGAATTATCAACCAAACGACCCTGGAGGGTGGATCGGGAATTCCAGAGGTTCTCCGCTATATTGAGCAGGTGGAGAATTATCAACCAAAAAGGCCCCGGAGAACGGATTGGGATCCTGCAGTGGTCCATCACTGGATTGCACAGGTGGAGAATCATCAACCAAACGGCCCTGGAGGACGGATTGGGATCCTGCAGTGGTCCATCACTGGATTGCACAGGTGGAGAATCATCAACCAAACGGCCCCGGAGGACGGATTGGGATCCTGCAGTGGTCCGTCACTGGATTGCGCAGGTGGAGAATCATCAACCAAACGGCCCCGGAGGACGGATTGGGATCCTGCAGTGGTCCGTCACTGGATTGCACAGGTGGAGAATCAACCAAACGGCCCCAGAGGACGAATTGGGATCCTGCAGTGGTCCTTCACTGGATTGCGCAGGTGGAGAATCATCAACCAAACGACCTGGAGGATGTATTGGGAATATGAGAGGTCCTCCCTATCAGAGATAGGACATGGCCCAGTGTGGTACCACAAAGACAGTTTGGTCCCGCGGTAGTGAGGGCTGAAGAGGGTGACCCGTATGGCGCACATTTTTTATTTTTTTAAAATACGATGCCGGCCTCAAGCGCACAAGAGGCAGGAAAGGGTTAAAATCCTCTGCATTACCAGCGTGCACAGGGATGGATCCCCAGATATGCCGGCCTAAAGAGGTGGCTGTGCATGAAAGGGTTAAGGCCATTTTTTAGGACCCCTTCTGGGGGAGGGGAAGCAGGGCGGGAAGAATTTGCGCCAGAGTGCCCCCCCAGGGGACGAAGTTTGCGAACCGAGCCCCTGCGCACAGCCGATTAGGGCATTGCTAGCCCCTGCGGACACCAGTGCGGGCTGGACAAACAACATCGCGGCCGGAACACCGAACACATGGCAGTTAAACCCCTCTGGAGCGGCGCGCCGGCGTCCGCTCCCGAAAGGGGTGGCAATGTGCTAGGTGCCGCTCAGGAAGATTCCTGTGGAGGT
This sequence comes from Bufo bufo, assembly GCF_905171765.1. NCBI lineage: Eukaryota > Metazoa > Chordata > Amphibia > Anura > Bufonidae > Bufo > Bufo bufo. Next base: position 46,511,470 of record NC_053389.1, on the reverse strand, counting down.
GGAAGCGCCATCTCCATCCTGTGGGCAAGCGGACACAGCGTGGGCGGGCAAATCGCATGGCGGTTAACCCCCTCCAGAGCAGCGCATTCGGCGTGCGCTCCAAAAGGGGTGCATAATGGCGGAAGATGACGGCCCCAGGAAGAGATCGGGAGCCTTCTGAGCTCCCTTCTCAGCATGTTCCTGCAATTTGGAGAGCCAAAGCGCGATGCCCGTATTAACCCCTTATGTGCAGTTGTCCCGCCTGGAGGACAACAATGAGCACCTGTGCCAGGGGTTAAAACCAGAGGGGGAGTGAGTTGCTGGGCTTGCTAAAAACCCTGTGCCTGTAGAATCTATTGCCACCAAGAGGGAGGGAGGGAGGGATAAGACCAGACGATCCAGGAGGGTTAACCCATGTCAGAATGGACATACTTACCTAGTCCCGTGTACTCATCTCATCTTCTGACTTGCCACCATCTTCACACCTCCTCTGGTCCAGCAGGGTCACCCCTTCAGCTACTGGCACCGTAGTGGCAGGACGCTGGAAAAGGGGGGCTTGGATGGGTGACCCCTTGGCTGGCGGGATGCAGGGGAGCGAGGCTGCCCTGGTCCACCTTGTCTTCTGTGGGGGAGGCAGCAGTGCGGGTGACCGGCACTGGCGCAACTCGACCCCGGGAGAACAGGGAGGCGAGGCGTCCACTGTTGTCCCATCTGAAAAAGGAAAAAAAATAAAAATAACTAAAATAAAAAATCTTCAGGAGATTCCCTGATTCCCAGAGCAGGGAGGTCTTGCCTCCTATTGACACTAGAAAAAAACTGAAGCTCTCTCTCCAGGCTGGAGGGGGTATAGCTGCCAGGGGAGGATCTAACAGCTTTTACTAGTGTCAGCGCCTCCTAGAGGACATAGCTATACCACGGTTTCTGTGTCCCCCAATGAATATGGGCGAGAAAGACAGATGGTTCACATGTTGCATGGTATTCATGATAGAATCTTAAAGGGCTTGTTCATCCACCCCTTCTAAGCAGCTCCGTTCCAGCACTGATTGACTGTGGACCAGAAATGTGACGTCCTGTATGTCGTCGCATGCACCGCTGAAGTCATTGACTGGCTTCATTGGTTATGTGCTGCTTGGGAACACCACTTTTGAGGCCAGTGAATGGCTGCAGTGGTGAACGTGACTACAGATTGGACGTCCCACCTCCAGTCCACGGCTGGAAGGCAGCTTCTTGGAAGCTTCTGTGCATATGTTCTAACCACATTTTGTTTAAAGGTGTTTTCTTTCCTTTGCCACGGATGGCTCCCTCACCAATCAGCTGTTTGAAAGTGGTTCTGGCAGAGAAACTGCACAGCTCTGTTCATTGTGCAGTGATGGAACTGGTCACTGCTCTGAAGTAAATAGGAGCAACTAGGGATCGACTGATATTGATTTTTTAGAGCAGATACCGATAATCTGTGAACTTTCGGGCAGATAGCCGATGATTTATACTGATATTTTATATCTCATAATATATATTAGTTGGTAGTCACTGAGGTGGTGGAAATGGGCATTTGGCACTAGTATATTATAAATGTAAATTATAAATTAATAAAGCCCTTAGTTTGTAGTCAATTTATAATTTACATTTATAATATACTAGTGCCAAATGCCAATTTCGACACCATCCCCCCTCCTCACTGACTTTATTAACCCCTATCAGACCTCAGATTAATAAAATAAAAAACTCCTCACCTCTGCGGCAACTCTTAATATTAACTTTATTTTAGACCTCAGATCAGCCCTTTATTAAACCCTATCAGACCTGTATTAAACCCTATCAGACCTCAGATTAATAAAATTAAAAACTCCTCACCTCTCCTGCGCCGCGGCACCTCTTCATCTCCGGGTCTGGCGTCTCGCTCCCCTGTGTTCTCCGGCCCACGCTGCACTGTCACCTGACAGCTTGCAGCGTCAGGTCATAGTGCGCGCACTACGTCCTGACGCTGTACTGGGTCAGGACAGTGCGGCACGGACCCCATCAAAGACGACAAGGGAGGGCGAGTATCGGAAGTGCTTGCTGTGCTTCTTCCCCGCTCCCGGCACCCGATGCATACTAATGCACGCTTTCATAATGGAAGCGCTCACTAGTATTCGCTTTATACGCATTATCGATATATCAGCAAGGTTAGATACCGATAATGTACAAAATCCTGAATATTGGCCGATAATATTGGTACTTCCGATAATCGGTCGATCCCTAGAAGCAACACTGCAGCACTGACTTCAGTCAGAAATACTCTGAGACAGCTGATTGGCAGAGGTCTGACACCCTGTGCCTCTGCCAATCAGATACTGATGGCATATCCTGGGTCTATACTATCCTGGATAACGGCTTTAAAGAGGACCTTTCACCACTCCTAACACAGCTGTTTTAATGGCTTCATGCATTCCCTATGTAATAGCAATTCTGGAACATCTACTCTTATGGCTCTGTGTTGTGCCATTCCTCTATTATTTCCACTAGAATTTATGAATAATTGCTATTAGCCTTCAGTAAGGGTACAGAGGGGAGGTAACCAGTTGGGGGCGTGTATCTGCACAGTCTGAAAATGTCAGCACTGATTGGATAGAGTGAGTCTGTGCAGGGACACATCCCCAACTGGTTAGCACCCCTCTGTACCCTTACTGCAGACTTTTAGCAATTCATTCATAACTTCTAGTAGAAATAACAGAGGAATGGGACAACATACAGACATGAGAATCGATGTTCCAGAATTGTTATCACACGGGGAATGCATGAAGCTTTGATAACAGACATGTCAGGAGCGGTGAAAGGTCCTCTTTACGACTATAGAAAATAGATTAGACTCACCATCTTGCCAGCCAATCCATTGCTGCACAGTGCAGCTGTAAATGTCCAGCACCCTGTCCTGAGCTTGCTAAAGTGGCCATTACCACCATGAGTTCTGGAAAGCCAGACCCATCCCCATTAGCCAAAAGCTCTGTGGCCATTGGGATAAGGGTGCTTAGAAGCACTGTACACACACCTTCCCCAACTTGGCTGCAAGACACAAACAAAAAATATCAATCAATAAAAGATCAGTTGGAAGATACAGAAGATGAAGCAATGGAGAATGTGAGACTCACCTGTTCTCTCGTACAATATATGCAGTAAGTAGCTGGAGTAGCTGTCGGTTTTCCTGGACAATTTCAGTCTGGTCGGAATCTTTGGGAGGTGGAGTCGTCATACGGACCAGCCAAGACTGTAGCTGTGTCGGCTCCACACAGGCAAGCTGTGCCAGTGTGCCACACAGATGCAAGAGACTGGGACTTGGATTTTTCTCAGCTGTTGAGTGTAAAGAGGAAAAATGTTACAGGCTGATAAAGACCCCGAAACGCGTTTGGTTTTAAGCAGCATTCAAGGGATCCCACATACTATTTGTGGCTACCAGTACTTCAAATACCAGCTTCACGTTATTTCCAGTTCAACGGGGTGCGCCTAACTAGTGAAACCATCTCAGCCAATCCAGCCTCCTGAGCTCTCCCCTCCGATCACGTGGACATCCTTCGATCACATGACCAGGGATCACGTGGAACAAGATAGAAGGTCCTTGATACACTTGGCATCCGATCGCACGCAGACCGGATCATCCAAGTGAACCACAATTGGATCAAACGCCTTCTGGAGGGGTAAAGTACTCATGGCACAAAGTAACCCTTTCCGTCATCAGCTAACTCACATGAGAGATTGTTGTTTTATTTGGATATCCAAACCATCTGGAGTTCTTACCGATCACGGCATTGTGGACCTATATAGATTCATTTGTCCCAAACAAGAGCCCTTGAGCTCCAACGATCGGGTTCCCATATACATTATATACCATCAGGAACATCCAGTGACATTTTAATTTAATTTTATATATATATTTTTTTTTTTTGTTTCATTGGCGCCATCCAGTGTGATGCTTTTTAATACTGAATTGTCTATATGTTGATTTTGGTCACCTTTTGAGGTGGATTCCTCCACTACTAGCCTCAATAAATATTTGTTATATACTGTTCATAAGACTCTTGTCCTTCTGGTATCAGGTAGTTGAGTGCCCCCTATCTCTTGCCACATTTCTAAAGATGGGAAAATACCCGCTCATGTATATTGCTCAAGGGCCAAATCTTTAAACACATACTTCTGACAGCTATTCCTTCTGATCCCCCTCCCCAACAGAGTGTGCATGGTCAGTGAAAGGGGAGAGGGCAATAAGCAGCTGCCAAATACCTCTAGCAATGGCTTATCGCCTTCTTTCTTTACCATTATGTCTGACAACTACAACCATCTTGTACACCTTCTACTCCACATTTAGAGGAGTCTCAAACCTGCAAACTCAATACACAGTCCCTTTGGAAATGTCCTTCTAGTGAACATAACCCAAGAAGCTGTTCGGAATCCCTACTGTATTAGTCCATGCAGAGAACTATCGTCACTCTCCAAAAGAAGAGGATCGCCCATGTATTATATAGAGCACATCTGGGACCATCTGAACTCAATATGAAATCAATACAACTGAGAGCACTACTCACCGAGCTGGAAAAGTTTTGTGAACAACTTTAGGACTCTGTTACAGAACTTGGCGGAAAGAGCCTCGTTTGCAGTTGCCATCATTATCTGCACGAGCTCTCCTCTATAGTAAGAGAGAAAAAAAAAAAAAACACAATAAGTTGTATATCCCCTAATCTAAAGTTTTAATAACACCCCGCTATCATGACTTACCTCTCGGTAAAGAACTCCTCCATCGCTTTTCGAGCCAAGCTACTCTCAAGTTGTTTCTCTAGAAACTGCAGACATTCCTCAAGGATGGACTCATCCAGACCACTAAAGAAGACAGCATTACGAAAAAATTTCAGGTATTTGATCAATATGGCAAACATGCGGGGTTAAGTATAAACTGGTCTAAATCGGCCTGCGCCCAGATTGATTTTTTTGAACAATTTTATACCAGGACCACTGGAAATTAAGAGAATGGAGGAACCCGTCAAATATCTGGGTATTCAAATAACTCCAAACCCCAACGGATATGTTAAACTGAATGTGATCCCTAAAATACAAGAGATTAGGAAAAAAAATAGGAGGTGTGGAAAAGATTATACGTCTCGATGGCAGGTCGCATTTCTCTGGTAAAAATGTGTCTATTACCCTCTCTGAACTATATTCTATGGAATTCACCTGTAATAATCCCAAAAAACATATTTAAAATACTAGCCAGTCTCTTAATGGATCTGATATGGAGAGGGAAAAAACCAAGGATAAAAGCAGAAATATTGTGTATTCACGAGAAGGAGGGTGGATTATCAGTGCCAGACCTGGAACTCTACTTTATGTCTGGACATATAAAAAACATGATAACGTGGAGTAATACGCTAAGATATAAGGCTATGATTGAAGGGATAAATCCTAGGCTAAAGAACTGTACTATCTTCCAAATACTAGAAGCGGGTATTCTGACACAACAGGGTAGTAAGAGGCAGGCAAGAGCATTATGGAATCAAACCGGACTCCATGCCGATACTTTGTTGTGGGAGAATACCCAACTCTTAGAACTCAAGCTAATTGAACAGAAAATATGGTGGAAACAAGGAGTTTATAAATTAGGGCAAGTATGGAGACAGGGGAATGCAAGACTATATGAGGATCTTAAAAAGGAGCATGAATTCGGCAATATAGACCTGAGGTTCTATTACCTTCAATTGAAAAACGCACTACGAGCAGTGCTAGGAAAAGATACTCAAATTGACATTTCTCCACAGCCGTTAGTAAATATCTCTAAATTGACACCAGGGGGAAGATTAGTATCTAAAATATATCAATGCTTATTACAGCAAAAGACTAAGAAGAGAGCAGGTATTAGTTTAATGCACAAATGGAAAGATGATATAAGCTCTCAGCGAGAAGAGTTTTGGGGTATGGCTATACAAGAAAAAAAAAAAAATAGGATTTCAAAGAACTTTTCATATAGGATTACTCACTTCAATATACTATACCGCTTATATTATTCCCCAAGGATATTAATGAAGTGCTATAAACCTAAAATCTTTAGCTGTCCAAAATGTGGGGAAGTTGGGGTGGACGATGTTCACATACTTTGGTTATGTATAAAAACCCAAGAGTTTTGGGCAAAGGTAAATGATAGGATAGAACAATATCACAGGATTAAATTCCCTAGGAAATTTGAGATATGTATATTAGGGGTGATGGAAAAAATTGACACCCCTCAACATCGAGAAGTCATCTCCAAACTTTTGTTTCAAGCAAGGAAATGCATTGTTCGGCATTGGGGAGGTAGTGCTGTGCCCACGGTCAGGGAATGGGAGAGGTCCACTAGAATCTCACTTGCCATCTGGCAAATATTAAGAAAAAACAGAAATTCACTAGAATATGGCAGAAATGGTTAATAATAGGGTTGTCCCGATACCGATACTAGTATCGGTATCGGGACCGATTCCGAGTTTTCTCGGCGGTACTCAGTCGCCGATACCCCGCCCCGATACATAAATAGAATACTTTTTTTTTTTCCCGCAATGAATATTTTTGCGGCCCGGCAAAGATGCAGCATCGGGAGAGAGGAGGGGCTGGAGTCCGTAACTATGGGCGGGGCCCGGTGCAGTCACTGTACTCTTACACCGGGCCCCGCCGCTCACCAAAGTATTTATAAACGTGAATCCTTATCCTGTTATTAAGTTGAACTAACGCTGCCCTCTCCCATGTTCCCCTGTATCCCCCTGTATCCCCACAGCACTTACTTAAGCTTCCATAGCAGGCAGAGCGGACGGCAGCAGTAACGTCACTCACTGACGTAGAGCGCCTGCTCCGCCCACTTTATGAATGAAGCAGGCGGAGCAGACGCGCGACGTCAGTGAGTGACGTTACTGGTGCCGTCCGCTCTGCCTGCTATGGAAGCTTAAGTGCTGTGGGGATACAGGGGGATACAGGGGAACATGGGAGAGGGCAGCGTTAGTTCAACTTAATAACAGGATAAGGATTAACGTTTATAAATACTTCGGTGAGCGGCGGGGCCCGGTGTATTGGGGGACACTGTTATGAGGGGGATCTGTGGATGACATATAGCAGTGTCATCCACAGATCCTCCCCATAACAGTTCCATCCACAGATCCCCTATAACAGCACCATCCACAGATCCCCCACCAAATAACAATGCCATCCTCAGATCCCCCCACCCCATAACAATGCCATCCACAGATATCCCACCCCATAGCAGTACCATCCACAAATCCCCATAACAGTGCCATCCACAAATCCCCATAACAGTGCCATCCACAAATCCCCATAACAGTGCCATCCACAGATCCCCCATAACAGTGCCATCCACAGATCCCCCATAACAGTGCCATCCACAGATCCCCCATAACAGTGCCATCCACAGATCCCCCATAACAGTGCCATCCACAGATCCCCCATAACAGTGCCATCCACAGATCCCCCATAACAGTGCCATCCACAGATCCCCCATAACAGTGCCATCCACAGATCCCCCATAACAGTGCCATCCACAGATCCCCCATAACAGTGCCATCCACAGATCCCCCATAACAATGCCATCCACAGATATCCCACCCCATAGCAGTACCATCCACAGATCCCCATAACAGTGCCATCCACAAATCCCCATAACAGTGCCATCCACAGATCCCCCATAACAGTGCCATCCACAGATCCCCCATAACAGTGCCATCCACAGATCCCCCATAACAGTGCCATCCACAGATCCCCCATAACAGTGCCATCCACAGATCCCCCATAACAGTGCCATCCACAGATCCCCCATAACAGTGCCATCCACAGATCCCCCCATAACAGTGCCATCCACAGGTCCCCCATAACAGTGCCATCCACAGATCCCCCACATGACAGTGCGTCATCCACAGATCCACAGATCCCCCAAAACGGTCACATGACATTTAAAAAAAGTATCGGTATCGGTGACTACTTGAAAAAAAGTATCGGTACTTGTACTCGGTCCCAAAAAAGTGGTATCGGGACAACCCTAGTTAATAAAGTGATCTCCATATGTGAAAACGGCACGAGGTGCGCTGGTGGTGTGGGGGAGTTGGAGAGGGAGAGGAGGAATTTATTTTTATTTATTTTATTTTTCTCTACCATGTGGGAAAAGATTCAGGGTGGAGGGAGGGGGGGGGGGCAAAAAAAAAATGTTTTAGAAATGATAATTACAATGTTATGAAATGAAAAGATTGTTACAATTAATTGTATTACGGAAAATAAAATAAAGAAATATTTATAAAAAAAAAAAAAAAAGAAGACAGCATGTAAGATGTATCAGGGCTTATTTAAAGAGTAACTGCACTTTGTAAAATCTTTTGATGTGTTATAGTGATGGGGGGCTGAGTGCTGAGCCCCCTGCTCACTGCTATAATGAGGATTTAGAAGCACTCAGCTAAACACTGTCTCTCCTTGTGCTAAATTCAGCAGAAAGTATGAGGCCAATTTCTGTCTGTCTACAGCAGCAGCAAAGTGTCTCAGCATTTGAAAGCCCTACCAATCAAAACATTTGATAAGTCAACATGACATATCAAAAACTTCCACAAAGTACATTTACTCTTCAAAGATAGTATCGTCATGTAGGTACCTACCAGCTTGGGTCAGAATGGTAAGCAAGGATATTGTAACAGCCAGTGATCAGCTTCTCATACATCCGAGACAAGAACTCATCAGACTCTGCCGGCCCAAGCACTCTCTCCAGCGATGTGCTGCATAGTTCAGCCACACTCTCAGTGCTGCTCTCCAGAAGAAGAGGAAGCAGCGACTGGATTAACTGGTGAGAATTCTGATTTTCTGGGCACCATCTGTATCGATAAATAATAATTTATATTAATATCTACCAAATGGATAAAATAAAAAATAAAAAACACTTTACTTTGTGAACTGCAGAAGAACTTACACTATGAGGTCTCCTGTTAGTCGCACCAGGGAGAGAAGAACGTGCTTGAGGGAAGCTGCGAGAGACAAACTGGGGCTACACAAAGTGCCGAGGTGGGCAGCCTGAACAGCTCCAATGTAGCTTTCTGAAGGAATAGTATCATTGGCAAAGGCATTGCGCTAAAAAGTTAAACAGTATCGTGTTACTGCATTGTACAATCAAAATAGGCAATGATCACAGATGCTACTGTCTGTATTACATAACCATATTCTTATCAATACCCACTCACCCATGAACCAATACTGGGGAATTCGTTGGTGTGAATGTTGTTCCATGACTCACACAAGGTCTGCACAGCAGTAGGGAGATTCTGGATCAAGACAGGACCTGAGGAGAGATTATTCATTAGTATTCAAAGGAAGGGGGTCAGTAATTCGCTAGAAGTGTACACAGTGGGCGATTTTCAGCAGGAGAAATAGGTCAGCAGAACGTGGAAGAGTAAAACTGAAGCTTCGCCTTTGATTACGATTAGCTATATATTCAGCAGATGTAACACGTAGCATTTTAAAGGTAGTCTATCACCTCCAAAAATCTGTAGGCCTACTACGATGTAAGGTAGTAGCCCTGAAAAATAACACACCTTTCTTGCTAAAATTTGCTCTCATCCTGAGAACATGTATATTTTTATACAAAGAAGATTTTCAGTGCACCATGGTAAGGACTGCTCCATGTAGTGCACCTGGCTTCTGCGGCATCATGACAGGGACTGTCAATCAAACAAAAGGGGAGGCGCTGGGCGGCAGTACTGGCAGAGCGATGGTGCATCCAAAATCTTATTTGCAAAAAGAAACATTTCTCAGGATTAGAAGAACTGATTTTCACAAGAAAGGTATAATTACATTTCAGGCTACCTAAGTACATAAGCAGTATGCTTACCCTGAAACGGATTTTGGAGGTGTTATATTTTGTACCCTCATGTTTTTGTTCACATCATTTACAAGTTTTTTTGGTTTCCCCTCGTTTTATATTTTGCTACCTAGAAGGGTCAACTAGCTTCTGTTGACAAATCCGTGGATCATACTCAATGATCCAAGCTGTAATGTTCCAGATTGAAAAGATAGTGATAGAATGCTTTTTTTATTTTTATCAAAACCCCACCCCCCCCTACGTAGCTGGATCTGTAAAGGAAATTTCAGCAAGGGAGCCCAGCGGAGCATCGCAGCCCGGGAGGAGGTGCGGGGAGCCAGCGACAACAAGCAGGTAAGTAAGCTTCCATTTACAGGTCCGGCCAAGTCAAGAGGAGTTTGCCAACCCCCCCCCCCTCTTGCACAATCCCTTTAAGACCTCTGATTTCCTTACCTAGGGTGTTCGCTTTGCAACGGGAAGAACCAATTGCAAGCACTGCTGCGTAGCCCTGCAGCTTCTTCTCCTCTATACCTTCCTCAGGTAGGCTTCGGAGCAAGTAACAGCGGGTAAGAGATGCATACATGTCTAGGAGCTGTAAGGCAGCTGGCAGGAGGTTTTTGGCAACTTGTGAGGACTTTTGAGGGTCAGTCTCTGCTGACAGCTTAGAGAAATGTTCATCCAGAGACACCTGCACCTTGCAGATCATTGCATCTAATGTGTAAATGCACTGCAGATTAGGCCCTTTACGGAGCTGTTCAAAGGTATATCCATTAGAGCTGCAGTAAGTCAAGATCTACAACAAAGAATTATTAAGAAATCAACAAAAGCTTATCATCAATTGCATTAACCTAGAAGAAGTGTCATGGCAGTAAATGGGAACGCAAATAATGGAACTCACCTGCCGGGCGATGTACTCTTCAGCCACTTCTACATCATATTTAATAGTGTTGCATTTGGCTGAAGTTTGCTCTGTCAATGATGCCGCTTGATCTGGTTTTATCCCTTGTTTCACAAGATGATCCTAAATAAAAACAGCAGAAGAGAATCATATAAAAAGATGACCCTTCAGAACGATTTCAGATAGACACGGTCTCCGTTAGTCCATGTTATATATTTTTGTATTTGTCTTCCATTCTTAATCACTGACTATTATTAAGTGTTACATATGCCCATTCAATATGTAAGTGATGTATTTAGTGTATCACCCTTACTTTGTACTTCTGTGCATTATTCTACTGTAAAAGTGTATTTTCATCTTTGTTTACATAATATTAAATATACAATTATAAAAAAAAAAAAAGATGACCTTTACATCTAAGGCCAATCTTTGCTGCTCACCTTTATCCAGAGCTGGTATGATGGGACTCGGAGTCGAGATGCCCAACGCAAGGTGTGAAGAATCTCACATTCACTACGTCCAGACACATTCTGTGATAGCTGATTCATGTAGTGCTTGGAAGGTGGTAAAATTCCCAGAATCCTCCACAGTATAAGGAAGTGATACTGAAGGGAACAAGCCTCCTGATAAGAAAAGAAAGGCACGTTATAAGCTGATGGGATGGAGAAACCTCTGCTCTCTGACCAGTGCTGACAGGGCACTCACCAGGGCTGTGATGCTTTTGTTCTCATTCCTCCGTACTGTGTCGAGCTGGGATCCAGCTGCCAGTAAAGAAATGAGGGCAGTGTATAAGTCGTCATACTTCAGTGCTCGAGAGAAGAGGACTTCACACACCTGCAGAAAAACAACGAGAATAAATGTGTGTCACATACCACATGCATCATGGGGATCCTCTGTGACACAAAAGACAAGTCCTTACATCAGCATCAAGACGATGCAAGTCATCTTCAGAGGCCTCCTGGGTGAGGATACTGTAGAATCGGGGCTGCGGAGCACCATCTGTGACGGAAAAACATTACTTGTAATCAAACCTTGCACCACATCCCCTACTGAGGATCAGTATATACGGGAGATACTATTTGCCCTAGTTATTGACCCCCCCCCCCCACAATGCATAACTCTAAAATGGTCATCAATTTCTTAGGGTACATTCACAAGCACCATATTTGCTGCAGAAATTTCAGTGAATGAATAGACTTTGCGGAAATCCATAAACCTGCCTTTAGACATAATCCTATCCAATTTCCCATAGACTTTCAGCTACCATCTGAAGCAGGTGATTTTTTTTCTGCAAAATAACGCACCAATTAAAGATGCAGGTGCAAAAAAAAAAAAAATGAAAAAAAAAGGAAGACACAAAAGTACAGAAAAACACAACTAAAAACTGTGTGTGAATCTACCCTAAAAGGTATAATAACCCAACGTTCCTATGTAACTCGCCTGTTTAGCAACTTAGGCTACTTTCACACTAGCGGCACAGACCTCCGGCAGACTGTTCCGTCGGGTGAACAACCTGTTCGGATCCGTCCTGCCGCTAGCGACGGTGTGCCCCCGGACTGCTGCTCCGTCCCCATTGACTATAATAGGGGCGGGGGTGGAGTTCCGGCGAGGCAGGGCGAGAGGCTGCCAGAATAAATGTCGGCCATGTCGTCGTTTTATTCCGTGCCTTGCCGGAACTCCGCCCCTATTATAGTCAATGGGGACGGAGCAGCAGTCCGGGGGCACACGGTCACTAGCGGCAGGACGCATCCGACAGGCTGTTCACCCGACGGAACAGCCTGCTGGAGGTCCGTGCCGCTAGTGTGAAAGTAGCCTTAACATATTTAAAGGGGTTGTTGAAACATATGGTCACCTTAAGACACGCTATGGGTACTGTAGTAACATAACAGATACTAATACTAGTTCCCATAACCACTGATACACGCATTACCATCCCATTATCTCACCTGTTGTGCAGTGTTTTGTCCAATTTTCTTCCACCTCTTTGAATCCGTAATATAAAGCTGAAGTGCGACCACTTCCGTCATGAGACACCCCAGAGTTAAGAGGAGCTGTAAGCAGATTGTACTGCACCTACGATACAAAACGAAATACTGTAAACATCCCACATAAGGCAATATATTCGAATACGCAAACCCTGGTATTACAGCAACGCAACACAAAAGCCAAATGTCTATACACAGAAGTAAACAGGATTTATCCAAAACCTTACCTGCTCAAAGAGGTAGAGTGGTGGCTTGGAGTACTGGTGCAAGAGGTAGTCAAACACAAGGAGTAACCTTGCAAGGAGAAGGGGGACAGCCGGCAGCTGGGGTTCCAGGTTACTAGCCAAGTCCTGCAGTGTCTGTATGCAGAGCAATAGGATACTCTGGCGCCCCCTCTCTGATAAATTGTGAAAGATTAGAAGCAGCAGTTGAAGATGATCCACATTGACATCATCTGTGTCTCCTGGAACCACTCCCTGGAGGGCATTCTGCTTCAGGGTCCCAACAAACCTGCGTGAAGAAGAGTATAAAGCCATATGAATACTGTCTAAAATGTAGACAGCATAAACAAACTGACTAATCCCCCCATCTCCCATATATGTTTAGTTTCGGTGGATTTATGTGTATTCAACAGGGAGAGGAAAGCTGCTGCCAGACACTTCTAGTATAGATACATTTTTTGAGTAAACAAAAGGATTGGGCAAAAATATTCATTTTGACAAATCCTTCTCTTTCTTGACGTCATCTGTCAGGTGAGAGTTGGGAGTAATCCATACAGAGTAGACTGTCAGCAGGTTCAGCCAACATTACACTAATGTAGATGAGGAAATGAAGAAACTAAGGATAAAGGGGAAAATTCATGATCCCGTCTGCACCAGAAAGCTGGTGTGGGGCTGGCCTAGGAAGCCCATCACATTTAGGCTACATGCACACGACCTTATGTGTTTCGCAGTCCGCAAAAAAAACTGATGACATCCGTATGCCATCAGTTTTTGTTTTTTTTGCGGATCCATTGTAACAATGCCTAAAACGGACAAGATTAGGACATTTTTTTTGCGGGGCTACGGAACGGACATACGGATAGCACACGGTGTGCTGTCTGCATTTTTTGCGGATCCATTGAAATTAACGGGTCCGCATCCTATCCGCAAAACAGAATGGACACGGAAACGGAAACAAAATACGTTTGTGTGCATGAGGCCTTAATATAATCTACACCAGGACACTGGCATAGATAACAGCGGGAATCTACACCAGCTCTCTTGCTGGTATAGATATCCACTTAGGCCTCCTGCACACAACCTTTTTTTTTACGGTCCGCAAAAACGGGGTCCGTAGGTCCGTGACCGTTTTTTCGTCCGTGGGTCTTCCTTGATTTTTGGAGGATCCACGGACATGAAAAAAAAGTCGTTTTGGTGTCGGCCAGGCCGTGCGGAGCCAAACGGATCCGTCCTGAATTACAATGCAAGTCAATGGGGACGGATCAGTTTGACGTTGACACAATATGGTGCAATTGCAAACGGATCCGTCCCCCATTGACTTTCAATGTAAAGTCAGGAGTCCCTTTTATACCATCGTATCGGAGTTTTCTCCAATCCGATGGTATATTTTAACTTGAAGCGTCCCCATCACCATGGGAACGCCTCTATGTTAGAATATACTGTCTGATATGAGTTAGATCGTGAAACTCAAATCCGACAGTATATTCTAACACAGAGGCATTCCCATGGTGATGGGGATGCTTCAGGTTGGAATATACTAAAAGAACTGGGTACATGACTGCCCCCTGCTGCCTGAGGCAGACCAAACCCCCCCCCCCCCCGTTTTTAACTCTTTGTTGTCCAGTGCGGCCGGCCCCCCTCCCCTGTAGTTAACTCATTGGTGGCAAGTTGGCCCCCCCCTCCCTCCCCTGTAGTTAACTCTTTGTTGTCCAGTGCGGCCGGCTACCCCCTCCGTCCCCTGTAGTTAACTCGTTGGTGGCCAGTTGGCCCCCCCCTCCCTCCCCTGTAGTTAACTCGTTGGTGGCCAGTGGGCCCTCCCCCCTCCTAATTAAAATCTCCCCCCCTATCATTGGTGGCAGCGGAGAGTACCGATCGGAGTCCCAGTTTAATCGCTGGGGCTCCAAACGGTAACCATGGCAACCAGGACGCTACTGCAGTCCCGGTTGCCATGGTTACTTAGCAATTTGTAGAAGCATTATATTTACCTGCGAGCTGTGATGTCTGTGTCCGGCCGGGAGCTCCTCCTACTGGTAAGTGACAGGTCTGTGCGGCGCATTGCTTAATGACCTGTCACTTACCAGTAGGAGGAGCTCCCGGCCGGACACAGACATCGCATCTCGCAGGTAAGTATAATGCTTCTACAAATTGCTAAGTAACCATGGAAACCGGGACTGCAGTAGCGTCCTGGTTGCCATGGTTACCGATCGGAGCCCCAGCGATTAAACTGGGACTCCGATCGGTACTCTCCGCTGCCACCAATGATAAAGGGGGGGGAGATTTTAATTAGGAGGGGGAGGGAGGGCCCACTGGCCACCAACGAGTTAACTACAGGGGAGGGAGGGGGGGCCGGCCGCACTGGCCACCAACGAGTTAACTACAGGGGAGGGAGGGGGGCCCACTGGCCACCAATGTGTTAACTACAGGGGGGGGGGCCCTGCCCCCTGCTGCCTGGCAGCACCTGCCAGGCAGCAGGGGGCAGTCATGTACACAGTTCTTTTAGTATATTCTAACCTGAAGCGTCCCCATCACCAAGGGAACGCCTCTGTGTTAGAATATACTGTCGGATCTGAAAATGCTTTTATGCAGACGGATCCGTCTGTATGAAAGTAACCTACGGCCATGGATCACGGATGCCAATCTTGTGTGCATCCGTGTTCTTTCACGGACCCATTGACTTGAATGGGTCCGTGAACAGTTGGCCATGAAAAAAATAGGACAGGTCATATTTTTTTCACGGCCAGGAAACACGGATCACGGATGCGGCTGCAAAACGGTGCATTTTCCGATTTTTCCACGGACCTATTGAAAGTCAATGGGTCCGCAAAAAAAAAAAAACGGAAAACGGCACAACGGCCACGGGTGCACACATTGGTCGTGTGCAGGAGGCCTTAAGCACATAGACCTACATAGATGCGCCACAAATATAAAGAGGTGTGCGCCTCTTAAAGAGGACCTATCACCTCTCCAGATATGTCTGTTTTAGTAACTACATAAATTCACCATGTAAAAATTCTGGAGCATCTCTTCTTCTGATTCTGTGTGGTGCCATTCCTGTATTATTCCTGCTAGAAGTTTACAAATAAATTGCCAGCAGTCTGCAGTAAATGTACTGCTAGGTGTTAGCAGTAGCTGGTGTGTCTGCTTCTGTCCAATCAGCGCTGCTAGTGTCAGACTGTGCAGGGACACCCCCATCTTTACCTTTTTACTGCAAGCTGCTGACAATTCATTTGTAACTTCTAGCAGGAATCATAAAGGAATGATACTTCATAAAGTCATAAAAATAGATGGTCCAGAATTATTATGTGGAGAATGCAAGTGGTCACTAAAACAGACATGACTGGAGAGGTGACAGGCCGGCGGGGGAAAGATTAAAGAGAACTTGTCACCACAAAATGCAATGCAATCTGCAGGCAGCACGTTATAGAGCCAGAGGAGATGAGCAGATGGATATATTTTTTAACTTGTAATTTTTACATTTATATCTTTGCTTTTTGTAAGAGCTATCAGTACAGGAAGGAGCTGTTATCAGTGACGGACAGCTCTCTCTTATATACACAATGCTATCAAGCACTGATAACATCTCCCTCCTGTACCAATAGGTATTCACAGGTGGTTAAAAAAAGCAAAGATACAAAAAACGAGATTTTTGTATAACTTACCAGTAAAATCTCTTTCTCGCTCTTCCTTGGGGGACACAGGAAACCTTGGGTATAGCTCATCTCCATAGGAGGCGTGACACTAAGTGAAAGACTGTTAAGCCCCTCCTCCAGCAGCTATACCCTCAGCCTGGAGCGAGCGACTACCAGTTATGTGCCCAAGTAGTTAAAACAAAGGCAAGGATCAACCAAATTAACACCAACAAGTCAAAACTCCCGTCAGGGCAACCAAAACAATGGGTGGGTGCTGTGTCCCCCAAGGAAGAGCGAGAAAGAGATTTTACTGGTAAGTTATACAAAAATCTCGTTTTCTCGCCCAATTCCTTGGGGGACACAGGAAACCTTGGGACGTTCAAAAGCAGTCCACAAATAGGGAGGGACCACAACCCAAAGTGAATTAAAGCACCATAGGCATTAAGGCACCGCCGCCTGCAAGACCAGGCGGCCCAAAGCAGCATCCGCCGATGCATAAGTGTTCACCTTGTAGAACTTGGTGAAAGTGTGCAAGGAGGACCAGGTGGCCGCCTTACACAATTGTTCAGCCGAAGCTCGATTTCGCTGAGCCCAGGAAGCCCCGACCGCTCTGGTAGAATGAGCGGTAACACCAAAGGGCGGTTCCCTGCCCTTAGCACTGTAAGCCTCAGCAATAGCCATCTTGATGAAGCGGGCAATAACCACTTTAGATGCCGCCAGCCCCCTGCGCGGACCCTCCGGAACCACAAATAGAGAATCCGAGCGCCGAAAGGGTCTAGTTACATCCAAGTAGATCCTCAGAGCCCTAACAACATCCAGACGGTGAAGATCCCGTTCCCGAGGATGAGACGGGGACGGGCACAGAGAAGGAAGGATAATATCTTCATTCAGGTGAAAAGCGGACACCACCTTCGGAAGGAAATCCAGAACCGGGCGGAGAACCACCTTGTCCTGGTGAAAAACTAAGAGGGGTTCTACGCAAGAAAGTGCCGCCAATTCAGACACACGCCGAAGAGACGTGATGGCTACGAGGAAAAAAAAAAACTTTGCAAGACAACAAGCGAAGGGAAACCCTGCGCAAAGGCTCGAAAGGAGAAGATTGGAGAGCCGTCAGCACAACATTAAGATCCCAAGATGGAACGGGAGCGCGATACGGGGGAGCATAGTGAGCAACCCCCTGCAGAAAAGTCTTAACTGGACCGAGCGGAGCCAGAGGTCGCTGAAAAAGGATCGAAAGCACTGAGATCTGACCCTTTAGGGTACTGAGACCCAAACCCAAGTCCAGACCAGACTGCAAGAAGGATAAAATCGTGGGGAGAGAAAACCGAAGGGGATGAACATCTAAGGTCTCGCAGAAGTTCAAATAGGCCCGCCAGGTTCGGTAATAAATCCTGGACGATGCCGGTTTACGCGCACGAATCATGGTACGGACCACGTCAGCAGAAAACCCCCGCCGCGTTAGGACCGCGGTCTCAACAGCCACGCCGCTAAACGTAGCGACCCTAAATGCTGGTGGAAGATCGGCCCTTGAGAGAGGAGGTCTTCTCTTAGAGGCAGAGGCAAGGGGGCGTCTGCCAGGAGCAACATAAGGTCGGCGTACCAAGGACGACGAGGCCAATCCGGGGCTATTAGGATCGCAGGCGTGCCCTCCGCCGCGATCTTCCGAAGGACTCGTGGAAGAAGAGGCAGGGGCGGAAAAACGTAGAGGAGAGAGAACTCCGTCCAGGGAAGGACGAGCGCGTCCGCGCCGTAAGCATCCGGATCCTTGGTTCTGGCCATGAAGGTGGGGAGCTTGTGGTTGAATCTGGAGGCCATGAGATCCACGTCCGGACGACCCCAACGGAGGCAAAGAGACTCGAAGACGTCGGGGTGCAGAGACCACTCGCCCGGGTCGATCGTCGTCCGGCTGAGGAAATCCGCCGCCCAATTGTCCACCCCCGGGATGTAAATGGCCGAAATGGCTGGAACATGAACTTCCGCCCAGCAAAGGATTAGAGACACCTCCCTCATTGCTGCCGCGCTGCGAGTGCCCCCTTGATGATTTATGTATGCCACAGCCGTGGCATTGTCCGATTGGACACGAACAGGGAGACCCTGAAGCAGCGAAGTCCAATGCCGGAGTGAGAGGAGAATCGCCCTCAGCTCCAGAACGTTGATCGGCAGTTTGGACTCCGATGGAGACCAAGTGCCTTGTACGGACCGAGGAGGAAACACCCCCCCCCAACCCCGCAGACTGGCATCGGTGGTAATCACCAACCAAGTTATCGGTAGGAAGGACTTCCCTTGGAGAGGGGTCCGTAACCACCAGAGTAGAGAGGAGCGAACCTGGGGGGGAAGGGGAAAGTGCTGATCCAGACTTTCCTGGGACTTGTCCCATGCGGACAGAATGGCAGTCTGAAAGGTGCGGGAGTGATACTGCGCGTAGGGGATTGCTTCGAAACAGGATACCATCTGTCCCAAGACCCGCATGCTGAACCGGAAGGAAGGACGGCGGTGGTTCAGAAGGCTCTGAACCGACCGATGAAGGAGCTGGCGCTTCTCTGACGGAAGCCGAACCTCCGCTGCATCTGTATCCAGCAGCATCCCTAGAAAGATCAGTTGCCTGGATGGAACAAGAGCGGATTTGGGAAGATTGATAATCCAACCGAACCGGCGTAAGGTTTGTAGCGAGAGGT
Organism: Bufo bufo; assembly: GCF_905171765.1. Lineage (NCBI taxonomy): Eukaryota > Metazoa > Chordata > Amphibia > Anura > Bufonidae > Bufo > Bufo bufo. The sequence continues at coordinate 46,492,254 of NC_053389.1, read as the reverse complement.
CCACACTGGCAGATGTCAGTGACAGAGAGGGTGCCTTGATAAGGAGATCGTCCAAATATGGAAGAAGAAAAACTCCCCTGGAACGAAGTAAGGCGAGGACAGGGGCTAGGACCTTTGTGAAAACGCGAGGGGCTGTCGCCAGCCCGAAGGGGAGGGCAACGAACTGGTAGTGGTCGGACCCCACTGCAAAGCGCAGAAAGCACTGATGACACCGAGCGATTGGAATATGAAGGTAGGCGTCCTGGATGTCGATAGAGGCCAGGAACTCCCCTTTTTCCAGAGAGGCCACCACCGACCTGAGAGACTCCATCCGGAACCGCTGAAGACGAAGGAAACGGTTTAACCGTTTTAAATCCAGAATGGGACGAACCGAGCCTTCCTTTTTGGGGACCACAAAAAGGTTCGAATAGAACCCTTTGAATCTTTCCTCCATAGGAACCGGAGCGATGACCCCCTTGTCCAGAAGGGTACGAGTGGCAGTAAAGAAATCGGCCGCCCTTTGGGGATCTCGAGGAACCCGGGAGCGAAAGAACCGAACTGGGGGGAGGGACGCAAACTCGAGTTTGTACCCGGAAGACACCACCTCGAGAGCCCAGGCGTCGGAGACGTGCGTCTGCCAGAAGTCCCTGAACAGGAGGAGACGTCCCCCCACCCGGGTGGGTGGGGGCGCACCTTCAGGTAGGGTTCTGCTTGGTCGCGGGAGGACGAGCAGGCTGTGACTTGCGCCAGGAGGGCTGGGTCCGAAAAAAAGGCTTCTTACGTCTGTCTTGGACAGGGTTAGAGGATGGACCTGAAGTGGTGCGAGGTGTGGGAGCTCTGCGGGAAGACCTGAAGCGAGAAAAGGTGGGACGGCCTCGAGTGGTGCTCCTAGTCCTTGATTGGGGAAGATGTGTACTCTTCCCTCCCGTGGCTTCAGAGATGATTTCATCCAAGCGGGCCCCGAACAATCGAGAACCAGTGAAGGGAAGGCCAGTAAGAGACCGCTTTGACGTGGCGTCCGCCGTCCAAACCTTTAACCAAAGCTCCCTTCTAGCCGAAACGGCCAGGGCAGATGAACGGGCTATAAGAGCCCCCGCATCCAGGGATGCCTCACAGACAAATTTTCCGGCTTGAACGATAAGTTGGGTCAGAGCGCGGAGGTCCTGAATAGGGACGTCGGATTCAAGCTCCTGATCCAGCTGAGACGCCCATTCTGAAACCGCTTTTCCAGCCCAAGCGGAGGCAAAGACCGGCCTGAGGGCGGAACCGGAGGCTGCAAAGATACCCTTTGTAATGGCCTCTATCCGGCGATCTTCCGTGGATTGTAAGGAAGAACCATCTGCAACGGGAATAGCCGTGCTTTTGGACAAACGGGCCACAGGGGGGTCGACTTTAGGTGGTGACGCCCAGTTTGTAATGCAATCCGCCGGGAATGGATAACAGATATCCAACTTCTTAGGCGGGGTAAAACGGGCATCAGGACGGGCCCAGGCCTTAGAAACCACCGACGAGAAGTCAGCGTGGAGGGGAAAAACCGCAGACGCCTGTTTTTGGCGAAAAAAGGAAACACTGGCCTTTTCAGAATTAGGAGGGTCATCGTGAATCTTAAAGGTATCACGGATATTGTTAATAAGATGGCCCACAGCAGAAGCCAGCTTTGAAGGCAAGGCCGAGTCCATATCCCAATCAGAATCGGCTAGTTCCCCTTCAGAGGGCATATCCTGTAATGAGGAAGGACCCGACTGAGGGCGCACCCTTGGGGGTGATACCGAAGCATCCGAGGATGATAGGTGCTCCGCCCTGGACCGCTTCTGGAGTTGACGGACTCTGGAGGTGTCGCCTGGAGAGAGAGACTCAGACGGGTCAGCTAAGGTAGCGGACCCGGAGGGCCCAGCAGGGGAATTATCCAGCTGCGGTAAGGGCAATGTATCTGCAAGGCGGCCCACAACATTAGTGAGACTGACCACAGCCTAGGAAAGGGATCTAGCCCAGTCAGGGGGATCCAAGAGGCCAGGGGGTGACACAGCAGATGGCGGACCCTGTAATGGGGCTTTGCAAGCCGAGCAATGCGGGTCAGGCTGCCCTTGAGGAAGGGGTGCCTTACATGCGGTGCAGGTATGATACCAAGGACCAGCAGGCACTGAGGGGTCAGACATGTTGGCTGGAAGTAATATACAAAAACGTCCAGGCCAGAGGGCTGCAGTGCTGGAAGGGGTCAACAGTCCTACCAGGTCACAGTGGGAGCAGACGGCACAGCAGCGGCAACAGCAGCGGCAACAGCAACGGCAACAGCAGCGGTCCTCAGAGCCCTGAGGTAATCTGTCCTGAGAGCAGGCAGGCACGAAGAGGAGGCGGGGCTAGTGAGGAGCGGGAAGAAAGACGTCCGCCCCTTGACTGAAGCCTAACATGTACAGTGGAACGGAACGAAGCTCCGCCCACCGATAAAACTTCTCTCGCGCGCGCGCGTGATTCAAAATATTACATGCCGCCGAAACCCCACAGAATAATGTCCCCCGTTCACTTCCATATAAGTGGAGGCGAACGCACACCAGTGGCCGGACAAGAGCGTGCGCTTGTCAGAATATCAGCCGACAGTTGAACACAGCCGCAGTACACGTGTGCCTGCTATCCAGCAGCTGATAACGAAAGGCGGCCCACGGCCGCCGCACCTGAGGTAAAACTGCGCTGTAACCCTCCCCCACGAGCATCGCTCCGCTTTTGCCCCACACACAAAGGAGCCGCAGGACTCACAGCTAAGAGAGCTGTAACTTGTAACTGACATGAAGGTCAGGCAGAGGGGACAGCAGCATCAGGCCCTAACGGGGGGGGGGGGGGGGGGGGGGGGGGGGGGGAGGGGGTAGAACGGCTGCACAGCCACCTCACCATCGACGTTTTCACCCTCTGTCCATCCAGCAGGGACGCCCCTTCAGCCACTGGCACCGAAGTGGCAGGGAGCTGGAGAGGGGCTTGCAGGTGGGCGACCCTTGTGCTGGCGGGATGCAGGGGAGCTGGGCTGCCCTGGTCCTCCTTTTCTTCTGTGGGGGAGGCGGCAGTGCGGAATTACCGGCACTGGCGCAGCTCAACCCCGGGAAAACAGAGAGGTCTAATGCGACTCTGTTGTCCCTGTTGAAAAAAGGAAAAAAAAAAAAAGTTGAAAATAATAAAAGAGAAAAAATAAAATCTTTAGCAAAGACAGCTCTGCAGTGCAGAGAGTGTCTTGCCTCCTTGACACTAAGCAAAAAACTGGTAGTCGCTCGCTCCAGGCTGAGGGTATAGCTGCTGGAGGAGGGGCTTAACAGTCTTTCACTTAGTGTCACGCCTCCTATGGAGATGAGCTATACCCAAGGTTTCCTGTGTCCCCCAAGGAATTGGGCGAGAAATACACATCAATCTGCTCAGCTTCTCCTGCTCTATAACATGATGCTGCCAGATTGCATTGCATTTTTGGATGACAGGTCCTCTTTAAGACCAGCATATAAAAGGCTGGTCTTGATAGGAGTCCTAACTGTCTGACTAATATGCACTTACCTGTCCCACACACGGAGACATTCGGGTACGTCTGGCTCTCCTTGAATGCTAGCCTTGTGCTGCCACAGCAGCAGGAGACGTGACAGTACAGAAAGACTCTGAGGATGAATGTACAGAGGCCAAGGGCCCTCACTGAGCGGGGCTATTCCCAGGTGCTGTAGAAGAGCATTCTGCCAAACAAAAAAAAAGGATGCAAAACTTAGAATGAGAGAAAAATTGTAAAATTATAATAAAATAAGAAAGCAAAAATATTAAGAACATACAGCATGAAAACAATTATTGGAAGAAATTCAGCTCATAATTTTTAAAAAAGCAGCACAGATTATCCAGTGGTGTGGTAAGCTACCTGTAGCATGGGAGACTGAAGATCAGATGTCACCAAACAATGATTAAACTGATACAAAGCAACAGCAAAATCCTCATCGGATGACCCTAAAAGAAAAAGCATAGAAGTGCGTGAGAAACCAGTTCCTCCCAACAGAAGGGTAATAAGACTCTTATCTTAAGACTGTACCTTTTAGTCCATCCTTGTCCACATCTTTGATGATACAGGCCAGGGTGGACATATGCTGCTCAGTCAGTGACACACTCAGGTAATTGCGGATGAAATTACTGCGGGAATTCAACATGCAGCTGGTGATGAAGCTCAGAGTATTGGAGGCGAGGCTGAGGAACTGAAGGAAAGCAGAGGTTAGCTTACCAACCTGAAGAAATAGTGAGCAAAAGCTAAAACAGGAGGCATGATGGGAAGGGGAGTGCAATAAGCACGCAATAATTAGCAATGATCACTATCCATACCAGTTCTGGATCCTTGCGACTGGCCAGGATATTGCCATTTCCTGCAGGGTTCTGTTTGCTTGGACTTTTAGCTCTGGGAGAGCTCTCGAGAGGCGGTGGTGGTGGAGGCGGTGGCGGCACCTTCTCTTTACTTGGAGAGATTGTCTCTTCAAACCATTGTCCAAGGATAGGTTCACTGTCATCATCTGTATGAACACAGGAAGCATGAGATTAATGCCTTTAAAAAGGAAAATGTCATCTTTCAAGAGCTCAGCTTTTAGGGTCTCCTGACTGACAAAAAGCTGGAGCTAAAACGATATCTGCTTCCAAAGCTGACAGCAGCACTTTGGGGGCGAATGGAGAAAATATAAAAAATAAAAAATTTAAAAGAGATGTGCAGGTTACCTTGGCTGCTGTCTTCCTCTGTGCTGCTGAAGTCATCTTCATAGTAAGTGTTGGAATCCGTGGACGCACTGGCATCACTACTCACAGATCCTTTCCTCTGTCGTTGCAAGACACAGGCCTGTTTGAGTACAAGGGGAAGAATGCACTCAGGACTTCATATAATGAGCCTCCCTGGTCTCAGGCAAAATATTACCTCAATGAACTTACAATATCAAAATAGTTCTGAAAAATGATTGGCATTATCTCTGGATTCACACCAAAACCTTGTGTACGCAAAATGTAATCAATTTATTAGTAAATACAACCCCAATATGACAATAAATTCTTAAAAAAACGGTGGTTGATAAAATTGTGTACACAACTATATAGAGATGTTTAAAATTATAGTATAAGAAAATAGTGTGTATGTACACAATTATAGATGGATCTGCACTGAAAAGGAAAAAAGATAAAAAGCATGCAAAGCAATACTACAGGGTGGGCCATTTATATGGATACACCTTAATAAAATGGGAATGGTTGGTGATATTAACTTCCTGTTTGTGGCACATTAGTATATGTGAGGGGGGAAACTTTTCAAGATGGGTGGTGACCATGGCGGCCATTTTGAAGTCGGCCATTTTGAATGCAACTTTTGTTTTTTCAATAGGAAGAGGGTCATGTGACACATCAAACTTATTGGGAATTTCACACGAAAAACAATGGTGTGCTTGGTTTTAACGTAACTTTATTCTTTCATGAGTTATTTACAAGTTTCTCTTTGTTTGCAGCCATTGACATGTCGCCGAGGTTAACACGTGAGGAGCGGATAGAAATTGTGTTGATGTCTGGTGAACGCAGTAACCGGGTCATTGCAGCAGATTTCAATGCAAGACACCCTACGAGACCACCCATCTCCCATGCTACAGTTAGCAAACTGCTTGCTAAGTTTCGTGAAACTGGTTCAGTGATGGATTTGCCAAAATGTGGATGCATGAAATCTGTCTCTAATGAAGAAACATCGGTGGCTGTCCTAGCTTCATTCAGCAAGAGCCCACAACGTAGCACTCGCCGCATGTCACTGGAGAGTGGCATTAGTCGAACATCCCTTCGGCGGATATTAGCTACTCACAAATGGCACCCTTACAAACTCCAGCTACTGCAGCATCTCAACGAGGATGACCCAGATCGGCGCACTGAATTTGCAGAATGGGCAAAACAAAAATTGGAACAGGACCCTCAGTTTACGCAGAAGATTTTGTTCAATGATGAGGCAAACTTTTATGTGAATGGTGAAGTTAACAAACAAAACCACCGCTATTGGTCTGACACTAACCCACATTGGATAGATCCCTCCAAGACTGTTGGAACAAAAAAATGTATAGTATGGTGTGGTATATGGGGTACAAAGATAGTGGGGCCATTCTTCATCAATGGAAACCTCAAGGCCACTGGATATGCGAAATTGCTACATGATGATGTGTTTCCCTCTTTATGCACTGAAGCTGGCACGTTCCCTGAGTTTTTCCAGTAAGATGGTGCACCACCACATTATGGGTGTCAGGTCCGAGCATTCCTAGATGAACAGTTTCCTGGAAAGTGGATTGGTCGTCGTGGGCCAGTTGAATGGCCCCCCAAGGTCTCCCGATCTGACCCCCTTAGACTTTTATCTTTGGGGTCATCTGAAGGCAATCGTCTATGCTGTGAAGATACGAGATGTGCAGCACCTGAAACTACGGATACTGGAAGCCTGTGCTAGCATTTCTCCTGCGGTGTTGCTATCAGTGTGTGAAGAGTGGGAGAAGAGGGTTGCATTGACAATCCAACACAATGGGCAGCACATTGAACACATTTTATAAGTGGTCAGAAACTTGTAAATAACTCATGAAAGAATAAAGTTACGTTAAATCCATTGTTTTTCTTGTGAAATTCCCAATAAGTTTGATGTGTCACATGACCCTCTTCCTATTGAAAAAACAAAAAGGAGACTTTTGTATTACTTACCAGTAAAGTCTCTTTCTCGCTCTTCCTTGGGGGACACAGGAAACCATGGGTATAGCTCTGCTCCCTAGGAGGCGTGACACTAAGTGAAAGCTGTAAGCCCCTCCTCCATCAGCTATACCCTTCAGCCTGGAGAAGAGACTGCCAGTTGCGTGTCCAAGTAGTGAAAGATAACCACCAACCGGAAAAAGAACTGTCGAGCCCCAACGGGGGCAACCAAGCCGGAACCACAACTGTAACCCAAATGAAGGGCGGGTGCTGTGTCCCCCAAGGAAGAGCGAGAAAGAGACTTTACTGGTAAGTAATACAAAAGTCTCCTTTTCTCGCCCATATTCCTTGGGGGACACAGGAAACCATGGGACGTTCCAGAGCAGTCCCAGAAGGGAGGGACCAGAACAAACTCAACCAACACCAGAGGCATCAATCAACTGCCGCCTGCAACACCAGACGGCCTAAAGCAGCGTCAGCCGACGCATGAGTATGCACCCTGTAGAACTTGGTGAAGGTGTGCAAGGAGGACCAAGTGGCCGCCTTGCAAATCTGCTCCGTAGAAGCCCGATTCCTCTGAGCCCAGGAAGCCCCGACCGCTCTAGTGGAGTGAGCGGTAACACCAAGGGGCGGAACCTTGCCCGTGGCGAGATAAGCCTCAGTAACAGCCATCTTGACAAAACGGGCGATAGCAACTTTGGATGCCGCCATCCCTCTGCGCGACCCCTCCGGGACCACAAAGAGCGAGTCAGTATGCCTGAAAGAGCTGGTTACCTCCAGGTAAACCTTGAGCGCCCTGACAACGTCCAGGCGATGAAGCTTCCTCTCCTGCGGGTGGGAAGGGGAAGGACACAAAGAGGGGAGAACGATGTCCTCGTTCAGATGAAAGGCGGAGACCACCTTAGGAAGGAAGGAAGGGACCGGACGAAGAACCACCTTGTCCTGGTGGAACACTAGGAAAGGTTCCAGACAGGAGAGTTCAGCCAATTCGGACACCCTCCGAAGAGAGGTGACGGCTACAAGGAAAATAACCTTGCAGGACAGAAGTCGCAAGGAAACCGTCCACAGAGGCTCGAAAGGGGAAGCCTGGAGCGCTGAGAGAACCAGGTTCAGGTCCCAGGGCGGTACCGGAGGGCGGTACGGGGGAACCGCGTGAGCCACGCCCTGAAGGAAGGTCTTGACAGGACCAAGGGGGGCCAGTGGGCGCTGAAACAAAATGGACAGCGCAGACACCTGACCCTTCAAAGAACTAAGGCCCAGACCTTGGGCCAGTCCGCTCTGCAGGAAGGACAAAACGGTGGGGAGAGAAAAGCGGAGCGGAGGAATCCCCAGATCGGCACAGAACCCCAAAAAGGTCCTCCAGGTCCTATAATAGATCCTAGAAGAGGACGGCTTACGGGCGCGGATCATGGTGCGGACGACGTCCGCAGAAAAACCCCTACGTGTCAGGACGGTGGTCTCAACAACCACGCCGTCAAACGTAGGGACCCTAAACGCGGGTGGAAGATCGGTCCCTGAGAGAGAAGATCTTCCCTGGCGGGCAGCGGCCAGGGCGCGTCTGCCAGGAGCAGCATGAGGTCGGCATACCAAGACCGGCGGGGCCAGTCCGGAGCGACCAGAATCACCGAGACGCCTTCCGCCGCGATCTTCCGAAGGACCTTGGGCAGGAGAGGGATGGGAGGGAATATGTATGGGCGCGTGAAGCCTCGCCAAGGAAGAACGAGGGCGTCGGCTCCGCAAGCTCCCGGATCCCTGGCCCTGGACAGATAGGCGGGGACCTTGTGATTGAATTTTGAGGCCATGAGGTCCACGTCCGGTATGCCCCAACGAAGGCAAATGGCCTCGAATACCTCCGGGTGAAGAGACCACTCGCCGGGGTCGACGGTGGTGCGACTGAGGAAGTCCGCCGCCCAATTGTCCACCCCTGGAATAAAAATTGCAGATAGGGCCGGGACGTGGGCTTCCGCCCAACGGAGAATGCTGGTGACCTCCCGCATCGCTGCGAGTGCCCCCCTGGTGGTTTATGTACGCCACGGCCGTGGCGTTGTCCGACTGTACACGAACTGGATGACCCTTCAGCAGATGAGTCCAGTGTCGTAGAGACAGAAGGGCCGCTCTCAGCTCCAGGACATTGATCGAGAGTTTGGACTCCGATGGAGACCAAATGCCCTGGACGGATCGGGGAGGAAACACGCCTCCCCAGCCCGAGAGACTGGCATCGGTTGTAACCACCAACCAGTTGAGTGGCAGAAAGGACCTGCCCAGAAGAGGGGACTGTAACCACCAGCGGAGAGATGACCGCACCGGAGGCGATAGATGGAAGGGATGATCCAGAGACTCCGGCGATTTGTCCCAGGAGGAGAGGATCGCCCGTTGGAGAGGGCAGGAGTGAAACTGCGCAAATGGGATCGCCTCGAAGCAGGCAACCATCTGCCCCAAGACCCGCATGCAGAAGCGGAAGGACGGTCGACGGTGGAGAAGGAGACGCCGAACCGCCCCACGGAGGATCAGACGTTTTTCCGAGGGAAGACGTACCTCCGCCGCTCCTGTGTCTAAAAGCATTCCCAGGAAGACTAGTTGTCTGGAGGGGGGAAGGGAGGACTTGGGGAAGTTGATGACCCAACCGAACCTCGCCAGAGTCTCTAGAGTGAGATCCACGCTGGCAACCGCTTGAGAAAGGGACGGAGCCTTGATGAGGATATCGTCCAAGTACGGTAGCAGAAAAACACCCCTGGAACGGAGTAAGGCCAAAACCGGGGCCAGGACCTTGGTGAACACCCGGGGGGCTGTTGCCAGCCCAAAGGGAAGGGCGACAAATTGGAAGTGGAGGTCCCCCACGGCGAATCGGAGGAAGCGATGGTGACACCGGGCTACCGGAACATGGAGGTAGGCATCCTGTATATCGATGGAAGACATGAAATCTCCCTGCTCCAGGGAAGCCACCGCGGAACGGAGGGACTCCATCCGAAACCGTCGAAGGAGGAGAAAACGGTTGAGCTTTTTGAGGTCCAAAATGGGCCGCACCGAACCTCCCTTCTTGGGAACTACAAAGAGGTTCGAGTAGAACCCTTGGAACCTTTCCTCTAGAGGAACGGGGGTAATCACCCCCCTGTCCAGTAAGGCTTGAACGGCCGCGGAGAACGCAGCCGCGCTTTTCGGGTCCCGCGGCGGGCGGGAGCGAAAGAACCGATCTGGAGGGAAGGATGCAAATTCAATTTTGTATCCGGAGGACACAATTTCGAGGGTCCAGGCGTCGGAGACGTGAGCCATCCAGACGTCCCTGAAAAGGAGGAGCCGGCCCCCCACCCGGGTGGGTGGGGGCGCGCCTTCAGGCAGAGGACTGCTTTGCTGCGGGTGTGCGGGCAGCCTGCGGCTTGCGCCAGGAGGGCTGCGCCCGAAAAAAACGGCTTCCTACGCTTATCCTGGGGAGGAGCCGAAGCGGCAGCTGTGGTGGGAGCCCCAGAGGCCCTGCGGGAGGACCGAAAACGAGACGCACCAGGGCGTCCGCGGGGGGCGCCCCTGGCTTGGGGTTGAGGAAGATGGGTGCTTTTACCACCCGTGGCCTCCGAAATAAGTTCGTCTAGGCGGACCCCGAAAAGGCGGGAACCCGCAAACGGTAGCCCCGCCAAGGAACGTTTGGAGGCAGCGTCCGCTTTCCAAACCTTCAGCCAGAGCTCCCTCCTGACGGAAACTGCCAGGGCGGAGGAGCGTGCAATAAGGGCTCCCGCATCAAGGGAGGCCTCACAAACAAAATTCCCGGCCCGAATAATAAGCTGGGCCAAGGAACGTAGGTCCTGGATGGGGACGTCCGAGTCCAACTCCTGTTCCAGCTGCGCACCCCAAGCAGAGATTGCTTTCCCTGCCCAAGCAGAGGCAAAAACCGGTCTGAGAGCAGAACCGGAGGCAGCAAAAATGCCCTTGGAAAGGGTCTCCATGCAACGGTCCTCCGCTGACTGAAGAGAGGACCCGTCGGGAACAGGGATGGCCGTGTTCTTTGACAGCCGGGCCACAGGGGGGTCCACCTTGGGTGGGGAAGACCATGTGGCCACAACATCGGCTGGAAAAGGATAGCAAATTTCCAGCTTCTTGGGGTTGACAAAACGGGCGTCCGGGCTAGCCCAAGCCTTAGACACCACAGAGGAGAAATCAGAGTGGATTGGAAAGACTTTTGAGGCCTGCCTGGGTCTGATAAAGGAGACGCTAGCTGCGTCAGAGCTAGGGGGGTCATCCTGCACCTTAAAGGTGTCACGAATATCAGAGATGAGTTGACCCATCGCTGAGGCTAGCTTGGACGGCAGGGCCGAGTCCATTTCCAAATCTGAAACCGCCAATTCACCTTCAGAGAGCGAATCCTTTGGAGAGGAGAGGCCCGTCTGGGTGCGCACGCGTGGCGGGGAGAGTGAGGCCTCAGAGGAGGAGGCTCGCTCTACTCTAATACGCTTCTGAGAGTGCCTAGCTCGGGAGGGGTCACTAAGAGAGAGTGAACCCGCTGCAGCGGCAGAAGCAGTGGACCCGGAGGGCGCGACAGTCAGAGAGGCGTCCTGCGGGGTAGGTGGCCTGTCTATTAGGCGGCCCACGACATGAGTGAGGCTTTCCACGGCCTGGGACAGGGATCTAGCCCAGTCAGGCGGGTCAGAGGAAGCAGGGAGCGACACAGCGGGCGACTGAGGCTGCGGTGGAGCTCGGCATGCAGTACAGTGCGGATCAGACTGCCCCCGGGGAAAGGGTTCCCTACAAGCAGTACAGGCATGGTACCAAGGCTTGGCGGCTGCAGAAGGGTCTGACATGGTGGAAAAAAGATGTTGCACTTAAAGTGGGAGACCCCAAAGAAAAGTGGTGGCACGGAGGGGGTTAACAGTCCTACCAGACACGGATGATGCAAGCGGCAGCGGTAAGGGGAACAGACTGAGGAGGCTGTGGAGGAGAGGCAGCAGCACGGAGATGAATGGCTTCAGGATCGCACGGCAGAGAGGATTCCACGCAGCACTGAGAAGTGGAGCCCGATGAAACCGGAAGTAGCGGAGCGCATGTAGGAAGCTCCGCCCCCCCTCTGCCGCGCTGAAGAAGAAGCAAAATGATTTTAACCCCCAAGGTGATGAAGTGCCGGCCAGGATGAAATGGCGCCGTTCACGCCAAGTAAGCGGCCCCCGCCGCGCCTGGATGTGGCAGACGGCTTGCTTGCCTGCAGCCGTCCCCTGAAGGCAGCGTCCCTGCCAAGGACTTGCCCAGATAAACTCCCCTGCCCGGTAACGGTCCCGATATGCCCGGGGGGGGGGGGGGGGGGCGGGCGATGTAGCAGTGGCCATGTATCAGTGGCCATGGGGGATGTAGCAGCGGCCATGGGAGGGAGGAAGGGGAGGCTGGAGCAGCCACTCTCACCATACGCTGTCTTCGCCCTCAGTCCATCCAGCGGGGGTCGCCCCTTCAGCTCCTGGCACCGCAGTGGCAGGAAGCCGGGGGAGGGACTTGGCGTGCGGGCGACCCTGAGCTGGCGGGACGCAGGGGAACGAGGCTGCCCTGGTCCACCTTGTCTTCTGTGGGGGAGGCGGCAGTGCGGAATTACCGGCACTGGCGCAACTCAACCCCGGGAGAAACAGAGGGGTCTAATGCGCCTCTGTTGTCCCTGTAGGTAGAAAAAAATCGAATTAAAAACAAATAACGCAAAAATAAAAAATTCATAGGAAAACAACCCTGCATAAGCAGGGGGTGTCTTGCCTCCTTGGACACTAAGCAAAAAACTGGCAGTCTCTTCTCCAGGCTGAAGGGTATAGCTGATGGAGGAGGGGCTTACAGCTTTCACTTAGTGTCACGCCTCCTAGGGAGCAGAGCTATACCCATGGTTTCCTGTGTCCCCCAAGGAATATGGGCGAGAAAGTTGGATTGAAAATTGCCGACTTCAAAATGGCCGCCATGGTCACCACCCATCTTGAAAAGTTTCCCCCCTCACATATACTAATGTGCCACAAACAGAAAGTTAATATCACCAACCATTCCCATTTTATTAAGGTGTATCCATATAAATGGCCCACCCTCTATATTCACAACAGCAGGCATGCAAAATAATCATTTTATATTTTAAAATTATATATTCGCAACAATAATCTTATGTCTCTTGCACCGTACGGTTGATGCAACAATACTTAAATCCAGCCTCTGTTAATCTATGTCCAGAACTGTAACCGTTTTTTTACATGTCCTCCTAAGTAGTGTTGAGCGAACTTCTGTTTTAAGTTCGGCGTCTAAAGTTCGGCTTCCGGTTAGCGGAGAATCCCGATATGGATTCCGAATTCCGTTGTGGTCCGTGGTAGCGGAATCAATAATGGCCATTATTGATTCCGCTACCACGGACCACAACGGAATTCGGAATCCATATCGGGATTCTCCGCTAACCGGAAGCCGAACTTTAGACGCCGAACTTAAAACAGAAGTTCGCTCAACACTACTCCTAAGTGACACTTGTTTATGAAGCAATGAGTATATCCGATATAGATGATTCGCAACTCGTTAGTAAATGTTCAGGATCCTTTGCACTTTAGCCTAGGTACCTTTAAAAACCAGCTGCGTACAAGAGCAAACAGAAACTTCGCAATGAGGTAAGATCGCTCCAAGCTTCAGGGTACGTGGGACGCCATGGCCGGCTTGCAATTGAGATCCCTCAGCAACAAACTGTAAGTTAGTGCGCATATGGGGTGAATATAAAGGGGAATTTGCCGTAACATGAGAAGGATTGCAGCTTGTTTTTAAAGGTACCTAGGCTAAGTAATCGAAAGTACAAAGGATCCTGAACATTTACTAACAGGTTGCGAATCATCTATATCGGATATATTCATTGCTATATAAACAAGTGTCACTTAGGAGGACACGTAAAAAAACGGTTACCGTTCTGGACATAGATTAACAGAGGCTGGATTTAAGTGTGGAAGTATTGTTGCATCAACCGTACGATGCAAGAGACATAAGCTTATTGTTGCGAACATGTCATTTTGAATATACAAGGATTATTTCGCATGCCTGCTGTTGTGAATATAGTATTGCTTTGCATGCTTTTTATCTTTTTCCTTTTCAGTGCAGATCCATCTATAATTGTGTACATACACACTATTATCTTATACAATACTTTTAAACATCTCTATATAGTTGTGTACACAATTTTATCAACCACCGTTTTTTTAAGAATTTATTGTCATATTGGGATTGTATTTACTAATAAAATGATTACATTTTAAGTACACAAGGTTTTGGTGTGAATCCAGAGAGAGTGCAAATCATTTTTCAGAACCATTTAATTTCATGTGCGGGTGAACCATACCGATTAGAGCACCCGCATCCTGTTGGTGAATAGGTGAGCCACTCTTTTCACTCCAAAAAAAAAAAAAAAAAAAAAAAAAAAAGAATCTCACCTTGCGGTAGGACGTGGACAGAACAGTGAAAAGCAGATTTGTCAGAGGAATGGAATCGATGAGTCTCTGTATTCTCTGGATGGATGTGCTCTGCGCTGTGATGCTCAACTCGGCCAGGGGTCCATCTGTATCCCAGGCTTGCTGTTTATAAAGAAATAAACACTTAAGAATTAAGAAGTAGCATAACATGAATGTACAGTATAGGTTTAAGCAGGATTTTCTTTTATGTAGACAAATCTTGGTTAATGTAAAATAAAATATACAGCCATTTTTAAGTCTCTGCTTGCTGACAGTTAATGAAAGCTTAGACTGAAAATCTGCCCGGAAGATGTTTCTCTTTTATGCACAGATTAAGGCCTCATGCACACGACCGTTGTTCTGGTCCGCATCCGAGACGCAGTTTTTGCGGCTCGGGTGCGGACCCATTTACTTCAATGGGGCCGCAAAAGATGCGGACAGCACTCCGTGTGCTGTCCGCATCCGTTGCTCCGTTCTGTGGCCCCGCAAAAAATACTTCAGTTACTCTTACCGGTAATATGTTTTCCATGAGCCCATGACAGCACCTGTGAGAGAGATCCTCCCGCTTCCCGACAGGAAACAGGAACTTCCCAGATCTTTAAATTGGTCCACTGCCTTCCACCACTCAGTATTTGACAAGATTCCTGGGACCAGCAATACACCTATATACAGTGAAACTAAGAACACAAGCAAAAAACAAACAAGAGAAACTGCACCAAATATATGCCCAGGCATAACTCCTCTTTGGCACAACACTAAAATAATATAATATAACATATATATATATATATATATATACACTGCTCAAAAAAATAAAGATTTGGAGCCTTAAAACAAGTCAAAATGAGGCTCAGTAGTGTGTGTGGCCTCCACGTGCCTGTATGACCTCCCTACAACGCCTGTGTATGCTCCTGATGAGGTGGCGGACGGTCTCCTCCCAGACCTGGACTAATGCATCTGCCAACTCCTGGACAGTCTGTGGTGCAACGTGACGTTGGTGGATAGAGCGAGACATGATGTCCCAGATGTGCTCAATTGGATTCAGGTCTGGGGAACGGGCGGGCCAGTCCATAGCATCAATGCCTTCATCTTGCAGGAACTGCTGACACACTCCAGCCACATGAGGTCTAGCATTGTCTTGCATTAGGAGGAACCCCGGGCCAACCGCACCAGCATATGGTCTCACAAGGGGTCTGAGGATCTCATCTCGGTACCTAATGGCAGTCAGGCTACCTCTGGCGAGCACATGGAGGGCTGTGCGGCCCTCCAAAGAAATGCCACCCCACACCATTACTGACCCAATGCCAAACCTGTCATGCTGGAGGATGTTGCAGGCAGCAGAACGTTCTCCACAGCGTCTCCAGACTCCATCACGTCTGTCACATGTGCTCAGTGTGAACCTTTCATCTGTGAAGAGCACAGGGCGCCAGTGGCGAATTTGCCAATCTTGGTGTTCTCTGGCAAATGCAAAACGTCCTGCACGGTGTTGGGCTGTAAGCACAACCCCCACCTGTGGACGTCGGGCCCTCATATCACCCTCATGGAGTCTGTTTCTGACCGTTTGAGCAGACATATGCACATTTGTGGCCTGCTGGAGGTCATTTTGCAGGGCTTTGGCAGTGCTCCTCCTGTTCCTCCTTGCACAAAGGCGGAGGTAGCGGTCCTGCTGCTGGGTTGTTGCCCTCCTACGGCCTCCTCCACGTCTCCTGATGTACTGGCCTGTCTCCTGGTAGCGCCTCCATGCTCTGGACACTACGCTGACAGACACAGCAAACCTTCTTGCCACAGCTCGCATTGATGTGCCATCCTGGATAAGCTGCACTACCTGAGCCACTTGTGTGGGTTGTAGACTCTGTCTCATGCTACCACTAGAGTGAAAGCACCGCCAGCATTCAAAAGTGACCAAAACATCAGCCAGGAAGCATAGGAACTGAGAAGTGGTCTGTGGTCACCACCTGCAGAACCACTCCTTTATTGGGGGTGTCTTGCTAATTGCCTATAATTTCCACCTGTTGTCTATCCCATTTGCACAACAGCATGTGAAATTGATTGTCACTCAGTGTTGCTTCCTAAGTGGACAGTTTGATTTCACCGAAGTGTGATTGACTTGGAGTTACATTGTGTTGTTTAAGTGTTCCCTTTATATTTTTGAGCAGTGTATATATATTCACTTGACTTGAGAAAGGTCCTGTGAGAGGACCGAAACGTTGTCTTTGCTGACATGTGTGAATAAATTGCACATTTTTTTACTTGGAGTGCTGCGGACTTTCTTTCTCTCATATATATATATATATATTTTATTTTTTATTATGATTATTATTATTATTATTTTTTTTTAGGGAGGGAATTATGTAGGTGCTGTCATGGGCTCATGGAAAACATTACCGGTAAGAGTAATTGAAGAATTTCCATTACGCCCCATGACGGCACCTGTGAGAGACTAGACTAGATGACTATTAGGGAGGGACTACAGCCTGCAGCACCTTTCTCCCAAAAGACATATCCTGCACAGATGAAAGGTCCAACCTGTAGTGCTTGTAAAACGTAGAGGGGGAACTCCATGTTGCTGCCCTAAAGATTTGCTCAATGGTAGCGCACCCTTTTTCTGCCCAGGAAGAGGCTACTGCCCTAGTGGAATCAGCGGAAAAATCCAAAAAGGTACCTGACAACCTGACTGTGAATATGCCAGACCTATCGCTCTCTTGATCCACCGGGCTAAGGCACGGCTTGTGACTTTCGAGCCTCTGTTCTGACCCTGAAACTGAACAAAGTTGTGGGGTTTTCCTAAAGCCCTTCGTAGACTCTAAATATGCACAGACACACCTTCTGACGTCTAAAGTATGAAAGGACTTTTCCCCTTCGTTCTTTGGGTCCTGACAAAAAGAGGGGAGAACTATTTCCTGAGATTTATGGAATACTAAAACTACTTTGGGCAGGAATGCAGGATCCGGTTTGAATACAATTCTATCCTCCAGAATCTGAGTATATGGCGGGGAAGATGAAAAAGCGGATAGTTCTCCTACTCGTCCGGCGAATGTAATGGCCACTAAAAATACAGTTTTATAGGATAGCATCTTTAAGGGGATGTCCCCAAGGGGCTCAAACGGGGCCTTGGTAAGAGCGGATAGCACCAGGTTAAGGTCCCACGGGGCTGATTTAGATTTAACTGTAGGACATACACTGCGTGCAGAATTATTAGGCAAATGAGTATTTTGACCACATCATCCTCGTTATGCATGTTGTCTTACTCCAAGCTGTATAGGCTCGAAAGCCTACTACCAATTAAGCATATTAGGTGATGTGCATCTCTGTAATGGGAAGGGGTGTGGTCTAATGACATCAACACCCTATATCAGGTGTGCATAATTATAATTTTTCCTTTGGCAAAATGGGTCAAAAGAAGGACTTGACAGGCTCAGAAAAGTCAAAAATAGTGAGATATCTTGCAGAGGGATGCAGCACTCTTAAAATTGCAAAGCTTCTGAAGCGTGATCATCGAACAATCAAGCGTTTCATTCAAAATAGTCAACAGGGTCGCAAGAAGCGTGTGGAAAAACCAAGGCGCAAAATAACTGCCCATGAACTGAGAAAAGTCAAGCGTGCAGCTGTCAAGATGCCACTTGCCACCAGTTTGGCCATATTTCAGAGCTGCAACATCACTGGAGTGCCCAAAAGCACAAGGTGTGCAATACTCAGAGACATGGCCAAGGTAAGAAAGGCTGAAAGACGACCACCACTGAACAAGACACACAAGCTGAAACGTCAAGACTGGGCCAAGAAATATCTCAAGACTGATTTTTCTAAGGTTTTATGGACTGATGAAATGAGAGCGAGTCTTGATGGGCCAGATGGATGGGCCCGTGGCTGGATTGGTAAAGGGCAGAGAGCTCCAGTCCGACTCAGACGCCAGCAAGGTGGAGGTGGAGTACTGGTTTGGGCTGGTATCATCAAAGATGAGCTTGTGGGGCCTTTTCGGGTTGAGGATGGAGTCAAGCTCAACTCCCAGTCCTACTGCCAGTTTCTGGAAGACACCTTCTTCAAGCAGTGGTGCAGGAAGAAGTCTGCATCCTTCAAGAAAAACATGATTTTCATGCAGGACAATGCTCCATCACACGCGTCCAAGTACTCCACAGCGTGGCTGGCAAGAAAGGGTATAAAAGAAGAAAATCTAATGACATGGCCTCCTTGTTCACCTGATCTGAACCCCATTGACAACCTGTGGTCCATCATCAAATGTGAGATTTACAAGGAGGGAAAACAGTACACCTCTCTGAACAGTGTCTGGGAGGCTGTGGTTGCTGCTGCACGCAATGTTGATGGTGAACAGATCAAAACACTGACAGAATCCATGGATGGCAGGCTTTTGAGTGTCCTTGCAAAGAAAGGTGGCTATATTGGTCACTGATTTGTTTTTGAATGTCAGAAATGTATATTTGTGAATGTTGAGATGTTATATTGGTTTCACTGGTAAAAATAAATTGAAATGGGTATTTGTTTTTTGTTCAGTTGCCTAATAATCATGCACAGTAATAGTCACCTGCACACACAGATATCCCCCTAAAATAGCTAAAACTAAAAACAAACTAAAAACTACTTCCAAAAATATTCAGCTTTGATATTAATGAGTTTTTTGGGTTCATTGAGAACATGGTTGTTGTTCAATAATAAAATTAATCCTCAAAAATACAACTTGCCTAATAATTCTGCACTCCCTGTAGTCTAGAGGAACCCTTAATAAACCTTTTGACCCAAGGATGAGAAGCTAATCTAAAGTCAAAGAGAGCACTCAGTGCCGAGACCTGGACCTTGAGAGTGCTAGGTTTAAGCTTTTTGTTAAGGCCTTCCTGTAAAAAAAACTTAAAATTAAAGGGATGTTGGGCGAGCTCAAGTCTAGGCCTGGCCCTGCAAACCTGAAGGAAGGTCTTCCATACCCTCAGATAGATTTCGGAGGTGACCTTTTTCCTACTGGCTAGAAGAGTCCCAATGACTTGTTCTGATAGACCTCTAGACCTGAAGAATGTCCTCTCAAAATCCAGGCTGTCAGGTGGAGGTTCTTCACTTCCGGATGATGTAGAGGGCCCTGATATAATAGGTCCTGTCTTTCTGGAAGTATCCAGGGATCGGCTATTGATAGTCTCCTCAACCAGGCAAACCAGACTCTTATCGGCCAAAACTGTGCTATTAGTATCACTGTTGCCTGCTCCCCCCTGATCTTCTGGATCACTCTGGGCAATAGGCTGATGAGAGGAAACACATAGACTAGGCCCTTCCCCCATGGCTGTGAGAGCGCATCTGATCCTCCTCGACTGATCCTCCCTGCTCAGAGAAAAGAAACTTTCACACTTTTTGTTCTCTACCGAGGCGAATAGATCTATTGTGGGAGATCCCCATAGGGCCTCTATTTGGTGAAATACCTCCTGATTCAGACACCAATTCGCCTGGCTGAATCTGTGCCTGCTGAGAAAGTCCGCCTGGTGATTCGCTGAGCCTTTCAGATGAACCGCTGAGAAAGAGCTTTTCCCTGTATTAGCAAGAAGATCCTGCTAGCTGCATTAATTGAGGAGATCTTGTCCCCCCTTGTTTGTTGATATAAGCTACCACCGAGGCGTTGTCGGATAGGATCCTGACATGTTTTTGAGGCAATGATGGGAGACTTTCCTTTAATGCGCACAGGACTGCTCTTAACTCCCTGGCATTTTGGGATTGAGCACTCTGGGTTTTTGACCAAGGGCCTTGGAAAAAAACTAAAACTGAATGGGCCCCCCACCCCCAAGGGCTTGCGTCGGTGTTTATTATTAGGGGGTCCTGTTTCAACCACTCTACTCAGGTTACTTAGGTTCTGAGTTTTTAGCCACCAAGTTAGGGACCAGGTTACTGACCCCGGGATCACAATCTTGCGATCCAGGGATAGCAACCCCCCCATCCCATTTGGACAAAATGTGCCATTGAAGTATTCTGGACCTGAATTGGGCCCATCTTACCGCAGGAATGCAAGCCGTCATCAGACCCAGAATAGACATTGCTTTTCTTAGGGACACTTCCTTGGTTTTGCTGAAAGACCTGATTTTCTGCTGAATAGCTTTCCTCTTGTCTACCGGAAGATAAGATTTCTGCATCTGGGAATCTAATAAGATGCCTAGGAAAACGCATTTGGAGGTTGGACTCAGAGACAATTTGTCCCAATCTATTAACCAGCCAAGGCTCATCAGGGTCCCCAGGACCTCCTGTATTTGAGATCTCAACACCTCTGGGGACTGCCCTACCAAGAGAAGGTCGTCCAGGTATGAGATTATAATGATGTCTGATCTTCTTATTTCTGCCATTACCTTCGCCATTAGCTTCGTGAAGAGCCTCGGCGCCTGTGATATCCCAAAGGGAAGTGCTCTGAACTGCAAATGGACAATCGATTCCCCCATCTTTACCGCTACCCTGAGGTATTTCTGAGATGATGGATGAATGGGCACGTGATAGTAGGCATCTTTTATATCTATTGAGGCCATCACGCAGTTGGGGAACAGATGGAGGACCGTGGAGGAGATGGATTCCATCCTGAATTTCTGGTAAGTCAGATATTAGTTGAGACTCTTCAAATTTATTATCAGTCGGAATGTCCTGTTGGGTTTGGGAACCAAAATTAGGGTCGAGTAGAAGCACTCTCCTTGTTCGTTTTTTGGGACTGGTACAAGGACTGCCTTGCCCAGGAGTTTGTTTATTTCCTCCATAAGTGCCGCCTGTTTTGGAGAATGTTGGTTTATGGAAGTAACTTTTAATGTCCTGGGTGGTAGCCTTTTGAAGTCTAGGCGGTAGCCTTCCTCTATAATACTCCTTACCCAGGCGCTTGCGATAATATTTCGCCAGGCAGGAGAAAACGAAGAAAGATGACCGCCTACCTGGGGTCTGGCATCATTGTTGAGAGGAACTCGAAGTCTGAGGTCTGGATTTAAACAGCACGCTTTTTGATTTATCCGATCTGCATTCCCTTCTTTTCTTCTGATCCCCAAAACCTTTCCTTCTCTCATTACACCGAAATGGCTTCCCCTGTCTAGGAAAGGACGGCATTGGAAATCTTTTTTCTTATCAGATTCCTTATCTAAAATATCGTCCAAGGCTGACCCAAACAAAAAATTTCCTTGACACATAGCTTAGACTTTGATGCCACATCGCCCTTCCACCCCTTCAACCATAGGGACCTTCTGGCTAAATTGGACAGTGCGGCCGCTCTAGCAGAAAGTCTCAATGCATCAGCGGAGGCATCAGAAAAAGTCCACTGCTGTGGACATGGTTGGTAAAGCTTCCAGAAGCTGATCCCTAGGAGTCTTGTTCTCTATATGAGACTCCAGTTCCTCCAGACTTTCAATGACCTTGCCACTGAAGTAGTTGCTATATTCGGTTTAAAAGGCAGAAGTGGATGCCTCCCAATTCTTTCTTAAGTAGGCGTCTGCCCTTTTGTCTATGGGATCTTTAAAGGGACCCTAAATCCTCAAACGGGAGAGCTGATTTTTTATTTATCTTTGCTACGGGGGCGTCTACCCTCGGTACCTCCTGCCAAGCTGATACTTCTTGATCATCAAAGGGGTACTTTCTCTTAACCGCTCTAGGGATAAATAATTTTTTGGTCGGGCTTCTCCCATTCACGTTTAATCAGGTCTTTGATACAGCCCTGAATGGGCAACACCCTAGACTTTTTTGGCTTTAGGCTTTCAAACATGAGTTCTGGCCTAGACCTGGACTCCTTTTCTTCCTCCAGCTCCATTGTGGATCTAACCGCTTTTAATAGTAGATCCGTATCCTCCACTCTGAATAACGGCTTCCCTGTCAAATCCTCAGAGGAGGAATCTGAGCTTGCAATGGCGCCCTCCTCAGACTCAGAATCCGTAGTATCCTCCACTATCGTCTGAGCCTTCTTATGTCTGGATAAGCTAGGCAGGGATTTTTTAATATGTTCCACAGAAGAACGAACTTCCTTTTTAACTAGCTCCTTGATGCTTTGCAATAAAGATGGCGACTCATCTGCTACTAACTTATCCAGACATGGTTGGCAACATGTTTTGGGGTAGGACGGGCCCAATTTACACTTGCAAATTCCACACTCCTTAGCTCTTGTTTTGTGGGTAGCTTTTCTTAGGGCTTCTTTAACCTGCATTTAATAAAACAGCCCCAATCAGTCTAATTCTAACCACAATAATAACTCCCCAAAGGGAGATGGTGGGGGTTAACCCCTCTCACCCCCAGGAGTACCATGCTGGATTCAGAAAGCTGCTCCTGCCTGTCAGTGCACAGTTGAATTTCTTCTTCCTGCATGATGCTGCTTCAAGGGGGGCAATGGAGGGAAGATCTGGCCGTCCAGACAGGTATCTGCTTGCCGCTGCTCCCTCCATGCTGGCTGGCCGACGTTCCCTTTTTCAAATGGGCCGCGCAACGCCCGCCATGTTTAGTCTCCTCCCTTTCCGGCCAGCGGAACGCACGCGTCACTTCCAGTGCGACGCGCGCGTCCAGACTCGGCCTGCCGCAATGAGAGGAGAAGATCCACCTCCCCCTTCACGCCGAACTTCGCCGGCTTAGCAAGGGACAACGAGGCAGCTACAGGCATCCCCCCATGGCGCTGAAGGGAGAGAAAATGCCGGGCTTCTCAACGGCTTCTAGTGGAGATTTACGCCGACAGGTACCTCCACTAGGTTTCCATCCTTTTAACCCTAGAGGTCCTGCAGCCCCAAAAATAGACCTGAGAAGAAATCCTCCTGTCTCTGGACAGGAAACAGGAAAGAACTGAGTGGTGGAAGGCAGTGGACCAATTTAAAGATCTGGGAAGTTCCTGTTTCCTGTCCAGAAGGGGGAGGATCTCTCTCACAGGTGCTGTCATGGGGCGTAATGGAAAAAAATATAACGTCATATTCTTGTCCGTTTTGCGGACAAGAATAGGCATTTCTACAATCGGCCGCCTGTTCCGTTCCGCAAATTGCAGAAGGTACACAGGCGGCTTCCGTGTTTCGCAGATCCGCAATTTGCGGACCGCAAAAAAATGGAAAGGTCATGCTCATGAGGCCTAAAGGAGGTTTTCAAGGTTTACTTACTGATGATGTATCCTTAGGATAGGTCATTAATATCACATTGGTGGGGGTCTAACTAACGGCTCACCCACCCATTGGCTGTTTGTATTAGCTATGATGCCTGGTTTTAGTAAAAACAAAACCCCTTTTAAAGAGTTTTTCCAAAATTCCATTCAAAGACCGCACCACAAATGTCCACAGGTTGTGTGTAGCATTGCAGCCACCCCCATTCACTTCTATTAGACCAAAGCTGCAATACATACACAGCCCATGACAGGATGGTGCTGTTTCTAGACAAAATAGCCATGTCTCTATCCTGGACAACCCTTTTATGATTTTTAGAGTAAAAAAGCTAAATTATATAGTCAGCAGACATATACTACCTTGTGCAAAGTCTCCACTTGAAGATCTTGGAAGAGAGAAGTGAGCAGCTTGATAGCATGGTTTGCTAACACAACTGACAGGACTCCAAAACCTTGGTGTCTAAGGGAAAAAAAAAGGATAGATCAGGTTAGCACTTTCCTGTATTTGCACACAAAAATAGGATTTTTTGTGCTTACCTGTAAAATCCTTTTCTCGCCGAGTTCATTGGGGGACACAGAAGACCATGGGTATAGCTGCTGCCACTAGGAGGCGACATAAAGCCTGTTAGCTCATCCTCTCAGCTATACCCCTCCTGCAGACACTGAGCTAATCAGTTTGTACGAAAGCAGTAGGACTAGCCAGGAGAAGCCAACAAAAAACAATAAAAAGGAAGAAAAACGGAGACGGGTCCGAATTAAGAACCGTAGGGCAAGCAATGTACATACAGGGTGGGACCGGAATCGCCTTACACAACTATGCAGCCGAAGTGCGATTGCGCCTAGCCCAAGAAGCGCTCACCGCTTTGGGAGAGCGAGCCGTGACACCTAAGAGTGGAACCCTGCTCCAGCGCGGTATGCGTCAGCACTTGCAGACCGAATCCAACTTGCAATCGCCCATTGGAGGCCGCCAATCCCTAGCGAGGACCTTCCGGAGAGAAAATGGGGTCCATACGCCGAGAGGGACTGGAGGCTGCTAACAATGAGTAGAGCTCTGACAACATCCATAATGTAACTCCCTTCCGTAGGGTGCGAAGGAAGGGACAGTGAAGGAAGGACAATTTTGTCATTGATATGGAAGACAGAGACCACCTTCGGGAGAAGAAGGAATGAGGCGGAGAACTGCTGTATCATTGAGAAGAACCAGGAAGGGGATCTTGCAAGAGAGCACACCCAACTTAGACACCCGCCTGATGGATGTGATAGCCACAAGAAAAACTACCTTCTAGGACAGGAGCCGGAGTAAGAACTCCCGCAAGGGCTCAAGTGGAGAAGACTGGAAGGCTGAGAGAACTACATACAGACCCCAAGGCTGTAAGGACGGTACAAAGGAACTGTAAGTGCCCCTCCCAGAAGGAAGGTCCCCATGGGCACCAGGGAAACCAGAGTACACTGGCAGCTGCCCCAGGACAGAAGCGCCAACACCTGACCCATCAAGGAACTAAAGCTAAACCAAGGTCCAACCCTGAATGTAGAAGGATAGGACCGTGGGGAGGGAAAAAACAGGAAAGGAGGGGATGTCCCGGCTTTCACAGAAGCCCAGGAAGGACCCCAGGTCCCACAATAGATCCTGAGCGATGCAGACTCCCTGGCCTGAATCATAGTGCGGAAGACATCCGCTGAAAAGCCTCTCCACGTCAGAATGGAGGTTTTAATAGCCACGCCTTCATCAAAAGCTGATGTAAGACCGGACCCCGAAAGAAGGTCGTCTGAGTGGCAGTGACCAAGGGACGTCTACAGGAAGGAGAACGAGGTCAGCATACCACGCGCGACGGGGTCAACTCGGAGCGACTAGGATTTGTCTGAATATCCTCCGTAGAACCCTGGGAAGGAGGAGAAGAAACACGTAAGGGGGGAGAACTCCCACCAAGGAGAATCAAGGCGTCCACGTTGCATGCTTCCGGGAACTCTGGCTCTGGGGAGAAAGGTGGGAAGCTTTCGTGTAGATACCGTTAGCACACCCGGACCAATGGAAGAGTCTCTGTAGGAGAAGGAATGTGGAGGGCGCCACAGCCCACCAGTCGTACGAGATGGAAGGCCACCAAACTAATACCCTGTGCAAATGCATATGAGGGAAGGTAGCAACGTAGGAACTACCAAGGCATGCGGAATGGCAATGAACCTTGAGCCAGAGGAGGAAAAGACAGAAGAAGAATAGGCTAGGTTTAAGCCCATTCCCCGTCTGAGACCGGCGCTATACGGAAGTAGCCAAGGATTTAGGCTACTTTCACACTTGCGTTCAGAGAGGATCAGTCGGGTGTCTGCACAGACGGATCCGCTCCTATAATGCAGACGTTGGGATCCGTTCAGAACGGATCCGTCTGCATTATAGTTCAGAAAAAATTTAAGTGTGAAAGTTATTCAGACGGATCCGTCCAGACTTTACATTGAAAGTCAATGGGGACGGATCCGTTTGAAAATTGCACCATATTGTGTCAACTTCAAACGGATCCATTCCCATTGACTTACATTGTAAGTCTGGACGGATCCGTTTGGCTCCGCACGGCCGGGCGGACACCCGAACGCTGCAAGCTGCGTTCGGGTGTCCACCTGCTGAGCGGAACGGAGGCCAAACGGAGCCAGACTGATGCATTCTGAGCGGATCCGCATCCACTCAGAATGCATTGGGGCTGGACGGATGCGTTCGGGGCCGCTTGTGAGAGCCTTTAAACGGAACCCCGAACGCAAGTGTGAAAGTAGCACTGGAGCGACCACGAACTCTAGAAAAGCTGCACCTGTGGAGTAGAACAAGCTGTAGGAGCTAAGCCTGAGTGCCAGCATAACCACTTTCCCAGGGAAGAGGGAGTGGTGGATAGAGAATACGGAGTCAGTGAAAAACACTCGATTCGCTGGAACGTACTTCCCATATATGTGCAATGGTGTACGCACTACGTATTGATGCGGACAAAACCATGACCGACTGGAACAACGGAGGCCCATGGAGATGGGGGGTCTCTAGGACATAAAGTGATGCTAGGAACCCACTGAGAAGACAGAGGATGTTATAATCATGCGCGAAACCAGCACCAAAGGAAGGGATAGCCACCGTGTCCACTGGTGGCACCCATATAGCACCAGGGTAAGAGTGCCGGGCACCTGCGAGTACCGACTGTTGCCACGCCCCCTTGGAAATAAGCAAAGGCACCTAGAGCCGTGGTGCCGCAGAATTGCAGCATCCGAAAATGTTTAGTTATTCCTCACTATTGGATCACTAGCGGAAGGGGGTAATGCAACAGAAGCACGGTGATGTGCAACACTCCGCCTATGGACGGATAGTGCGACAGTCGGAACCGTATTCAATGGTAGTGCAATTAGCTACCTAAGGAAGGTGTAAGCATACGGCAAGTACTAGCCAGTCATAGGGAGAATACCCCACCTATGAAGGGGGCGAATGCCCACGGCGAGAAGTAGTGCATATGGCGAATCCTGTACCCCGTGGGAGTGCAATTGTTGCACCTAAGTACTGGGGTAATGCATACAGCACACATTGTAACCAGTGATAATGCCATCGCGCCATGAATGGATCTGCATATGGCAGGTCCCGAACCCCATGTCAATGTACTTAGTCCGCCTATGGCAGGGGATAATGTATAAGGCAAGTGCTGTATCCCGAAGTAGTGCAATTACTCCACCTAAGGAAGGGTTAATGCATATGACAAGTACTACTGGTCACCTTAGACGCAATCTTAGGAGATTGCTTCGGACTCATGTCAGGGTCTGAATCAGTGATTCTCTCCCCCCCCCCCCCTCCTCCGGACGGACCCTCCCTGTGGGGGAGGGTGTGTCCTAGCATAACACAGGGAGGGAGGGTGGGGTTGCGAGGAGAAAAGATGCGCTGTGTCCCGCTCGCACGTAGGTCTACTCCTCAGAATCTCGCCCCTGGCAGGTGGGGACTTATCAACCGAACTACCCAGGGGGTGGGATGGGAGCTTGTAGAGGTCCATCTTCCGGATTGCGCAGGCGGTGCAGTATCAATCAAGCTACTCCAAAGGTGGATTGCATAGGTGGAGAATTATCCCCCACCAAACAACCCAGGAGGGTGGATTGGGAAGGTCAGAGGTCCTTAATTGAATAGCGCCGGCAAAGAATTTTCAACCAAATGACCCCAGAGGGTGGACTGGGAGTCCCAGCTGACCCCTACTGGATTACGCAGGTGGGGAATTATCAACCAAACGACCCAGGAGGGTGGATTGGGAAGTCAGAGGTCCCTTATTGAATGCGCTGGTGGAGAATTATCAACCAAACGACCCCGGAGGGTGGACTGGGAATGTCAGAGGCCCGCTATTGAATTGCGCAGGCGCAGAATTATCAACCGGGTCGATTGGGAATTGCAGAGGCTCTTCACTGTAATGCGGAGTTGAGAATCATCAATGGCCCCAGAGGATGGATTGGAATCCTTCAGTGGTCCAGCACTAAATTGCGCAGGTGGAATTATCAACCAAACGACCCGGAGGGTGGATTGGGAACATCAGCTGTCCTCCACGGGATTTGCAGAGGAGGAGACTTATCAACCAAACGGCTCGGAGGGGATCTATGAGAGGTGCTCCTTATCCGAGATAGGACACGGGCCCAGTGTGGTACTGCACAGACAGGGTGGTCTTGCGGTAATGAGGGGCGGGGAGGGGGCCGTATGGACGCACATCCCTTCTGTTTTTTTTTTTTTAAACAAGATGACAGCCTCAAGCACAAGAGGCAGGAAAGGGTTAAATTCCTCCATGAGGAACATTGCACTGGGAGTGCCACGCCCCCTTAGAACTCTATCCCTCCCCAGTTTATAGTGTTATAGGACATAGAAAGCGTGAACGCAGTCCCACATCACCATACAGTCAAGTTTCCTGCATTTGGGGAAAATGCAGGGGTCAGAACTCCGGGAGTTCATTCGTTGCACCTCACCCTGGGAGAACCACCTTAGTGATCATGGTATCTCCCCTGCCAGGTAAAGTATAGGACAGTGGAAACCAGGCCCAATAGGACCGGAAACTCCAAGGGTTAATAATAATTGGTCCCTAACTCTTGTTCCTACCTGTTCATGGGCCATGACAGCCACATAAAATCCAGGGAATGCAGGTCAGCATGCAAGCCAAGTACACTTTGCTTGTAACCCCGTCCGGTGCCATTACAGCTTTCATCGGATCCAGGGATGCAAGTACCAACATGCATGCTGAACCCACCATATACTTCTCCTGGAGCCAAATGGCTAATGGTAGGTTCTATACAAGCAGACTCAGTTTTATACTGACTTTAAAACCAGCCTCAAGGACAGATTAACTGGTCAGGTGTGCAATGACTCCAAGGAGATCGCCACGCCTCCAATATATACTACAAAGAAAAAAATAAGGGGTTGGGTCAGCACAACCTGCCTGTAGGTGCAGATCGCTATGGCGAAATACATATACAAACGGAAAATGCAAATGTGATCGCACACTACATCCAGCACTCTGCCCTCCATGCTGGATGAGACATTGGTTTATATTTTGGCCAAAGCATAGTAAGCCACTCACCGCGTCAAGGCTGTCTCATGAGTGGTCCCTAACTCTTGTTCCTACCTGTTCATGGGCCATGACAGCCACATAAAATCCAGGGAATGCAGGTCAGCATGCAAGCCAAGTACACTTTGCTTGTAACCCCGTCCGGTGCCATTACAGCTTTCATCGGATCCAGGGATGCAAGTACCAACATGCATGCTGAACCCACCATATACTTCTCCTGGAGCCTTATTTTTTTCTTTGTAGTATATATTGGAGGCGTGGCGATCTCCTTGGAGTCATTGCACACCTGACCAGTTAATCTGTCCTTGAGGCTGGTTTTAAAGTCAGTATAAAACTGAGTCTGCTTGTATAGAACCTACCATTAGCCATTTGGCTCCAGGAGAAGTATATGGTGGGTTCAGCATGCATGTTGGTACTTGCATCCCTGGATCCGATGAAAGCTGTAATGGCACCGGACGGGGTTACAAGCAAAGTGTACTTGGCTTGCATGCTGACCTGCATTCCCTGGATTTTATGTGGCTGTCATGGCCCATGAACAGGTAGGAACAAGAGTTAGGGACCACTCATGAGACAGCCTTGACGCGGTGAGTGGCTTACTATGCTTTGGCCAAAATATAAACCAATGTCTCATCCAGCATGGAGGGCAGAGTGCTGGATGTAGTGTGCGATCACATTTGCATTTTCCGTTTGTATATGTATTTCGCCATAGCGATCTGCACCTACAGGCAGGTTGTGCTGACCCAACCCCTTATTTTTTTCTTAATAATAATTGTTGTTAAATTTACATATCGCCCCAATCCTATCAACCCTTTTTTGAGTTATAAGTAATTATTTTCCCCAGCAACAGTAGTTCTGAGGAAGGAAAAGGTTAAACAGTAGGCCGGGGGAAGACCTCAGACAGCTGGTGTAGCGAGGAACATGGGCGTGAAAGGAGGTAGTTAATATACTTACCTAGACTGTTTCTGCCCACCCCGATTCCAGCAGTGTCACCTTCCTCAGTGTGCTGCGCCTTGGGTAGGGTGGCTACATTGGTAACAGGGGGGACTTCCAGGAGTAGCAGATAAGGGGACACTGTAGCTGGCGGGTGACAGTGGATTTGAGAACCACTGTTCCTGCTTGTCTTCCAGAGGTGGGGAACGAGCAGCGGGCTTGAAGACCCACTGGTCTCCCCCCTCAAGTGTGGGAAAACAGGTGGATAGAGTCCGCCTGTAGCCCGAACCCGAAAAATAAAAAAAGGAAAGATCTTTGGCAGACCTGCAGAAAAAACATGTCTACCTCCTACAGACACTAAGCTAAAACGGATTAGCTCAGTGTCTGCAGGAGGGGTATAGCTGAGGGGAGGAGCTAACAATACTTTTTTGCCTCCTAGTGGCCATACCCATGGTGTTCTGTGTCCCCCAATGATACGAGCGAGAAACTACTCCACCACAGTATTCTCTAGTGGAGGGGATGAGCTGAAATAATGGCGCTCGCAATCGCAAGATCTCCAAGCAGTAGAAACATTCCAAAACTGATAAATGTAAAGTACGGTACATCAAAAAATCTATTATAAGTAATGTGCATCCACTATTTGCCAACATACCCTTTACCAGGGCCCAGTTTTGGGGAGCCCACACCTTCCTTTGACCGGGCAATGTCCTTGACTCTGAGCGCTGCCAGCGGATCTTTCTCTTTCCCTTTATCTGCCAGGGCTGTGGGGCTCAGGTTAAGGATCAGGTACAGACTGTTCACCAGACACCAGGCTCCCAGAAGCTGGAAATTCTGATAATTCTAAAAAATAAAACCCAGACACTTAATTCGAAACTATACAGAGCAATCACAATTTAAAAACATGCAAAGTATTTAAGAAATGTAAAGGGAGTTAGATTTGCATCTTTCATACATAAGAACGTTCAAGAACATCTGCATAATTACAGAAATGAGACACAGAATATATGTCACAGAAAGGCCATAGTGTAAAAATTTGGAGAAGGGTACTTTTACACTTGCGGCTGCCGGATCCGGCAATCCGGACGCAAACTGATGGCATTTGTCAGACGGATCTGGATGCGGATCCGTCTGACAAATGCATTGAAATACTGTATCAGTCTCTCCGGTGTCATCCGGAAAAACGGATCCGGTATTAATTTTTTTTTTGTTGCATTTTTAAAGGTCTGCGCATGTGCAGACCGAAAAGCCGGATCAGTTTTGCCGGAACACTTAATGAAGGATCCGGCACTAATACACTTCAATGTAAATTAATGCCAGATCCGGCATTCCGCCAAGTGATCAGCATTTTTGGCCGGAGAGAAAACTGCAGCATGCTGCGGTATTTTCTCTGTCCAAAAAACATAAAAGGGACTGGACTGATGCATCCTGAACGGATCGCTCTCCATTCAGAATGCATTGGGATAAAACTGATCAGTATTTCTCCGGTATTGAGCTCCTGTGATGGAACTCAATACCGGAAAACAAAAACGCTAGTGTGAAAGTACTCGATGTTGTACAGTTTTATAAAAGTATTGCATGAGACAAGAAAGAACGTGGCTGGATTATCGGCGGCTGTCTAAGGAGTGGAGTCTGAACTCACCACCACTCCTAGTAACAGTATAATCATTTCCATGCATTTTAAACCATCAAACTAGCCCGGGCTGGATGATAAATTTGGCGCATCTTTGGACAAATTTGTCTTCCTTTATGACACTTGGTTGGCTTAGGTTACATGCACACAACCGTATGTGTTTTGTAGTCCGAAAAAAAATAAATAAAGGATGACGTCCGTATGTCATCCATTTTTTTTGCGGATGCATAGTAACAATGCCTATCCTTGTCCGCAAAACGGACAAGAATAGGACATGTTCTATTATTTTTGCGGGGCTACGGAACGGACATACTGATGCGGACAGCCCATGGTGGGCTGTCCGCATCTTTTGGTGGCCCCATTGAAGTGAATGGGTCTGCACCCTAGCCGCAAAAAATGCAGCTCGGATGCGGAACCAAACCACGTTCGTGTGCATGTAGGCTTACTGTGAACCAAAATTTTGGTGCATCTCAAG
The DNA here is from genome assembly GCF_905171765.1 of Bufo bufo. Lineage (NCBI taxonomy): Eukaryota > Metazoa > Chordata > Amphibia > Anura > Bufonidae > Bufo > Bufo bufo. Next base: position 46,460,528 of record NC_053389.1, on the reverse strand, counting down.
TCAGGGCCCTAATCTTTATAAACCACGCGATGCACAAAAAGTTTCTAAAACACAAAGGGGCCGATTTAGTAAGATTAGCATGAAGTACGCCAGCCTTAATCAGATGGCAAAAGATGCAACAAATTGATTAAAGACATCCTGGGATGTCTGTGTGCCAGAAATCTATGACAACTAGGTGATTTCGGGGTCATTTACACCAGCTCGTTGGCGTCAATAACGTTAAGTCTGCCAGGCCACACCACACCAACTTCTTAAAAACCAGAAAGGGGCACAATTTTCTATTTATTTATTTATTTTTGCAGCAGGAAGCTTGAGCAAAAATGTGAGAATTTTCTAAGCCAAAAAAAAACTGTTGTAGAAGCCTTGCATTTGCTGCAAATTAAGGTAATTTTTTTTAGCTTTATACATTCTTCCTACCTCTCCACCTGCTCTTCTGGAACTGTTTATCGCTTGTCCGATCATCTCATAGATTTCCAGCTAAAACACAGGAAAAGCAATATTAATAAGTATTCATGCCATCATGCAAATAATGCACGTGGCTGGCAGGGGATCCACAAACTTACACATTTCTGCACAATGGCGGCAGCATCGTTTTCATAATCTTCCTCTTTGCAGCTCGTAGATCCAGTCCGCACCTGCTGGGTACTCCCAACATGAAGAATTGCCATGCATGTGGCCACGCTGACACCTTCACAGTGGAAGAGAAGAGGTCATGGATATGTAAGGGCCATGGAGGAAGAGAAACTATGTGAACAGAAGTGACACTTACCTGCATACAAGCAGCTCAGGGCCAGCAGTGTGACATCTTTAAGTCGAGGAGGGGTCAAAGGCTCCATGACAGGCAGAGAGAGTGTGTCCAGTGCCATGGTCACATCAATCACAAGTGAGTGAAATCTGAAAAGTGTCAGGATAGAGCGTTAAATCTTTTCTGCATAAATTATGATTCCTGATACTGGTGCAAGGGACATGTGCACATCCATCGCTATATAATGGCTCAGACACACGGCCGTTGTGGCACCATATGACGGATGTGGACCCATTCACTTGATTGGGTCTGCAATCTGAAAGATATGGTGAGGAAGGCCACGGAAGCACCATGGCATTTCGGCCCATACCGCCACACAGCAAAAAAAAAAAAAAAAAAAAAAAAAATATATAGAACTTGTTCTATTTTTTTTTGCAGTGCGGACGGATCACTGATCCATTCAAGTTCAATGGGTCTGCATCCATCTGCGCCAGCCACACAGACAGTGCCCGTGCATTGAGGATCGCAATTTGTGGTCCCCAATGCACGGAATGGGCGACATATGTTCGTGTGCATGAGCGCTAAGGATCAAACCTCCATACCAAATCGATCCAGGGAAGACAGTCATTTTATGCAACACTCCATAGCAGCCTTCCTACCCATTGCGAACAGCTGTGGCATCTCCAACCGTCGCTGGCATGATAAAGAAGGAGTTGGCGGACACAGCGTCTTGGTAGCGGTTAATATATCTCAAAAAGTAGGGCAGATTCAAGCAGACTCTCAGCAGCTTCTCTGATCCACCTGCAGCACGGGAAATATAACAGCAATTATCTTCATGGCATGAAATCATACGCACAGCTATCCTCCACTTATCAATCAACCTGCAAATTGTGGATCTTACCCAGTTCCTGAAGACTGCCCACATTCTGGGCTATGAAGATGCTCTTGGTTTTTGCTGCAGATGCCAGATCCGATGTGTCGTCCACCTCAGCTTCCACCTAGTAACAATAATTTTATGAAAAGTTAACATAATAATGACACTGGAGATCTCTCTTCAAACACAGGAAAGGTCTAACTCTCTCTCACAGAACATAGTTACCAGCATGTAAAGCAGGAATATACTGACCTGTGTGTGTGAGGACGACGACGCGGAGCCTCTGGGGTTAAACACCGACGTCAATTGGTTAAGAAAGTTCATTCTCACTTCTTTCTGGCGCAGCTCAGGACTCAGAAGTACGGCTGTGTCTTTCTGATCCTCCACTAAAGAAAAGGTGGGGATGAGAATTCATATTTTTTAAAAAACAAAAAACTAAAACACAGACAACTTTTCTACAAGTTGCTATCATTCTATCAGGACCACTTTCCATTGACCGTTAGGGAAAAATGGTCCCGTGAGGTTGGCCCCCTGAATGATGCGCAGGGGTCCGAAATATTGTCTAAAAGCCCCTTGTTATCACTGTGTGAGAGACACAGACTGTCACAACTATACTCAATACACAGGGTTTACAGAACACCTAAGTTCCTACATAAGATAGGGGTATGCGACACATCTAATTGCCCAAAATGTGATATGTCGGAGGCACATATACTACACATGTTTTGGGAGTGCACTGCCATAGGTCCTTTTTGGAATCTAGTGTTCGATATTATTTTTCAGGTGTTCAGGATCAGAATTCCGGTAGATCCTTTGATGTGTGTGTTGGGCTTGTTACAAGACGAATTCACAACTGACCTCAATATTGGCATTAGTAGAACACTGTACCAAGCTAGAAAATAATAGCCAAATACTGGATAAGCACTACAGTACCGGCTAAGGAGGAATTTATTGCACGTATGAATGTGATAAATTGGACATGAAAGGGGGAGTCTATATGGGGACCATGGTTGAGCACGCCAGGACTACCCACTGGACGTCTTCTGTCCTTGCAACTGGGGGGACGCCTAGATTATGGTGAAGTGTAACACGATAATGGGATGTTACTGATGAACGGGTTATGGTGGAAACAGGGGTAGTTGTTTCTCAAGCTGTGTGGAGGAGAAGAATGAGCTGACAATGTGGCGCGGTGCAGGTTAGGGAGGGGGGGGGGGGTTACACTCTTAAGTTTGTACTTTGTGTATTAATGTGCCCAAGTTGGGTCTCTACTTGTTTATGTCAATGTATATTTGATGTATGTCTATTTGTACGAATTGAAAACTTTTAATAAAAATTAACTTGATTTAAAAAAAAAAAAAAAAAAAAACAGACAACTTTTCTTCACCGTATAATGTGCGCCTGCTGGATACATCCGAGAGCCTGTCCACCACTACTTATAGAATTAATCTACATAACGAGTTTAGTCACTTTATAAACACATGACATTTCTTATCTTGTCCTGATCTGTAGTTGCAACCTGAATTATACTGCAAAGCTACAAACTTCAGAGATGAAACCTCCCAGCAATCCCTGCTTGCTCCTGGCAAGTCGCATTCTGAGAAGTGTTGTGTTTGCACTGGGCACCATACAGTCATCTGATGTAGGAAACAACTGACTGGCCACATGCATTATAGGAGCTCAGCTGGGGGTTTCCGGCCACGAGCTTACTGCCTCCAATAACAGCCAGTAAAATAGTGAGTGCAGCTCTGGAGTATAATACAGGATGTAACTCAGGATCAGTACAGGATAAGTAATGTAATGTATGTACACAGTGACTGCACCAGCAGAATAGTGAGTGCAGCTCTGGAGTATAATACAGGATGTAACTCAGGATCAGTACAGGATAAGTAATGTATGTACACAGTGACTGCACCAGCAGAATAGTGAGTGCAGCTCTGGAGTATAATACAGGATGTAACTCAGGATCAGTACAGGACAAGTAATGTATGTACACAGTGACTGCACCAGCAGAATAGTGAGTGCAGCTCTGGAGTATAATACAGGATGTAACTCAGGATCAGTACAGGATAAGTAATGTAATGTATGTACACAGTGACTGCACCAGCAGAATAGTGAGTACAGCTCTGGAGTATAATACAGGATGTAACTCAGGATCAGTACAGGATAAGTAATGTAATGTATGTACACAGTGACTGCACCAGCAGAATAGTGAGTGCAGCTCTGGAGTATAATACAGGATGTAACTCAGGATCAGTACAGGACAAGTAATGTATGTACACAGTGACTGCACCAGCAGAATAGTGAGTGCAGCTCTGGGGTATAATACATGGAATATATGTACAAAGTTACAGAACTTTCTGTAGGCTCTGTATTTATAAGGTTGGGGCTACATGTCGATCTTGGCTACGACCTCCATCACACAACCAATCAGTGCAGCTGCTGAACGGAATGGGGTCGCTGCATGACAGCACGCTGCCACAACCACAACCCCAGATTTGCTAATAAATCCAGCATCATAGAATTAGATTCATATGTAAAATCTCAGACAGCAACTCTTCCCACTCACCATCAGAGAGAGTCTGTACAGTCTGTGGCAATTTAGAGGATTTCATCATTGCAGTAAAAGTGATTATCTCGGTCCGATCCAGGCGGCTGGTGCCGGTGCACAGACCCTTGATCAGTAGAATTAGGTGCTTCTGCAGGTTACAAATAAAATTTACACTCAGTAATACGCAATGTTCCTTATTCTACACTGGAACGATGCAGCTAACAGCAAAACCACACATTTCATACAGTGTGTATCAGGGGAGCAAAATAGCATTGAATCATTTAATACAGGACGTCTGGATACTTGTCCAGTGGCCACTTTCCCTGAAAATCAGGCCATTTGAAGGATTCTGATGTGGGGATGCAGCATGGCGCTGGAAATGAAGCATTCTGAATTGGATGGGCATCCAGTTTATGCACAAATAAGCCAGAGTTGAGTAATTCTCAGTACTGGTTAAAAGGAAGGGAACACAAGCCAGGGACCCTCATATTGCGTCAATATGCAATTTCAGGGACAGCCTAGGACCCACCTGAGACACTGCGCACGCCTCATCGGGACTCTCCAGGCGAAGTAAGGAAAATTCCAGCAAGACTTTGCAAGCAGCAGCTACAGACTGCAACTGGTTCCTGGGAACTGGAGGGAGAAAGAGGATGAAACAGCTGAGGAGAACAGGACCTACACCACATCACACACGCGTAGAACTACAAGCACCAGCATGACTGATGACAGTAACTGTAAGGACTTACTCTGGTTGCAGACAGTTGTGATGTAATGTGTGGACAGCGCCACGAATGACGAGTAGAAAGGTTCATACTGTTTGTCGTGGTGAAGGATTTCGGATTCGCTGAAAAGACAAAAGGAGACAAAACAAAGATGACACGAGTGTCTGCAAAACGCCTCCGGCTCACAGGACAGGACGGGTGCGGCTGATGTCATAGCTCACAGAGGATTCCCTACCCAAATACTCTGTAACCAACCCATCAGCTGTGTGTGCAGGGCTGGGTCATTACCGTCCAGGACTTAAATATTGATGACCTATCCTCATCCAACGATTAATCGAGTACTCTAATAACAAAAAATTAATTTAAAGAACGTTTTTCTTTATAAAAACCTCATCAGGCCCCCCTCCCCCCCCCCGTGGCACCAGATGCCCCACCAGTGCTACCAACTGCCCCCAGCTTGTCCCCCAGTGCCACCATCTCCCCAGCGCCACTACTTACCTTTCCTGTAGGGGCGCCGCTCCACAGCTCCTCCATCTTCTCACACAGTGTCGCTTACGTGCACTATGGCCTGACTATGTGTCAGGAAACAGTGCAGCGCGGTGCGGGTGACCACGGAGCGGTGAGTAATAGCAAGCGCTTCACTCCCGCTCCGTGGTCACATGACACAAACAAATCCTCGATGCAAAAAATTAGCATCAAGGATTTTTTTGTGTCTTATTACTCGATTCAATCGAGTAATCATTTCAGCCCTAATAGCCGCTATGTGGCACTGTGATCCCAGAGTTACAGTCCCTGCAAACAGCTGATTATTGGGGTGCCAAGACCAATCCCAGATCGGTGGGGGTCTGACACTCGACACCCCACCAAATCAGCTGTATTGGGCGGCCGTGGCATCGGAACTACACAGTGTATGCTGTTGGAGGCAGACGGCTCCAAACAACAGGTAGTGGCTGGGCCGGGGGACTGTAGCTCAGCTGCCAACATTCAAGTGAATGGGAGCTGAATTCCAAGATGTCAGCATCGGAAGCTTTGGAGCCTTCTGCTTCCACTCCATGTACTGTCAGTTCTTGGCGCTAGTGTACTGAAAATCAGATCCAAAACAGCCGACAGGTGGGGATGCTCTGTGTCGGACCCCCACTGATCTGATCCTGCGGATAGATCATTAAAGTCTGCAGACAGGACATCCCCTTTAAGCCTTCATAATATGCCTCAGCATTTCTCTCCTGGGCACTGGACACGTGATAAATCCTAGATAAGTGGAGGCTCGGACCCCTGGGACCCCATGATCACTAGTCCCACCAGACGCATGACCGTGGCTAGAAGGCGTGATCCCAGTCGCTGCATTCAAAGTCTATGGCGCTGACGAAAAATGCAGAGCATGCGTGTGTTCTAGCAGGGAAGAGAAGAGGAAGTCGGGCACCTCTGGCACTAGCTTATCTTCCCTGAGAACAAACAGACTGGGCACATACAGGCGGTCACAATGCCAGATCTCGATGCCAAGTTGCGGCGGTGTAAAATCGCTCCCTCTATTCTTCTATATTTAGGCCTCGCTCTCACTTAAAGCCACAGCAGGAAAAAAACAAACCAGGGTTGTGTTCACAGAAGACATTTATTTGGCGATGTTACATTGTAAATGGGAGAGTAGTGGATCCCTGGTCACTGACTGGTCGGGCCCCCTCCCTGGGAACTGTGACAAGCAGGCAAACATGAAACGCACCAGCGCACGATTCATACATGCAATACGACCCCTGCCTTCAATATCCAAATTCTCATTGCAACGCACTGCAGTCAGAGTTCAACGTCCTCTGCTCCTTTCGGCAAGTGCACCCTGGCAGAGCCGACCACAATATGTAATCTGAACTTCTACAAGGACCACGTCGATGAAGCAGAAGGCGACGTGATTCGGGCACGTCCTCATCAGATAAGATCTACTGAGACACCCTGCAAGAAGAAACGAGCAAACAGCCCCACCGCGTACCCCGGGTATGAACTAGATTAGCCATACCCACCCCTGGAATCAAGATCCAAGAGTATTAATGCTTCCCGGACTGCGCCATGTAAATCAGTGGTGCATGGAGCAGTCTCGCAAGCTGAGACCACCACATACCCGGAGGGTTCCAGATATGTAAGGCTACGACCACATGGTGCAGTTGGGTGGCCGTGTTACGTTCAAGTACCGCCGAGGGCTCTAATTAAAACTAATTAAGACGGCACAGTTTAGTCAGTCTGTATTGTTAGAGGGGTTCTCCCACGAAAATATTTGACAGTTTTCAAACCAGCTCCTGGATCTGAACACTTTTGCAATTGCATGTCATTAAAAATTTAGCATAGTCAGTGAGTTAGTCAATAAAATCTGTACAACGCCACCTGCTGTTTGTTGTCTTTGTCCTACTCACTGAGATGGCCGCACATGCTCAGTTTCATCCTTCAACTGCCTCCTGAGCTGTGATTGGGAGATAGGGGGGCGTGTGTCCCGCCTGCCGGCAGCTCAGGGGGGCCGTGTGTCCCGCCTGCCGGCAGCTCAGGGGGGCCGTGTGTCCCGCCTGCCGGCAGCTCAGGGGGGCCGTGTGTCCCGCCTGCCGGCAGCTCAGGGGGGCCGTGTGTCCCGCCTGCCGGCAGCTCAGGGGGGCCGTGTGTCCCGCCTGCCGGCAGCTCAGGGGGGCCGTGTGTCCCGCCTGCCGGCAGCTCAGGGGGGCCGTGTGTCCCGCCTGCCGGCAGCTCAGGGGGGCCGTGTGTCCCGCCTGCCGGCAGCTCAGGGGGGCCGTGTGTCCCGCCTGCCGGCAGCTCAGGGGGGCCGTGTGTCCCGCCTGCCGGCAGCTCAGGGGGGGCCGTGTGTCCCGCCTGCCGGCAGCTCAGGGGGGCCGTGTGTCCCGCCTGCCGGCAGCTCAGGGGGGCCGTGTGTCCCGCCTGCCGGCAGCTCAGGGGGGCCGTGTGTCCCGCCTGCCGGCAGCTCAGGGGGGCCGTGTGTCCCGCCTGCCGGCAGCTCAGGGGGGCCGTGTGTCCCGCCTGCCGGCAGCTCAGGGGGGCCGTGTGTCCCGCCTGCCGGCAGCTCAGGGGGGGCCGTGTGTCCCGCCTGCCGGCAGCTCAGGGGGGCCGTGTGTCCCGCCTGCCGGCAGCTCAGGGGGGCCGTGTGTCCCGCCTGCCGGCAGCTCAGGGGGCCGTGTGTCCCGCCTGCCGGCAGCTCAGGGGGCCGTGTGTCCCGCCTGCCGGCAGCTCAGGGGGCCGTGTGTCCCGCCTGCCGGCAGCTCAGGGGGCCGTGTGTCCCGCCTGCCGGCAGCTCAGGGGGCCGTGTGTCCCGCCTGCCGGCAGCTCAGGGGGCCGTGTGTCCCGCCTGCCGGCAGCTCAGGGGGCCGTGTGTCCCGCCTGCCGGCAGCTCAGGGGGCCGTGTGTCCCGCCTGCCGGCAGCTCAGGGGGCCGTGTGTCCCGCCTGCCGGCAGCTCAGGGGGCCGTGTGTCCCGCCTGCCGGCAGCTCAGGGGGCCGTGTGTCCCGCCTGCCGGCAGCTCAGGGGGGCGTGTGTCCCGCCTGCCGGCAGCTCAGGGGGGCGTGTGTCCCGCCTGCCGGCAGCTCAGGGGGGCGTGTGTCCCGCCTGCCGGCAGCTCAGGGGGGCGTGTGTCCCGCCTGCCGGCAGCTCAGGGGGGCGTGTGTCCCGCCTGCCGGCAGCTCAGGGGGGCGTGTGTCCCGCCTGCCGGCAGCTCAGGGGGGCGTGTGTCCCGCCTGCCGGCAGCTCAGGGGGGCGTGTGTCCCGCCTGCCGGCAGCTCAGGGGGGCGTGTGTCCCGCCTGCCGGCAGCTCAGGGGGGCGTGTGTCCCGCCTGCCGGCAGCTCAGGGGGGCGTGTGTCCCGCCTGCCGGCAGCTCAGGGGGGCGTGTGTCCCGCCTGCCGGCAGCTCAGGGGGGACATGAAGCACCGCTGATTTTTTTATTTGGGGGACCCTGAGCACTTCTGATTTATTTATTTGGGGGACCCTGAGCACCATTGATTTATTTATTTGGGGGGGGAACCTGAAGCACCGCTGATTTATTTATTTGGGGGACCCTGAGCACCACAGATTTTTTTTTTTTAGGGAGTATTCGTTTATTATTTATTTTAAAGTTATTTATTTGGTTTACAAATATTTTGTATTTATGCTAAAGTTCTGTGGTTATGAATGAATACTTGTGTATTTGAATTAACATTTGGTGTATTGGTGTCTGTGTGTGTTTTTGGTGGGTCATCATAACAGTAGCAAAATTAGTTATGACGTAGCAAGGAAAAAAATGTAATGGTTGGGGGTCACCACAACATGAGGAACTGTATTAAGGGGTCACGGCTTTAGAAAGGTTGAGAACCACTGATCTAGCAGAACAATTGGACAATGAATGAGGAGATCTCTGGATCCATGTGAGGTGCAGGGCTGGTTCTAGTCATGTATGTACTATATGATGTCTGATTTTTCAACTTTTACATTAATCATGGGAGAATCCCTTTAATGACTGCACAGTATTGAAGGTGCCGCATGGCCATTAACAATGCAGACTAACTAAACAATGCGGTCTCATTAGTGTAACAAGCTGAGGCCTGTATGACCACAAGGTACTGGAAAGCAGAACGGCCACGCTGTGAGGTCGTACCCGCACACAACTGACATCATCCGGCTGCAATGATGGGGATCAGCCATAACTCCAATTCCAGTCATTTAACCCCTCAGATATCGTGGTCAATAGCGACCACAGCATCTGAGACATTAGAGGAATGAGAATCCCTCTGACCTTAGTTCGGAGTCCCTGCAAAGAAACCGCAAGTGCTGAAGCCTTGTGTGTGTGTGGGGGGGGGGGGGGGGGGGGGGGGGGTATGGTTGTCAGGAAAAAATGTTCTTAAAAACATTTAAAATGATAATTAAAACACCATTACTGTACCATTTATATATAAGATAGACAGAGGTTTTTTTGTCATCTCACCCCTCTGAAAATATTTGAATAAAAAGTGATCAAAAAAAAGTTGTGCCCCAAAAAAACAAGCCCTCACACAGCTCCAGTTATTGCTGTCAGAAATGGTGATGCAAAAAAAAAAAAAAAAAGTTTAGTTTTTTTTACTAAGGTTTAAGTAGAAAAACTTAAAAATAATAATAATATTGCCCTAATCGCCGGTTGTCATGTAATTTTCACCGCACAGAATGCTTTAATAGAAAAATTGGAAAAAAAAAGTCAGAATTGCAATCTGCTATAAACGGCACAAAGCTCTGATAGTTGTTACAATGTATCGGTGCAGGTAAAATGTATCAGTCTGGAGTCCACAGCACAAGTCAGCGCAGAGCCCTGCTGTATACAATGTCACCTGCTGTTTCCTTCCCAGGAAACCTTTAGGTGAGGGCTAGACTTTTTTTAAAGGGATTCTCCCATGATAATGTAAAACATGAATATCAGACATCATATAGTACATGACCAGAACCAGCCCTGTACCTCACATGGATCCAGAGATCTCCCCATTCGTTGCTCTGCTAGATTTATATCAAGCTGACAGCTCGAGGGGAGTGTCCTTTCTGCTGCAGCTCAGGGGGCGTGTCCATGCTCTTCCTATCACAGCTCAGGAGGCAGTTGAAGGATGAAACTGAGCATGTGCGACCATCTCAGTGAGCAGGACAAAGAAATAAACCAACAAACAGCAGGTGGCGCTATACAGATACATTTTATTGAATAACTCAGTGGCTATACTAAATTTTTAATTACATGTAATTACAAAAGTATTCAGATCCAGGGGCTGGTTTGAAAACTGTATATTTTTTAGTGGGACAATCCCTCTTTAAAGTTAAAGGTTGCAAGTGAGCCGCCGTCCAACGTGCCATATATTGCATTCTGTGACAGTCGCGTCATGCAAACAAAAAATCCTTTTTTTTTTTTTTTCAGTCGAGGTCGCATTAGGTCACATGCTGCAACCATAGCCCTCGGACTGATGTTAGGCCTCTTTCACACTTGCGTTGTCCGGATCCGGCGTGTACTCCACTTGCCGGAATTACACTCCGGATCCGGAAAAACGCAAGTGTACTGAAAGCATTTGAAGACGGAACCGTCTTCCAAATGCTTTCAGTGTTACTATGGCACCCAGGACGCTATTAAAGTCCTGGTTGCCATAGTAGGAGCGGGGAGCGGTATACTTACAGTCCGTGCGGCTCCCGGGGCGCTCCAGAATGACGTCAGAGCGCCCCATGCGCATGGATGACGTGATCCATGCGATCACGTGATCCATGCGCTTGGGGCGCCCTGACGTCACTCTGGAGCGCCCGGGGAGCCGCACGGACGGTAAGTACACTGCTCCCCCGCTCCCCGCTACACTTACCATGGCTGCCAGGACTTTAGCGTCCCGGCAGCCATGGTAACCACTCTGAAAAAGCTAAATGTCGGCTCCGGCAATGCGCCGAAACGACGTTTAGCTTAAGGCCGGATCCGGATCAATGCCTTCCAATGGGCATTAATTCCGGATCCGGCCTTGCGGCAAGTGTTCCGGATTTTTGGCCGGAGCAAAAAGCGCAGCATGCTGCGGTATTTTCTCCGGCCAACAAACGTTCCGTACCGGAACTGAAGACATCCTGATGCATCCTGAACGGATTACTCTCCATTCAGAATGCATTAGGATAATCCTGATCAGGATTCTTCCGGCATAGAGTCCCGACGATGGAACTCTATGCCGGAAGACAATAACGCAGGTGTGAAAGAGCCCTTAGACAGGAGATGACAGGCGTCAAGGGGCTGACTAAACTGATAAACTGGGGTTGTCAGGAGGAGTCAGGTCAGATTGTAATGATGGTGTAACTTGGGGATGTCAGGGGTTGTAGTATGACCTGGGCAGGAGTATTACTCATCTTCGTGCCTGTCGGTGACTGGGGATCTCCATGATCCTGGTTGCCAGGGGGCACAAGGTACAAGGGCACTATTAGAGGATGTCAGGGGTGAGGGCTATGATTCACATTTGGGGTGTCAGGATCATCTGCCGCGATATTACAGCCAGGCAGATTTGGGGTGTCAGGGTTATGACCTAGATTTGGGGTGTCAGATGTAACATCACAGTCAGGCACCATCAGGGGGTGTCAGGCGTGTCCCAGATCAGGGGTGTCAGAGGTAATATTACAGTCAGGCACCATCAGGGGGTGTCAGGCGTGTCCCAGATCAGGGGTGTCAGAGGTAATATTACAGTCAGGCACCATCAGGGGGTGTCAGGTGTGATCCATATTTGGGGTGTCAGAGGTAATATCACAGGCAGGCACTATCAGGGGGTGTCAGAGGTAATATCACAGTCAGGCACTATCAGGGGGTGTCAGGTGTGACCCAGATTTGGGGTGTCAGAGGTAATATCACAGTCAGGCACCATCAGGGGGTGTCAGGTGTGATCCATATTTGGGGTGTCAGAGGTAATATCACAGTCAGGCACTATCAGGGGGTGTCAGGGGTAATATTACAGGCAGGCACTATCAGGGGGTGTCAGGTGTGACCCAGATTTGGGGTGTCAGAGGTAATATCACAGGCAGGCACTATCAGGGGGTGTCAGGTGTGATCCATATTTGGGGTGTCAGAGGTAATATCACAGTCAGGTACTATCAGGGGGTGTCAGATGTGACCCAGATTTGGGGTGTCAGAGGTAATATCACAGTCTAGCACCATCAGGGGGTGTCAGGTGTGACCCAGATTTGGGGTGTCAGAGGTAATATCACAGTCAGGTACCATCAGGGGGTGTCAGGTGTGACCCAGATTTGGGGTGTCAGAGGTAATATCACAGGCAGGCACCATCAGGGGTTGTCACTGCTCTGAGGGGCACAGGGGACCAGTGTTCTGGGTTGTTAGGGGTGACACTGCAGTCTGTCATTAGTTGTAATTGTCATTGTGGGGGTTGGGGGGCAGGATAAATGATGACGTCATGCTGTGACAGCGCCCCCAGAGTGTAAAGGGTTGTCGGGCCCCTCGGGTGCCGGTTGTCAGGGCCGCTCCCGCACCTGTCATGGCCGCAGTGACACAGCTCTCTCCACCTACGGGTCCCCGGGCCCGCCGCCGCCTCTCCTCACCTCTCTATCACCGATGCCAGCAGTTGCGGAAGCTCCTTCATGTCAAAGGCCGAGTAGGAGGCTGAAAGGAGCGGCCGTACCGCCACCTCCCAGCCGGGGCCCGAGCAGCCGCCGCTCGACGCCATCTTCCTTCCAGACAGTATCTGAGCAGCTACCGGAAGTGACGTTTTCCCTTACTAGAAAGGAGAGGACACGTGACATCCGGGCTCTGACCACCATATTGTGTGTGGCAGCCAATGTTCTACCATGTTGGTATGGGAACATTAATCCTTTGGATACCATTTTTTTTTTTTAGTTTTTTTAATTTTTAAGTTTTCATTTATCTTCCCTATCTTCCTTGAGCCATAACTTTTTTATTTTTCCGTTCACGTAGCTCTACGAGGGCTTGTTTTTTGCGGGGCAAGTTTTCTTTTCTAATGGCACCATTTAATATGGCATACAATGTAGTGAAAAGCAGGGAAAAAATCCAAATGGGGTGGAATTGGAAAAAAAAAAAACGCAATCCCTTTGCGGCAAAAAACTGACCCGTGCTAGGTCAGCATGATTACAACGATTCCACATATGTATAGGTTTTATATGTCTAAATTCTGTAAAAATAGAGCCTCCATCTCAAATTGTGTGCTGGATCTTATCCACAATCGCTCTCTGAAGCTATGGGTAGACATAGAACATACCCTTGCCCCACATCTGGTGCCAGGGATATTCTGGCTCCCTGTGGCCGCACAAAATAATCTCCTCCATTCTCTTCGCTCTCCTTCAGACTCTGACAAAATCATGGGGAAGATTTGCCTCCAAAATAAATCTAATTTCTGCACCAGGCCCTATGACGGCTATTGCGGCTCACCCTGACCTACCTTCCTCGATCAGAAACTTGCCATCACTTCGGACCCCCCCCCCCCCCTCCCCGGATTCTAATAAGAGATATTTTTAAAGGTTCGGGACTTTTACCCCTTAATGATCTATCACATATTTTTCTCAACTCCCCAAGTCGCTGGTTTCACTACCTTCAACTCCGCAGCTTTTTAGGGTCCCTGGCTCCCGGATCGCAACTATCTGCTCCTTTGACACATTTTGAAAAGCTTTGTGTAGCTAGCACAGGTCCAGGTCATGGTATCTCTCTGATTTATGGTCTACTTGGTGCTGGTGAGATAGGGGACATGTCGTTGATTGATCAGATGAGGAGTGTTGGATTTGCCTCTGGATGGGAGAGTGAACTGGCGGTCTCCTTGTCAGCCGAACAATGGAGCCGATCCCTCTTATTTACACATAAATCGACTACATCATGTCGCTTACAAGAGTTGAATTATAAGATCCTCGCACGTTGGTATAGGACTCCGGTCAAGTTGCATCAATTCTACCCATCGGTCCCCAACACCTGCTGGCGATGCCAAACAGCGGTTGGATCTATGCTCCACATTTGGTGGGACTGCCCTGGGGTTGCCCCCCTTTGGCAGGATATCTTTGCTCTTTATAATGCTCTATACCGGACTACTATATCTCCGTCCCCCCTGATTGCTTTACTCTCTGTTTACTCGGGCAGATTTCAACATGTCAAAAAAGGAGCTCTTAGAACGTTTGTGCAGTCTATGAGACAGATTATACCGCGCCAATGGAGATCTCCAGATGATTTACGGAGACTCACGTGGGTGCATGCCTTGGATCGAATAGAGGAGCTAGAGGCCGAGGCCCATAACCGAACCCAAGTGTACGCGCTGACCTGGGAGCCTTGGCTACAGTTTAGGAGCTCCTCTGGTTTCCAAACCTGGCTAGATACAGGTGATTTCACCTGAGACATCTCTGATAAGTTTTCCAGTCATCTCACCCCTCTTTCCCTCCCTCCCTTTCTCACCTTTCCCTTTCCTGGTCTTTTGTTTGTCTAAGGCCTCTTTCACACTTGCGTTGTCCGGATCCGGCGTGTACTCCACTTGCCGGAATTACACTCCGGATCCGGAAAAACGCAAGTGTACTGAAAGCATTTGAAGACGGAACCGTCTTCCAAATGCGTTCAGTGTTACTATGGCACCCAGGACGCTATTAAAGTCCTGGTTGCCATAGTAGGAGCGGGGAGCGGGGGAGCGGTATACTTACAGTCCGTGCGGCTCCCGGGGCGCTCCAGAATGACGTCAGAGCGCCCCATGCGCATGGATGACGTGATCCATGCGATCACGTGATCCATGCGCTTGGGGCGCCCTGACGTAACTCTGGAGCGCCCGGGGAGCCGCACGGACGGTAAGTACACTGCTCCCCCGCTCCCCGCTACACTTTACCATGGCTGCCAGGACTTTAGCGTCCCGGCAGCCATGGTAACCATTCAGAAAAAGCTAAATGTCGGCTCCGGCAATGCGCCGAAACGACGTTTAGCTTAAGGCCGGATCCGGATCAATGCCTTTCAATGGGCATTAATTCCGGATCCGGCCTTGCTGCAAGTGTTCCGGATTTTTGGCCGGAGCAAAAAGCGCAGCATGCTGCGGTATTTTCTCCGGCCAAAAAACGTTCCGTTCCGGAACTGAAGACATCCTGATGCATCCTGAACGGATTTCTCTCCATTCAGAATGCATTAGGATAATCCTGATCAGGATTCTTCCGGCATAGAGCCCCGACGACGGAACTCTATGCCGGAAGAAAAGAACGCAAGTGTGAAAGAGCCCTATGTCGTGTTTTTGTTTGTTTTCTTGTCAATAAGTTGACTTTTTCGTGTTTCTTACCATGAGCCACGATTTTAGAAGCACTATATTTGCCTTACTATTAGTATGCAATTTAGGAACCCGATACGAGTGCTTGTTACTTTTTCCTTCCGTATACGTGGCACTACAACTTGCATTCTATGTTTCCTTTTATTATTATGCTGCTTGAAGTGTGTGCACCACGTGGTGCCCGAGACGACTCACTTTCTCCAGCTAGAATGTTTTTTAGGTCCTCTAGTCAGGGCTTACCTTATTCGAGTACCCACTGGGTACAGGAGGCATTTGTCTTTAAGCCTGGTTGTCTTGGGCGGTATTTATGGTTTATTTTGTTTTTCATTGTACCTTGACTAATGGACTATGCTGTAATGTATATCCGTTTAACCACTGAAGCCTCTACTTGAACTCAGGAAAAAGGGGCATTTACTGTTTACATTGCCTATAATGCCTTGTTTAATTGCTTTGTCCTTCCTTACAATAAAAAGAGATTCAACAATAAATTCTGTAAAAATACATGAAAACTTGGAAAAAAGAAAAACATTTTTTACATCGCCATATTTCATAGAAAACATGTGGTATGTCTCTTATTCCAATTCACAGTGGTCAGATGGAGGGAGGTCTCACGTTATATCTGCAAATGTATTACAACAACCTGCTGCCCCCTCCCTGAAAATCCCTGCGGAGCTGTTGTGAAATTACCTGCTTCAGGGACCAATGGGCGATGACTTACCCACTGCTCAAACCCCGGCTGCTGCAGAACCTCACCATACACATGCAGGCCGCTGCAGAACCTCACCATACACATGCAGGCCGCTGCAGAACCTCACCATACACATGCAGGCCGCTGCAGAACCTCACCATACATATGCAGGCCGATGCAGAACCTCACCATACACATGCAGGCCGCTGCAGAACCTCACCATACACATGCAGGCCGCTGCAGAACCTCACCATACACATGCAGGCCGCTGCAGAACCTCACCATACACATGCAGGCCGCTGCAGAACCTCACCATACACATGCAGGCCGCTGCAGAACCTCACCATACACATGCAGGCCGCTGCAGAACCTCACCATACACATGCAGGCCGCTGCAGGACCTCACCATACACATGCAGGCTGCTGCAGAACCTCACCATACCCAGCATCCATCCCATACATTTTCAGGCCTTAGGTCTGTTTCACACAAGCTAGTTTTCAGTCCGGATGTGATCCGTGTAGTGAACGCACAGCATCCGGGGATTGAAGGCTGACCCATTCATCTCAGTGTGTCTGTGCACACGTTTTTTCCCACTCATCACCTTTGCGGTCAGGAAAAATCGCAGCACGTTCTATATCGTGCATCTTTGGCCCCATTGCTTTGGAGAAAAATTGGGTAACAACCACGACGACGTCTGATAAGGGCCCCCCACCGTGAGCTTGTAGGGGCAGCGCTATACAGAAGCGCGATACGGTTTCATAACCTCATTTCGTTTTTTACAGATGTGCTTTTGTAGGCCCAGAACAATCTCGTTCTGAATGGCGATTAGCAGCGTCTGTCTCTGTATTCAGTCACAAGACCGATTCGAAGCGTGGACGAGGCGCTGGTGAACAGCTTCCCACAGGGACTACTTTGACGGCAACCACAGGGAAATTCAACAAGGCGGTATGTGGCACTTTTACCGCAATGGATTTGTCAGACCTTGTAATGTCCACCACCACCCTATGGGCTCATGTACACGAACGGTCCCCAATGCACGGGCAACATCTGTGCGGTTTCCGCATGGATGTCCACACCGCACCGGAGGCACGGAGAGAAACCCCAAAGAAGCACTCCGTAGTAGGGATCGACCGATATTGATTTTTTTAGAGCCGATACCGATAACCTGTAAACTTTCAGGCCGATAGCCGATAACTTATACCGATATTCCCTATTCACCCTGATAGAGCTTTATTAGGGTGAATAGGACTTTACACTCTCCCTTCTGCCCTGTGCATAGTACACACAGCAGCAGGGAGGTTACCATGGCAGTCAGGGCTTCAGTAGCGTCCTGGCTGCCATGGTAACCGATCGGAGCCCCAGGATTACACTGCTGGGGCTCCGATCAGAACTGCCACTGCACCGCCAATGAAATTACTTAGGTTGGGGGGGGGAGGGGACCTGTGGCCACTGCCACCAATGACTTTAATACTTGGGGGGAGGGGGGGCGGCGCACTGTGCCACCAATGATAATTAATCTTTAATACAGATACAGGAGGCGGGTACAGCTGGTACCCACCTCCTGTATTTGTATTCAAATTATCACTGGTGGCACAGTAGCCAGGCACCTGCTATGCTGGCTGCTTGACTCTGGGGAGGACACTCAGGAGGAGGAGGCTGCTGCCGTTCGCCGAGCACACTAGATAAGACGGCGGCAGCGGTAAACCCTCCTCCTGCTTTAATATTAGCCAGACATTAATTGGTGGCAGTGGTGCGGGCAGCTTCAGAGCCCGCTAATTTTATTGGGGTCTGCGGAGGCCGCGTCATAGGAGGGAGGGAGGGATTCCCTCCCTCCTTCTCCACTGATTCAGGCCAATGAACATGGCGGCGCGCGCCAAGCGCCATGTTTTCTCATAAGCCAGCAGCGCTGGACGCATTATCAGCATATCGGCAAGGTTAGATGCCGATAACTTTGAAAATCATGAAGGTCGGCCGATAATATTGGTAAATCCGATAATCGGTCGATCCCTAATCCGTAGTGCTTCCGGATTGAAGTGAATGGGTCCACATCGGTGATGCGGTGCTCAAACGGCCGGGGCCTGTATATTGCGGGCTGCAATACGGGCCCGGCCGGCACACGTTCATGCTGCACCGAGCTTTTCTAGAGCCCTGTATGGCCGGTCTGTTGGTTACACAATTATACATCCCTCCCTTATCACCGTGTCGTCACATCATTCAGAGACAGCAGAAGCTTTAAGAGTTATCAGGTTTTATTTGTGAATCGAATATATCCACTGAACATTGGAAATTTTGCTTAAAACGTTCCTACAGATAAATCATCAAGTCCTGGGGTGAAAAAAACCCAATAATTATATAAATTAAGGACGTCCATAATCTCAGATTTAATACCACATATGCACCTCCCATGCAAACAGCCGAAAAAAGGGACATAACTTGTTTGGGGCAATATATAAGATTTATAAGACAAGCATACAGATGAAATCTTTCATTCAGCATCCAGTGGTCCAGAATGGTCATCGTCCTCCTCCATATTCTTCTATGGTAGCGATGCAGATCTTCCATTTATCTCCGGATGGGCCAGGGACAGAAGGCTTGGGGTATTCAATTAAATTACCAATATGAGTCTTACGTAACCATCTGGCAACTCTTCAAACTGACTGGACATGAAAATATTAGACCATATTAAAATGATTTTCCGAGCGTTTTTTAACTGATGTTGGGGGTCTGACACCCAGAACCCGATCAGATGTTAGAGAAGGCACTGGCACTCGCAGTAGAGGTGCATTCTTCTCTCTGCTCACCAAGCACAGCGCCGTACATTGTATAGCGGCCATGCTTGGTATCGCAGCTCAGCCCCATTCACTTCAATGAGACTGAGCTGCGCCTAGATCATGTGACTGATGAACGTGACATCACAAGGCCTAGGCGCTACTATGAGCATCGCTGCCTTCTGAAACAGCTGATCTGCAGGAGTCCTCGTGTCGGACCCCCCACCGATCAGACAGTGATGACCTATCCAGAGGATAGATCATCTGTAGAAAAGTCTCGAAAAACCCCTTTTAAAAGGCTTCATGTACGCGATCACATTTTGGATTTCCCAAACGAGAATCCGCTAAATAAGGAGGACTGCCGTGTTGCATCCATTTTTTATTCATTATTTTGCAGACTCATTGACTTGGGTCCATGGTCTGCATTTTGCAGGCGAGAATGGGACATGCGGAAAGCACAGAGATGTGCTTCCCGTATCCGTATGTCTGTTTCGCAAAAAGATAGAACACGTCAAATACTTGGCCACAAAATGCAGACCACAGAACCACTAAAGTCAATGCATCTGTAAAAAGACGGATGCAACATGAAAGTAACACGGACGCCATCCGTATTTTGCGGATCCACGTTTTGCAAAATACATATGGTCGTGTGCATGAGACCATATAGCGGTTAATCAAAGAGGTTTCCTTTTCAAATGCCCTATGGGTAGCTTTCTAAGCTATGGCCACATGCAATACTCTTTCCTCTGCCATGAGGGGTAGGGGGTACCAGCAGTAGAACAAGGGGTTGTATGGGCCCTGCAAACAAGTCATGTACCTTTTAAACAATTTTTTTTATATTTTTTGAATTTTATTGTATAATTTCTGTTATTTTCTAATATACTTTCTGGATCAATTCTTCATCATTTTCAAGAACTCTGGTACCTGTCAGTGAATCGAAACATTCCCGTTTACCTTCAGAGGCTAAAAATAACCTGTCCTCACATAAATGTTTTGGTACAATGTATCAGTCTGGAGCTCCGCTTAGCTCAGAGGGGGGAATGTATTAAAGGGTAAGTTCTGCGTCTAAAGTTCGGGTTATCGAAGAATCCCGTTATGGATTCCAAATTCCGTTATGGTGCGTGGTAGCGGAATCCATAACGGGATTCTTCGATAACCCGAACTTTGGACGCAGAACTTAAAACAAGTCCGGGGGGAAGGGGGGCGTTGCACCTGTTACTAGAGGCTCAGTTCGCCCACCTCGCCCGCCCGCCTTCTACTCTTGATTGACAGGACCAGGCCAGCGTTGTTCTCCTCCTGCCGGACCTGTCTGCCGGGGAAATCTCTCGCCTGCTCCGTCCCGTTCAGTATTCGACGCAGGCGCAGTGAGGGAAGGAGGCTCGCCGGCTGCTTCACTGCACTGAAATAAGAGACATGCGCTTCTGAATACATTTGCTGCGTCTTACGCCAGCATCATTTAATTAAGACTAGCCTAAGAAATTCCCCTTAGAGAGTATTGTCCAGACTGGATACAAATGTAAGAAGCCCTCAGCTGTGACAAGTATTAGATCTGTCTGATTTCTATCCTCTTGATATAAACAATGAGTGTCCCCATTCACTGACAGCAAGCAGCGATCCAGAAAACAGTGAGAAATTGCAACACAAAATATATTATAAAGTCACAGAACTTTTCATCATGTAACGATTGCACATAAAACCAGAAATCTGAGAAAAATTCCTTTCACTCATCCATTCAACCAGCAGAGATTTCCTCCCCTTTTACTCCAGTGCAGGCCTGTCCACCAGCAGTGGGGTGGCAGTAACGTGATGGCAGGCTGGCGTGTCACAGATTCAAGTTACAGCAGTCGTTTCCATACACCCAGAGCCCATGGACAGCCTCCTCTCTTCAGCCATCAGAGATGGAGAGAGAGTTTTTAAGTCTCTGGTGTCTAAAGGCTCCTTCGTCCTCCTGGCTTAGCGCCACGCCCGATTCAGGAGCTTAACTTGTGCCAGTCTCTTGGTGATCATTGTGGCGAAGACCAGGCCGATGAGCACGCTGCTGATCAGGATGTAATCATAGTCATCCTTCAACACGTCAAACTGCTTGGAGGGGTAGACGCGAGTCTGGTAGATGTCCAGACCATAGGCTACAACCTGCAACGGTAAAGGAAGGGAGGTAAAATAAAACACACAGCCCTCCAGGACACAACATCAGCAGCCCGACCACCATCTCCCAAATACTTACAAGACAGGTGGACTCCAGGCCGGACGGGGCCGTGTAAATCCCCCTCATTCTGGATATGGACTGGTTGTAGTTTATAAAACGTTCAGCGTGAATCTGAATGTCAGGCGTGTAGGGAATCAGGTTCTCTTCCCTGCAGAACGAAAAGAAATTGCACAGGTTCAGGTCTGAAAGGGTCGTAGGTGACAATAAGTGTTATCACTTCAAGTGAAATCTCCAAGTAAGGCTACCTTCACACTGGCGTTTTAGTTTTCCGTTTCCGAGATCCGTTCAGGGCTCTTACATTTGGTCCAAAACGGATCAGAATGCATTAGAATGCAAACTAAATGGATAAGGATCCGCTCAGAAAGCATCAGTTTGCATCAGCTCAGTCTCCATTCCGCTTTGGAGGCGGACACCAAAACGTTGCTTGCAGCGTTTTGGTGTCCATCTGATGAAACTGAGCCAAATTTAAGTCAATAGGGACGGATCCGTTTTTACTGACACAATCTGGCACAATATAAAACTGATCCGTCCTCCATTGACTTTCAATGGTGTTCAAGACGGATCCGTCTTGGCTATGTTAAAGATAATACAAACAGATCCGTTCAGAACGGATGCAGACGGTTGTATTATTTTAAGTAAAATCCAAGCGGTCGCGCATAATTAAGGCTACTTTCACACTGGCGTTCGGTGCGGATCCGTCTTGTATCTGCACCGACGGATCCGCACGAATAAAGCAAACGCTTGTATCCGTTAATAACGGATCCGTTTGCATTATTAATTCAAAAAAAAGTCTAAGGATCCGTCAATGGGGGACGGATCAGTTTTCAATCGCACCATATTGTGTCAGTGAAAAAACGGATCTGTCCCCATTGACTTACAATGTTAGTCTAGACGGATCCGTTAGGCTTCGCGTAGTCAGGCGGTCACAAAAACGCTGCAGGCTGCGTTTTAGTGACCGTCTAAAAAACGCAACGGAGGCCAAACGCAGCCAAACTGATGCATTCTGAACGGATCCTTATCCATTCAGAATGCATTGAGGCCGAACTGATCCGTTTTGGGCCACTTGTGAGAGCCCTGAAACGGATCTCACAAGCGGACCCAGAAACGCCAGTGTGAACGTAGCCTTAGGTGTACGGATTTTCACTCAACATTTCCGCTACTTCAGACTACACTGGTAAACTGGATGGGGAAAAAATTTGTTGCAGATACACGCAGACTTTGACACAGATGGGATGCAGATTTTACCTTGTGTGTTTAAATTCACAGTGAATATCCACATGCTGCGGATTTAAAATCCATAAGACATGCAATCTTCTATGTTGATTTTATCTGCAGAGTGTGGATAAGACTTAAAAATCTCACTGCAATACGCTGCAGAGGTTGTCTCACTTCAGTAAAGGGCAGTCATCAAGTAAATAAAGTTAAAGGGGTTGTCTCATCTCAGACAATGGGGGCATATCACTAGGATATGCCCCCCATTGTCTTATAGGTGCGGGTTCAGGCCACCACCAAGCGCTCTCCCCATAGAAGTGAATGGGAGCACACAGCGCATGACCGGCCAAAGCTCCCATTCACTTCCATGGACCCGATGGAAATAGCTGAGCCAGCGCTCTGCTATTTTAGGCAGCCCCATAGAAAATGAATGGAGGGCAGCTGCACATGAGCAGTGCGCTCTCCACCATTTTCGGGGCTCCGTTCTCTGGGACCCACACCTATCAGACAATGGGGGCGTATCCTAGCGATATGACCCCATCGTCTGTGATGAGACAAACCCTTTAATACCAGGCATTTACTAATGTATTGAGATTGTCCATATTGCCTCCATGGTTACGACCACCCTGCAGTCCAGCAGTGGTGGTCGTGCTTGCACACTATAGGAAAAAGCATCGGCTTCTTTGGTGGCCGGGACAGTGTGTGCGCGTGCATAGGCACACATGTGCAGCAGCTCCCATCCTGTCCACCTTGATTCTGCGCTACAGCGATGGCAGTAACCCCGGTAAACGAGCCGTGTATAATGTGATGGGAAAAATGAATCAAGCCAAAAAAGGAGGCAATATGGACAATCACAATACATTAGTAAGTGCCTTGCACTCACTTTGTCTACATGGTAAATGCCATTTGCTAAAGTGAGAGAACCCCTTTAAGTGCATCTGATACATGTGATCATACCCTCAACAGGAAGAGGGAAAACGGGACATCCTATTCCGAGGCTCGTTAGGGTCCGACAACTAGAACCCCACTGATCCTGAGGATAGCTGTGCCCGATGCCTCTAACCCCATTCCTTGCATAGGAGACAATATTCCCCAATGTCATGAGTGAGAGAATCTGGAAAGCTCCACCTTACCTGGTATACTCTGTTGGCACCTCAGGCCGGCGAGGGTCCAGTAAAGCCTTAGGAAGGGATAGAATCGCTCCTGACGGAAGTCCAACTGCAGAGATAAGTGAATTAAGTGACTAGTGCCACTCACTACAAACCCATCATCAACGCGCTATTATCACCACAACTACGGCTTTGTGACGCTGTATCAAAAACACTGCAGAGTGCTATCTCTGTCACACTATGGCCCCTGGTCCTCTGCCGATTAAAGGGCTGGGGTCCCGTCCTATGAAGCTTAATCATTGCAGAACTGAACATTCTGGTGATTTGTTTCACCTCATTTATCAAAAGGTGCATGCTATTTTTATAATGTGTCTTTTATAATTGCAGGCTAATAATCCATCATTTTACAAAAAAATTGATATTTTTTTTAAAGACAGTCTTAAAATGAGACAATTAATTAAGTGTTATTGCATGGCAAGACCACTTACTGTTATCTCACATATATATTCTTATTATTATAGCCCAAATTTACCACCCTAACTCCTCCCACAGTTTTTACACTACATAGACAGTAATAAACCTAAACATGCGGATTGTTCCTGATTGGTGTGCTTTTACTTTGTGGAATGTTTCGCCGAATGGTTTACGAAATATTGGCGTTTTTGTGGCGAAATTGGTCCCATAGGAATGAATGGCGGAATGTTCAAAACTAGAGTGGGAGCTGAAAAATCAGGACACGATTTCTAAACTGCCACCACTCCCTTATTTTCAAGCCTACCTACACAAATCTTATATCAAAACGTTCAGCTATCCCTGCTGCCACTAAAATTCCCACTGCTAAGCCATAGTCCCGATAGTTTTCACAATATGACCATTTGTTTGTAACTCATGCTGCCCATTGACATTCATTGAAACTCCACTCTAGCCACCTCAAATTTGAAGGGCAATTTCTAAACTGCGACTGTGCCTTCATTTTTAATATTTCAGACACATACTATGCATTAAAATGTAGGTCTGGGTCTTGTGATTCTAACAATATAAAGCTCTTCGCTGTAGGATTGATAATAAGAACTACAAACGTTTGAAGATGGCAACCGCAAAATAAGTAAAGCGAGCAAGTTTGTTTTTAACCGCTCTTCTCTGCCCTTGCTGTAGAGTGAGTTGCCATAGGAACCCAGGTGTGTGAGCAGCCAGCAGAGTGACAAAAGGTAGAGTGTGAGCTGAAAAATCAGGACATGATTTCTAAACTGCCACCACTCCCTCATTTTCAAGCCCACCTACACAAATCGGATGCTAATGTTTTTATAAAAGCATGTTTTAATGTAACTGTGAAGCACTTTGGGCAACAACATTGCAATTAAATGTGCATTATAAATAAATAAAAGTTGAAATGCATTTCTCACTCTATCAAGCTTGCCATGTGCACTTTTTAAGTTTGATCAATTGCCTAGTGTAATGTTTACTATCTTTACTCACTCCAAACAGTTACTCTGCCCACTCCATAAAGTTACTCTGCCCACTCCATAAAGTTACTCTGCCCACTCCATAAAGTTACTCTGCCCACTCCATCATTTCCACAGTTACTCCAGCCACTCCACCTAGTTACTCCGCCAACTCCAGTTGTAGACTACTGGTGGAGATAAGAACACTTCACACAATTTCCCCAGAAATTGTAGCTTTTCTAGTTGTATTTGCAACAATGCATCTGTGCTCAACTGATTTTGAATGTGCGACTCCTTTAAAGGAGTATTCTGGTTGGTTGAAATTATATCCTATCCATAGGATAGGGAATAACTATTAGATTGGGACCCCCACCGATCACAATAACGGGGGCCCCGTACCCCCTGCAGATCAACTGAAAAGAACGGAGCAGTAGTTCACACGTCCTCGTGGCTGCTCTATTCATTTCTATGGGGGTTCCGGAGTACAGCAGTAGGACCCCCACCAATCTAATAGTTATCCCCTATCCTATGACCAGGGGATAACTTCAACCAATCGGAATACCCCTTTAAGGCTGATAAGCGATATTTAAACGCTAAAATTGAGACTTTTTGAATAAACGTCACATCTATCTGGTCTGCCGTGCAGCTTTTTAGCACGTTACATTACCACAGAAGCAAGCTTAATCTACCTCAACATTTTGATTTTTTTAAGCTGAACTTAATTTGATAAATGAGGCATAATATATGCCAAGTTAGTTGCCCCGTCTACGTTGACATTCGAAACATTTTTCTGACGTGTTTCATTCTTTATGGCGATATATTTGGCTCAAATCAAAACGCCATCATTTTTAGCGCACTTAACACCATAATTCTGCTGCAAAATGATTAGTAAATGTCCCCCAGTAGGTACATCCAAAAGCTGAACACCAGCCCTAACCTAGTCCGCTATATGGATTGTCATAAATCAGCGTAGGTAAAAAGCACTCAGCCTTTAACTCAAAAACTGGAAAGAGGGTTTCTATTCAGTGACAGTAAGGAATTAAAAGAAAGTTGCAGAACTTGTAATTTTGTAACTATTCTGGTTTTCACCAGGGGAACAAAATATCATCATCTATCTAAAGACCTCATTCCCACTGATCCGGAAAATGGCTGTGCCCGATGCCTCTAGTCCCGTTCCTTACATAGGAGCCAATACATTATAATTAGACTCACTGAGGACGTGTCGGCTGGTGATGCCACGTTCAGTGATTGTGGCCTGCATGGCGCGGATGGTCGAGGGGAAGATGTAGGATTGCTGAAGGACATGTGGGAGGTGAGGTCTGTCCAGAGAGCTGAAGCTGGTGCTGTTATACTGCTCTGTCCCCTCATAGAGCTCCAGGATGGAGATTTCATTGCGTCGAGCCTTGCTGTTCCAATACTGGTACTGAATGGGAAGGAATGGAGACGCACATTATACTGGGTAGACGTATACAGGATAACTAGTAGGGGGATTATTAGAAGCCGGATCTTACCAACACCCAGTTTTCAGAGTGAACGAGGTGGACAGGACCTTTAGCTTTCCTCTGCACGGATGAGTGCATAATGCGTCCAGTCACACCATCAATGAGGTAGATTCCTATGAAGCAGCGGTCCGGATGGGTGTCAATGCTCTCCGTAATCAACGCCAACAAGTTGGGATTCAAGTACTGCAAAATGATAACATCCAGAAAAGGGGGTGAAATCCCTAATGAAGATCTGTCAAAGTATGGATGGGATGCTGTAGAAATAGCTTCTCTCCTCACCTTGTAGAGGACACTGCGGTCACCCATAACTCGCCCCTGGGAGTGAACATGCTCATTGGAACGCTTTCCCTTCACCAGTGTAATCCTCTGGAGCTCTGGTGGGAGCAGGATTTCCCAGATCTCCTCCGTTGAAAGATCCTGGAAGATAAAAGTCTCAAGTGAGTAGAAACATCAGAAGAAACAGGAAGGCAGACGGGGGTTTCCCTAAAACAGGTTACCTTATGCAGGCGAAGTCCGGTGAGTTTCCCCCTTTCCGAGTCCACCAGATAGAAGAAGACGGTGGAACACAATTCCTGTAGTTGCTGCAGGACATATTTTGTGGATGGGAAGGGGATAACCTGAAAGATTGGAGAAAACACTGCTGGATAATCTGAGGCTGATGGCCATACTTCTTGGCACCCAGCTTTCCTAGAGTTTTCAGCGGCGTTTCTGCCTAAAAATAATATCTCTTATATAGCTGCAGCTAACTCCAGGGGTGGCTCAGTGGTTAGCACTGGGGTCCTGGGTTCGAATCTGAACAAGGACAATATCTTCATAGCGTTTGTACGTTCTCCCCGTGTTTGAGTGCGTTTCCTCCCACACTCCAAAGGCATACTGATAAGGAATTTGGATTGTGGACTCCACTGGGGGACAGCAAGTGATGATAGTGTCTGTAAATCACTGCAGAATATGCCAGCGGCGCTATATAAGTCAGCAAAATAAAAATAAATGTATACGGTAATGGTGTCCATATTGGTCACCAACTTTTTCCCCAAAATCTAAAACCTCCTTGAGAGGAGAGGACAACTGGTCATACCACCCCTTACATTCCAGGGAGTCCCAGTCTCACCTTATGCTGATCGTCCAGCAGGAGCAGCACTTTGGCGTAGTCATGATCCATTATAGGGAGCAATAGGGATTGGAGGATGGGTCGCTGCAGAGGAGGAGGAGTCATCTGACTCAGCTTTCCGAAGATAGGGTTAAAGACATAAATGGAGGTTATGGCCGTCTCCTGGAAAAGAAACCAGAATATCTTACATTGGAAAAACTAGATTTTTGTACTTACCGTAAAATCTGGTTCTCTTCCGTTCATTGGGGGACACAGGCTTGACCATGGGGGATAGCTGTTGCCACTAGGAGGCGGACACTAAGCACAAAAGGTGTGAGCTCCCTTCAGCTATACCCTTCCTACAGGGACTAAGCTAAATCAGTGCAAAAGCAGTAGGAGAAGCAAGACAAAAACAGGAAAATCAAATTATGTACAACCCCGAACCACATAAGCCATAAGAGGCCGGTAAAAGAGAGAACGGGTGGGAGCTGTGTCCCCCCAAGGAACGGAAGAAAAAACAGATTTTACGATAAGTACAAAAAAAAATCGAGTTTTTTCATCCGTATCATTGAGGGACACAGGCTTGACCATGGGACGTTACAGAGCAGTCCCAAGGGTGGGTCAGAAACGAAGAAACTCTCCCGCCAATCAGAGAACCTCTGTCTGCAAAATTCTACGCCCCAGAGAGGCGTGAGAAAACGCAACGGTGTGTACTCTGTAAAATTTTGAAAAGATGTGCAAAGACGACCAGGTAGCGGCCTTGCACACCTGAAGGGCCGAAGCCCAATGATGTACTGCCCAAGAGGCCCCCACTGCCCGAGCAGAATGAGCAGTAACCCGGTCACTGATGCGGTACGCTTCCACAATGGCCAAACAAATCCATTGGTAAATGGACGTTTTGGACGCAGCCAGCCCTCATCTCGGCCCCTCTGGAATGACGAACAGCAAATCCGTCCGTCGGAAACATGAGGCCCGAGACAGATAGATGCAAAAGGCTCACACTAAATCCAGAGTGTGGAGCGACTGCTCACGAGGATGAGACGGGCAGGAAAAAAGAAATGTAGAATGATCTCTTCATTGAGATGGAATGCCGACACAACCTTAGGAAGGAAGGATTGAACAGGGCGAAGGACTACTTTGTCTTGATGGAGGATCAGGAAAGGCGACAGACAGTAAAGAGCCGCGAGTTCCGACAACCTACGGATGAAAGTGATTGCCACCAAAAAGGCCACCTTGTAGGGCAGGAAGTGAAGGGACACCTGCTGTAAAGGCTTAAACGGTGGTGACTGACGCAGATGGGAACATGGAGATAGGCATCCTTGATGTTGATCGAGGACATGTACTCCCCGGTTCCATGGACACAATAACCGATCTCAGGGACTCCATCCGGAAGCGGCGGAGTGCTTTGAGGTCTAGGAGGACAGATCGTACCCTCCTTTTTGGGGACCACAAAGAGACTGGAGTAGAATCTGCGAAAACCGTCTTGAGCCGGAACAATCACTCCCTGTTGCAGAAGGGTGAGAATAGCCTGAAAAATAGGAATGGGCGGCGGAGGGAGAGGCCAGGGGAGACCAGCGAAAAAACGCGGAGGTGGGGACCGGAACTCCAGTTTGTAACCTTCCGAGATGACTTCTCGCACCCAGGCATCCGAGATGTGAGCCAGCCAGACCTGCCGGAACAGATGAAGACGACCTCCCACTCTGCTGGATGGCGCCTGAGACCGCACGTCATGCAGAGGAGGATTTGGGGGGCATAAGGCTTGGAGCCCTGTTGGCGGGGACGCCAGGCGGGGCGAAGCTTGAAAGAAGGCTTGCGCTTCTGATCTGGGGCATACTTGTCAGCCGGCCGCTTGGGGCTGGAAGAACTCCGAAAGCGGCGAAAAAAAGAGGTATCCGCTTCTTCAACCTGTTGAAGCGCACCCTGCTCTGCACCAAATGGGTGCTTTTACCACCTGTAGCATCGAAGATAATCTCATCCAGACGCTCGCCGAAAAGTCTGCTACCAGTAAAGGGGAGGGCCGTTAAGGCCCATTTCGAAACATTATCAGCCGCCCAGCAAGAGAGTCAAAGGGTACGGCGAATAGCCACCTAAAGGGCTGAAGAGCCGGCCATAAGCCTGGCCGCGTCCAGAGAGGCTTCACAAATGTAAGAGCTGGTGTGGGACAGCTGCAGTGCAATATCCGAAAGTTCCTCCGATGGGCCCCCAGGGGTGAGGCCCTGATGTAGTTTGGTTGCCCACTCGTTCATAGCCTTGCTAACCCACGTAGAGGCAAAAACAGAGAACCCCACCCCCCACCCACCCACCGCGATCCCCGGGGAGCAGTGCAGGCGGGAGCGAGGTGGTAATTATGGGGGTTAGGGCGGGATGGGGGAGGGGGGTTGAGTGGTGACAGGAGAACATACATACCTGTCTGGTGACTTCTGGCCCTCCCCAGCTCCAGCCGGGTCACCACTATCAGTGTGCTGCCCCTTGGAGAGGACTGCAACACCGGAACAGGGGGCTTACCGCAGAGCGACCATGGTGACCCAAAAACTGGCGGGATACAGAGGATTTAGGAACCCCTAGTCCTCCTTTTTCTTCTGGAGCCCGGGAACGAGCAGCGGGTTTGGAGACCCTCTGATCTCCCGTGTCCTGGGTGGGAACACAGGGAGCTAAAGGCTTCCTGCAGCACAGCTAACAAGATAAAAAGGGAAAAACATACGAAAAAACATAAGAAAAAAACAGTTTTAGCTTAGTCCCTGTAGGAAGGGTATAGCTGAAGGGAGTGTCCGCCTCCTAGTGGCAGCAGCTATACCCATGGTCAATGCCCGTGTCCCCCAATGATGCTGTTACTATTAGGCTGCAATCACACAAGCAGTTTGCCACAAGTGGATTCACAGGAATCAAGTTCTGGCTTTCGGCTCAAAAACTGAACTAAAAACTACATGTGGGATTCTGGCCAATTGCAGGTCCAGATTTACCTAATAATATAAATAAGCAGCAGAACCGGGATTTACATCAAATTATTATATTTTTTTTAAACAAAAACGATCTGGTAAATTATGTTGTATGGCAAACCCAATTATCTCAATAATCACAGCACTGTTATATCTGCAGAGAACAGGTAAAAAATAAAAAAGTCTCGCCTTGTTCTTCACCAGCAGGGTACACTGAGGAGGATGAGGGAAGTGGGCCGTTGTTCGTTGTACAACAAGCTTGAAGGATGCTCCAGGCTTCACTCCTGGTAGGTAAAACTTCCACAGGATACTCCCAGAGCTGCTCTCAATCCCAAAGAGCTGCAGGTCAAGAGGAGAAGGTCAGAAATGGATTACAGTTCTAGGTAAGGAACTGTATCCCACACCATAGCAGCTCTATATCATTGTATGAAGATAAGCTCTGTAAATGTTTAGTTTCAATAAATAGACAATTTTCAATATCTCTGCTTTCAGTCACGAAATGGGAACCTTCCTCTTGATATCCAGAGGCTGAAAACCTGACCTGGTCATGTACTACTCACAAAGGTACAAGGCTTTTTGCAAGAAATGTAACATGCCCTTTGTCAGCTGACATGATCAGAATAAGCTTCAGTCTTTGGAAGCAAAGGAGAATGTTTTCATACACTGATTGCAAGTAGAGATATTAAAAATGTAAGTAATTAAAACACAAAGGGGGGAATTTATTAAAAATGGTGTTTGTTATGGCTTAATAAGCAAATATGTTGGAGAACCATAAATCAACATTTTTAAGATGTTCTTAATAATTGTGGCACATTCGTGGGAGTAAGGCGACTTTCACACTGGCGTTTTGGCTTTCCGTTTGTGAGATCCGTTCAGGTCTCTCACAAGCGGTCCAAAACGGATCAGTTTTGCCCTAATGCATTATGAATGGATAAGGATCCGCTCAGAATGCATCAGTTTGCCTCCGATCAGTCTCCATTCCGCTCTGGAGGTGGACACCAAAACCCTGCCTGCAGCGTTCTGCTGTTCGCTTGACGAAACTGAGCCAAACGGATCCGTCCTGGCACACAATGTAAGCTTTCTCCGACACAATAGAAAACGGATCCGTCTCCCACTGACTTTCAATGGAGTTCATGATGGATCCGTCTTGGCTATGTTACAGATAATACAAACGGATCCGTTCATGACGGATGCAAGCGGTTGTATTATTGTAACTGATCCGTTTTTGCAGATCAATGACGGATCCGCCCAAAACGCGAGAGTGAAAGTAGCCTAACGTGTGCCAGTTTTCTGGCTCACATACTGGTAAATGTGTCAAGCATGGAAGTCTGCCCACAGCCTACCCCCACCCACCTATTAGTTAGCTGATGAGCACAGCAAAAAAAAAGGAAAGAAAATTAGAACATTTTGGCACAGAAAGATTTTTGTTACTTTTCTTTGCCAGAAAACTGACACAGAACTTTAGCCAGTTCCCACTTTATATGAAAAAAATGAAGAAATGTTTATCCCACAATGATTAAAGGGGTTCTCCAGGCTTTTAATATTGATAACCTATCCTCAGGATATGTCATCAATATCAGATCAGCAAGGGTCCGACACCCAGCACCCCTGCCAATCAGCTGTATGAAGGTAAGGCGTGCACATGCCGTCTCCTTTCTCTCTTCCTGCTCACTGCTGCTATGTCTATGGCGATCTATGCCGACCTGATACTGATGACCTATCCTGAGGAAAGGTCATCAATATTAACAGCCCAGAGAACCCCTTTGAGTACATAAAATGGGATGAGCTCTTACATCATCAGGATGACGGATCTATCCATTTATACCCAAACTGTCATCAGCCACAATGTATAATCCAGGGATGCCAAACCTGCCGCCCCCCAACTGTTGTAAAACTACAACTCCTAGCATGCCTGGACAGCCTACAGCTATTAAGGCATGCTGAAAGTTGTTTTTTTGCATCTGGGTGGAATCTTGGGGCTTTTAACCTTGGGCTGTGGAGCCAACAGGGGGAGAGCAGAGAGGCAGGAGGCCTCCCTCCAGCAGGCAGCTACTTCATGGCTTCATACTGACTAAAACTAGTGTAGAACGGAACTGCCTAACTTGGAACTGCCATCTGGAGAGCCCCAGGTTGAGCATCCTTGGTATAATCAATGCTCCCAAGTGGAGCATTGCGCCCTTCCAGTTCCTATAGCGCTCACCTTTCCAGAAGAGGTCACCATGACCATCATCTTCTGCAGGTTGAACTCATCTCGTGCCAGCGTGTCGATGTTGATCTCGTTGCGGATCTGGCTGCGTGGCTTCCGAGCGTCACAGAACATCTTCCATAAGTGAGCGCTCCAGGACTGCAGCAAAATCAGCTGGGAGGACAAGCGTTTAAACACCATTCCCAGGAGACCATCTGATGGGTCGGAAACAGGGACAAGTTTATTACAATAACAGATGTTCAACAGAAGGTGCACCGGATGTAAAGGCTGCAAGTGGGGAGCAATCACTAATCTTCCCCCTATCTCTATAAGCAAGAGCAAAAAGCTGCACTGGAGGACGGCCGGCAACTAATTTATAGGGACGCTCACTGAGCCAAGGATCATGCTTCACTCCAAGGCTACATCTACACAGGACACATATTGAACGGGAAAAATTTGCTGCAAAATCCTTATGTTCTCCATGCAGATTTTGTCAAGTTTTTCAACCTATGCATTTGAAAAGGGTGAAAACCCCAGTGAAAATCTGCACCATAAACTGACATGCTAAAATCCACACCGCATAAAATCCTGCAACGTGTGGATGACATATGTTAAAAAGTATCCACTTATATTGATACTGTAATAAGCTGCAGATTTTCTGCCTGGAAATCAACAACATAGCATGATATGTTGCTGTCCAGACACCCCCTCCTCCATAAGACCAGCTTGATGAACTGGAATAATGATGACAACCCTATAAAATCTGCAAAACTCACTGGTGCACACAAAAAGTGGGGTAGTCGCCCATAGCAACCAATGAGATTACATCCGATTTCCCAAAGAGCCTCTGAAAAATTAAAACTAAAATATATGACTGGTTGCCAGCGGCAACAACTCCGCTTTTCATGTGCATCGGTTTTGATATAATTTATCACTGCATAGCCTCCCACTTTGAGTGTAGATAAGAGGACTCTTTGTAACAGGAGGAAACGTGCAGATAATTGATCATCAGGCTAATAACGCTATAGTAAAAATCCAATAATCCAGCACCCAGGAAATCCTGCTAAACCAGCATGGAATAAAAGTAGTTCCAGTAGTCCGAATGCATCTAGTAATGCACAGTGGTGTGGATGCCACTCTGACCAAAGAGGACAGGTGTGTACAGCAAATTTCTCAAACTTTTTTTCATTTTAGTAATCTGATGTGTATGCTGGATTACTGGAATTTTATAGTATAGCAAAAATATACAATAAAAATCAATTTCACCAATAAATCTGACGTATCTGCTCGACATTCATTACCTTGTATAGCTGGATCCAGGAAAGCATTAATAAAGAAAAAGAAAAGGAAAGGCCTTAACATGAAAACTACAAGCAAGATCAGAGAGCATAAGAGGGACTTCCAAGCACCCCACAACTCCGCCGATACACCCGCTCACCCCTGTACCTGCTTTTTTCCCAAATTCTCCTTCTAGCTCAGCCTGGGCCCCCGTGAGTGGCAAATCAACCATTTCCATGGTGACAACGTTAGCAAGAGACTCCTCTCGTAGCCATAAGGTCTTCCCTGCCAACAACATAAAAAAAATACAATTCATTAATTGAACACTAACAATCCACTATACACAATAAAATCCGTTCCCGACCCTCTTCAGGGTATTGTCCACATAGGACGCAAGTTGTGGAGTAAAAATCTGTGGCAACAGCAGAATGCGTTACATGCAGATTGTGCCACAGATCTCTGCCTGTGCATTGCAAAGGGTAAAATCCGCATTGGAAATCCACAGCGTAAGGCCTCGTTCACATTTCCGTTTTTTAACGGACGTGTGCTGTTCGCATTTTCCACGGACAACATGTGTACCCCATTGATCTAAATCTCTCTTCACAGGTCAGTAAAAAAAATCATGGGGGCATGCACTAACTTTGGTCCGCGGACCAAACACGGCCACTGAAGTCTATGGGTCTGTGAAAATCATGGACACAAAATGGATGGCATCGAAAGAAAATGCTCTTGAAATGAATATTCAGCTGAGCGACATCCGTGAATTACAGATAGACAAGATGGTCGGCACTCCTATGGTCGTGGGTGGTGCTCAGTGGTACAAATGTAGCAACAAAGTTGAAGTTAAACCACGCCACTCAGAAGTGAAAAGAAACATTCTTTTATTCCATCCAATATAAATTTAACACGGAGCCATTGGCCAACGTTTCGGTCTATCCTAGACCTTGATCACGGCCGCCATGAGTGCACTATGCACCTCAGGCAGCAGCTTGTACGGCCGCCATTCTTTTCACTTCCGAGTGTCGTGTGAATTACAGATGACACATTGAGGGTAAAACAGACAACAGACCCATCAAAGATGATACATGGATGCTTTTTTTCATGGACGTGACATTGACACGGAAATGTGGACAAGGCCTAAACTGGCATGCAGTGGATTTAAAATCGAAAACCGAAGCTCAATTGTGTGAATAAAATGATAAGATTTGATTTTATAGATATTTTATATGTTAAAGAACATAATTTAATTGATTTTCTGCCATATTTTAACCCCCAGGGGGTCACCTGGTTGGTGCAGGAACAGGAGCTGGTTGTCCTCGGTCTGTACCAGAGCTCGATAACCCACCGAGTCGTCCTTCTTCAAGAACAGCTGCAGGTACAACTAGAAAACCACAAAGAAAGATGGGATAAGAGGAAAAAAAAAAAAAAGTCGGCTGTAACAGTGCTAGGATGTGGTGGTGGCTAATGGTGGTGGTGGTGGTGGTGGTTAATAGCGGCACTCACAGCATCAGGTGTCACACAACTCTGCTCCAGGGTGAAGGTCATGGTGGTGTCCAGGAGCCTCCGACCACTGTCCGCCATGAACAGGCTGAGGGTGAAGGTCTGTCCGGGACATGACCAGGCATCCTGCAGAAATCAGATACAACATTACAGGGTGGAATGAACCCCTGAGGTACAACCTGCTGCGAATTGTAAGGAGCCAGTTACCTGAGAGCAGCTCAGCCCGGCCGGAATCTCCACTTCTGGGGTGTTCTGCTTTGTAAGAATAAGAGAAAAAAAAAACGCATACAAAAATTTAGGTGGATAACTGGATTCAATTCCTGCCAATTTTCAAGATCTCAGCTCGCAGTCAATGAACCTAAACATATACATCCAGAGGCTGAAAACCCCTATACACCTCATAGGTTATTTTTGCATTTTAGTGTCAGTGATACACAGTACGAAACCATCAGCACAGGAGAGAAATTTGAGCTGCTGAGGTTTTTAGCCCCATAAAGGACGGACAATATGGATAGAAAAATAACAACCACCTAAGCTGAGCGTTACTGGTTTTTACCCTTGAATTTTCCAATTGGATTACAGAAAGCAGACCCCTGACCACATCCTTAAAATTGGGCAATGCACTGATAAAGCGCTCAGACTGATCATCAGGACCATACTTGCTACTGGGGGGCAGAACAAGGGTCCATTCACACGTCCGTAAGTGTTTTGCGGATCCGCAAAACACGGACACCTGCAATGTGCGATCCGCAATTTGCGGACCACACATCACAGACACTATAATAGAAAATGCCCCATTGGCGGACAAGAATAGGACATGTTGTATTTTTTTCAGGAACGGAATTGCGGAACCCGAAAAAAACGGATGCGGATCCCGAAAATGCAGATTCGCATCCGTTCCAGCCCCATTGAAAGTAATTGGGTCCGCAAATTGCGTAACGAATGCGGACCCAAATTACGGACGTGTGAATGGACCCTAAAGGGGGAGGTGCAGCACTATATAGAGCTCAGAGAAGGGGTCTAGTAGCGACCGAGGAGAGACACCGCCACTGCCTCCTGCAATGATTACAACCTGCCACCTTTCATGCTCCTGGAGGATACTGAGTACACAAAAGATCTGTGGCAGACCTGCGGAAAAAACAATGTCTGCCTCCGAAGGACACTAAGCTAAAAACTGATTAGCTCAGTGTCTGCAGGAGGGGTATAGCTGAGAAGAGGAGCCAACACTTTTTAGCTTAGTGTCGCCTCCCATGGTCTTCTGTGTCCCCCAATGATATGAGCGAGAAAAGGAGGTGATCATTACAGGTGTGCACTGAAGGATAGATGTAAGGAAGCTGCATGGACGAGGGACAGGGAGGATGAATAAGTTCTCCCTAAAGTAGCAGTGTCGTCTAAAGAGGTATAGCCTGTGTGGTCTACAGGGGCTGCTGCTAAGGTTACTGGTCATGTACCAGACATTGGGGAAACCTGCCATTAGTTAGACCCTGGGGAGTACACAGATCTCATAAGGCCCCATAGCAAAACTTCCTATGGGCCCACCTGCACCTGTATGCGTTGGTCAAACACTCTCAGGCAATGCGTAATGCAGAGTGTGACTCCCCAAATTTATGATAAATTTACAATTTGGAAAGAAAAATTTTTTATAATAAAAAAAAAAAAAAGTCATTTTCTGCCTCAAAGGTGCTTCATAAATTTGTGTCTCACTCTGAACATCATATTTCTCTGTATCTTTACGCCACACAACAGGTGTAAATACACGGATAAATCTCCTGCTTCCCATCACACAGCATACTATAAAACTGGCTGCCAGCAGCCACCACTAGGGGGAGCTCAGTGCATAGAAATATATACTGTTAGGACCATTACAGTCAGTGAAAGCTGTAGAATCTCTATGCACCCCTCCCCCCAGCGGCTGCCGCCAGAAATGCAGTGAAAACGTCAGGTAGAGGAGAAGCCAATCAGCGTGGGGCACATCCTCTCCAACCAGCCTGCATAGCAGTTGTATAGTGTGCCTCTATGGTAGGTACGCCAGATAAAAAAAATAAAAGTATTAAGTAAAAACTGAAAAACTAATTAGTAAGCACCAACCTAGACCCCCAAACTTAGTGACATTAAAACATCCACTTTTTTTAGAACATCTGGGAAGGTTTGATTGCTATAATTTTTTTTCCTATTTTCTATACCTGTTGTCTATAGCAGAGTGCGTCCTATAGGACCAATGATGAAATTTGAGTGTGTCCTATGGTCTTAAAACATTTGTCAGTGTAATATGTCACTGCACGTGGCACTCACCGCATCGGTCTTGCACTGCAGAACTGCAGCCACTGACTTGTCACCCGTAGAAGCAAAAGTAACGAGATATGCCTAGAAAGAGAGAAATGGTACAGCGCTCGTTACCTGCCACCTCCACATTTCTACCAGATGAGCCTTTATAGAGGTTGTGCAGGCAGTATATAGTGATGACCTATCCTCAGGATAGGACATCAATATCTGATCGGCAGGGGTCAGAACACCGGGCGCCCCCGCCGTTCAGCTGTTTGAAAAAGGAGGCGGCGCTCCATGCGAGTGCTACTTACTCTTCATTACACTGCGCGTCGTCTCCCTTGCAGCGGCGGCGTAGTGTAATGTGAATGGACCCAGTACTTGTAGTTACACTGCTCCGCAGAGGGCAGTGTAATGAAGAGGAAGCAGCACTCGCATGGAGCGCCGCCGCCTCCTCTTAAATCACCTTATACATTGCTGGCAAACAGTGGCACTGCAAGTAACAGGAATAACAGGTACTGCAAGGAAAAGAATAGAATGTGCCAAAATGTGAAAGGATGAAAGCGATTACCTGGGGTTAGGGAGGACGCTCACCTGAGAGAAGTCTCGCAGCGGGGTTAGGATGCCATCTCGAAGCTGCATCAATAAGAAGCGTCGTGGAGAGATCTGGAGGAAGAACTGTGGCAGGGTTGGTCCTGTTGTGGTACGTGGGGCTGTCACAACGCCGAGCTCCGTGATATCATCAATCGCTTCCACGCCAAGAGACTAAAATAAGAGGTACAGAGCGGTAACTGAAAAATGCACCATTATATAGATGATCCCAAATTACCACTATATGGAGAGATGCTGCAAGCAATCATACTTGGCCATGCGTGTATAGTTACGTGATCTCTGTTATTGGCCATTGAAGGTAAAAAAAAAAGTGACACAATCTCAACCCCAACTGTGCCGTAAAGAGGTGGTGAACGGCATGTAACTGACCTGCAGGTGATGCTGGGTCCTCTCCTCTCCGGACAGCAGAGACAAGGTATGGATGGAGGCGGTGGCCGTGTCTGCACACACCAGGACACTCTCAGTCACTATCCCGCAACTCCCATGCAGCGTGTGAAGCCAGCGAGTGGGCACCTGAACCTATAACGAGACGGTCAGCGATCAGGACACAATACGACCTCCGGCATGGCCGGGGACTGCTGACTGTCTCCAGCTAACCTGCTGCCTGATGGATCCATCTTCCACGCTAAACGTCAGGATCCGGATGTGATCATCAGGGACAATTCCAACCACATGTACCACCCCCTGGTAGGAGGAATGCAGCAGCTGGTACTGTACGGTGCCACTGCGCAGAAAAAAAATAAAAATACATTAATTACAACCGTCTCGATGTCTCCGAAAAAGAAGTCCTAGAAGTATCCAAAATTAACCAGTTCAGCTAACCGCCTTCCTATCCAGACACTTTTATTTTGCTCTAGTACGCAGCCGTAACTGTTCGGACATTCAGTTATTTTAATTATTTTGCAGGTTTTTGTTTTTTTTCCTCTGTGATATATGGGACTTCACTTCCATGTCCTTTTACTTTGGTAATTTTTTATGTTTTCATTTCTTATACCCTGGAATATTTAACCCCTTGGATGCCGGATGTTTTTTTTTTTTTTTCATTTACTTTTCTTCCACCTTCCTGGAGCCATAACCTTTTCATTTTTCCGTTCACATAGCCGTATGAGGGCTTGTTTGTTGCATGAAACGTTGTACTTTCTAATGCCACCATTTAATATGGCATACAATGTAGTGGGAAGCGGGAATTTTTTTTTTCAAATGTAGTGGAATTGGAAAAAAATAAAAAGCACTATTACACCACAGTTTTACGGGTTTTCTACCTACGGCGTTCCCTATGCGGCAAAACTGACCCGTGCCCTTTATTCTCTGGGTCAGTAGGATTACAATACCACATACGTGTAGATTTTTTTGTGTTTTTATACTGAAAAATAATAAAAACTGGCCCCCATAACTTCTTTTTAGTGTGGGGCTCATTTTTTTGCAGGGCGGTCTGTAGTTTTTATTGATACCATTTTGGGGTGTGTGTTTTGATCACATTTGATTCAATGTTTTCGGGTAAGTGAAGGAATGAAAAAAATTGGCCATTTTGATTTTTTCTTTCCATTACGCCATTCGTGGTATGGGAGAAAACAAGATTTTTGTATAACTTACCAGTAAAATCTCTTTCTCGCTCTTCCTTGGGGGACACAGGAAACCTTGGGTATAGCTCATCTCCATAGGAGGCGTGACACTAAGTGAAAGACTGTTAAGCCCCTCCTCCAGCAGCTATACCCTCAGCCTGGAGCGAGCGACTACCAGTTATGTGCCCAAGTAGTTAAAACAAAGGCAAGGATCGACCAAATTAACACCAACAAGTCAAAAACTCCCGTCAGGGCAACCAAAACAATGGGTGGGTGCTGTGTCCCCCAAGGAAGAGCGAGAAAGAGATTTTACTGGTAAGTTATACAAAAATCTCGTTTTCTCGCCCAATTCCTTGGGGGACACAGGAAACCTTGGGACGTTCAAAAGCAGTCCACAAATAGGGAGGGACCACAACCCAAGATGAATTAAACCACCGCAGGTATCAAGAAACCGCCGCCTGCAAGACCAGGCGGCCCAAAGCAGCATCCGCCGATGCATAAGTGTTCACCTTGTAGAACTTGGTGAAAGTGTGCAAAGAAGACCAGGTGGCCGCCTTACACAATTGTTCAGCCGAAGCTCTATTCCGCTGAGCCCAGGAAGCCCCGACCGCTCTGGTAGAATGAGCGGTAACACCAAAGGGCGGTTCCCTGCCCTTAGCACTGTAAGCCTCAGCAATAGCCATCTTGATGAAGCGGGCAATAACCACTTTAGATGCCGCCAGCCCCCTGCGCGGACCCTCCGGAACCACAAATAGAGAATCCGAGCGCCGAAAGGGTCTAGTTACATCCAAGTAGATCCTCAGAGCCCTAACAACATCCAGACGGTGAAGATCCCGTTCCCGAGGATGAGACGGGGACGGGCACAGAGAAGGAAGGACAATATCTTCATTCAGGTGAAAAGCGGACACCACCTTCGGAAGGAAGTCCGGAACCGGGCGGAGAACCACCTTGTCCTGGTGAAAAACCAAGAGGGGTTCTACGCAAGAAAGTGCCGCCAATTCAGACACATGCCGAAGAGACGTGATGGCAACGAGGAAAAAAACTTTGCAAGACAACAAGCGAAGGGAAACCCTGCGCAAAGGCTCGAAAGGAGAAGATTGGAGAGCCGTCAGCACAACATTAAGATCCCAAGATGGAACGGGAGCGCGATACGGGGGAACATAGTGAGCAAACCCTGAAGAAAAGTCTTAACTGGACCGAGCGGAGCCAGAGGTCGCTGAAAAAGGATCGAAAGCACTGAGATCTGACCCTTTAGGGTACTGAGACCTAAACCCAAGTCCAGACCAGACTGCAAGAAGGATAAAATCGTGGGGAGAGAAAACCGAAGGGGATGAACATCTAAGGTCTCGCAGAAATTCAAATAGGCCCGCCAGGTTCGGTAATAAATCCTGGACGATGCCGGTTTACGCGCACGAATCATGGTACGGACCACGTCAGCAGAAAACCCCCGCCGCGTTAGGACCGCGGTTTCAATAGCCACGCCGCTAAACGTAGCGACCCTAAATGCTGGTGGAAGATCGGCCCTTGAGAGAGGAGGTCTTCTCTTAGAGGCAGAGGCAAGGGGGCGTCTGCCAGGAGCAACATAAGGTCGGCGTACCAAGGACGACGAGGCCAATCCGGGGCTATTAGGATCGCAGGCGTGCCCTCCGCCGCGATCTTCCGAAGGACTCGTGGAAGAAGAGGCAGGGGCGGAAAAACGTAGAGGAGAGAGAACTCCGTCCAGGGAAGGACGAGCGCGTCCGCGCCCTAAGCGTCCGGATCCTTGGTTCTGGCCATGAAGGTGGGAAGTTTGTGGTTGAATCTGGAGGCCATGAGATCCACGTCCGGACGACCCCAACGAAGGCAAAGAGACTCGAAGACGTCGGGGTGCAGAGACCACTCGCCCGGGTCGATCGTCGTCCGGCTGAGGAA
Source organism: Bufo bufo (assembly GCF_905171765.1). NCBI lineage: Eukaryota > Metazoa > Chordata > Amphibia > Anura > Bufonidae > Bufo > Bufo bufo. The sequence goes on along the minus strand of NC_053389.1, from coordinate 46,418,657 downwards.
ATCCGCCGCCCAATTGTCCACCCCCGGGATGTAAATGGCCGAAATGGCTGGAACATGAATTTCCACCCAGCGAAGGATTAGAGACACCTCCCTCATCGCCGCCGCGCTGCGAGTGCCCCCCTGATGATTTATGTATGCCACAGCCGTGGCATTGTCCGATTGGACACGAACAGGGAGACCCTGAAGCAGCGAAGTCCAATGCCGGAGTGAAAAGAGAACCGCCCTCAGCTCCAGAACGTTGATCGGCAGTTTGGACTCCGATAGAGACCAAGTGCCTTGTACGGACTGAGGAGGAAACACCCCCCCCCCCCCCCCAAACCCCGCAGACTGGCATCGGTGGTAATCACCAACCAAGTTATCGGCAGGAAGGACTTCCCTTGGAGAGGGGTCCGTAACCACCAGAGGAGAGAGGAGCGAACCTGGGGGGGAAGGGGAAAGTGCTGATCCAGACTTTCCTGGGACTTGTCCCATGCGGACAGAATGGCAGTCTGAAAGGTGCGGGAGTGATACTGCGCGTAGGGGATTGCTTCGAAACAGGACACCATCTGTCCCAAGACCCGCATGCTGAACCGGAAGGAAGGATGGCGGTGGGTCAGAAGGCTCCGAACCGACCGATGAAGGAGCTGGCGCTTCTCTGACGGAAGCCGAACCTCCGCTGCATCTGTATCCAGCAGCATCCCCAGAAAGATCAATTGCCTGGATGGAACAAGAGCGGATTTGGGAAGATTGATAATCCAACCGAACCGGCGTAAGGTTTGTAGCGAGAGGTCCACACTGGCGGATGTCAGTGACAGAGAGGGTGCCTTGATAAGGAGATCGTCCAAATATGGAAGAAGAAAAACTCCCCTGGAACGAAGTAAGGCGAGGACAGGGGCAAGGACCTTTGTGAAAACGCGAGGGGCCGTCGCCAGCCCGAAGGGGAGAGCAACGAACTGGTAGTGGTCGGACCCCACTGCAAAGCGCAGAAAGCACTGATGACACCGAGCGATTGGAATATGAAGGTAGGCGTCCTGGATGTCGATAGAGGCCAGGAACTCCCCTTTTTCCAGAAAGGCCACCACCGACCTGAGAGACTCCATCCGGAATCGCTGAAGACGAAGGAAACGGTTTAACCGTTTTAGATCCAGAATGGGACGAACCGAGCCTTCTTTTTTGGGGACCACAAAAAGGTTCGAATAGAACCCCTTGAATCTTTCTTCCATGGGAACCGGAGCGATGACCCCTTTGTCCAGAAGGGTGCGAGTGGCAGTAAAGAAATCGGCCGCCCCTTGGGGATCCCGGGGAACCCGGGAGCGAAAGAACCGAACTGGGGGGAGGGACGTAAACTCGAGTTTGTACCCGGAAGACACAACTTCGAGAGCCCAGGCGTCGGAGACGTGCGCCTGCCAGAAGTCCCTGAACAGGAAGAGATGTCCCCCCACCCGGGCGGGTGGGGGCGCACCTTCAGGTAGTGTTCTGCTTGGTCGCGGGAGGGCGAGCAGGCTGTGACTTGCGCCAGGAGGGCTGGGTCCGAAAAAAAGGTTTCTTACGTCTGTCTTGGACAGAGCTAGGGGATGGACCTGAAGAGGTGCGAGGTGCGGGAGCCCTGCGGGAAGACCTGAAGCGAGAAAAAGTGGGACGGCCTCGAGTGGTGGTCCTAGTCCTAGATAAAGGAAGATGCGTACTCTTCCCCCCCGTGGCTTCGGATATGATTTCATCCAAGCGGGTCCCGAACAATCGAGAACCAGTAAAGGGAAGGCCAGTAAGAGACCGCTTTGACGTGGAGTCCGCCGTCCAAACCTTTAACCAAAGCTCCCTCCTGGCCGAAACGGCCAGGGCAGACGAACGGGCTATGAGAGCCCCCGCATCAAGGGATGCTTCACAGACGAATTTGCCGGCTTGAACGATAAGTTGGGCTAGAGCACGGAGGTCCTGAATAGGGACGTCGGATTCAAGCTCCTGATCCAGCTGAGAAGCCCACTCTGAAACCGCTTTTCCAGCCCAAGCGGAAGCAAAGACCGGCCGGAGGGCGGAACCGGAGGCTGCAAAGATACCTTTGGTAATGGCCTCTATACGGCGATCCTCAGTGGATTGTAAGGAAGAGCCATCAGCAACGGGAATAGCCGTGCTTTTTGCCAAACGGGCCACCGGGGGGTCGACTTTGGGTGGTGACGCCCAGTTTGTAATGCAATCCGCCGGGAATGGATAACAGATATCCAACTTCTTAGGCGGTGTAAAACGGGCATCAGGGCGGGCCCAGGCCTTGGAAACCACCGACGAGAAGTCAGTGTGGAGGGGAAAAACTGCAGACGTCTGTTTTTGGCGAAAAAAGGAAACACTGTTTTTTTTCAGAATTAGGAGGATCATCGTGAATCTTAAAGGTATCACGAATAATGTTAATAAGATGGCCCACAGCAGAAGCCAGTTTTGAAGGCAAGGCCGAGTCCATATCACAATCTGAATCAACTAGTTCCCCTTCAGAGGGCATATCCTGTATCGAGGAAGGGCCCGACTGAGAGCGCACCCTTGGGGGTGATACTGAAGCATCCGAGGATGATAGGCGCTCCACCCTAGACCGCTTCTGGGGTTGACGGGCTCTGGAGGTGTCGCCTGGAGAGAGGGACTCAGACGGGTCAGCTAAGATAGCGGACCCGGAGGGCCCAGCAGGGGAAATATCCGGCTGCGATAAGGGCAATACCTCTGCAAGGCGGCCCACAACGTTAGAGAGGCTGACCACAGCCTGGGAAAGGGATCTAGCCCAGTCAGGGGGATCCAATAGGCCAGGGGGTGACACAACAGATGGCGGACCCTGTAATGGGGCTTTGCAAGCCGAGCAATGCGGGTCAGGCTGCCCTTGAGGGAGGGGCGCCTTACATGCGGTGCAGGTGTGATACCAAGGACCGGCCGGCGCTGAGGGGTCAGACATGTTGGCTGAAGTAATATAAAAGCGTCCAGTCCAGAGGGCTGCAGAGCTAGAAAGGGTCAACAGTCCTACCAGGTCACAGTGGGAGCGGACGACAACAGCAGAGGTAAAACCTGAGGTAAAACCTGAGGTAAAAACGATCCGTCCTGAGAGCAGGCACGAAGAGGAGGCGGGGCCAGCGAGGAGCGGGAAGAAAGACGTCCGCCCCCCCGACTGAATGTCTAACATGTACAGGAGAAGCGGAACGAAGCTCCGCCCCCCGCCGGAACTTTCGCGCGCGCGAATCAAACAAATATGCCGCCGAGAAAATATTGCCCCCCGACCACCTCCTTATACACCGGCGGCGAATGACACACCGGTAGCCGGCAAGAGAAGTCAGCCGGCAGCTGAACACAGCGGCAGCACTGGCCGAGATAACAAAAGGCGGCCCCACAAGGCCGCAGCACCTGAGGTAAACGTGTGCAGTAAACCCTCCCCCACGAGCACCGCTCCGTCCTGCTCCACACACAAGGGGGGGGAAGCCGACAGTAAGCCTTGTAATGTGACAAGGCTAGGCAGAGGGAACACAGAAGTTAAAACCCTAACGGGGGGGGGGGGGGGTTGGCACCGAAGTGGCAGGAAGCTGGAGAGGGGCTTGCAGGCGGGCGACCCTTGTGCTGGCGGGATGCAGGGGAGCTGGGCTGCCCTGGTCCTCCTTTTCTTCTGTGGGGGAGGCAGCAGTGCGGATAGCCGGCACTGGTGCAGCTCAACCCCGGGAAAACAGAGAGGTCTTTGCGACTCTGTTGTCCCTGTTGAAAAAAGGAAAAAAGTTGAAAATAATAAAAAGAGAAAAAATAAAATCTTTAGCAAAGACAGCTCTGCAGTGCAGAGAGTGTCTTGCCTCCTTGACACTAAGCAAAAAACTGGTAGTCGCTCGCTCCAGGCTGAGGGTATAGCTGCTGGAGGAGGGGCTTAACAGTCTTTCACTTAGTGTCACGCCTCCTATGGAGATGAGCTATACCCAAGGTTTCCTGTGTCCCCCAAGGAATTGGGCGAGAAATATTTTTATATTTATTTTATATGTAGTACAGGCATTTTTGGATGCGGGGGTGCCATGAGGTTTATAATTTTTTTTATTCTTTATGTATTTTTTTTAAATTCTGGGGAAGGTGGGTGATTTACATTTCTTGCTTGTATCATTGGGGGACACAGAAGATCATGGGTATAGCTGCTGCCACTGGGAGGCGACACTAGGCAAAAAAAATTGTTCGCTCCTCCTCTCAGCTATACCCCTCCTGCAGACCCTGAGCTAATCAGTTTTAGCTTAGTGTCGGTAGGAGGCAGACATTTTTCCTGCAGGTCTGCCAAAGTTTTTTCCTTTTTGTTTTCAGGTTTGGACTGTAGGTGGGCTCTCACCACCTGTTTTTCCCACACTTTATGTGGGAGACCAGCGGGTCCTCAAGCAAGCTGCTCGTTTCCCACCTCTGGAAGACAAGGAGGAACAGGGGATCTCAAATCCTGTTACCCGCCAGCTACAGTGTCACCTTGGCTACTATTTCTGGAAATCCCCCGTTACCAGTGTAGCCGCCCTCCCCAAGGGGCAGCACACTGAGGAAAATGACACTGCTGAAATCAGGGTGGGCAGAAACCGTCTCGGTAAGTATATTACCTACCTCCTCTGCTGGCCACCCCGTGTGCCTGAGCCCCCCTTCTCCTGTGTTCTCTAAGTGAACACAGGAATATATGTTGTTTCTCCTAGACCTTGGCCCCTGTATCTGATGACCCCCTCCGGTCCCCGGCCCCATCCACGCCCTGCGAGCCAGTCCCAGCACTCACATGTCTCCTTGGGCAGCCACCGCTTTTCTACTCGGGGCATCGGTACGCCCGCTTCCCAGTTTACTCCGCTCCCTCCCTACATCGCCGCCCCAACCGGAAGTTCTTTTGGTCGGCCCCGCCTGTACTCGAGGCCCCGACTCTGCAGCCTACTAGGCTGCATTTCCCAGCGTGTTTTGGGGGCAGGATCTGTATTTGCAGAGTGCGAAAATTCGCACCCATGCCTTCGGCCCACCAGCTGCCCAATAAGCTCCACCCCTACCTTTTGCTTAACCCCTTCCTTGCCTCAGTACTACTGTGCTGAGGAAAGTGTCTACTGGGCTCTCTGCTGAGGCTTACAGTGCTGGTCATTAGTACAGACGGATGTGGGTTCAGTTCTCCTAGCTCTGTTTTGTTAGAATTGAGCTGTATATAAAAAAAAAAAAAAAAAAAAAAAAAAAAAGTCACATTCCCTTCCCTCCTTAGGCGGAATATGCGCGCTCATCACTGCACCCTGTACATTCTGTAGCATTGCCATCCTTCCATAGGCGGTAGAGTAATTGCCCTTACGCTGGATGCCGTACTGCCTGTAGCATAGGTGGAGTAATTTCCCTTGCACTGGATACCATCCAGCCTGTAGCATTACTTTCCTTCCATAGGCAGAGTAATTGTTCTTGCACTGGATGCCGTACAGCCTGTAGCGCTATCCTTCCTATGCGGTGTACTGATACTGTACAGCCCATTGCATTATCCTCCTTCCATAGGCAGCGTAATGGCACTACCAGTGGATACCGTACAGCCCGTGCCATTACCCTCCTTCTGTAGGAGGAGTAATTGCACCCCCACTGGGTACTGTACGGCCTGTAGCATTGCCCTCATTCCTTAGGCAGAGTATTTGCACTTCCACTGGGTACTGTACGGCCTGTAGCATTATCCTCTTTCCATGGGCAGAGCAATCCTCTATCGGCGGAGTGTTTACATCCCGTTGGTTTCTATACGTCCGATAGCATTGCCCTCTTTCCATGGGCGGAATATTTATACCACCACTGGATACCGTACATCCGGTAGCGTTACCCTCCTTCCAGAGGCGGCGTAGTTGCACTACCACTGGATCCTATGCTTCCAGTAGCATTACCCTACTTCCGTAGTTGGAGTATTTGCACTTATTCTGGGTACTGTACATTCTGTAGCATTACCCTTCTCCTATAGAGTAATTGCACTACCACTGGATCCTGTACATTTTTCAGTTCCCCTCTTTCCATCAGCGGAGTAATTCCACTACCACTGGAAACTGTTCCTCCTATTACATTATGCGTCTTTCTTGGGTAGAGTAATTGCTTCAACATTGTATACCGCGACTACTCTCATTTGTTCCTTGTTGCACGGCATCCCGTTTCATGGGTGGCCTATTGGCTAGACACGGTACCTACAATCGCCTTATCCCCCATCATACGTGGTATTTTGGCACTACTGCTGGATACTGTGACTGCTTCACATTACCCCCTTCCTCAGATAGACTTAGTTTGGATTAGTGTCTGGCGCCTACGTGGCAGCCCTCTGTCTTCCAGGTCGGCCTGTAGCTCTAACAAGCCGTTGGTATACCTCATACCTTTCCTCGTGCCTTGAGTCCCTGTGGGGGGAAGGGGGGGGCGCAATCTCATTTGGTTGATTGTCATTGGCACGCCCAGCGTCCACACTCCTTCTGTAGGTGGAACGTCTGCTCCGATTGCCAGTTTTCTTCCTTCTCAAGTGGAGTGTTGCGCTAGCACCAATTCTTAGAGGCTATTGCTGTTGTCCTCATTTTCAGGTGGAGTCTCTCCTCTGACCCTAGAGGCCATAGTTGTTGCTATCGCCTCCCCCTGTGGGGCAGTCTTTGCGCTGCCCATAGATTTTCTGGATACTCCGGCTCCATGGCTACTACTGCGTGAATCCTTCCCAGGGAGAATTTTCACCCTTCAACTGCGGCTTACATGACGCATGGGCAGGAGACACTACATATTATGGTTTTCTCCACATCCCCTTCCTCCATGTGGAGTATCGGCCCCGGCGGTATCTACACAGCATTCCTCCTCGCTAGTTGTGATCAGGTCTACATTTCCTTCTTCCACAGGGGCACTTTGCTTATGTTCTGCCATGACACGCTGAGGCTGAGGGGTTTGCTCACTTCTGCTGGGCGTTAGTACGTTTTCTGTACCTGGTATAACCTACCGATTTCTATAGCGCTGGCTTAGCGCCTTGTTCCCTTTACATGTACTGCATTGCCTCTACAATCTACTATGGTGACAGCATCAGCGTTCCCTCCGTGTGGAGTTTGGGTATGCACTTATTCAGTTTGCATATGTGAGTTGTTTACATGGCTCCCCTCACCGGGTCGAGCGGTCGTACTGGCCCTGTCACCCCTAAGTGCTGGTTTTCTACTGAGCCGCATCGGCTGCTTCTACTTCTCCCCTTCCGCAGGGCGGGTAGTTGCGCTCCCTCACATACTGTTACTGCCTGCTCGGCCAGTGTTCATAGCCATTGGGTTTTCGTTTGCCCGCTTTCTGCTGTGGGGTGCCTGCGCGGGTGGTGTTGGTTCTGTTACCAGTTTTTTTCCGGGGCTTTGTGGCGTTCGGGGTCCACACTCCCTTCCTGGCGCAGTATTTTTCCTATCTCTGGTTCCTGTCTGCAGCTTCCGATTAGGTCTGCCAGTTCAAGCAGTCTTCCATGGAGTATCAGGCGGCTTCTCTCCACTCGTTCTGAAATTTAAGGTCCTCCTCTACATGCCTCTGCTTACCACATTGGCGTTTTCCTGGGGGAACATTCTTACGAAGAAACCCCCTTGGCCGTAGGTCTAAAGAGGACGTTTTTGATCCCAGAGGACACTCTTTCCCTGTCAGGTTACTCCCCAATTTTATTTATTTTTTTGGCAGTTTTGGGTCGGTTGCCCTGCCATGTTCCCTTTGGGTTTCTTCACTGCCTATAGAAGTGTTCTTCTCTTCTGGCAGTCCGGTCTGGTGTGTGGGGCCTTTGCCTTCGGGCATCCCTACTTCTTCCCCCATGGGGGGCAAGTTTTGTCACATCTGCAGTTCTTTGGCCCTTGATATCCAGACGCCATTTTCAGTTCGTCTTCTTCCAGTGTTTTTTTCTCCTTGGGGTTTTGATCCATGGGCATCACTCCTTAGCACTCCTGTGGATCCAGGCTACGTATTTCTCTCCTGTATCTTCCGCAATCGCTCCGTTATTTGTTAATTCTTATTTTTATTTAGATTTTTATTTTCTCTTATCCTATGTTTTTTGTTTACACTTTGTGCCTCCCATAGGGTCATACAAGACCTTTGGGGGATGTATAACCTAACATTTTTTTTTCTTATTACTTATTATTCCTATAACTGGTCTCTCCAGTTACAGGGAGAATAAAGCCCTCTAAGAGGGCATACAAGACTGTTGTCTCATTGCAGAGCTGATCTGTGTCTGCCAAGACAAAGCAGATCGTTCAATTACCTGGCCCCCAGGTAACCCATGATCTCTAGTACTGGGGCAGGTATTGCCACTGACTGACCTGCATACACAGCGCTCGTATATATAGTCAACAGGCGGTCTGCAACTTGTTAAAAAAAAAGAGAATCCTATTAAATTGCCATAAACCAGGGTGGATAAAAATCAATGATTTAAAAAAAAAAAAAATCTGATTTTTTTTAATTTAAATCAGATTTTTTTTTAAATATAAAATGCTTTTTGAGGAACATATATTACCATCCAAAGGGTATTCCATCATGAAATAAAGATTAGTTTATTTAATTATGTAGAATAAGGCTGTATATGTTTCATTTTTTTGGTAAATAAATTCCATTAATCCATTCACAAGGTCAGGCTCTTCCAGATGTTTTGGTAAGATTATTGGGCAGTTTCTCTGCCTACAAGATATTATCACAGATGCTTGGTTTACTTTTGCAGTTCTCAAAACTGAATTTGACTCAGCAGAGATCACATGCCTCTTCTTCACAGCAAAAAATGTTATAACATGAACAGAGTTGAGAAAAAGACCTTAATCCTAACTTCTACAAACCTTTGAATACAGAATCAACCAAATCAAACTAATATGAAAAGTTGTTATTCTAAAAATCTTCATCTACTTGCATATTATAAGTTATACCAGCAAGAATTAGTCTTTATGTAGAAAACTATCATTTAAATCAAGCCTTACTGACTAGTGATTTAAATCGATTTGATTTAAATCAAATCCACCCTGCCATAAACCAAAGTGGATCCAGACACCTAAACCTACAGACTGCAATAAATAGGCACTGAAAAGGTTTCCTAGCAGAGAACATAAAAGCTTCAGAATTAGGGTGAACACAGCCAAGGCAGAAATTTCAGCGACTGTCCTATTCATTATACATATACATGCACATATTACTGGACAACCTACAGTGATAGATCATCAAATGGAAACCCATGGCTCGTACCTGTCTGGCAGAGGTTCGGACCACTTCTGGTGCCCATTGGACAGATAGTGAAGCGACAGCGCCGAGCTCTTCAGTACCGCAATGTACCTTGCTGTGTCCTGATTTCCAGCAAAACCGGCTGCCTGAAAGCTGCAGAGGTACAGGATGGTCAGCACAAACAGAAAACCACAAGGTGCAGCAGCGGAGGAGCTGAGGTCTGCCAACCAATTCACTGAGTGAGCACAAATCTACTATTATGATCAATGGATACGGATATATTTAATACGAACTGAATAACTACAGTGATTTCTGCTCTTGATAATAATTCCTTACCTGCCGGGCTCTAAAAGGGCTTCCCAATTCAGTCCCCCAATATTAACCTCCCAGGAACGTAACACGCGACCACCAGAAATAGTGATGGCATCTGAAAAAGAAAAGCATCAAAAAGAGTGAGAATCAACAAACATACAAATAAATTAACCTGAAAAGTACATCATAAGGCAACGCTAGAGTTGGGGTTACATTATGATGTTTTAAAATGTCTTTACGGAATCAAAAAAATTTCTATAAAAATATAATCTTGAAAAATCATTATCTTTGATTAAATTAGGGGATTTGCAATTCTGGATAAGGCTACTTTCACACTTGCGGCAGGACGGATCTGACATGCTGTTCACCATGTCGGATCCGTCCTGCGGCTATTTCGCCGTGCCGCCGCTCCGTCCCCATTGACTATAATGGGGACAGGGTGGAGCTCTGGCGCACGGCGAAAGCCGCCGGACTAAAAAGCCTGACATGCAGTAATTTTAGTCCGGCGGCCTTTCGCCGTGCTGCGCCGGAGCTCCGCCCTCGTCCCCATTATAGTCAATGGGGAAGGAGCGGCGGGCGGTCCGGCGAAATAGCCGCAGGACGGATCCGACATGGTGAACAGCATGTCGGATGCGTCCTGCCGCAAGTGTGAAAGTACCCTTATAGGTTGGAGCTCAGAGGTGGGGGCGCTGTTGCATTTATGTCTATGAGAAACATTTAATGACAAGTGGTGAAAGGTGGTACTGCGACACAGCTTGGCAGATGTTATTATCAAGGAAACCCGAAGCACAATAAATCAGGTAAAAAAGGTTGCAGTTAACATTGCAGTTTTCAGATGCAATTCCAAAATAGTATTAGGTAGACAAAACCGCCACAATCAGCAAGTACTTGCCTTGCCCATAAATAAGCAGAGCATCTATGGAGCCCTCTGTGGTGTCCTTATCGATGTGACGCCATACTGTAAAAGAGAGCGGCAATCAGTCATACAAGATAACGGCCCGACTATAACCCACAGCAGGAAGAAAGAATACCCGTGCACCATGTGTATCCTGCATACTGTAACCTCCACGAACATCACGCACCGGCCAGCGGCAGCAGAGGCGCCACGCACAGGCCGGCGGCAGCGACCTCCTACTCCTCTCATTAGTTAGTGAAGATGCACTCACAGATGTCACCCGTGCGCGAGTTCAAGGCTAAGACGACGTTCTTCTCTGTGGCAGCGATCAGTTTCTTCGCTCCGTGTCCAGACTCCAGAGCAGCAAACTTCAGCCGTCCCACATACTGCTGCCTCCTGCAAGCACAGAGGTGAAGGTTAACTTATCAGCCATAAGCACAATCTACCTGCACCGCCCCAGTCACTATGAGATCATCAAAGGATGAAAGGCTGAGCTGGGGAGGTCCTGCCTGAACCCCAAGGAGAGCCGTCCACCTGGGGAATGAAAGGGTACCCAGACTATACATATGTATGACCACTGGGGCCAGGAGGGTGCTCCAACAACACCAGAACAGGGTAGTCTCCTTTAGAGAGCTACAGACCTCCGGTGGGGGCTAATCGTTGGCACAGCACCTATGGGACGATCTCTTTGCCTATAGGGGCACTCTCCGCCTACGGCACGGCACCCCTGGGGGGGGGGGGGGCACACTCCGCCTACGGCACGGCACCCCTGGGGGGGGGCACCCTCCACCTACGGCACGGCACCCCTGGGGGGGGCACCCTCCGCCTACGGCACGGCACCCCTGGGAGGGGGCACACTCCGCCTACGGCACGGCACCCCTGGGGGGGGGCACCCTCCGCTTACGGCACGGCACCCCTGGGGGGGGGGCACCCTCCGCCTACGGCACGGCACCCCTGGGGGGGGGCACCCTCCGCCTACGGCACGGCACCCCTGGGGGGGGGCACCCTCCGCCTACGGCACGGCACCCCGGGGGGGGGGGGCCCCCCCCGCCTACGGCACGGCACCCCTGGGGGGGGGGGCACCCTCCGCCTACGGCACGGCACCCCTGGGGGGGGGGGCACCCTCCGCCTACGGCACGGCACCCCTGGGGGGGGGGGCACCCTCCGCCTACGGCACGGCACCCCTGGGGGGGGGGGCACCCTCCGCCTACGGCACGGCACCCCTGGGGGGGGCACCCTCCGCCTACGGCACGGCACCCCTGGGGGGGGGGCACCCTTTGCCTACGGCACGGCACCCCTTGGGGGGCACCATCCGCCTGCGGCACGGCACCCCTTGACACATGTATAACAACTGACATGATTGTTACATGCATTACATATGTCAGTGGGGGATGGGGGCAGAACTCTAATGAATAAGACCTGACTCTGGGAAGACGTCGGACGACAGCTACATCCCAGCCCCGCCGCCTCTACCCTGCTCTCACCAGTCAAACTTCCCCACTTGGTCTTCGTACACGGCGGCGCTGAGGGACACAGACAGCAGCAGAAGCGCAGCGATCCTCACCACCGCCGCCATGACAGCGCAAGGCCGGACAGTCCTCCGCCTCACCACTAAGATCCCGGCAGTGGCTAGAGCGTCCCCCTCTGCACCATAGAGACGAGTAGGAAACTCCTAGACAGCAGAGAGAAGCCGTGGATAGAGCGTACGTTGCACCATAGAGACACCGCGCTGCCTGAACGCCTGTCTACCACAGAGAATGCTCTGAAGAGAAAGTCTGAAGACCATAGCTCTTTAAATACCATCATGTGGGCCATATTACGAATTGTAGAGGCTATACTTCCCAATAGGGTAATACAAGAAGACGGTGACAGGTTGGTGACCCCTGCAGGCAATGAGGTGGACAGCCCTGCTATCCCATAATGCTGTTCGCAGCCATGGGTCCTCACACACGTTCTGCCTGAGCTACACGTGATTGAGAGAGAGAGCAGCGATGCCTAAATCTAAACGCGATAAGAAAGGTGAGAGGGGCCCCTGAGGGCCCCAGACAATGGCTGTGTGATTGGCAGGTTACAGTGAGTGTGCGCTGACTATAGATGTGACGTGATCTCCTTCTCCACAGTATCTCTGACCAAGACAGCCAAGAAGGGTCTCCAGGTGAAGCAGAATCTTATCGAGGAGGTAAGATCCTGGGGCCACATCTTCCCCTCTGGGGGCCTTATTAAAGGGCATCTGTCAGCAGTTTTGTCCCTATGACAGACATCCCAACCTGCAAAAACTCATTTCAGGGAGGTTTTCTTTTTTTTTTTTTTCTTTCACAAACTTTTTATTACATTTTCCAGACATATGCAGTATCTGCACACTTTGCTCTATGGTGTGGAGGACGGGGCTCATTACCCTGCCCCAAATTATCATATTTATGTATATGATTAAAGGGATTCTGTCACCACCTATAAGCCCTGTGAGCTAAACATCTGCTCATGTCCAGGGCAGCATTCTGATTTCTAAGGTGGCCTTATAAAAGCTATTTGTGGCTTTATTCTGCGGAAAAACAGGTTTTACTAACCTGTCAATCACTGAATTAACCACCTCCGGACCGCCTAACGCAGGATCGCGTTCCGGAGGTGGCAGCCCTGCGCAGAGTCACGCATATATGCGTCATCTCGCGATGGGCGAGATTTCCTGTGAACGCGCGCACACAGGCGCGCGCGCTCACAGGAACGGAAGGTAAGAGAGTTGATCTCCAGCCTGCCAGCGGCGATCGTTCGCTGGCAGGCTGGAGATGTGTTTTTTTTAACCCCTAACAGGTATATTAGACGCTGTTTTGATAACAGCGTCTAATATACCTGCTACCTGGTCCTCTGGTGGTCCCATTTGTTTGGATCGACCACCAGAGGACACAGGTAGCTCAGTAAAGTCCCACCAAGCACCACTACACTACACTACACCCCCCCCCCCCCGTCACTTATTAACCCCTTATTAGCCCCTGATCACCCCATATAGACTCCCTGATCACCCCCCTGTCATTGATCACCCCCCTGTCATTGATCACCCCCCTGTCATTGATTACCCCCCTGTAAAGCTCCATTCAGATGTCCGCATGATTTTTACGGATCCACTGATAGATGGATCGGATCCGCAAAACGCATCCGGACGTCTGAATGAAGCCTTACAGGGGCGTGATCAATGACTGTGGTTATCACCCCATATAGACTCCCTGATCACCCCCCCTGTCATTGATTACACCCCTGTAAAGCTCCATTCAGATGTCCGCATGATTTTTACGGATGCACTGATAGATGGATCCGATCCGCAAAACGCATCCGGACGTCTGAATGAAGCCTTACAGGGGCATGATCAATGACTGTGGTGATCACCCCATATAGACTCCCTGATCACCCCCCTGTCATTGATCACCCCCCTGTAAAGCTCCATTCAGATGTCCGCATGATTTTTACGGATCCACTGATAGATGGATCGGATCCGCAAAACGCATCCGGACGTCTGAATGAAGCCTTACAGGGGAGTGATCAATGACTGTGGTGATCACCCCATATAGACTCCCTGATCACCCCCCTGTCATTGATTACCCCCCTGTAAAGCTCCATTCAGATGTCCGCATGATTTTTACGGATGCACTGATAGATGGATCGGATCCGCAAAACGCATCCGGACGTCTGAATGAAGCCTTACAGGGGCATGATCAATGACTGTGGTGATCACCCCATATAGACTCCCTGATCACCCCCCTGTAAAGCTCCATTCAGATGTCCGCATGATTTTTACGGATCCACTGATAGATGGATCGGATCCGCAAAACGCATCCGGACGTCTGAATGAAGCCTTACAGGGGAGTGATCAATGACTGTGGTGATCACCCCATATAGACTCCCTGATCACCCCCCTGTCATTGATTACCCCCCTGTCATTGATTACCCCCCTGTAAAGCTCCATTCAGATGTCCACATGATTTTTACGGATGCACTGATAGATGGATCGGATCCGCAAAACGCATCCGGACGTCTGAATGAAGCCTTACAGGGGCATGATCAATGACTGTGGTGATCACCCCATATAGACTCCCTGATCAACCCCCCTGTCATTGATCAACCCCCCTGTCATTGATCAACCCCCCTGTCATTGATCACCCCTCTGTAAGGCTCCATTCAGATATTTTTTTGGCCCAAGTTAGCAGAATTATTTTTTTTTTTTCTTACAAAGTCTCATATTCCACTAACTTGTGTCAAAAAATAAAATCTCACATGAACTCACCCTACCCCTCACGGAATCCAAATGCGTAAAATTTTTTAGACATTTATATTCCAGACTTCTTCTCACGCTTTAGGGCCCCTAGAATGCCAGGGCAGTATAAATACCCCACATGTGACCCCATTTCGGAAAGAAGACACCCCCAGGTATTCCGTGAGGGGCATATTGAGTCCATGAAAGATTGAAATTTTTGTCCCAAGTTAGCGGAACGGGAGACTTTGTGAGAAAAAAATTAAAAATATCAATTTCCGCTAACTTGTGCCAAAAAAAAAAAATTTCTATGAACTCGCCATGCCCCTCATTGAATACCTTGGGGTGTCTTCTTTCCAAAATGGGGTCACATGTGGGGTATTTATACTGCTCTGGCATTCTAGGGGCCCCAAAGCGTGAGAAGAAGTCTGGTATCCAAATGTCTAAAAATGCCCTCCTAAAAGGAATTTGGGCACCTTTGCACATCTAGGCTGCAAAAAAGTGTCACACATCTGGTATCGCCGTACTCAGGAGAAGTTGGGGAATGTGTTTTGGGGTGTCATTTTACATATACCCATGCTGGGTGAGAGAAATATCTTGGTCAAATGCCAACTTTGTATAAAAAAATGGGAAAAGTTGTCTTTTGCCAAGATATTTCTCTCACCCAGCATGGGTATATGTAAAATGACACCCCGAAACACATTCCCCAACTTCTCCTGAATACGGCGATACCACATGTGTGACACTTTTTTGCAGCCTAGGTGGGCAAAGGGGCCCATATTCCAAAGAGCACCTTTAGGATTTCACAGGTCATTTACCTACTTACCACACATTAGGGCCCCTGGAAAATGCCAGGGCAGTATAACTACCCCACAAGTGACCCCATTTTGGAAAGAAGACACCCCAAGGTATTCCGTGAGGGGCATGGCGAGTTCCTAGAATTTTTTATTTTTTGTCACAAGTTAGTGGAAAATGATGATTTTTTTTTTGATTTTTTTTTTCATACAAAGTCTCATATTCCACTAACTTGTGACAAAAAATAAAAAGTTCCATGAACTCACTATGCCCATCAGCGAATACCTTGGGGTCTCTTCTTTCCAAAATGGGGTCACTTGTGGGGTAGTTATACTGCCCTGGCATTCTAGGGGCCCAAATGTGTGGTAAGGAGTTTGAAATCAAATTCTGTAAAAAATGCCCGGTGAAATCCGAAAGGTGCTCTTTTGAATATGGGCCCCTTTGCCCACCTAGGCTGCAAAAAAGTGTCACACATCTGGTATCTCCGTAATCGGGAGAAGTTGGGGAATGTGTTTTGGGGTGTCATTTTACATATACCCATGCTGGGTGAGAGAAATATCTTGGCAAAAGACAACTTTTCCCATTTTTTTATACAAAGTTGGCATTTGACCAAGATATTTATCTCACCCAGCATGGGTATATGTAAAAAGACACCCCAAAACACATTCCTCAACTTCTCCTGAATACAGAGATACCAGATGTGTGACACTTTTTTGCAGCCTAGGTGGGCAAAGGGGCCCACATTCCAAAGAGCACCTTTGGGATTTCACAGGTCATTTACCTACTTACCACACATTTGGGCCCCTAGAATGCCAGGGCAGTATAACTACCCCACAAGTGACCCCATTTTGGAAAGAAGAGACCCCAAGGTATTCGCTGATGGGCATAGTGAGTTCATGGAAGTTTTTATTTTTTGTCACAAGTTTGTGGAATATGAGACTTTGTATGAAAAAAAAAAAAAAAAAAAAAATCATAATTTTCCACTAACTTGTGACAAAAAATAAAAAATTCTAGGAACTCGCCATGCCCCTCACGGAATACCTTGGGGTGTCTTCTTTCCAAAATGGGGTCACTTGTGGGGTAGTTATACTGCCCTGGTATTCTAGGGGCCCAAATGTGTGGTAAGGAGTTTGAAATCAAATTCAGGAAAAAATGAGGAGTGAAATCCGAAAGGTGCTCTTTGGAATATGGGCCCCTTTGCCCACCTAGGCTGCAAAAAAGTGTCACACATCTGGTATCCCCGTACTCAGGAGAAGTTGAGGAATGTGTTTTGGGGTGTCTTTTTACATATACCCATGCTGGGTGAGATAAATATCTTGGTCAAATGACAACTTTGTATAAAAAAATGGGAAAAGTTGTCTTTTGCCAAGATATTTCTCTCACCCAGCATGGGTATATATAAAATGACACCCCAAAACACATTCCCCACCTTCTCCTGAGTACGGAGATACCAGATGTGTGACACTTTTTTGCAGCCTAGGTGGGCAAAGGGGCCCATATTCCAAAGAGCACCTTTCGGATTTCACTGGTCATTTTTTACAGAATTTGATTTCAAACTCCTTACCACACATTTGGGCCCCTAGAATGCCAGGGCAGTATAACTACCCCACAAGTGACCCCATTTTGGAAAGAAGAGACCCCAAGGTATTCGCTGATGGGCATAGTGAGTTCATAGAACTTTTTATTTTTTGTCACAAGTTAGTGGAATATGAGACTTTGTAAGAAAAAAAAAAAAAATCATAATTTTCCGCTAACTTGTGACAAAAAATAAAAAGTTCTATGAACTCACTATGCCCATCAGCGAATACCTTAGGGTGTCTTCTTTCCGAAATGGGGTCATTTGTGGGGTGTTTGTACTGTCTGGCCATTGTAGAACCTTAGGAAACATGACAGGTGCTCAGAAAGTCAGAGCTGCTTCAAAAAGCGGAAATTCACATTTTTGTACCATAGTTTGTAAACGCTATAACTTTTACCCAAACCATTTTTTTTTTACCCAAACATTTTTTTTTTATCAAAGACATGTAGAACTATAAATTTAGAGCAAAATTTCTATATGGATGTCGTTTTTTTTGCAAAATTTTACAACTGAAAGTGAAAAATGTCATTTTTTTGCAAAAAAATCGTTAAATTTCGATTAATAACAAAAAAAGTAAAAATGTCAGCAGCAATGAAATACCACCAAATGAAAGCTCTATTAGTGAGAAGAAAAGGAGGTAAAATTCATTTGGGTGGTAAGTTGCATGACCGAGCAATAAACGGTGAAAGTAGTGTAGGTCAGAAGTGTAAAAAGTGGCCTGGTCTTTCAGGGTGTTTAAGCACTGGGGGCTGAGGTGGTTAAAGGGTTTCTATCACTTGGTATGACATAATTGAGGATTTTACTAAGTTATGACGTAAAGTCATGATTTTATGAAAGACACGGAGGCGAGTATTTGCTTAACTCTTTCTTTACTGTACATTTAGCAGCAAAGATAACTGAAGAAAAAATATCAGTGTAACCATGGCAACAACTCCACCCCCATAGCCCCTATATAAGGCGCATCACCACATGAACACTTCCTCTTTCTTTGTGGACTTCAACCGACGAGAACCTTTAACTTGGACCGATCAACCAACAGCCCGAACTTTGACTGCGAACAACAACAGTGGATTGCAGCAAGGAGAACACCTGGAAGCAGCTGACAGGGGCGATCAACCTGAAGAGAAAATAAGACATCATGGTAATATGGATACTAACTAATCGAGAGTGGTAAAACCACACCCGGACTCATTCCCTGCGAAAAAAAAAAAAAAAAAAAAAAAAAAAAAAAAAAAAAAATAAAGCAATCAACAAATAAATATAAATAACATTTCAAAAGATCAAGAGATCCCACAGACCAGATGGGTGGGTATAAAACAAAGGGTGGGAAATACTCGCCTCCGTGTCTTTCATAAAATCATGACTTTACGTCATAACTTAGTAAAATCCTCAATTTTATATCAAGACACGGAGGCTCATATTTGCTAGTTTAAAGCTGAGCAATGACTGAGGTAAAAACATGCGGATCAGGTCTGAAATAGAATTCCCGAAAGGTAGAGACTCGGGACCAATCCGCCAGCTTCATGACATCCTCTAAACGAGCTCCGGCCACCGACATTGAGGTAGCCGTTGCCCCCCATACCGAATGCGCAGTAAATATGGAAGTGTCAATCCCAGAGAGGGAAAGAATCCACTTCACCCACCGGGAAAGCGTAACGCTGGTTACCGGAGCAAAAGGGCGCCGAAAAGAAATAAACAATTGAGGGGAATCTCCAGAGCGAAGAGATAGAGTGCGAGACTCGTATTCCTTTAAGCATGCAACGGGGCACAGTTGCAGAGAAGAAGGAAAAGACGGAAAAGTAACTGACTTAATACTCGTTTTCGTGCGACGAGATATGTTGAACATAACGCCATGAGGAGTAAAATAACGCGCGTCAATGTCTAAAGCTCGGACATCCGAGACGCGCTTACAAGCCACCAAACAAAGAAGGGTCACTAACTTAGCTGACAGTTGTCGCAGAGACAGTAAAGAGTTGAGAGGCCAATCCTCCAAGAAACGAAGGACTGTAGCGACATCCCAAGTGGTAGAAAAACGCGGTCTAGGAGGCCGTGACAGGCGAGACCCCCGTAACAATCTACAAACCAAAGGGTGTTGGCCGGCGGGGCAACCGTCAAACCCGGAATGTCTGGAGGAAATAGCGGAGCGGTACACGTTTAAAGTACGGTAAGCTTTACCCGCCTCAAAGAGAGAAGTGAGGAATTGAAGAATAGCGGCTACAGGGGCTTGCAGGGAATCCAAGTCCCGTGAATCGCACCAACGAACCCAGACGTCCCACGCAGACTGATAGGCTCGTCTAGTGCCTGGAGCCCAAGCTGACTCCAACAGCTGCCTGGTTGCAGCCGAAAATTGTGAGGAATCCCAGGAACCCCTGAAACTTGGCAAGCTAGAAGTTGCAAGGATCCGTCCAACAGGAGTGGATGGTGGCCACCGTAAGGGTCGATTAGTAGCTGAGGAAAAAACGGCAGAAGTCGAGGTACCTCCGTGAGAAGACTCAGTAACTGTGGAAACCACGACTGAGTCTGCCAAAAGGGAACTAACAGTACTAACTGCGCTTGTTGGTGACAAACCTGAGCGAGTACACGAGGAATGAGTGAGAATGGGGGAAAAGCATAGTGGAGAGAACCGCCCCAGTTCTGAAGGAAGGCATCCACGGCTTCCGCATGCGGATCCGGACGCCAACTGAAGTACCTGGGTAGTTAAGCGTTCAGGCGTGATGCAAACAAATCGATGCAAAACGGGCCCCAGAGAGATAAAATATCTCGGAAGACCCTCGGATCCAACCTCCAGTCGCTGGAGTCCGAAATGTAACGAGAACTCCAGTCGGCTAAGGTGTTGTGGAGGCCTGGAATGTATTCCGCCACCACCGAAATGCTGTTGGAAAGACAAAACTCCCAAAAGTCTTTGGCCAGACAAGACAAAACCCTGGACCGAGTCCCTCCTAGGCAGTTCACGTATCGGACAGCCGAGACATTGTCCATACGCAGGCGAATACACGCCCGAACTGAACCCTGAGCGAAACTGCGGATCGCAAAGGAACCCGCTAAGAGCTCGAGGGCATTGATGTGAAGACGAGACTCCCCGGGAGACCACGCTCCACCCGTGGAGACTCCCTGACAGTGTGCTCCCCACCCCATCAGACTGGCATCGGACTCGATAACCATATCTGGATGTGGGCCGAAAATAGCCCGGCCGTTCCACACTGACAGATTGTGTATCCACCAAATCAACTCGTCTCTGGTCTCCAAATCCAAGACCAGAGTATCTGAGTACGAGGCTCCCGCTCTCAGGTGAGCAATCTTTAGTCTCTGAAGAGCACGATAATGGAGGGGAGCAGGGAATATCGCCTGAATGGAAGAAGTGAGAAGACCGATCAGGCGAGCCAGGTGTCGGAGGGATAACTGAGGGAGCAATAACGCATGACGAATCTCTTTGCGGATTGACTTGACTTTGGCTAAGGGAAGACTGAGGGATAGATCCAAAGAGTTTATGGCAAAACCCAGGAACTCCACCGTGGTGGCTGGTATGAGGCACGACTTCTCCAGATTGAGAATGAAACCTAACCCCTGAAGAAGGGATTTGGCCATTTCCAAATGATCTAAAAGAATGGAAGGATTCTGGGCCATGATCAGGATGTCGTCTAAATAGATGATTAGACGCACCCCTCTCGCTCTGAGCCAAGCCACTACCGGTTTCAAGAGTTTTGTAAAACACCACGGAGCGGAGGATAGGCCAAACGGGAGGCAAGTAAACCTCCATGTCTGACCGTTCCATAAAAACTGAAGGAGATTTCGGGACGAAGGAGCTATCGGAACCGTAAGGTACGCATCCTTCAGATCCAACTTGACAAACCAGTCTCTTGGAAGAAGCATATCTCTTAGAAGATGGATGCCCTCCATTTTGAAATGTCTGTAGCGAACGAAGACATTCAAATGTTTGAGATTTATGACCGGTCGGAACTGGCCACCTTTCTTCTGTACTAAAAAGATGCTGCTCAGCACCCCCAAGTGAGGGTCGGGGGACAACTCTATAGCTCCTTTGAATAGAAGGGACGAAAGCTCTGCATGTAAAAGCGTTTGGTCTGAGACTGGACCCCATAGAATAGCGGGAAGGTTCGTTGGGGAGGATACCAGTTCGATGGTAAAACCCCGGACCGTAGAGAGAACCCACTGGTCTGAGGTGATCTTTGACCACGCATGGGAAAAGAGACGGATCCTTCCCCCAACCTGTTGGGGAATCAGAGACGACACACAAGGACGACTTACCATAAGGGCGTCTAGACCCGGAAGCGCCTCGGAACCCTCTGAAGCGCGAAGGACCTCCGCGGGATGGGAAGAAGGTAGGTTGGTACTTGGAATCCTGCAGCGATTGGCGGTAATTGAAGGAGCCACGGCCCGTACCTCTGGGCTGGAAGTTGGTTCGGCCGGACAGTCGGCTCCTGAGATTGCCGGCCCTGGAGGAAAAACGCGTCTGGAAAACGCGGCGCATGGAGCTTTGCGCTTTATCAAGGGCCGTGAAAGCCCCCACATATTTACCTAATTCTTTTATGAATGGGTCCCCAAAGAGGAGACCTTGGGCCTCTTTCCCAGATTCTGTCAGGGATAAATTTGCCAATTTAGGCTCAATTTTCATTAATATAGCCTTTCTTCTTTCAATGGCAATTGAGGTATTTATATTGCCAGTCAAACAAATAGCCCTTTGGGCCCAACCACTGAGGGTCTCAGGGTCAACCTGTGTGCCCGCTGCTTTAGCACATTCGGCAAGATCAAAGATTTTTGCCAAAGGACCGGTCAAATCAAGCAGCTTGTCTTGGCAAGCTTTCAATGCCGAGTCCAACCCCTTGCGCGGGTTGAACCCTGTTTTAGCCAGAAACTGAACCACTTTAGGGTCCACGCTGGGGGTCTCGCATATTTTGTGCGGAATCAGAGGTCGCGGACATTCCGCCCGTAATTTACTGCGAGCCTCTTTAGACAGGGGAGTACGGATCCTTGCTTCCAGATATTGAGCCACATGAGTGGCGGGAAGCCATTCAGAGGACCTCGGATGGTGCAATTGGTCGGGATCGAACAGAGGGTCCCCCATGGGATCCAGGATAGTATCTTTGTCAGACACTATAGGGTCAATACCTGTCCCCGCTGCATAAGACGGGTCATCCTCAATAGCAGGATCAACTGCCACATCAATTAATTCATCCTCCCCAGACTGGTGGGGGTAATCATCATAAGCCTCCTCAACAGACTCTGCGTCTGAATCAGAAACCGGCTCCGGTTGAGACCGTGCGGTTTTCCAAGATCGCACCCTTTCTGCCGGGCGCGGGTTAGCTCTTTTGCGCGACTTAAACGCGCATTCATTAGGTGGGACAGAGCCCACATTCACATGTGTTCTGGAGGCAGGAGGGGGCATGTCAGTGTTTATAGGTTGAGCCCTCAGGGCCTGGGAGATAGACTGAGATAAGGTCACTGACACTGAGCTCATAGCAGCTACAACAGCTTCAGAAATAGACTGCTGGAGGTTAGCAGCCTGTAACTCCTGGGCAGAGGGTTCATTAACCCTATGGGGAGGGACTGGTGACACATGACCAGAGTGCCTCACCTGAATAGAGCTGGCCGGGGACACAGGGACGTTAGACATGCTGGAAGGACTATCTAGAGGAGTAAGTCACCCCTATAGACAGAAGATAACGGCGCTGAGGAATAACTGTAAGGAAGAACTGCACTGTGAATCCGGCGATGAGAACTGAGAGAGAAGGGAGACGCAGCGATGCAGAGCCGAGACGAGACTCCTCCCCTTCACCGGATCTCCAATGAGGTGAAGTGAGACAAAGGACGGTGGCCGAGAATCTCGCTCAGTATCGCGAGATCTCGGCGCCTGAAGAGACTGTGCCGCAAAAGCCCGCGAAAACGGAGCGGGAACAAGGACAAGGTAATGAAGAAGGAGGGGGGGGGAAAAAAGGGGGGGAAGGGGAACAGTAAAATGGCCGAGACACCCAAAGGGAACAACAGCTCAAAACGGGACGCCGGAATGGGGAAAAGAAAAAACCTAACAATGCGCCGACAGCGCAAATAGGCAGAGAAAAAAGATAACAACAAAGCGATTAACCCCCCGAAGGAAGAGAAAGAAATATATATATATAAATATATATATATATAGGATATAGCGAAAATGGAGGAAGACAAGTCTTCCAGAGAGGGACTAGGATAGGAATAAAGTACAGATAAAATATAAGTACAAGTAGTGTATATATATATATGAAAACAGCCAATGAAACAGCAAATAAATCATCCACTTATCTGAGCTGAAGCAGCAAAGAAAGAGGAAGTGTTCATGTGGTGATGCGCCTTATATAGGGGCTATGGGGGTGGAGTTGTTGCCATGGTTACACTGATATTTTTTCTTCAGTTATCTTTGCTGCTAAATGTACAGTAAAGAAAGAGTTAAGCAAATATGAGCCTCCGTGTCTTGATATAAAATTAGCTGTCAGACACTAGCGATCCGCTAGTGTCTGCTCTGGCCAACCATCCTACTATAATCACTTGTGGGGCAGCGGTTTTGCTAAAAAACTAACTTTTATAAATATGCTAATGAGCCTCTAGGTGCTATGTGGGCGTCATTAGCACCTAGAGGCTCCGTCTACCTTCATACACAGCCACCGCCCAGCGCGTCCCTCCAGCCCGCCCATGTCCTCCTCCGTGTGACGCGGCGGCCGAATTCTCGCGCATGCGCCGTGCGCGGCTGTATTCGGCGCATTTGAGATGTGAGCTCGGAGCGGTCAGACATTCAATGCGCATGCGCCGAATACATCCGCGCATGCGCATTGAATGTCTGACCGCTCCGAGCTCAGACATCTCAAATGCGCCGAATACAGCCGCGCACGGCGCATGCGCGAGAATTCGGCCGCTGCGTCACACGGAGGAGGACATGGAGGCGGGCTGGAGGGACGTGCTGGGCGGCCGCTGTGTATGAAGGTAGACGGAGCCTCTAGGTGCTAATGACGCCCACATAGCACCTAGAGGCTCATTAGCATATTTATAAAAGTTAGTTTTTTAGCAAAACCGCTGCCCCACAAGTGATTATAGTAGGATGGTTGGCCAGAGCAGACACTAGCGGATCGCTAGTGTCTGACAGCTAATTATGTCATACCAAGTGATAGAAACCCTTTAAGGTGCCCAAGCAGGGGAGGTCTGTGGATGCATGGTGCCCGACCGCACGCATCGCCGTTCGTGCCCAGCGCCGCCTTCTACTCCTCAGTGCCGCCTCTCCCGCTTTGAGATCCTGCGCGTGCGCACAGGCTCAGCCTGATGCGCCGTTGCGGACTGCTGGCATCGGCTTCTTCTTGCACTGTGCGCACGCACCGAGAAGGGGACACTGCTACAGGTTGCCGAAAAGGTTTACTGCGAGTAAAGTCAGTTAGGGTACTTTCACACTAGCGGTTTTCTTTTCCGGCATTCAGTTCCGTCCTAGCGGCTCTATACCGGAAAAGAACTGATCAGTTTCATCCCCATGCGTTCTGAATGGAGAGCAATCCGTTCAGGATGTCTTCAGTTCAGTCATTTTGACTGATCAGGCAAAAGAGAAAACCGCAGCATGCTACGGTTTTATCTCCGGCGAAAAAAACTGAAGACTTGCCTGAATGCCGGATCCGGCATTTTTTTCCTATAGGAATGTATTAGTGCCGGATACGTTCTTTCGGTCTGAAAAAAATAAATGCCGGATCCGTTTTGCTGGATGACACCGGAAAGACGGATCCGGCATTTCAATGCATTTTTTCGACTGATCAGGCATTTTTAAGACTGATCAGGATCCTGATCAGTCTTACTAATGCCATCAGTTGGCATACGTTTTGCCTGATCCGGCAGGCAGTTCCGGCGACGGAACTGCTTGCCGGATCTCTCTGCCGCAAGTGTGAAAGTAGCCTAAACCTTTCCGGGATATATTGTTTCACATGCGGGTGTCAGGGAGCTGCTATCTAATAGCGGGAGACTCCCTGAACCTCCGGGAGACTTGAGATCCCTGCTATGATACCGGTTGACCTGTTACATGGGCGCTTGCCAGCTAAAGGCATCTGTGTTGGTCCCATGATCATATGTGCCCGCATTGCTGAGAAAAATGATTTTTTTTATATGCAAATGAGCCTCTAGGAGCAACGGGGGTGTTGTCGTTACACCTAGAGGCTCTGCTCTCTCTCTGCAACTGCTGCACCCTCTGCAATTTGACAGGGCCAGACAGGGAAAATGTGATCACACCTGACCCTGTCTAGTAGAGAGCGTGCAGTAGTTGCAGAGAGAGCAGAGCCTCTAGGTGTAACGGTGACGCCCCCGTTGCTCCTAGAGGTTATTTGCATATATTAAAACATCATTTTTCTCAGCAATGCGGACACATATGATCATGGGACCAACACAGATGCCTTCAGCTGCCAAGTGCACATGTAACAGGTCAGCCGGTGTCATAGGTACAAAACTGCTGACAGATGCCCGTTTTGTCACCACTTCCAATGATGCTGATGTGCACGGTTATACAAACCTTATGATGACCCTGAGAGACAGTGCCTCATGGAAAGTTCTGCCATTCTCAGTCTAATAGACTTTGGGGATGATCTATCAAAACTGGTATAAAAGAAAACCTGCTTAGTTGCCCATAGCAACCAATCGGATTCCACCTTTCATTTGCCAAAGGATTTGTGAAAAATGAAACTGGAATCTGATTGGTTGCTATGGGCAACTAAGCCAGTTTTCCTTTACACCAGTTTTAATAAACCTCCCCCTTTTGTGTTTCAGTTTCTTTCCATTTTTAAGATCTTTGCTTGCAGTCGTTGAAGGAACACACCTGCTATTCTTAACAACCCCCTATACACATGCAGACTCAGCTGAGGATGCATGTGTCCTCAATGGGGAAAGGGGATAAAGGCAATGGCAGACGTCTCTGGCAGCAGCTTATCTCCTCTGAGAACAAAATGATCGAGCATCGAAAGTCAGCTGCCCAATCCTTTTCTGACCCTCCACGTCATCTTTTAGGGGGGAGTCAGGACACTTCCATACACGCTAGATGGGCGGCCAGTTTTATCGAAATTGCTGGATTCGGTGTAAACATGAATCTTAATGGCGTTGTCCAGTGATTGGCTGCAGCAGTATATGGAACATCACTGCTGCAGCTGGGCAAAGGGTGTCAGCACAAGAAAGAAAGGGGTTAATATTTCTCACAGCTGAGGGTTTGTCACAGTTGCTTCCAATGAAGTTTGTCACCGTTGCTTTCCCATGGTGTGAAATAAAAAAAAAAAAAAAAAATCTGACTCATCTCCACCGATTCCTTGATGCCCCCGTTTCGACACTTTAGGGTACAGCTACACGGAGATTTTGGGCTCGACATGTCACACTTTCTCATCTCAGACAATGGGGGCATATAGCTAGGATATGCCCCCATTGTCTTATAGGTGCGGGTCCCACCGCTGGGACCCGCACCTATATCGAAAACGGAGCCCCGAAAGTGAAGGAGGGCGCACTGCGCATGCGCAGCCGCCCTTTATTCATTTCTATGGGGCCGCCGAAAATAGCCGAGCGCTGGCTCGGCTATTGCCGTCTGCCCCATAGAAATGAACGGGAGCATGGGCAGTGCATGCGCAGCATGCTCCCATTCACTTATAAGGGAGAGGCGGGGATTAGCGCTTGGTGGTGGACGGACCCTGGGAAATCTGCGGTCCTGCAGCCACAGCGCTCCCCGCTCCGTTCTCGATATAGGTGTGGGACCCGCACCTATCAGACAATGGGGGCATATCCTAGCGATATGCCCCCATTGTCGAATATGGGAATACCCCTTTAAGTATCTCAGTGTAGAGGGTGGCCATAGGAATGAATGTAGTCACAGTGCGAACTGCACGTTTGCTGCGACCTCAACACCCAAATTGCAAAGAATCCAGCTCTAAATTTTTTGTAATTCTGGGGTTGCAGAAGATGTGAGTCGCGTTGCGACCCCATTCATTCATTCATTCATTCATTTTGGCTGCCAAAAATTCCTTGTGTACCCGTACCCTCAATGTTCCCCTGCGCTGGTCTCTTCTATTATCACCTATCCTGTGTATTAGTAATAAACCCTTTTCACAATAATGTACCTTTCCCTGACAGCAAGCAGTGATGCTGAAGTGGTGATCTACTAAGTATGCGCGGAAGTTGCACAGCGTTTTATTATGCGGACTGGAAAGAGATGGCTTCTTTCCTCCACAAGCAGCACCACACCTGTCCACAGGTTGTGTGTGGTATTACAGCTCAGCCCCATTAACTTCAATGGAGCTGAGTTACAATGCCAGGCACAACCCATGGACATGTGTGGGGCTGCATTTTAAATGAAGCAGCCGTGTTTTTATAATCCCGGCGAACTCCTTTTAAAGTTTTATTTCTATAAGATTGGACTGCCCCTTTGAGGATCGTTTTGTATAATCAAATTAATATTTATTTATTTTTTTTTCATTTTTCTTCTACAGCTGCGGAAATGTGTGGACACCTACAAGTACGTGTTTGTCCTGTCCGTGGAAAACATGAGGAACAACAAGCTGAAGGATGTGCGGAACGCCTGGAAACACAGCAGGTATCGCTTATAGTGCACTGCCCAGTGGGTTAAAGGGGCATGCTGACGGGTTCTCCCCACTGCAGCAGTCACGTCGACAACACGTGACCACTGCAGCCAATCGCTGGCCATTTCGATGCATCGTTGAGACCAGTGATTGGCTGCAGTGTTCACGTGTTGTCACTGTGATGTCTGCACTACACTCAGTATTGCTCAATTCTGTATTGTAGGCTTCCTGCTGAAACCAGAGACGCACCCCTTTAATTTATTTAAAGGGACCCTGACTAATTCTGTATCCTGTGATTTTTGTCATCCTTTGATGGCCCCTTTGTTAAAGTAACACTCCACTCATTTTAAGACTATGGCAACATAGAGTGGATTCTCTGCAGCAAAATTTCCACTATGGATTTTGCTGCATTTCCGTGGCAGCATTTGCAAATTATCTGCCGCCAGCTCCACATGAGTTGCGTGCAGCTTTGTCACATTTTTCTGCTGCCGCAGATTTCAAATTCGCTCTGCAGATACTGTAATTCCTATTGCTGCAATTTTCACTCCTTTCCGTGTAAAGGTCCCTATACACAGGATAATACATTGTCGGGAAGCAACCGTTCCTTTCCCACATTCTGCTGCTCGCTGGTGGAGGAGACTGTTGCGTTTACATGCAGGGATCTCCTCCACAGTATGGAGAGCAGTGATCGCTAATACGATCGCTCGTCCCCATACTGACTTAGTTGTTTCCCAGCAAGCAGATGCTGTTTACACATCACGATCTGCTGCGGGCAAACAATAATTTTTGTGTCCACACAAATGATTTATATCTTTTTACTCATTCATAGGGTAATCAGCGGTACATTTAGGGCTCTTTTACACGAGCGGATCCCGTGTGTGGAATCCGCTGCGTGAAAGAGTGCCAAGCCCCACTCCGGACAGCAGAGACACGGAGCAGTAACATGATTGATAATGCTCTGTGCCGCTCTGTGATCTTTTTACTACAAAATCACAGTGACTACTTTATATCACCGTGATTTTGTAGTAAAAAGATCACAGAGCGGCACGGAGCATTATCAGTCATGTTACTGCTCCGTGTCTCTGCTGTCTGGAACGGGGCTTCGCTCTTTCACACAGCAGATTATCCCTTACACTGCCAGATAATCCCTAACGAGCAATTATCTGTGGGAGTCTTAAGGGGTGAAATCTGCCGCAAGTACATCACAAAATCCACCTGTAATTCATGTGGATTCTTGCTTGTTGCAGCAGAAATATCTGCCCCATGTGCACGTACCCGAATATATTTCTACTGCGGATCCACTGACAGATTTTGTCACCAGTCTGCAGTAGAATCCATATATGTCGCATGCAGGTTTTGCAGCGCATGAAAGGATTGAAATCTGCACTGCACATCAGTTTACGTGACGTGGATTTTCAGTTAGTACATCTGTATATAATACACATTTTGCACCGTATCTGTCCCGTATAAACATAACCTAAAAGGGGTCTCCCAGAATAATAGCTCGTGGACCTGTCAGCAGGATAGGCAATAAGTGTCTGATTGCTGGGACCACCTGCTATGGTATTGGAGGCAGACGACACAGGACCCTTGATCATATGATCGGTGGGGTTACCAGTACTCGGACCCCTCCAGCGATCAGACACTTACCCCCTATCCTGTTAATAGTTTTGATTCTGGGAAAACCCTTTTAACCCTCTATATCCCATGGCAGAAGCCGCTGCGCTATGCTTCAGGTGCTATGCTGCAGACTCGCTCTAGTTTGAGCTGCATTGAATGGAGCTAAACCGCGAGCAGGTGGCTTTAGGAGGGGTCCGCAAGGACCTGTACATTGTTGGTATGGTCTTGAAATCTGGATGGCAAAAACCGTCGGCTGCATTGAAAATCCGAATGGTAGGCGTTATCAGCACAGATTCGGTCCGATTTTCGGCACCAAATCAATGCTGAAATCTGCGCCTAAAATTCTTTGTGTGAACATACCCCAAGAGTATCAGTTGACTGTCCCACTTAAAGGGCACCTGTCTAATAAAATGACGGGAGCTCTTGGGCATCAGGTAGGTGTAGATGTTCTCGGCCCTGCAGAGCAATGATGTCTCTGATACTGATATCTTCGCTCTATTTTACCTTCCAGATTATTCTTTGGCAAGAACAAAGTGATGATTGTGGCTCTGGGGAAGGATCCGTGCGACGAGTACAAGGATAACCTGCACAAAGTAAGATTCTTTGCACCGTCGCTCCTTACACTGTGCACTAACCGGGAAAGTATCAAAAAACATAAAGGTTTTTTTTTTTCTCTTTTCCTGCAGTTGAGCAAAAGTCTTAAAGGAGAAGTCGGCATCTTGTTCACCAATCGCGAAGAGAAAGAAGTTAAAGAGTAAGACAGTGTCTGATGTCTCGTCTCTTCTCTGCTTTCTTTCCTTTATTTCTTGCAGTCGGGATTCTGTGCCGAGTCTGGTATCTCACCTCTTGCCTTGGACACTCTTGAGGGGATTTAAAGTAGTTGTCTCATCTCAGTCATTGGTGGCATATCACTAGGATATGCCATGAATGTCAAATAGGTGCGGGTCCCATTTCTGCGCAGCTGCCCTCTATTCATTTCTATGGGAGTTCCGAAAATGGCTGAGTGCGCTCGCATGGCTATTTTCGGAACTCCCATAGAAGTGAGATGAGAGCACGCCACACGTGGGTTCCTCTCTCTAGCACTTTGGAGGCACCGTTCTAGACATAGGTGCGGGTCTCGCCTCTGGGAAGCTACTATCACACATTCCCACCAACACTGACTTCAAGGGGAATTGGAGACCCCCCCCAAAGATGGGATCCGCTGAGGTTATGACCTATCCTGTGGGTTGGCCATTCAGAAAAGTTGGATCACAACTGCTGCAGAAAATTTAATTTCCAGAAGCAAAGTGTCTGAGTGATTGAGTTTAGTGGGAAATATGTGGGCAGTCATGTGGATGTTCAGACGTAGATGCAGCAGGCATTGCAGATGTGGGAGACCCTGACATAGAATGAGGACTGTGCATACGCTTGCATGCAAGTGCTTGACTCAACACTGCTCTTCAAAATGGGCAACATTGACTTCATTTTCCCGTGATGCTAAGAACAGCAGCTCTGGAGCACAAACTGCTGCTCTAATAAGTGAAGTGCAGGACATGGTGGGTTTATTATATGAAGGGAGCTGCACTTGATCAGCTTGAATGTTTTGCTTTGCTGGTAATGGTGTCTGTTATTAACCTCCAGATTCGTTTTTACAGATGGTTTGATCAGTTTAAGGAAACGGACTTTGCTCGGGCCGGAAACAAGGCGACCTACGGTGTAGTTCTTGATGAGGGGCCCCTAGAACAGTTTACACACTCGATGGAGCCACAGTTACGACAGCTGGGCCTGCCCACTGCGCTGAAGAAAGGTCTGTCCTGGTCTTTCAATACTTAGATATTAAGGGGTTGTCCACGTTGCCTGCCTTTAGGGGCGTATGGAGGTGATTGGGGTCCCCCTATTACCCCAAATAAAAGCCACTGAAATGAGACGCTGTCTGCCGGCGATGGCTGCAGCAGGATGTGTGTGGATCACAGAAACAATTGGTCCTCGAAGCAAGCATTAGAAATTTTATCTGGCCTCATCCAGGCTTAAAGGGGTATTCCCATCACTGTTAAATCTCTTAATGATTTGACAGTGATCATTTTTCTAAATACATTTTATTACCCAATTCCCACCCTTTTTGAGAAAATAAGTCCCCTCTTACCTGATTGTTGTCTTTCGTCTCCCCTGGTTACGGCCACCTCTCCTGTCGAATCCCGCCGCTTGCGCAGAAGACTGAAGATTCTCTCCCGGCCAGGCCGCGCAATGTCCTGAACGCGCACGCCGCCACGCATGCGCCATGATGACTTCTTCCTGGCCAGTATAGTACAGAGCCGCGAACGCGCACGCCGGCTCTCTACTATACAGGCCAGGAATAAGTCACCATGGCGCATGCGCGGCGGCGTGCGGGTTCATGACATTGCCCGGCCGGGAGAAAAACTTCAGTCTTCTGCGCAAGTCCAGCCAGGAGAAGACGTCAATCAAGCACCGCCGAATCCAGGAAGTGAACGTCGCGCTGGAGGAAGGTAAGTATGAAAACTGAAGATGAGAATACCCCTTTAAGGGATTGTCCGTCCTGATTTGAAAAAAATAAACAATGGCAGGCAGCAAGCAGTGTGTGTTCAAAAATAATACAAACTCTTACTTTTCAAAATGCCCTCCGTCATAGTGACTGCTAATAATATGGTGTTCTTGCCCACATGACCCTTAAGGCTGTTGTTCTCCCACTGCAGTCTTGTTACCAAAAACGGGTCACCATCACCTCCAGTCTGGCGGGCACCACCAGGAGCTGCAGTTCTGGAACTAAGGTTTTTTTTTTATTGATGGATAAGGGTTTTTATTTTCTGAATACGCTTCCTACCATTTTGTTTTCTCGCCCATATTCCTTGGGGGACACAGGAAACCATGGGTATAGCTCTGCTCCCTAGGAGGCGTGACACTAAGTGAAAGCTGTAAGCCCCTCCTCCATCAGCTATACCCTTCAGCCTGGAGAGAGAGACTACCAGTTTTTGCTTAGTGTCCAAGGAGGCAAGACACCCCCTGCTTATGCAGGGTTGTTTTTCCTATGATTTTTATTTTTGCGTTATTTGTTGTTTTTAATTCGATTTTTTTCTACCTACAGGGACAACAGAGGCGCATTAGACCCCTCTGTTTCTCCCGGGGTTGAGTTGCGCCAGTGCCGGTAATTCCGCACTGCCGCCTCCCCCACAGAAGACAAGGTGGACCAGGGCAGCCTCGCTCCCCTGCGTCCCGCCAGCTCAGGGTCGCCCGCACGCCAAGTCCCTCCCCCGGTTTCCTGCCACTGCGGTGCCAGGAGCTGAAGGGGCGACCCTGCTGGACGGATTGAGGGTGAAGACAGCGGATGGTGAGAGTGGCTGCTCCAGCCTCCCCTTTTCCCTCCCTCCCACCGCTGCTACGTCCCCATGGCCATGGCCACTGCTACATGCACACTGCTACAGCCATTCCCACCACCCCTCCCGAGCCCCCCCCCCCCCCTTACCGGGCAATGTTGGAGGGGAGTTTTATCTGGGCACAGAGACGCTGCCTTACAGGGGACGGCTGCAGGCAAGCAAACCGTCGGCCAATTCGCAGGTTGAAGCAGGCGCGGCGGGGGCCGCTTACATGGTGTGAACGGCGCCATTTCATGGCCGGCACTTCTTCACTTGGGGGGTTAAAATCATTTTGCCGCGCGCGCGGCTCTGCTTCAGAGCGGCAGAGGGGGGGCGGAGCTTCCTACATGCGCTCCGCTACTTCCGGGTTCATCGCACAGTGCTGCGTGGAATCCTCTCTGCAGTGCGATCCGAAGCCGGTGCTGCTGCCTCTCCTCCACAGCCTCCTCAGTCTGTTCCCCTTACCGCTGCCGCTTGCATCATCCGGGTCTGGTAGGACTTTTAACCCCCTCCGTGCCACAGTACTGTCGCTTGGGTGTTATCCCCGTTCCTTTTCTTTGGGGTCTCCCACTTCAAGTGCAACATCTTGTTCCACCATGTCAGACCCTTCTGCAGCCGCCAAGCCTTGGTACCATGCCTGTACGGCTTGTAGGGAACCCTTTCCCCGGGGGCAGTCTGATCCGCACTGTACTGCATGCCGGGCTCCACCGCAGCCTCAGTCGCCCGCTGTGTCGCCCCCTGCTTCCTCTGACCCCCCTGACTGGGCTAGATCCCTGTCCCAGGCCGTGGAAAGCCTCACTCATGTCGTGGGCCGCCTAATAGACAGGCCACCTACCCCGCAGGACGCCTCACTGATTGTCGCGCCCTCCGGGTCCACTGCTTCTGCCGCTGCAGCGGGTTCACTCCCTCTTAGTGACCCCTCCCGAGCTAGGCACTCTCAGAAGCGTATTAGAGTAGAGCGAGCCTCCTCCTCGGATGCCTCCCTCTCCCCGCCACGCGTGCGCACCCAGACGAGCCTCTCCTCTCCAAAGGATTCGCTCTCTGAGGGTGAATTGGCGGTTTCAGATTTGGAAATGGACTCGGCCCTGCCGTCCAAGCTAGCCTCAGCGATGGGTCAACTCATCTCTGATATTCGTGACACCTTTAAGGTGCAGGATGATCCCCCTAGCTCGGACGCAGCTAGCGTCTCCTTTATCAGACCCAGGCAGGTCTCAAAAGTCTTTCCAATCCACTCTGATTTCTCCTCTGTGGTGTCTAAGGCTTGGGCTCGCCCGGACGCCCGTTTTGTCAACCCCAAGAAGCTGGACATTTGCTATCCCTTTCCAGCCGATGTCGTGGCCACATGGTCTTCCCCACCCAAGGTGGACCCCCCTGTGGCCCGGCTGTCAAAGAACACGGCCATCCCTGTTCCTGACGGGTCCTCTCTTCAGTCAGCGGAGGACCGTCGCATGGAGACCCTTTCCAAGGGCATTTTTGCTGCCTCCGGTTCTGCTCTCAGACCGGTTTTTGCCTCTGCTTGGGCAGGGAAAGCAATCTCTGCTTGGGGTGCGCAGCTGGAACAGGAGTTGGACTCGGACGTCCCCATCCAGGACCTACGTTCCTTGGCCCAGCTTATTATTCGGGCCGGGAATTTTGTTTGTGAGGCCTCCCTTGATGCGGGAGCCCTTATTGCACGCTCCTCCGCCCTGGCAGTTTCCGTCAGGAGGGAGCTCTGGCTGAAGGTTTGGAAAGCGGACGCTGCCTCCAAACGTTCCTTGGCGGGGCTACCGTTTGCGGGTTCCCGCCTTTTCGGGGTCCGCCTAGACGAACTTATTTCGGAGGCCACGGGTGGTAAAAGCACCCATCTTCCTCAACCCCAAGCCAGGGGCGCCCCCCGCGGACGCCCTGGTGCGTCTCGTTTTCGGTCCTCCCGCAGGGCCTCTGGGGCTCCCACCACAGCTGCCGCTTCGGCTCCTCCCCAGGACAAGCATAGGAAGCCGTTTTTTCGGGCGCAGCCCTCCTGGCGCAAGCCGCAGGCTGCCCGCACACCCGCAGCAAAGCAATCCTCTGCCTGAAGGCGCGCCCCCACCCACCCGGGTGGGGGGCCGGCTCCTCCTTTTCAGGGACGTCTGGTTGGCTCACGTCTCCGACGCCTGGGCCCTCGAAATTGTGTCCTCCGGATACAAAATCGAATTTGCATCCTTCCCTCCAGATCGGTTCTTTCGCTCCCGCTCGCCACGGGACCCGAAACGCGCGGCTGCGTTCTCCGCGGCCGTTCAAGCCTTACTGGACAGGGGGGTGATTACCCCCGTTCCTCTAGAGGAAAGGTTCCAAGGGTTCTACTCGAACCTCTTTGTAGTTCCCAAAAAGGGAGGTTCGGTGCGGCCCATTTTGGACCTCAAAAAGCTCAACCGTTTTCTCCTCCTTCGACGGTTTCGGATGGAGTCCCTCCGTTCCGCGGTGGCTTCCCTGGAGCAGGGAGATTTCATGTCTTCCATCGATATACAGGATGCCTACCTCCATGTTCCGGTAGCCCGGTGTCACCATCGCTTCCTCCGATTCGCCGTGGGGGACCTCCACTTCCAGTTTGTCGCCCTTCCCTTTGGGCTGGCAACAGCCCCCCGGCTGTTCACCAAGGTCCTGGCCCCGGTTTTGGCCTTACTCCGTTCCAGGGGTGTTTTTCTGCTACCGTACTTGGACGATATCCTCATCAAGGCTCCGTCCTTTTCTCAAGCGGTTGCCAGCGTGGATCTCACTCTAGAGACTCTGACGAGGTTCGGTTGGGTCATCAACTTCCCCAAGTCCTCCCTTCCCCCCTCCAGACAACTGGTCTTCCTGGGAATGCTTTTAGACACTGGAGCGGCGGAAGTACGTCTTCCCTCGGAAAAACGTCTGATCCTCCGTGGGGCGGTTCGGGGTCTCCTTCTCCACCGTCGACCGTCCTTCCGCTTCTGCATGCGGGTCTTGGGGCAGATGGTTGCCTGCTTCGAGGCGATCCTATTTGCGCAGTTTCACTCCCGCCCTCTCCAACGGGCGATCCTCTCCTCCTGGGACAAATCGCCGCAGTCTCTGGATCATCCCTTCCATCTATCGCCTCCGGTGAGGTCATCTCTCCGCTGGTGGTTACAGTCCCCTCTTCTGGGCAGGTCTTTTCTGCCACTCAACTGGTTGGTGGTTACAACCGATGCCAGTCTCTTGGGCTGGGGAGGCGTCTTTCCTCCCCGATCCGTCCAAGGCATTTGGTCTCCATTGGAGTCCAGACTCTCGATCAATGTCCTGGAACTGAGAGCGGCCCTTCTGTCTCTACGACACTGGACTCATCTGTTGAAGGGTCATCCAGTTCGTGTACAATCGGACAACGCCACGGCTGTGGCGTACATAAACCACCAGGGGGGGCACTCGCAGCGCTGCTGCAATGAGGGAGGTCTCCAGCATTCTCCGTTGGGCGGAAGCCCACGTCCCGGCCCTATCGGCAATTTTTATTCCAGGGGTGGACAATTGGGCGGCGGACTTCCTCAGTCGCACCACTGTCGACCCCGGCGAGTGGTCTCTTCACCCGGAGGTATTCGAGGCCATTTGCCTTCGTTGGGGCATACCGGACGTGGACCTCATGGCCTCCAAGTTCAATCACAAGGTCCCCGCCTATCTGTCCAGGGCCAGGGATCCGGGAGCTTGCGGAGCCGACGCCCTCGTTCTTCCTTGGCGAGGCTTCGCGCGTCCATACATATTCCCTCCCATCCCACTCCTGCCCAAGGTCCTTCGGAAGATCGCGGCGGAAGGCGTCTCGGTGATTCTGGTCGCTCCGGACTGGCCCCGCCGGTCTTGGTATGCCGACCTCATGCTGCTCCTGGCAGACGCGCCCTGGCCGCTGCCCGCCAGGGAAGATCTTCTCTCTCAGGGACCGATCTTCCACCCGCGTTTAAGGTCCCTACGTTTGACGGCGTGGTTGTTGAGACCACCGTCCTGACACGTAGGGGTTTTTCTGCGGACGTCGTCCGCACCATGATCCGCGCCCGTAAGCCGTCCTCTTCTAGGATCTATTATAGGACCTGGAGGACCTATTTGGGGTTCTGTGCCGATCTGGGGATTCCTCCGCTCCGCTTTTCTCTCCCCACCGTTTTGTCCTTCCTGCAGAGCGGACTTGCCCAAGGTCTGGGTCTTAGTTCTTTGAAGGGTCAGGTGTCTGCGCTGTCCATTTTGTTTCAGCGCCCACTGGCCCCCCTTGGTCCTGTCAAGACCTTCCTTCAGGGCGTGGCTCACGCGGTTCCCCCGTACCGCCCTCCGGTACCGCCCTGGGACCTGAACCTGGTTCTCTCAGCGCTCCAGGCTTCTCCTTTCGAGCCTCTGCGGACGGTTTCCTTGCGACTTCTGTCCTGCAAGGTTATTTTCCTTGTGGCCGTCACCTCTCTTCGGAGGGTGTCCGAATTGGCTGCACTCTCCTGTCTGGAACCTTTCCTAGTGTTCCACCAAGACAAGGTGGTCCTTCGTCCGGTCCCTTCCTTCCTTCCTAAGGTGGTCTCCGTCTTTCATCTGAACGAGGACATCGTTCTCCCCTCTTTGTGTCCTTCCCCTTCCCACCCCCGGGAGAGGGAGCTTCATCGCCTGGACGTTGTCAGGGCGCTCAAGGTTTACCTGGAGGTAACCAGCTCTTTCAGGCGTACTGACTCGCTCTTTGTGGTTCCGGAGGGGTCGCGCAGAGGGATGGCGGCATCCAAAGTTGCTATCGCCCGTTTTGTCAAGATGGCTGTTACTGAGGCTTATCTCGCCAAGGGCAAGGTTCCGCCCCTCGGTGTTACCGCTCACTCCACTAGAGCGGTCGGGGCTTCCTGGGCTCAGAGGAATCGGGCTTCTACGGAGCAGATTTGCAAGGCGGCCACTTGGTCCTCCTTGCACACCTTCACCAAGTTCTACAGGGTGCATACTCATGCGTCGGCTGACGCTGCTTTAGGCCGTCTGGTGTTGCAGGCGGCAGTTGATTGATGCCCCCGGTGTTGGTCTAGTTTGTTCTGGTCCCTCCCTTCTGGGACTGCTCTGGAACGTCCCATGGTTTCCTGTGTCCCCCAAGGAATATGGGCGAGAAAAGGAGACTTTTGTATTACTTACCAGTAAAGTCTCTTTCTCGCTCTTCCTTGGGGGACACAGCACCCGCCCTTCATTTGGGTTACAGTTGTGGTTCCGGCTTGGTTGCCCCCGTTGGGGCTTGACGGTTCTTTTTCCGGTTGGTGGTTATCTTTCACTACTTGGACACGCAACTGGCAGTCTCTTCTCCAGGCTGAGGGGTATAGCTGATGGAGGAGGGGCTTACAGCTTTCACTTAGTGTCACGCCTCCTAGGGAGCAGAGCTATACCCATGGTTTCCTGTGTCCCCCAAGGAAGAGCGAGAAAGAGACTTTACTGGTAAGTAATACAAAAGTCTCCTTTTTTAATGAGGCTTCATCAGCACGACCGTAACCGTTTTGCAGACCCATCAGTTTTTTTCCCTTGATCCGCTTTTTGCAGCCAAGGGTAGGACACCTTTTGTCTTTTGTAGAACGGACAACTGGATGCAGAAAGTACACGGGTGATCCATGTGCTGTGAGCGTCCATATGTCAATTCCACAAAAAAATAGAACATGTCTTATACTTTAAGCCACAAAATGTCACTGACTAAATGAAGTCAATAGGTCCATAATAGAATGAGATGCAACACGGACGTCATCCAGATTTTGCACGCCGCATAACAGATACGGTCATGTGCATGAGGCCTTATAGGCTGGAAAACCCAGGAGTACAATATTGATGAGGATAGGTCATCA
This sequence comes from Bufo bufo, assembly GCF_905171765.1. Taxonomy (NCBI): domain Eukaryota; kingdom Metazoa; phylum Chordata; class Amphibia; order Anura; family Bufonidae; genus Bufo; species Bufo bufo. Next base: position 46,380,428 of record NC_053389.1, on the reverse strand, counting down.
ATATCCCTCCCAGCACACCCACCGATCAGCTGTTTGAAGAAGCCAGTAACGCCATGTTCGGTCACGTGATCTATTTGCGGTTCAGTCCCACTGAAGTGAACAGGTCTGGGCTACAATACCAAGCACAGCCGCTATCTAATGTACTGTGCTGTGAGAAGGCCGCCGCACTCTGCAGCTCATCGTCAGGGGGTTTCTGACCCCCACCCCCAACGATCAGCTATTCATGACCTGATCAAGAACCTTACCAGCAATCAGTGTTACTGAAATTATGACTAGATGAGCCCAGATAAAAATCTGTCCAAGGTTAATCCAGCAGGACTAGGCCTGGGTGGAATTTCAGACTCTTAAAAGTAAAATATTACCATTGACGTGAGATATATGGATGTACAGTTTGCAGTGTCTGATGACCTGGGTTGCAGTTTTCATGTTTGTCTCCGTTGCTCTCCCTCTTAGGAGTAGTGACCCTTCTGTCAGAATATGAGCTGTGTAAGGAGGGCGACACCCTGACCCCAGAGCAGGCACGGATCCTGGTAAGTTTACATCGGTCGCTGTGGTCAGGGCATCCACATTTGTCCTTTTGACTGACGCCGCTTCTCCTTCTGTTTTCGCAGAAACTGTTTGGATATCAGATGGCAGAGTTTAAAGTGTCCATAATGGCCATGTGGGTGTCAGAAACCGGAGAGTTCCAGCAGTATTTAGAGGGAGAGGGAGAGGAAATGGATGAAGACTCAGAATAACGGTGACTCCTTACAGACGGCACTGGATTTCTGGAGTGTTACAGTTTCGGCAGGGATGATTTTACCTCCAGCTCCTCAGCCGGTTGAGTACTATGACTCTGAATGTTCCAGGGGAACTGAGGCCTTACTGTGTTTTAACAGACTACATGTATATCTGAGGAATATGCAAAGGCTCTATTCAGGGTTGGGGTTGGGGGGTGAAGCCCAAACCCTCCACCTACGCCGCAGTTTCGGAGAATCAATCTGTGATCAGTGGACACTTGACGTTGTACTTGTTGCATACGTTATACAGTTCTCTTCTAGGTGCTCATAGGCTGAGAGTGGGGGAACGGCTGCTTGTCTTCTCTCATCTAGCCCAGAGCATCTGACATCTATCAGCACCGCAGCATACGGCCATTTTTACTCTCGTGTATGTTTTTCCTTCCTCTGATGGAACCTGCACCCATTTTGGCAGATAATATACAAAGAGGCGTCTCCCAAGACAGAGAACCGTCTCGCTACCACCAGCTATTGGAAGCGGTTCCCTATGAGTCAAGATCCGACTTTCCAACAAGCCTTGGGATTTGACGAGGGAAAATAGCCAAGCCAGATATCCATCCGTAGACAGCTGTTTCGGGGTGCTCGCCCCTCGTCAGTACAGAGTGGGATTCTGGCTGGCTCGGTGCTATGCCTTAAGTAGACCAGTCCTGAAAGAGATGGTTGTCTTTCTTGGGAGATACCTCTTTGCATAAGGCAGGAAATACAAAAAATCTAAATTCAACCATGCAATGCGTCCTAATAGACGTTACCTTAAATCAAGCTCCTTCTCTATCCCCGTTAATAAAGTGACCGTGCAGTGCTTCCCTCCATGATTGTGCTCGGACTCCATTCTAATACATGGTCTGGTAATAAAACCGAATTGTTTTGGATCGACGCGTTGTGTGTCTACAACTTTAATTGACTCCATAACAAGTGTTTTTAGATTCGTAAATGACCAAGGTGGTTGATGGTCCTATTTTCTGGGCTACCAATATATCATTTCTTTTTGTGGGGGGTAACGCATAGGGCTCTATTGATTTTAAATTTGTAAGTTGAAAGTGCACCGCGTTCCAAATTCTTAGTTATATTTTTCTCTGATTTTCCTAAATGGTCGATGCAAATGAGAGTCAGTATAATTTTCAGGTGACCAACCGTTAGAGTGTAAATCCGATTTTATTGAACAAACCTCCCAATGATGGCAGCAGTATTTTTCCACAATTTAAAAAAACTTAAAATGCACCGTTTCAAATAGAGTTTCCAAACATTTTATAGGTTGTAAAGAACTGAAAATGGTCATTTGATGAATTTGCAGCATTAGTGAAATCAAAAGCCTTTTCATTAAAAACATCCTAACAGGCCCAATTACATGTTAACACAGGACCCCTTCTTTGATTTCACCTCCACAATTCGTGCATCCATTGAACTTGTGAGTTTTTAGAGCGTTTCTGCTTGAATCTCGTTGCAGGAGGTCAGAATGGCCTCCCAGAGCTGCTGCTTTGATGTGAACTGTCGTCCACCCTCATACGTCTCTCTTGCTTGAGGATACTCCAAAGGTTCTCCATAGGGTTGAGGTCAGGGGAGGATGGTGGCCACACCATGCGTTTCTCTCCTTTTTTGCCCATAGAAGCCAATGGCTCGGAGGTCTTCTCTGCAGCATGAGATGGTGCATTGTCAGCATGAAGATGAATTTGCTGTTGAAGGAACGGTTCTTCTTTTTGTACCATGGAAGAAAGTGGTCAGTCAGAAACTCTGTGTACTTTGCTGAGGTCATTTTCACACCTTCAGGGACCCTAAAGGGGCCTACCAGCTCTCTCCCTATGATTCTGGCCCAAAACATGACTCCGCCACCTCCTTGCTGACTTAGCAGCCTTGTTGGGACATGGTGGCCATCCACTACTCCTTCCATCTGGACCATCCAGGGTTGCACGGCACTCATCAGTAAACGAGACTGTTTGAAAGTCTTCATGTCTGTCAGGGCCTACTGCAACCATGCACTCTGTAGTGCTTCCGATCCAGGCCTGCGTTCCGCACCGTACCTCCCAATTGCACACCCATTTAAGCGAATGGGTCCGCATCCGTGATACGATCTGCACACGGCCAATGCCCTGTATATTGCAGACCTGCTGGTTGCGGGCCGCATTATGGACACAGGTTGCCTATGGACGTGTGCATGAGGCCTTAGGATACATTCACACGACCGTACCGTTTTGCGGCCCACAATTTGCGGATCCTCAAAATACGGTTACCGGCCCGTGTGCATTCTGCAATTTGGGGACCTCACATCACTGGCACTGTGATAGAAATGCCTATTCTTGTCCGCAATTGTGGACAAGAATAGGACGTGTTCTATCCTTTTTGCAGGGCTATGGAACAGAACAACAGATGCAGAAAGCACACGGTGTGCTGTCCGCATCTTTTGCGGCCCCCGATGAAATGAATGGGTCTGCACCTTGTCTGCAAAATGGCTGAACGGATGCAGACTCATTCATCTGGTTGTGTGAATGAGCCCTTAATCTGATGAATTCGTCTGGCAGAAACCTTCCTCATTATGCTTTTATCTGCACAAACCCGTCTGTGCTCTGAATCGGCCACAAATCTCTTCACAGTGCGAAGATCACGCTTAAGTTTTCGTGAAATATCTAATGTCTTCATACCTTGTCCAAGGCATTGAACTATTTGATGCTTTTCGACAGCAGAGATAGTTTTTTTTCTTTCCCATACTGCTTAAAACCTGAGACCTGCTTAATAATGCGGAACATCCTTCTTAAGTATTTTTCCTTTAATTGGGCTCCCCCGGCAAACCAGTTACGGCTACTGTCACACCAGTGTTTTTTTTTTTTGTTTTTTTTTTAAACTCGTTTTATTGAAGTTTAACAAGAAAGGCATGTTACATCAGAATAAATCAGGGGTAAATCCCACACAGGGGATACATTGATATCGTAGTACAACTCGAGGATCTCGCAACAGATCTGAAAAGAGCTCTCATCTCAATCAACATCAGGAACCAGTGGGGTTAATGAAACATTAGTCCAGGGCTCAGAGTCCTCATATTATCACACCGGCCACAGAGTACATGCATGCATTTTGCAATGTCCATGAAGATGAGCATCACTCACCCCATACTTTGTGAAACTTTTGTGGGCATTTTCAATGTATAAAGACAATTATTTCCATGCTAACAGCGTGATTGACCAATGACTTCCATTGACCTATTGTAGGTGCTCTATCAGCCATCCATCTCAGAGCTATGGCTTTCCTAGCAAAGAATAGAGTTTCACTTAAAAAAAAACCCTGTGGTGATGCCCCCAGACCTCCTCATCTAGTATTCCAAGAACACAGCTTTTAGGACATGACGGCACTGCAGTGGGAACGATAGTAGACGGCACTTCTGTTACTGCTTTCCAGAAGCTTTTTAACCCCTTAAGGACCTAGGACGTACCGGTACGCCCTATTTCCCGAGTCCTTAAGGACCCAGGACGTACCGATACGTCCTGACTTAAAATCGGAACTCCGGCGCCGCAGGGGTTAATCGGAACGGGATTTCGGCTGAAATCATTCAGCCGGCATCCCGTAACAATGCAGGGGGGGGGTCATTTGACCCCCCCCCGTATCGGCGATCGCAGAAAACCGCAGGTCAATTCAGACCTGCGGTTTTCTGCGTTTCCGGTCCATTCGGGTGTCCTGTGACCCGCTGAACCGGAAAAAGACTGCGATCTGTGGCGTAATTATACACCACCTATCGCAGTCCGAGGATTTGAAGAGGCGGTGCTGGCTCTGGTGCTGAATGCCGCTGTCCAGGGTGCTGATTGGTGCAGGGGAGAGAGGCGCGAGATTCAAACTTCCTGCGCTCCTCTCTCCCCTCCTCTTCCTGTCCAGCACCCTGACCGTGCAGCATCGTCCAGCACCTGCTCCTGTGTCCCCCTAATCAGAATCCATCACCCTCCTGCACCCATCGCCACCGAGGTAGGTTAGGGTCAGTGAGGGAGAGGCACCGTTAGGCAGGGAAAGAAGGGAAAAGTAAGTTAGGAAAAAAAAAAGTACTTTTATTCCAAACTTCCATCTAACCCAGACCCCCCCCTGCCACTTTCCCCACCCGCCCCCCCCCCCCCCCCCCCCCTCCACCAGCCTCCCCCCCCTCACCACCACTTTTTTTTTTCTGCGTGCGCTGACTGGCCGGCACTTTTTAGCGTCCGTCCACTGTTAGCGCATCGCCCGCCCCACCACCCCACCGACCGCTGATCAGCGTTGTACCGCTGATCAGCAAGTTTTTAACTTTTTTTTTTCCTAACACTTGCTCATTTTTTTGCCTGGACTTTTTAGTACGCGAACACCCGTTGCCCCCCCACACACGCACATATAATAAAGTTTGCCACACACGCACACCTACACGCACACACACCCATGGCCCGCCGGATGTTCTCGGCCGAGGAGGCATACGCCCAGATTGCCTCCGACTCTGAGAGCCCCAGTGAGGTTGAGGATGACCCCACATTCCTTTTATCATCCGCATCCTCCTCATCATCATCTGATGACGATGAGCCACCAAGGCGGCGGAGACGCCGCCAGGCGGAGCCAGGGGCCCCACATGCTAGGGATCCTGTGGCCCACCCTAGTACGAGCCGCCCTGGGGTTCGTACTGGTTTCCCGGCCCACCAAATAAGTCCACCGGAGCCCCCTGCCGATGAACTTAGCTGGTGTCCCCCAGTGGACTTTGAGTCTGAGATTCCGGATTTTGCTGGCAATCCTGGAATCCAGATTTCCACAGTGGGGTTTACTGAAATAGACTATTTTAGTTTTTTTTTCAGTAACCCACTGGTGAATTTGATGGTGGAGCAGACGAATCTGTACGCCCAACAGTTCATCGCTCAAAACCCAGGCTCAGTTTTGGCTAGACCCGGTGGCTGGACGCTGGTCAGTGCAGCCGAAATGAGGACATTTTGGGGCCTCGTGCTGCATATGGGTCTAGTCCAAAAACCCAGTGTCAGGCAATACTGGAGTGGGGACATACTCTACCAGACCCCACTGTACAGTATGGTCATGACACGTCCCCGGTTTGAGGTCATCCGGAAATGTCTGCATTATTCCGATAATGCAGCATGTCCCCCCCGAAGTGATCCTGCCTATGACCGGCTGTATAAGATACGGCCAGTCATCGATCACTTTGGGGCCACATTTCAGCAGGCCTACGTACCTGGAAGGGAGGTCGTGGTTGATGAGTCTCTCGTTGCGTTCAAGGGGAGACTCAGTTTCCGCCAATATATTCCCACAAAGCGGGCGAGGTATGGCGTGAAGCTATACAAAATTTGTGAGAGTGCCTCAGGGTACACTTACAAATTTTGTGTGTACGAGGGGCGAGATTCCCGTATTGAACCACCAGAATGTCCCCCCACTCTGGGTGTTAGCGGGAAACTCGTGTGGGACCTTATGTACCCACTGCTGGATAAGGGTTACCACCTGTACGTGGATAACTTTTATACTAGCATTCCCTTGTTCAGGTCCCTGGCCGCCAGATCCACGTTCGCTTGTGGGACCGTGCGGAAAAATCAACGCGGCCTCCCTGCCTACCCCCTCCAGGTACCTATCCCCAGGGGTGAGACCCGTGCACTTACCAGTGGAAACCTGTTGCTGGTCAGGTATAAGCACAAGAGGGATGTCCTTGTACTGTCCACAATCCACAGTAACAGCACCACCCCAGTCCCTGTGCGAGGTACCGCGGCAACGGTCCTCAAGCCCGATTGTATCGTCGACTACAATCGGTATATGGGAGGAGTTGATCTCTCTGATCAAGTCCTCATGCCATATAACGCCATGCGCAAAACCCGGGCATGGTACAAAAAAGTTGCGGTCTACTTGGTACAGGTTGCCTTGTACAACTCTTTTGTACTATCCCGAAGCGCTGGCAGTACAGGGACATTCCTCCAATTCTATGAGGCAGTCCTCAAGGCCCTGATCTTTTCGGACCGGGAAAGAGCAGGCCGGAGTACCTCGGGAACTGGAGGTGCCCGGATCATCCCTGGCCAACACTTTCCAGGTGTGGTCCCCCATACTGGAAAGAAGGGACGAACCCAAAAAAAGTGCAGAGTGTGTCGCAGGAGGGGGATACGGAAGGACACCACCACTCAATGTGACACTTGCCCCGATCATCCGGGCCTCTGCATTATCAATTGCTTCAGGGAGTATCACACTTCCATGGAGTACTAAATTTTTATAATCCTCAACAGTCCACTAGAGAACATAAAACACTATGGCTCTCAGACTTTGGAGACACGGAAACAATTTTTCTTTCCCCAAAAAATATTAGTTTTAGTGCAGGCATCCTCAAACTGCGGCCCTCCAGATGTTGTAAAACTATAACTCCCAGCATGCCCAGACAACCTACAGCCATCAGCAGGGCATGGTGGGAATTGTAGTTTTACAATATCTGGAGGGCCGCAGTTTTTAGGATGCCTGCTTAGTGTCTCCAAAGACTCAGAGCCATACATATTGGCCATCGTCGCGTGCGTAAAAGTCGTCGCTATAAAAATAACTTTTGACCAAACGCCTCGGATGAACGGTGTTAAAAATATAAAATAAAAACTGTGCCAAAACACCAATTTTTGGGCAAAATTTCAATTTGAATCCATTTTGCCGGTAATAAAGCAAGGGTTAACAGCCAAACAAAACTAAATATTTATTGCCCCGATTCTTTAGTTTGCAGAAACACCCCATATGTGGTCGTAAATGGCTATATAGCCGCACGGCAGGGCATAGAACGAAGGGAACTCCATACGGTTTCTGGAAGGCAGATTTTGATGGACAGGTTTTTTTTTGACACCATGTCCCATTAGAAGCCCCCCTGATGTAGCCTAGACTAGAAACGCCAAAAAAGTGACCCCATCTAAGAAACTACACCCCTCAAGGTATTCAAAAGTTACTTTACAAACTATGTTAACCCTTTAGGTGTTCCACAAAACCAAATAGTGAATGTAGAAACAATTTTAGAATTAAATTTTTTTGTTACATTGCCTCAAAAAAGAGTAATATAGAGCAACCAAAAATCAAATTTACCCCAAAAATAGTCCCAAAACAACAACCACCTTATCCCGTAGTTTCCTAGATGGGGTCACTTTTATGGAGTTTCTACTCTAGGGGTGCATCAGGGGGCTTGAAAGGGTACATGGTGTAAATAAACCAGTCCAGCAAAATCTGCCTTCCAAAAACCATATGGTGTTCCCCTTCTTCTATGTCCTGCCGTTTAGCCAAATAGTAGTTTACGACCACATATGGGGTGTTTTTGCAAACTACAGAATCAGGGCAACCCATTTTGAGTGTTGTTTGGCAGTTAACCCTTGTTTTACTCCTGGAAAAAATTGATTATATTGGAAAATTTTCCAAAAAATAGAAATTTCAAAATTGTTTCTCCATCTGCCATTAACTCTTGTGGAACACCTAAAGGGTTAACAAAGTTTGTAAACCCAGTTTTGAATACCTTGAGGGGTGTACTTCTTAGATGGAGTCACTTTTTTGAAATTTCTATTCTAGGGGTGCAACAGGGGGCTTCAAATGGGACATGGTATAAACAAAACCAGTCCTGCCAAATATGCCTTCCAAAACCCATATGGTGTTCCCCTCCTTCTATGTGCTACCGTTCGGCCAAACAGTAGTTTACGACCACATATGGGGTGTTTTTGCAAACTACAGAATCAGGGCAACCCATTTTAAGTGTTGTTTGGCAGTTAACCTTTGTTTTACTCCTGGAAAAAATGGATTATATTGGGAAATTTTCCAAAAAATAGAAATTTCAAAATTGTTTCTCCATCTGCCATTAACTCTTGTGGAAGACCTAAAGGGTTAATAAAGTTTGAAAAAACAGTTTTGAATACCTTGAGGGGTGTAGTTTCTAGAATGGGGTCATTTTTGAGAGGTTTCTATTATCTAAGCCTCACAATATGACTTCAAACCTGAACTGGTCCATAAAAAGTGGGATTTTGAAGATTTCTGAAAAATTTCAAAATTTGCTTCTAAACTTCTAAGCCTTGTAACATCCCCAAAAAATAAAATATCATTCCCAAAATGCTACAAACATGAAGTAGACATATGGGGAATGTAAAGTCATCACAATTTTTGGGGGTATTACTATGTATTACAGAAGTAGAGAAACTGAAACTTTGAAATTTGCTAATTTTTCAAAATTTTTGGTAAAAATTGTATTTTTTTATGCAAAAAAATTTACTTTTTTGACCCAATTTTAGCAGTGTCATGAAGTACAATATGTGACGAAAAAACAATCTCAGAACGGCCTGGGTAAGTCAAAGCGTTTTGAAGTTATGAGCACTTAAAGTGACACTGGTCAGATTTGCAAAAAATGGCCTGGTCCTTAAGGTGAAAATGAGCCCGGTCCTTAAGGGGTTAAATATGTGCAGTCCCACATGAGATGCCAGAAATCAGCCCCATCCTGAAGGCATCTATGGCATCTATTGTGTGATATTCTGCCCATATTGTGTAGCCTGGTAGGCCTGAGAGAACTTCTGTGCAAGATAAACAGCTGGATCAGCCGATTATTAGTTGATGGAGAGACCCTTGTTGGAGCCATCAGGGCTTCATTCCAGTCATCAGCCGTTAGGGAAGTATTGAGTTTCTCTACTTCCCCTCAACTAGCAAGAGGGTTCATCAGCATTCGATGTTGAGCAGGTGCGTATAGAGCACAGAAATGATACCTCTCGGACCCTGTGATCTGAGAACCCCTATTACAGGATATCTTGATATTTTCCGGTCACCTGCCCCAAATTGAGCTGTTAACGCGTGCCTCAGTTGTAGATACCTGAAGAAAAGGTTTTGTGGTAGTTTAAATTTTTCCTGCATTTGCAAAAAGGAGCATAGACTGCCCCCAACATATAGATCTCTCAGAGTAAGGACACCATGGGCCTTCCACAAATTCACCCCCTCCACTTCTTTCAGATGGGCAAACATAGGGTTATCCCATATCGGTATATTATCCGGGAGATCCTTAAACGATTGCATCTTGGCAGCGCTCCTTACCTGGTGGGCCAATTTGTGTATAGGGAGCAAGCGCGTAGGAACGGAGCGTGATCCTTCCAGTACTGGCCACAGGGAGGTCATGCTTAAATATTCCCTGAGGTAGTATTCTGCATTTGGCGTTAGAATCCAGGGGATTAGGAATTTCAACTGCCCAGCTAGATAGTATAGGAAGAAATCGGGCAGGGCGGCACCTCCCTCTAGCTTGGATCTCTGCAGGACATTAAGGGAGAGTTTCCGTCTGGACTCCCCCCAGATGAAACTAGCCACCAGTGAATGGATGCGGCCATAGAAGCCCTGCGATACCGGTGTGCATGCATGCACTAGGAGATAGAGCCCTTTAGGTAAAAGGATCATTTTAACCAGATTTAATCTTTCCATGGTCGATAACGGCAGGGTCCTCCATATTTAGAATTTATCAGTGAACAGGGATTCCAGGGGTGCTATATTTAGTGAATATGCCAATTGGGGGTCCCTGGTAATCACAATCCCAGGTACTTAAAGTGGTCTACAACCGGCAAGTTACAGTATTGTGAGGGCCACGTGTGCGTCCATAGGGGCATAAGTGCTGATTTCATCCAATTTATGTGCAAACCCGAGTATTCCCCGAACCTTCCTATTATATTAATTGCTCTAGGGAGCGTAGTTTCAGGTTCATCCATAGAGAGAAGGAGATCATCCGCGTATAGCCCAACTTTATCTGTCCTGTCCCCCATGCACACCCCTTTAAAGACCTGATCCTGCCTGACTCTTAGTGCGAGATGCTCTATCGCTATGGCGAACAAAAGCGGTGACAGGGGGCATCCTTGCCTAGTGCCTCTGTGAAGTTTGAAGGACTCAGAGAGCGACCCGTTCACTAGTATGTTAGCTTTGGGAAGTCGGTATAATATCTCCACCCACTTGATGAACTTAGGGCCAATTCCAAAACTCTGCAGCACTTCTATTAAGTACACCCACTCCACTGAGTCAAAGGCTTTGGCAGTGTCCAGTGAGGCCAGAGCCCAGTGCTTATCCCTTGCCGCACCTATCTGCGCCATGGCCTGCTCCCTCCTGATGTTATCAGATGTCGACCTAGCCGGTATAAACCCAGACTGATCTTTATGCACTATAGTGGTGATTACCTTGTTTAGTCTGGAGGCCAGTAGTCTTGTGAGTATTTTGTAATCTAGGTTCAGGAGCGATATCGGTCTATAAGACCCACACTCCAGAGGGTCTTTGGCTTCAGGATCACCACTATAGTCTCATCGTACATAGATTCTGGTAGCCGATGTCTTTGCTGAGCAGCAAGGTATAGCTTAAGAAGCTCGGGCCCCAATACATCAGTATATTTAGTGTACACTTCCACCAGGATCCCGTCAGGCCCTGGCGCTTTGCCCGCTGGCAGCTCCGTTATTGCCATTTGAATTTCGTCTAGTGAAATATCAGCCTCTAGTAGCTTCCTATCCTCATCACTGAGCTGAGGATGTGCTACCTGCGCTAGATAAAGCCCCAACTCCTGGGTGGTGTAGTAGTAGTGAGCCGCGGACTTGTAGAGGTCTTGGTAGAACCCCTTGAAGCTTCCCAGTATATCGCCGACTGATTCTACCTCAGAGTTCTTTATTCTAATGACCGGAGGGGACATACTATTACTGCGCACAATGTGAGCAAGTAATTTACCTGCCTGATTGCCAGATTCAAAGGATTGCTGCTTTAAAAAGAACAGTTTACGCTCACTCTTTTCCCTGAGATGCATCATGTAGAGCCTTCCTTTAAGCATCCAGTCCTGCCTGTTCACCTCAGTGGGATCAGACCTGGAGACGTTCTCTGCCTCTTTACAATTAGCATGTAGCTCCAGTTCTTTGCGTGCTGAATCTCTTTTGATATAGGATATAGATGATTTGAGGCAACCTCTCAAATAGGCTTTCAATGTCTCCCAAAGTAACAAATCGTCCGTCATCTCATCCTGCACTTCCAGAAACATCTGAAGCTGATCAGGAATTCTATCGTTCGAGGACATAAGAGACAACCAGAAAGGGTGTACATGCATTTTGGCACTCTGTTTAACACCGTCATATAGTCTAAATTGAGCAAGAAGCGGTGCATGGTCCGAGGGCCCCTGTGATCCATATCCTATATCTTGGAGATCTGTGTATACTGCGGCATTGCCAAGAATATAATCTATTCTGGACAGTGCGCCCCTGGCTGGAGTGAAGCAGGAGTACTCCCTCTGAAGTGGATGCCGCAGTCTCCACATATCCAGCCATCCAAGTTCTGTAACCATTCTAGATAGATTAGTTTCTTGCTGAGTGTGCTCGCCCTCTCCCACCTCTGAGCGAAACCTATCCATGTCTTCCTGCATCACTACATTAAAGTCCCCCATGCAGAGGAGTTTAGCATTGGGATACTGCACAGCGAAGCTCATCACCACCTGGAATATGGTTATAGTGGCGCGGGGGGGGGGGGGGGGGGGGGAATTATATATATTAACCACAACATACGGAGCACAATTGATGAATGCATACACCAGGATATACTGCCCCTCAGGATCTACCACGATTGCTGGACTTCCCATCTAATGTTCTTGTGGACAAGTATAGCCACCCCTCTGGAATGTGTAGACCCGAACGCATTTATAGACCATTGAGCCCATGGTTTCTTAATTCTATTCCCTGTTTCTGGCGTCAGGTAGGTCTCCTGCAGTCCCAGGATGTGGGGGCAGTACTGCCGGAGATGAGAGACTACAGCAATCCTTTTCCTAGGGCTGCCCAGTCACCTCACATTCCAAGATACAACGTTAAAGTCTGCCATTCTTGACTCAGCGGCCTATTCTCCTGACAAGTCAGCACCTCACCTCCATGAAGAACAAGGCCCGTTACCTCAGGCCTTCTCTTGCAGACCCCTTGCGTTGCAGTATTGTACTTAGCGTCCCATGCCTTTAACAGTATAAACAATATACAACTTAATTGTAGAGTAACAGATAAGTGAATAAACCTGTAAACGATGACATCTCTGCCGTCCTGTAATATGGCTGAGTTACCGGAGACCTGCATAGTGCAATATGGTGTTAAACCTATGCAGGTGTCTGCTCAACCCCGTATCAATGGGATAACACTGGATAATGCGTTTACATATAACAATAATGGAGAGGAGAAGAAGAAGAACAGAGGAGGAAAGGAAAAGAAATAAAGCAATGAGGAATAGGGGACGGGCAGATGGAGGGGTAATGGCGTCTTCGCCAACACACCAAGGTGAAATCCTGGAGGCTCAATCACGTCACCAGCATACAATGAGGGAGTCCCCCCCCTAGTCCCGGACCATGATATTAATGTCAGCAGAACGCATGTATCAGGTAAGCGCATCATTACAACACGGGATACTTGCGGCATCTGTAATGATAAAAGTATCAGCAGGGGCCTGGACGACTTGGCCTCTTGGAAATCCATTCTTCCGCCTCTTTAGGATCCACAAAGAAGACCGTCTTCTCTCCATCTATCACCCGAAGACGCGCCGGGTAGGCCATGGAATACTGTAGATTCATGTCGCAGAGTCGACGCTTGACAGAGATGAAGGTGGATCTCTTCTTTTGCAGCTCAGCTGAGAAATCTGGAAACAGCGATATAGTCGCACTTTCATCTTTGATGTCGCGCTTGTTCCTTGCTTGACTCAGGATAAGATCTCTATCTTTCCAATGAAGCATTCGCGCCAATAGGGGCCTTGGGGGAGCTCCTGGAGGGGGAGGCCTGGCAGGAACCCGGTGCGCTCTTTCAACTGCGTATGCGCCAGAAATGGCGCTTCAGGAAACTGTGCCTTGAACCAGAGTTCCAGGAAGGTAGCCGGGTCGGAGCCCTCCGCTCTCTCAGGTAGCCCCAGGATCCTGACGTTGTTGCGTCTGGCTCTATTCTCGAGGTCATCACACTTTTGCTGCCATAAGCTCACAGACCTCTCCACATCATGCACTCTGCTCTCAATAGGCATGGTAAGATCTTCTAGCGCCGAGACCCTGTCCTCAGTATGGCGCACATGCTCCCTGAGCTGCTGCACATCTTGCCTCAGCAGGCCCAGATCCATCTTCACTTCCTCTATCTTGCAGGTAAGTGATGTCTGACAGGTGGAGATTGCGGTTAGAGACAGTCTTAAGGGTTACCTCTGGCTCCTCCGACCCTTCCGCCTCTGTCTGCTGTGCTGCTTGACCCCGCGTTACCACCACCGCTCGCGGTGTAGCAGGAGCGACGGCGCCATTTTGGGCCTCCTGCCTCACATAATTTTTAAGCTTTTCAGCCGCTGACTGTGCCTTACTGGGGCCCATTATCGCCCCCCCAGAGCTTCTCTTCCTCCTCTGCAACTGCCACTCGTTATTCTGATCAGCCAGTATGTCGGGGTACGGAGCAGACCTCAAGTGTGTGCGCTCATGTCGGCCGTTAGCCACGTCCCCCCACACCAGCGTTTTTGCTGGATCCATTCATAGATCAGCAAAAACGCTTCCATCATGATAACAAAACCGTCTGCAACCGTTATGAACGGATCCAGTTGTATTATCTCTAAAATAGCCATGACGGATCCGTCTCTAACACCATTGTAGGTTAATGGGTTCCCGATCCGTTTTCTTTTGTGTCATAGACAACCGATCTGTCTCCATTGACTTACATTGTGAGTCACGACGGATCCGTCTTGCTCCGCTTCCCAGGACGCACTCAAAAACGCTGCTTGCAGAGGTTTTCTGTCCATCATGGGAAGGCAATGAAACGGAACGGAATGCATTCTGGTGAAATCTGTTTTGTTTCATTTTGTCCCGATTGACAATGAATGGGGACAAAACGGAAGCGTTTTCTTTTTATTTATTTTTTTCAAATTCTTTATTTCTATTTTGCAAAAAACAACATAATTATTGCATGTTGATTCACATACATTAGAAAAATAAAGTCGGAGCCATGCCGACAGATAATCATGAAGCACAATCCAACAACACTCTAGCAATTACAAACACATATGTCTGTGTATGATACGCAGCCTGCGGAGACATTAGAGCGCCTCGATTCGTCTTACAAAAAACAAACAAAACTCAAAAGGCCAGAAATGACATGGCCTCAGCATGAAAATAAAAAACTCGACAAACAACAGGAACGGAGGGAACACTGGACAAAGACACACTGGGAAAATTGGGGACAGAGGGGTAAGGAAGCAGGGGGGGTAAGTGAAGCGTACGAGAGTGTCCAGACGGACACCATCAAGCCAGCAAGTTCCGATACTCCGAGGAGTCTTGAAAAGTGAACCAAGGGGACCAAGAAGCGACAAAAGCTCTGTTACCACCTTTCAGAGAGGCTGTGAGTTCCTCCATTCTCCGTATCTCTTCAACCTTCTGAATCCACATTCCCATAGAGGGAGGAGAGACAGACCTACACTTCGCAGGGATACAAGGACCTAGCCGCTATAACCAGGTGACGCAAGCAGGATCGCCGAAATAGGTTCAATGGTAGATCCGAAAGAAAAAGTAAAAAAAACTCTGGTGTGTTAGGAATCGGAAAGGGAAGATGGAAGCCAGGGCCTCATGAATTTGATTCCAGAAAGGTTTGATTTTGTCACATTGCCAGAAAATATGTAGAAGCGAACCTTGGTGGGAGTCGCATCGCCAGCATAGAGGAGATGCCGACGGGAACATTCTCTGGAGACGGGTTGGAACATAGTACCATCTCGATAACAATTTGTAACTGGCCTCCTGATATTTACTGGCAATGGATGATTTATGAGCAAGTTGGAGAATTTTAAGCCACTGGTCGGAGGAGATATCCTTCTGCAAGTCCTGCGCCCATTTGGCGGAGTAAGAAGGGAGATAGTCCGACCCCGGCGTTAACAATGCCTTGTATAATTCTGAGAGGGAGTGACGATAAAGACCTGAACCAATGCATGTCTTTTCAAAAGGAGTGAGAGCCCTATCAGACCCCTGAGTGGAAGGGATAGAGGAAAGGAAGTGGTACAGCTGTCTGGATCTCCATGGACCTAGAGGGCAGGGATCCGACTGTCCTAACAGTTCTGCGTATGTGAACCACCTACCCAAGGTTCTGAAGAATGGTGCCCATCTCCATTGTGCAAACGGGCCCCCCGAGCTACCCGCCGGGAAGTCCGGATGTCCCAGGACAGGGAACATCGGAGAAGGCGTAAGGGAGATTGTAAAGATCTGTTGGTACTTACAGAATTGGGTCAGGGTAGGGCCTATGAGAGGGTGAGAGGAGAGGGCACTAGGAACTTTCCTATCTGTCCATGGCAGAAGGGCCAGAGGGGTCCGGGATGAAAATTGCTCAATGGAGATCCATTGTTTGAACGGGGTGTGTCGGCACCAGTCTACCACTCGTTGAAACATAGAGGCTGCGTAATACTTCCTTAGATCAGGAACCCCTAGACCCCTCCTTTCCTTTGGCACATCCAGTAAGGATCTAGACAGTCTAGCACTCTTCCCGGCCCAAAGAAATTTAAAGAGGTCACGATGTGCAATAGAAAAGAAACTAGCCGGAATGTGGATGGGGAGGGTCTGGAACAGGTATAGTAGGCGTGGAAGGACATTCGTCTTAAAAATGGCACACCTGCCAAACCACATATAGAGGCCTTTGGACCACCTCTTGAGGTCTTCTCTGATCCGACTCAAGAGGGGGGTAAAATTCCTTGAGAACAGCTCCCTTAGATCCTTGGGAATCATCGTGCCCAGGTATTTAATGGCACCTGTCGTCCAGCGGAAAGGCAAGGAGCCCGCCAGTTCGGCTTCAAGAGAGGATGGAATGGAGACATTAAGCGCTTCAGACTTCTGTAAGTTAATTTTCAGATTGGACAAGTTATGGAATTCTTTGAATTCCTCAATTAGGTTGGGTAAGGTGATCCGAGGTTTGGTAATCATAAACATCAGGTCATCTGCGTAGGCTGCTATCTTAAACTCCTGTCCTCCCACCATCAAACCCGAGATGTCAGGGTTTTTCCTGATAGTCCTCAGAAGTGGTTCTAGAGTGAGGATAAAAATTAAAGGGGATAGAGGACAACCCTGGCGTGTGCTATTCCTGATCTCGAAGGGAGGTGAGAGGACACCGTTAACCTTTGTGGCTGCCGAGGGAGAGGAGTACAGGGAACGGATCCATGCTAATAGAGAACCCTCCACACCCACATGGTTAAGTACTGCAAATAACCAGGGCCATCCCACCCTATCAAAAGCCTTTTCGGCATCCGTGGATAGGAGACATAGGCTGGAGCGTTGAATCTTGGCAAGATGGACCAAGTTCAAAACTTTTGTGGTGTTGTCTCTCGCCTCCCTTGAAGGGATAAAGCCAACCTGATCTGTGTGTATAACGTCCACCAGGAAAGGGGTTAAATGGGTGGCCAAGACTTTTGCGAAAAGCTTAATGTCGACATTGAGTAAAGATATGGGCCGGTAACTGGTACAAGCAGTCGGGTCCTTACCCTCCTTATGGATAACAGTAATGTGCGCATGCGACATATCCCTAGGGAGGGGGACTCCGGAGCTTACTTTATTTAAGGCATTAGTAATGGGAGTACGCAGAAGGGGGAGGAATCTCTTATAATAAGAGGCCGGTAGGCCATCAGGCCTGGTGCCTTCTAGGCTGCATCGACTTCAGAGCCTCCTCAATCTCATCAGCGGTGAACGGGCTGTTCAGACTCTCAAGAGCCCCACTTGGCAATTTGGGCAAACCCGACCTAGCCAAATAGGAACTCATGGCGGAGTCCAAGGTCAGACTCGCTTGACTAGACTGGGGAAGATTGTACAGGTTCTGATAAAAGTGGGAAAAAGCTTCTGTGATATAGTCAGGGTTGTGTAGCACCGGTCCCCGTTGTGGTGCAATGCGTGGGACGTAGTTCCTAGCCCTTTGTTCGCGTAAGGATCTGGCCAAGAGTCTACCACACTTATTGCCATATTCAAAAAAGTGTCTCCTACCCTGCGAAAGGAGAAATTTTGTACGGGTATCTAGCTTATCCTTAAGTTTGCACCTTGCCCGTGTGAGCGCTGCACGAACAGATTGTGCATGGGAGCGTTTGTGGGCCTGTTCCAAATCGGAAATATCCTTTAAAATCTGGGAAATTTCCAAAGCCCTCTCTTGTTTACGACGTGCCCCATGTCTGATGAACTCGCCTCTAATCACACACTTATGCGCAGCCCACACCATGAGGGGGGAGGCATTGTCGACCAGGTTTTCCTCAAATAGTGCGAAAGGGCAGAGTCAATACCTTGCGCCACTTCCAGATCCTGAAGTAGGGACTCATTAAGACGCCACCTCCAGGACTGGGGCAAAGGAAGAGGGGATTTCAGAGAGACATGTAGCATGGCGTGATCCGAGAAAGTGATTGGGTCAATAGAAGAAGAGGCAATGAGGGGTATTGCCGAGTGTCTAAGCAAAAAATAGTCCAATCTGGAGTATACGTCCCTAGGGTTGGAATAAAACGTGAAATCCCTGGCCTCAGGATAAGGCCTCATGCACACGACCGTTTTTTTTTACGGTCCGCAAAAACGGGGTCCGTAGGTCCGTGATCCGTGACAGTTTTTTCGTCCGTGGGTCTTCCTTGATTTTTGGAGGATCCAGGCCGTGCGGAGCCAAACGGATCCGTCCTGAATTACAATGCAAGTCAATGGGGATGGATCCGTTTGACGTTGACACAATATGGTGCAATTGCAAACGGATCCGTCCCCCATTGACTTTCAATGTAAAGTCAGGAGTCCCTTTTATACCATCGGGAGTCGGAGTTTTCTCCAATCCGATGTATATTTTAACTTGAAGCGTCCCCATCACCATGGGAACGCCTCTATGTTAGAATATACTGTCGGATATGAGTTAGATCGTGAAACTCAAATCCGACAGTATATTCTAACACAGAGGCGTTCCCATGGTGATGGGGATGCTTCAGGTTAGAATATACTAAAAGAACTGAGTACATGACTGCCCCTGCTGCTGGCAGGTGCTGCCAGGCAGCAGGGGCAGGACCCCCCCCTGTTTTTAACTCATTGGTGGCCAGTGCGGCCGGCCCCCCCTCCCCCCCTGTAGTTAACTCTTTGCTGTCCAGTGCGGCCGGCCCCCCTCCCTCCCCTGTAGTTAACTCATTGGTGGCCAGTTGGCCCCCCCTCCCTCCCCTGTAGTTAACTCGTTGGTGGCCAGTGGGCCCTCCCCCCTCCCTCCCCCTCCTAATTAAAATCTCCCCCCCTATCATTGGTGGCAGCGGAGAGTACCGATCGGAGTCCCAGTTTAATCGCTAGGGCTCCGATCGGTAACCGTGGCAACCAGGACGCTACTGCAGTCCAGGTTGCCATGTTTACTTAGCAATTTGTAGAAGCATTATACTTCCCTGCGAGCTGCGATGTCTGTGTCCGCCGGGAGCTCCTCCTACTGGTAAGTGACAGGTCTGTGCGGGCGCATTGCTTAATGATCTGTCACTTACCAGTAGGAGGAGCTCCCGGCCGGACACAGACATCGCAGCTCGCAGGTAAGTATAATGCTTCTACAAATTGCTAAGTAACCATGGCAACCGGGACTGCAGTAGCGTCCTGGTTGCCATGGTTACCGATCGGAGCCCCAGCGATTAAACTGGGACTCCGATCGGTACTCTCCGCTGCCACCAATGATAGGGGGGGAGATTTTATTTAGGAGGGGGAAGGAGGGGGGAGGGCCCACTGGCCACCAACGAGTTAACTACAGGGGAGGGGGGGCCGGCCGCACTGGACAACAAAGAGTTAACTACAGGGGAGGGAAGGGGCCCACTGGCCACCAACGAGTTAACTACTAGGGGAGGGAGGAGGGCCAGCTGCACTGGACAACAAAGAGTTAACTACAGGGGAGGGAAGGGGCCCACTGGCCACCAACGAGTTAACTACAGGGGAGGGAGAGGGGGCCAGCCGCACTGGACAACAAAGAGTTAACTACAGGGGAGGGAGGGGAGGCCCACTGGCCACCAACGAGTTAACTACAGGGGAGGGAGGGGGGGCCAGCTGCACTGGACAACAAAGAGTTAACTACAGGGGAGGGAGGGGGGGCCCACTGGCCACCAACGAGTTAACTACAGGGGAGGAAGGGGAGGTCGGCCGCACTGGACAACAAAGAGTTAACTACAGGGGAGGGAGGGGGGCCCACTGGCCACCAATGTGTTAACTACAGGGGGGGGGCCTGCCCCCTGCTGCCTGGCAGGCACCTGCCAGGCAGCAGGGGGCAGTCATGTACACAGTTCTTTTAGTATATTCTAACCTGAAGTGTCCCCATCACCATGGGAACGCCTCTGTGTTAGAATATACTGTCGGATCTGAGTTTTCACGAAGTGAAAACTCAGCTCTGAAAAAGCTTTTATGCAGACGGATCCGTCTGTATGAAAGTAACCTACGGCCACGGATCACGGACACGGATGCCAATCTTGTGTGCATCCGTGTTCTTTCACGGACCCATTGACTTGAATGGGTCTGTGAACCGTTGTCCGTCAAAAAAATAGGACAGGTCCTATTTTTTGGACGGACAGGATACAAGGATCACGGTCTCGGCTGCAAAACGGTGCATTTTCCCGATTTTTTCCACGGACCCATTGAAAGTCAATGGGTCCGCGAAAAAAAAAACGGAAAACGGCACAACAGCCACGGATGCACACAACGGTCGTGTGCATGAGGCCTTAATCACTCGCCACACATCCACCAACTGATGAGAAAGAAGGAGGCTCCTAAAACGGCGAATGTAAGAATAAGGCAAGTGAGGGGAGCACTTGGAAACATCCACCAATGGGTCCAGGGCAACATTAAGATCCCCCCGACCAGTAGCGTGCCCTCCGCAAAACTATCCAATTTGGACAGGATTCCAGTAAGGGCTCTCAATTGCTTCGTATTGGGCAAGTACACATTGGCCAGGGTATATAACTGGCCCCCTATCTTGCCCTTAACGAGCAAAAATCTGCCAGTATCATCAGAGCTAGAGTCTAGAAACTCCCAGGGGGCGGATCTAGCAATGAAGATACTCACACCTCTTGATTTAGAATCACTATAGCAGCTGTGATAAGCGTCAGGATAACGGGGGAGCTAAATTCGGCATAGCATCCCTGCGGAAGTGAGTTTCCTGAATGAAGGCTATCTGTACCTTTTTACACCATAGGAGCCGGAGAATGGAGGAACGCTTCTCAGGAGTGTTCAGCCCATTGGCATTAATGGACGAAAAAGTGATCTCCGACATGGTCCGACCTGTGGAAAACAGAAAGCAGGGGAGGGGAGATGTATGGGAGACGGAGGGGAAAGGAGACAAACACAAGGATGGAAGACACCACTATAGATTAGACAAACAAGGGCAATCCACGCCTGAAGGGGCGAAGTATCAGAACCAGCTAATCTAGTTCAGATGACAATCCAAATTAAACAAACAAAACAGTGGAGAAAGCAATCCACTATGCGACTCTTGGGGAGCCCAAAAAGAGCCAACCCAAGACTCACGGACCTAGTGGGGGTGAAGAAGAGCACTCAATAAGGCTGCCCATTCCCCCGGCCCAGGGATTAAAGCAACAACAATACAAAATAAGGGAGGGGGTACAGTGGACAGCCACTGCCCTTGAAATACGGGATACAAACAGCAAGAACGCCTAGGCAGCACCCTGTTCCCCGTACCACCCCCACACTGGCACAACTCAGGTATTGTGATCAAAGAGCAGGAGTTGTAATCAACCCCTAGAAACTGGAGCTATTCAAACCCGGAGACAGTCCCCTATCCAGGAGAGTGTGGGACTGAAGGACGAGCTGGACGAAGACCATCATTCAGACGTGAGGAGGCCCCCTCAATGGAGAAGAGAGGAACTGGAACATCTAGCCAGTCCAGTAGGAGATGAGAGGGCAGTCCGGGAACCGACTAAGCTCAACCCACCTGGTCTGGGGAGTGTAGAGCAAACGAAGCACCGTTCTTGCGGATGATTAGGTGAAAAAGGTGGCCCCAGCGGTACGTTGCCCCAGCATTTGTGACAATCTGCAGAAGGGGTTTGAGCGTACGTCTCATAAGCAGGGTTCTCCTGGACACGTCAGGTAGAAGTTGGATCTGGCATCCGCTGAATGGAATAGGACCCTGTCTCCAGGGCCCGCTGCAAAAGTTCCTCCTTTTCCTGAAGAAGTGAACTCTGCATAGGACGTAGCGAGGAGCAGAATTCTCTGAACGTCTAGGGCCAAGAACCCTATGTACCCTGTCTAGTTCAATAACAGACTCCTCAGGTCTGTCAAGAGAGAGTTGAATACCGCCGACACCTCCTCCTCAAATCGGCGGACGGACCTCCTCCGGGATCCCATGGATTTTAATGTTATTACGCCTGCCCCTGTTTCTTGGTCATCCATCTGTAGCAACAGGTGTCTGTTAAAACCTGCTGTGATGAGACCATCTTTTCACCTTAGACAGGCAGGCATGTAGTTCAGACGAAATTTGGGCTTGCGAAGTCACTTTGCTGGAGATGGTTGTTAATGTCCGCCTTGACCTCAGCAATAGCCTGATCATGTTTGGCCTCGACCCTCTGTATGATCACCTCCAGGGTCTGCCTTAGTTGGAAAGCATACTCAGCAATGACCAAATGTCCTTCAGCTTGGGGCGCTTAGCAGGTCTGCCATGAGAGGAGGAGGCAGAAGACGATTCCCCGATGAATCAGGGGCAGCTGTCGGATGGAAGATAGCCGGAGTGGAGGGGGAACAGGCGAGTGAGCCTGGGCAGGCCGATCACCTCTAAACATCGCCTGCGCAGCCGCTCGGGCCTGTAAATCAGGAGTAAGTATTAGGGGCCTCTGTGGTAGTGGGTTCCCCCAACTGTGAGACAGGAGGTCCTAGTGACCGAGAGGGTGCTTCTGGGCTGGCAAAGATTCGCGGCATGTCGCACTCACCGGGGTTAGAACGGAGGTCCCGCCAGGTCCATAGTGCCCGGGAGCGGACGCAGAAGGCAGCATGCGTGGATCGTCTCCGGTTGCGGCGAAAGGTAAGTGGACCATCTCCTGTGCAGCCTGCGGGACAAGGCCCTGTGAGCCTCCGGTATGGCAGGCGCCTCAATCTCCTGCGGATCGGTCCGTCGCCATCTTAGGCCATGAAGCTGCTTGGACGTTGATGGAATATAAGTAACTCCATTTTGTCCTTTCAGCAACGTGTATTACATTTGGCCAGTGCACTTTCAATGTCTCCCTTCTCCCTTCCCCCTTTTGGAATGTGAGAAACTTCCTGTGCGGTTTCAAGATACCCATACATTCCTTAGTTTGTAAGTTTGAACAGTCTTCCTACCATATAGGGTCATCTTGGCTCAAGTGCCTGCTGGCCTATGTGTCTATACCTGATTGGTCAAATGCTGTTACTATGAGTCATCTATTATGTTAATGCAGAGCTCATGTGTGATCATACTATAGGTCAAACAAATGCTAACATATGATTGGATTTCAAGGAAGCTCAACCCCCTCTATTATAACTGTTTGCCAACTGTGAAATAAACCAGAATGGATTGGAACTAGACACGTGTTCAGTGTTCATCTGATTCATTCTCCCGGTACCGGATAAGATTTAATTCAAGCTGATCACTGAAATCATGTGTCAGGGACACGTTAGGCATAAGAGTCTATATTGCCTTACAGTTTTGGGGGCTCAGTCTCGGGATTCAGAGGGTCATCTCTCAGGTCTACAGTGAAAGACATCAATTCTTGTCCTCCTTGGACCTGGGGCACTGACCAAAATCTCATTCAAGTAAGTCGAACCATCTATTTATGATTTCGGTGGATTGCGGTGTCCGGGACATGCAAAAGCTCAGGGAGCTTTAAAAGTTGATTGTAAGAGGCTCAGGGAGTCTATATCATTAGATATAAAAAGTGCACTATGAATAGAAATCTGTTCAGGGAACAGAAGGTTACAAGCTTGGATTAACTCTTATGTATATATAGTATAAGTATTTTAGAAGTGATAAGATTATCTGTCTGTGTGAGATGTTGACCGGGTGGTAAGTGTACGGTCACATCCCACTGTGAAATCATTCTGTTTCCATCACTGCCAATATGTAAACTTTATGTTGCACGGTCTAGTCCCACAAATTACTTCCTAGTTAACACATGGGTAGACAATTTGGCAGGATGTGAGAATTGACAGTTAAAATGTGAAACAGAATGTTATGCCGGCTGGCAACAGGGATGAAAAGCCTGTAAGAATCTGTGAAGGTTAGAAGCTTACAGACTGTGTACATCAGAACCCCTGTGATGGTGAAGGGGGGGCTTTGGTGAGTGAGAAAGCAGAGCAGTGTCAGGAAGTTCATTGATGGCAAGGGAAAAAGTGCCCCAGTGTCTGCAATCAGAAAGGGCTTGTGTTAAACGTTCAGAAATGAACTGGTTAAGTTTTGTTGCCCTAATGATATGTGTGTGTTTTAATAGGGACGATCTATAGCCCTAGAATTAGAGAATTAGAGATTACAGCACTAAAAGATGGTCAGTTAATGCATCTGTGTATTGATAATTGAAAAGAAAGTTGTTGAAGGATAATAATAGGCTGGTGTGTATACTGAGTTATGGTTTAAAGTGTCCATGGAAGTGATTCAGAGAAATTGGAAGTTGGAGAAATGAGTAGCATTTCTTATACAAGATGGAGGATTTTGAATCCTATAGAGAGAACTCCCTCCCATCTCGCACCCCCCTCCTGGGCTCAGGAATTCCATATGGGGGTTGAGGGGGAGGGGGGCTGGTAATTAGTAATGCATCTGCAGACTGTGAAGATACTAACCTGTGTTATCTATAAGATCTTCCAGACAGGGCTCCAGTATTGGATTAATCCAACGATGTTTGCAAAAATAACCTTTCAAAATTGTATGTTCCGATGGTTTAAAATGTGCCTGCAGTGATTATTCTAATTGGAAGTGTCCAATCCTATCAATCTAAGGTTGCACCCATTCTAAGTCCTTATTCAGATATGAGTAAAAGTTTGAGGAACATTTGGGACAGTTGAACGTCCTGTGATGCATTGCTTTACTTCCCCTGCCTGAAATTCCTGAAATAAGAGACGCAAGGCAAAGGAAATGGGGGAAGGGAATTATATAGAATAAGTGGCGATGTGTGTAACGCTAAACTAAAACACATGGCATATGAATTTTACAAATGACTGTATGATTATAACATGTATATTGTTTTACAGCGACAGACCATCAGCAATTCTGGGTGTGGTGTGGCTATCTGTTTCCAGGAAAGCTGTGTTTTGTCTGTGCTGCAAATTTTGGAATGTAACAAAGAAATTGTGTGATTGGGTGAAAGATACATGACTCAGTGGAATCTGAATGGTGTGGCTTTGTGACTGATGGATGTTTTTTAGCAGAGCTGTGAATGCAATTCATAATTTTATGTAAGGGCGTGGTTATGAGTTTGTTTGTGAAAATGGGTACATGAAAATGTGAAAATATGCGCATTGAATTTAATTTTATTTTTTCTTGGAAGTTTTTTGGTTTTTATTGGTACCAAACAGCATTGATCAAGCTGTACATTTTATTTATTGAAGTCAATGAAAAGGTTTTAATGGCCCTTTGTGTGTTCATGCCTGTATTGTCAAATCTGTTTGTTTCAATGTTTGCAGTTACATGTTACATGTTAAGTGTTGTGCTTAACACAGAGCTCTGTGGCTTATGGACAGCTAGGATACTAATGATTGACAGAAGGAGGACCACAGCGTCCGACTAAAAGGGGTGGACTTAGATGACTCAGAGTGGGAGGAAGGAAGTGTGAGCCTTCAATGTGAATTAATGGGGTTTGAAAAAAAAAAAAAAAAAAAAAAGAATTCAAAACTGACTTACTACCACTCGAGACCATGGACAGGGAATACATCACATATCATGCATTTAGCATTATACTAGATTGCCCAGTCAGCCTATTAGGGAGAGATTTGTTCATTAAGCTTGACTTGCAGGTATCAGCGAAGAATCAGGACATAAGAGTACACTCAGATCTCATTCCAGTCTCTACACCAGTGCTACTGATTCTTGCAAACATACAGGTGTTAAAGATGTGTGAATTTTATTCTATATTTTGTATATCTAGGACTGTAATGAGTTAAACTTTTTCTTCTCCAAGTGCCTCCCCCCCCACCCTTCTCTTTGTCTCAAGCAGGAGAGGAAGGGGGGGCAAAGTGCTGCGGGCAGTGTCTGATTTCTCATCTTTCTGCAGGTTCCTATGGAGTGTGGTGGAATGGCGTAGACCAATCATAAGACTTGATGATATATATTATCCACTGCCTATAGAGAAGCACCTCTTTGAAGTGTCACATAGGACGTTATGCAGTATTATTGTTAGAATAGAAGCCATTACAAAATGGGCGATGGTAACCAGATGTTTACATTAGTTCACATTCCAAAGTAGGGCCCAGTGCGCAGATGCAGGTGTATTATCTCCTCTCTCTTATCTCTTCTTCCTTTTTGACCAATGAAACAATGTTTTAGCCTCAGAGAGGACTGCCCTCTTCTGAAGATGTATATACGGCTTATCCCATGTAATAAAAGTTAGATATTGCATTGACCATCTATGTGTCAGCGTCTAGTCTCTCAGCCACGCGTGGATATTAACCCCTGGGGGGGGGGGTACATTGATCTGGAACACCAGAGTGTATCTAAAATGCCCTAATTTAGGGCGTCTTTATCACAGGACCACCCAGAACTTAATAACATTAACCCTGCATTATGGTCTTCAAATGAATATGACACAGGACTCATAGATTGCACACCTTACAAAGCTACTGTGAAACCAGGTGTCATCTCAGTGTTCCAGAAACAATACCCGTTGTCAAAAGAGAAACTTGATGGACTTAGGCCAATGATAGAAGAATTCCTACAAAAGGGAATACTGGAAGAGGTGATTTCACCCTACAGCACGCCCGTGAATCCAGTGACAAAGGCAGATGGTGCTACCCGCTTTGTACAGGATTTAGGGGCCATCAACAACATCATTGTGCCTATAGCCCCTGTTGTACCTGATGTCACTCAATTATTATGTGCCATTCCAGCAGACGCTGTTTGGTTCAGTGTGATAGATCTGAAAAATGCATTCTTTTCTATCACAGTTGATAAGATAACCAGACTACTTTTTGCTTTTTCCTTTGACAGACGTCAACTGACCTGGTGCAGACATGCCCCAGGGATATGCTGATTCACCTGTAGTGTACAGCATAGTCTCCAAACGATGTTAGAACCATGGTACCCCCCCCCCCCCCAAGGTTCTGTGCTGCTGCAATATGTCGAGGATTGTTACTGGTGTAGCATGTCAGCGGAGGCCAGCATTCAGGATGGTTTATCACTGTTATAATGATTGTCAGGATGTGGTCACAAAGTGACACTTAAGAAAATGCAATGGTGTAAAATGCAGGTTGAATACTTGGGCTTTGTCCTCACAAAAAGGTGAAAGGAGAATCAGCACAGAAAGAGTCCAGTCTATTGCGGGTTTGGTCGCCCCGCACACCAAGAAAGAAATGTTATCTTTCCTTGTATGATAAACTACTGTAGACAATGGATTCCTGATTGCTCCTATTATGACAAGGTTTTGAGGCAAGCCACTCTGAGAAGAAATCCAGATTTGATTAAATGGTCTTCTGAAATGTACAATGCATTTGATTATCTGAAATGTTCACTCATGTCGAGTCCAGGGCTGGGCCTCCCTGACTATAATATGCCTTCCACATGTTTGCATGCCAAATTGTAAAACCATGGCGGGTGTACTGACACAAGAAAACGGAGGCAAGTTGCGTCCTTGTGTGTTTTTTTCAAAGGTAATGCCCACCCCTGTTCAAGGGATGCCGGCATGTCTGTGTTCTCATACAGCCTGTGCTATGATGGTAGAGTTGACAAATTCTTTCACAATGTGACATTACACCATTTTGCACACCACTCATGATGTTGTAGGCCTACTCAAGGAATTCCACACTCAACACAGCAGGCAGCTGAGCTCATTGCACTCACTAGGACATGTATTCTACATACTGATAGACCTGTCACCATTTATACTGAGAGTAGGTACACACATGGGGTAGTGTGGGACCATGGTATGATCTGGCAGAGGAGAGGATTCACGGCAACAGATGGTAAGGATCATGTCTCACAGGACAATGCACTGGCAGATAAGGTGGCGAAATGAGTGGCCAAATGCAACCTCACAGGTTTGTGTAACCATTGGGAGATGCCATGTTTGGCACCTCCAACCCCTGAGATGTTGCAAATGCTTACTGATCTTCGGTGGTATGCCACTAAACAGGAACAGTAAGACTGGTGTTATTTAGTATTGCAGAAAAATCCTGAGATAGAATTAGTCTGCGAAGAGGGGAAGTTGTGCATTCCCCAACACAGTGCTTCCCATCTTATAGCACATTTCCACGGAGTAGGACATAAACAGCATTGAGATACTCATGGGTAGGCCTTTCCCCACACGCATGGGCAAGACGCCCCCCTGGTAGTGCAGGAAGGGGACTTGGACCTGATCAGAGAGGAGTATGTTACTAATCTGATCAAGGTCCTCAGTAAAACTGAAGAATAAGTTGCTTGTAAGTCTCCTTCTCTTTCACAGGAACCAACCCATCCATTCCGGGTAAGCAATCAGGTGATGATCAAGATCTTAAAGAAGGGAAAGGAACCAGGAAGCTTCACCTACGGAGCACCTACCGAGGTAGTCGCGATCACCAGAACAGCAGTCCTCACTGAACAGTCGCCCACGTGGATCCACGCCACAAGGATTAAGTAGGTGAAGAAAAGAGAGGTTACTAACAGGGGCAGGACAGCCCTGACCTCCAACGAGGCCAGATGGTACTACGGAGGCAGACAGCCTTGACCCCAACGAGATGACGCAGTCGGGAAATACCTCGAGATGGCTGGAGATGCAGTGCCTTAATAATTGCAATTTTGTGTCTCCTACTTACTGTCCCATGGCTGTGGACAGACAGATATACCTGAAAACAGAATGCAGAGGGGAAGACAATCTATGGAAGACAAAGGAGAACTTATGGCTGTACCTGGCCCCAAAACTCTGAACTTACAACTGACTTTTGTCTCGAAGCACTTTATCTGCATCCAACATTTGGAGACATGTCTGGTAGCAGTCGCCACCCAGTAGATGTATGGACGGGGCTCCTACGTTCTCAATGGAATGATAAAAGGTTGGATGGTTCTCCAATTGGATAGCGTGGGTATTAGGAGATGGTTCCCAAACCGGATAAATGCAATATATAAAGACTCCTGTGCTCCACTTGAGTTTCAATGCAAAGCTTTTATTTTAGTGCGGTTCCAGTCAAGAACGTTTTCGGCTGAGAAGCCTTCTTCAGTGTAACTGGAGAGGCATACAAAGTATCACAGATAAATATACAATAATCACAATAGGTATAGGGTCAATTGTATAGTACATATGATATCGCAAACAGGTGCGTCAAAGACAAATATCAGGTAGTATATCGAATATATTATATACAAAAGGAGGACGTGTCGATATGGCACGTGAAGAGAGCGTTAGCTGTCATCTGGGGATCCAGCAGGATCATCATCGGAGTGGTCTGTGGTCAGTAGGTGGTTTGAGGTGGTGTGTTTTTCCCATGGTGAGACTGTGGTGCTTCACCGGTTATAGAGTTAGTCAATGGGTAGCAGTAGGTGGGGTTAAGGAACATAATTTGCAAATTGGGACAGAGAATATGCAAAACAGTATTCTATGGACCGTATAATAGAAATCAAAATTGAACGTGGTGTATATAAACAAGCTTATATATCGTATGCTCTAGGCTAAAGAATACTTCATCACAAGTGGTTAGACAGTCTAATTAAATGCAGAGTCCGCTAGGTAAGAATTTCATAACATATTGTTAAGACAGATGGGTATAGATTGAACAACATATTTGAACAGGCTATTGTCTCGATATGAATACCATATAGAAGGGTAGTTTAGCAACCGCTTATTCATTGTCAATTCTTACCCGGATTATGGGCCGCATCAAATCCGAAAAAAAGCTTGAATAAGAAGAGTTTCCTCGGTGGTCGGCAGGGATGCTGCTGTTTGTATGGGCTCTGTGTCCCTATCTGGCGTGCGGTCCGGGAGGCTGAGGCCTGTATCTTCCGGTTTTGCCATGCATGCCGGTTGTGTCTCCGTTCCCCTTATGTGGGATCCGGCTGCGCAGCGTGGTTGGAGGGGCGGGTCCTAGCTGACGTACTTCCGGGTAAAGTGAAGATGGCGTCCGGAGCTTCTCGAGTGTAATTGCGCATGCGCGCGCTGCATCCGTGCGGCCGCTGGGGTGATCAGCTGTTGTCTGCCACTGTGTGCAGACGCGCATGCGCCGGGATGCGATCCTGCTAACAGTTAGCTACTAGGATAGCGGGGAAGCGCTGGGACTGTGGTTTGGGAGGGTAAAGCTTGTGAATTGTCATATTTACCTGTGGAGGTCCATTAGGGGAGTATCTATCATAGTTACCTCTAGTTGATGAACCAGTGGATTCGTTTGTCTATGGATGTCATATTTACCTATGGATGTCCATCAGAGCAGTGTCTGTCATAATTACCTCTAGATGATGACCAATGTAGTAGGCCATAAAGGATATGATCTATTCAGTTCCCAATTAGGAATTAAGATGAGGATCAATATCTGCTCTAGAATAAGAATAGGGGTATTGTTAGAGCTGTTTATTTCAGGAAAATCAATGTCTGCAACCTATATTTATGTTATCTGTGGTTTCATGGGTAGTTCATGTGATCGATTTGTCACCCAAAATATATGCTGTGTATTATATAGATGGAGGTTCATTGTTTACACATGATTGCCCGTGGGCACCGTTATCGCCGCCGCGTTGGTTTAAGTCTATGTGCTGTAGGGATTATATAAAGCTTCCTATATCATAATCCCGGTTTAGACCCTTTGGTTCGAGTGTTTTAAGGTGGTGTATCCACATGGCTTCCCTGTTCATGAGGAGGCGTGATAGATCTCCGCCCTTCTGGGAACTGTTACTTGTTCCACTACCTGGAACCGTAGTTGGGCGATAGTGTGACGTTTGGCTGTGAAATGTGCGGGAATGGGCAGGTGGTTGTTTTCACATCGGATGTTAGACTTGTGCTGGCATATTCTGTCCCTAATGGTCTGTGTTGTTTCGCCCACGTAGGTCAGGCCGCAGGGGCATTTGATGGTGTAGACTACATTGGTTGAGTCACATGTAAAGTAACCCCGTATTGGGATCCCTTGTCCTGTAAGAGGGTGGAAGATTTTGTCCCCCTTTGTGACATGTGAACATTGCGTACAATGTAAGCAGGGAAAAGTGCCCTTGCGTTGTGTTTGTAGTAATAGTTGTCTTGGGTTCTTGATGTTGGAGCCCACATCTGCCCTCACAAGCATGTCTTTTAGGTTTTTGGGGCGTCTATTGCACGGTAGGAACGGAAGTGAAAATGCCTCGATGTGTGGGTATGCCTGATGTAGGAGGTGCCAATGTTTTCGTAAGATGTGTTGGATCTTGTGGGCAAAGGGGTGAAATGTGTGCACAAAGGGTACCCTTTGGGCCTGTTTTTCCCTAATTTTTTGGCTGGGTTTTAGGCATTCTTTTATTACAGTGTCGGGATAGCCCCTGTTTAGGAAGCGTGTGGACATTTCGTCCAATCTCATTTCCTTACACACAGCAAGGGCCTAGCTGCCACTAAGAGATTACTTGAGACAACGGGCACCAGACCTGAAATCTCCTCACTGTGTATGGACCTCCTCCAAATTGTACTTACCCAAAATGACTTTCTGTTTGAAGACACATTCTTCATTCAAAAACAAGGGACCGCAATGGGGGCACACATGGCACCACCATACGCCAACTGCTACATGGCCACGCTAGAGGAGGACCATATTTACACGAACATAGAATTCCAACAACATGTAGTAATTTGGAAAAGATATATAGACGATGTCTTCTGTATATGGAACAGCACTACAGAATCACTACAAAACTTCCTCACCTACTTGAATTCCATCTGGCCTGAACTTCAGTTCACCCTACACCACAGCAGTACATCAGTTAACTTTCTAGACACTACAGTCTCCAAAGATCCCAACGGCATTCTACATACTGACCTCTACACTAAACCGACCGACCGCAATAGTCTATTACATTACTCCAGCTTCCATCCCACCAGTATGAAAAAATCCCTTCCACGATCGCAATTCCAAAGAATATCCCGCATAGTTGACAACACGGCAACTAAGGAAATGAGATTGGATGAAATGTCCACACGCTTCCTAAACAGGGGCTATCCCGACACTGTAATAAAAGAATGCCTAAAACCCAGCCAAAAAATTAGGGAAAAACAGGCCCAAAGGGTACCCTTTGTGCACACATTTCACCCCTTTGCCCACAAGATCCAACACATCTTACGAAAACATTGGCACCTCCTACATCAGGCGTACCCACACATCGAGGCATTTTCACTTCCGTTCCTACCGTGCAATAGACGCCCCAAAAATCTAAAAGACATGCTTGTGAGGGCAGATGTGGGCTCCAACATCAAGAACCCAAGACAACTATTACTACAAACACAACGCAAGGGCACTTTCCCCTGCTTACATTGTACGCAATGTTCACATGTCACAAAGGGGGACAAAATCTTCCACCCTCTTACAGGACAAGGGATCCCAATACGGGGTTACTTTACATGTGACTCAACCAATGTAGTCTACACCATCAAATGCCCCTGCGGCCTGACCTACGTGGGCGAAACAACACAGACCATTAGGGACAGAATATGCCAGCACAAGTCTAACATCCGATGTGAAAAAAAACCACCTGCCCATTCCCGCACATTTCACAGCCAAACGTCACACTATCGCCCAACTATGGTTCCAGGTAGTGGAACAAGTAACAGTTCCCAGAAGGGGCGGAGATCTATCACGCCTCCTCATGAACAGGGAAGCCATGTGGATACACCACCTTTAAACACTCGAACCAAAGGGTCTAAACCGGGATTATGATATAGGAAGCTTTATATAATCCCTACAGCACATAGACTTAAACCAACGCGGCGGCGCTAACGGTGCCCACGGGCAATCATGTGTAAACAATGAACCTCCATCTATATAATACACAGCATATATTTTGGGTACAAATCGATCACATGAACTACCCCATGAACCACAGATAACATAAATATAGGTTGCAGACATTGATTTTCCTTGAAATAAACAGCTCTAACAATACCTCTATTCTTATTCTAGAGCAGATATTGATCCTCATCTTAATTCCTAATTGGGAACTGAATAGATCATATCCTTTATGGCCTACTACATTGGTCATCATCTAGAGGTAATTATGACAGACACTGCTCTGATGGACATCCATAGGTAAATATGACATCCATAGACAAACGAATCCACTGGTTCATCAACTAGAGGTAACTATGATAGATACTCCCCTAATGGACCTCCACAGGTAAATATGACAATTCACAAGCTTTACCCTCCCAAACCACAGTCCCAGCGCTTCCCCGCTATCCTAGTAGCTAACTGTTAGCAGGATCGCATCCCGGCGCATGCGCGTCTGCACACAGTGGCAGACAACAGCTGATCACCCCAGCGGCCGCACGGACGCAGCGCGCGCATGCGCAATTACACTCGAGAAGCTCCGGACGCCATCTTCACTTTACCCGGAAGTACGTCAGCTAGGACCCGCCCCTCCAACCACGCTGCGCAGCCGGATCCCACATAAGGGGAACGGAGACACAACCGGCAGCATGGCAATCCGGAATACAGGCCTCAGCCTCCCGGACCGCACGCCAGATAGGGACACAGAGCCCATACAAACAGCAGCATCCCTGCCGACCACCGAGGAAACTCTTCTTATTCAAGCTTTTTTTCGGATTTGATGCGGCCATAATCCGGGTAAGAATTGACAATGAATAAGCGGTTGCTAAACTACCCTTCTATATGGTATTCATATCGAGACAATAGCCTGTTCAAATATGTTGTTCAATCTATACCCAATCTGTCTTAACAATATGTTATGAAATTCTTACCTAGCGGACTCTGCATTTAATTAGACTGTCTAACCACTTGTGATGAAGTATTCTTTAGCCTAGAGCATACGATATATAAGCTTGTTTATATACACCACGTTCAATTTTGATTTCTATTATACGGTCCATAGAATACTGTTTTTGCATATTCTCTGTCCCAATTTGCAAATTATGTTCCTTAACCCCACCTACTGCTACCCATTGACTAACTCTATAACCGGTGAAGCACCACAGTCTCACCATGGGAAAAACACACCACCTCAAACCACCTACTGACCACAGACCACTCCGATGATGATCCTGCTGGATCCCCAGATGACAGCTAACGCTCTCTTCACGTGCCATATCGACACGTCCTCCTTTTGTATATAATATATTCGATATACTACCTGATATTTGTCTGTGACGCACCTGTTTGCGATATCGGAGTGGTCTGTGGTCAGTAGGTGGCCCAAATCATTAAAAATAAAAAGCTTGCATTTTGTAATTATAAAAAAAACCAGAGCAATGAAGATAAGGAAATCTACAAGATTAGGCAGAGAGAGGCCAAGCAAGTTATAAGAACTTCTAAAGCGCAGGCAGAAGAAAAACTAGCTCAGTCTATGAAAAAAGGGGATAAGACATTCTTCAGATATATAAATGAAAAAAGGAAATTAAAACAAGGAATAACTAAATTAAAAACAAAGGACGGAAGGTATGTAGAAGAGAATAAAGGGCTAGCCGCCTGCCTTAATGAATACTTCTGTTCAGTTTTTACAAAAGAAAAAGGAGAAGGACCTCCACTAGAAAGGATGACTAATAAATCGTTTGATGCATGTATCTTTACAGAGGAAGATGTTCTAAGTTTGCTGTCTAAGGTGAAGACAAATAAGTCACAGGGGCCTGATGAGATACACCCAAAATTATTAAAAGAGCTTAGTGGTGAGCTGGCAAAACCGTTAACAGATTTATTTAACCAATCATTAGTAACAGGAGTCGTCCCGGAAGATTGGAAATTGGCAAATGTCGTGCCCATTCACAAGAAAGGTAGTAGGGAGGAATCGAGCAACTATAGACCAGTGAGTCTGACATCATAGTAGGCAAATTAATGGAAACCCTATTAAAGGATAGGATTGTGGAACATCTAAAATCCCATGGATTGCAAGATGAAAAACAACATGGGTTTACTTCAGGGAGATCATGTCAAACAAATCTTATAGATTTTTTTGACTGGGTGACTAAAATAATAGACGGTGGAGGTGCAGTAGACATCGCATATCTAGATTTTAGTAAGGCTTTTGACACTGTCCCACATAGAAGACTTATCAATAAACTGCAGTCATTGAGCATGGACTCCCATATTGTTGAGTCGATTAGGCAGTGGCTGAGTGACAGACAACAGAGGGTTGTAGTCAATGGAGAACATTCAAAACAAGGTCATGTTACCAGTGGGGTTTCACAGGGATCTGTACTGGGACCAATTTTGTTTAATATCTTCATAAGTGATATTGCAAAAGGCCTCGATGGTAAGGTTTGTCTTTTTGCTGATGACACAAAGATATGTAACAGGGTTGATGTTCCTGGAGGGAAACGCCAAATGGAAAAGGATTTAGGAAAACTAGAAGAATGGTCAGAACTCTGGCAACTGAAATTTAATGTGGATAAGTGCAAGATAATGCACCTGGGGCGTAAAAACCCAAGGGCAGAATATAGAATATTTGACACAGTCCTGACCTCAGTATCTGAGGAAAGGAATTTAGGAGTAATTATTTCAGAAGACTTAAAGGTGGGAAGACAATGTAATAGAGCAGCACGAAATGCCAGCAGAATGCTTGGATGTATAGGGAGAGGTATAAGCAGTAGAAAGAGTGAAGTGCTTATGCCGCTGTACAGAACACTGGTGAGACCTCACTTGGAGTATTGTGCGCAGTACTGGAGGCCATATCTCCAGAAGGATATAGATACTCTAGAGAGAGTTCAGAGAAGAGCTACTAAACTAGTACATGGATTGCAGGATAAAACTTACCGGGAAAGGTTGAAGGACCTTAACATGTATAGCTTGGAAGAAAGACGAGACAGAGGGGATATGAGAGAAACTTTTAAATACATAAAGGGAATCAACTCGGTAAAGGAGGAGAGCATATTTAAAAGAAGAAAAACTACCACAAGAGGACACAGTTTTAAATTAGAGGGGCAAAGGTTTAAAAGTAATATAAGGAAGTATTACTTTACTGAGAGAGTAGTGGATGCATGAAATAGCCTTCCTGCAGAAGTGGTAGCTGCAAATACAGTGGAGGAGTTTAAGCATGCATGGGATAGGCATAAGGCTATCCTTCATATAAGATAGGGCCGGGGGCTATCCATAGTATTCAGTATATTGGGCAGACTAGATGGGCCAAATGGTTCTTATCTGCCGACACATTCTATGTTTCTATGTTTCTATCATATGTACTATACAATTGACCCTATACCTATTGTGATTATTGTATATTTATCTGTGACACTTTGTATGCCTCTCCAGTTACACTGAAGAAGGCTTCTCAGCCGAAAACGTTCTTGACTGGAACCGCACTAAAATAAAAGCTTTGCATTGAAACTCAAGTGGAGCACAGGAGTCTTTATATATTGTTCTCAATGGAATGACACAGACTTGGAGGATCATGATGTTAAATATGGATATGTAAATCCTTATCATGCTTGTTATGACTGTCCTACATATGAGACTCTGCAAAGTAATATGATAGAAATAATTACAGGTCTTGTCACAGCAGCAGAGATATGTTATAACTTCACCTGTGATGAGACACTATTGCCTCCCTGCATACAAGCAAAAATGCAGAATAAGACTAAACCAAATATTTGTGATAGAGATTTAGGTAGTTGTAAAAAAGATAGTATCAGGAAAGAATATGCAATGTAATATTACAAAAACAGTACCATCCCTAGACAAACATGTACCTCTACCAACAGGATGGGTATTGGCCTGTGGGAATACTAGTTACACATACATACCGGCCAATATTACAGAGGGACCCTGTACAATAGCTAGGCTGACATTAGCAATGATACCACTATTTCCAGCAATGCAGACACGACATACGAGAGACACTTCCCTACAGTTACCAGAAAATTGTGACTATAATGTGAATCTCCTCTCAAGATAAGAATATATGAGTTTAGGGATGTCTTTGATAGGGGTACCAGGTTTGGCCATATATAACCACAGGACAATATCAAAACTTGCCTGTTTTATGGTAAAACAGATAAATGTCACTAGTGCAATTCTGCAAGATATGCTGCTGGATATACAATCATATAAAAAGGCTATCTTGCAGAATAGGGCAACTATTGACCATTTATTGCTCCAACATGGTATAGGATGCTCAGCGTTCGCAGGGATGTGTTGTTTCAATTTATCAGATCACTCCCGTGGAATAAAAGATAAAATAGGCCAATTAGAAGAGATGATAAAACAATTAAAACAAGATGTTGACCAAGATTAGTGGGACTGGCTTTTTGGCTGGATACCTGACTTTGGTCAAATAAGATATGTTTTAGGAGTGGTACTTGCCGTGGTCGCTGCAACAGTGTGTCTCTGCTGTTGTCTACAGTGTGTGTCCTCCCTTCTTGCCGTATGTAAAAATGTGGCCGAAAGAGGGGTACACTCAACATCCCTCTATACTCCGGTGGAGGTAGAAGAGGCAAACACAACCTCAACAAAGCCTGAGGATTATACTCCTGAAGGGTATATGGAATATCTAAAGGCTTACAAGCAAACAAAAGAAGAGCAGAGAAAGAACCATATAGTATAAGGTAAATATATAAGGTTCTAAGAGGGGATTGATGGAATATAAGTAACTCCATTTTGTCCTTTCAGCAACGTGTATTACATTTGGCCAGAGCACTTACAAAATCTCCCTACCCCCTTTTGGAATGTGAGAAACTTCCTGTGCGGTTTCAAGATACCCATACATTCCTTGGTTTGTAAGTTTGAACAGTCTTCTTACCATATAAGGTCATCTTGGCTCAAGTGCCGGCTGGCCTATGTGTCTATACCTGATTGGTCAAATGCTGTTACTATGAGTCATCTATTATGTTAATGAAGAGCTCATGTGTGATCATACTATAGGTCAAACAAATGCTAACATATGATTGGATGTCAAGGAAGCTCAACCCCCTCTATTATAACTGTTTGCCAACTGTGAAATAAACCAGAATGGATTGGAACTAGACACGTGTTCAGTATTCATCTGATTCATTCTCCCGGTACCGGATAAGATTTAATTCAAGCTGATCACCGAAATCATGTGTCAGGGACACGTTAGGCAGAAGAGTCTATATTGCCTTACAGACGTAGGACTTCCTGCCCGGCCCGTATGTGTGGCCCACGGGCGTGGAGGATACAGCTGGCCAGTCCGAGGACAGTGAGAGCGGCGGTGGGGATTCCGCTTGTGTCTGTACAGAACCGCCGACCCCCAGCATCGGGGGAGCGGCCCGCAGCGCAGCTCCTTCCTCCATCGGCGCCATCTTGGTGAGATCTGGCGCGGGAGTCGGCGTGGCCGTGAAATACCTCGCAATATGAGGTTCCGAGGACATAAAGGTAGACCCGCAGCGGCCCGAACGTCTGACCATGTTGTTCAGGCCAGTAGCATCCGAATCGTTTCTAAATATCTTAGTTATAAGGGCCAAGGGTCCGGGAGCTCTGAAACGTGCGTGTTCACGGCTGCATGCTCAGGCCACGCCCCCACGGAAGCGTTTTCTTCCGATATTGAGATCCTATGACGGATCTCAATAGTGGAAAGGGAAAGCGCAGGTGTGAAAGTAGCCTGTCACAGGTATTTGAGATTGATTTCAGTGATCCAAAGAGCCCTGAGACACAATACCATCCATGAGTTTTACTGAAAAACAAAAAATGATATCTTGGACACTTAAATCCTATTTACATAATAATTTGGAGCGTGGTCTATCATTATTATTAGGTTTCCTTTTTTTTCTCGGTCGTCTTGACACATTATATGTATAATCTCAGGTGCGGCTGTGAGAATGCTTTGTTTTCTCGTGTTTGGGTTTTCTTTCACTTTTTACTTACCCTTGTGTATATTGCTGTTACATAACATACGCCGATTATCATAAAAGATCTGAGGTCCATTTACACGACATGCCTTTTTTTAACATTGCAGTTTTCCATTGTATGGGATATGTTCCAGATTTACTTGTGGCAAATCCGCAGCAATTTACACCGCTAGCCAAGCGGAAGGGATTTTAAGACATCTCATCCACCCGTGTTAAAAAAATAATAAAATAGCAGAATAAGGCTGCTTTCACACTTGCGGTAACCTTTTCCGGCAGGCTGTTCTGGTGGGGGAACAGCCTGCTGGATCCATGCTAACGCTAGCCCACCGTGCCGCCGGAAGTCCACTGCGGCCCCATTCACTATAATGGGGACGGGCCGGAGGTTTGGCCACAGCACGGCAAACATGCCGAGAGGCGGCCGGACAAAAACTACAGAATGCTGCATTTTTTGTCCGGCCTCCTCTCGGGTCGTTTGCTTTGCTGCGGCCAAACCTCCGGCCCGTCCCCATTATAGTGAATGGGGTCGGAGTGGATTTCCTGCGGCACAATGGGCTAGCGTTAGCATGGATCCGGCAGGCTGTTCCCCCGCCAGAACAGCCTGCCGGAAAAGGTTACCGCAAGTGTGAAAGTAGCCTTTTTCTGCTGGCGCATGTGTGAAACGCCATTTTACGCTGTGAATATCCTCCTTTGCAACGCATGGAGAAATCGACTACCTAAAATTTTCCTGTGGGTGACCTCAGCAGAGGTAATCTGCTGAACTCTGCAGCTCTGGTATACCAGGGGGTGCCCGGCAATTACATGATGGTCAGGTGTAGTATTGGCAAGGGCATTGCCACTGCCTTAGGGCTCATGCACACGACCGTGCTGTTTTTTGAGGTCCACAAATTGAGGATCTGCAAAAAACAGATGCTGCCCGTGTGCCTAACGCAATTTGCGGTACGGAACAGGAGGCCCATTATAGAAATGCCTATTCTTGTCCGCAAAACGGACAAGAATAGGACATGCCTCATAATTTGTGTGGGGCCACGGAACGGAGCAACAGATGTGGACAGCACACAGACCCATTGAAATGAATGGCTCCGTATACGAACCTTATACAGAATCAAAATACGCCTGTATGCGGAACGCAAAAAAACGTTTGTGTACATGAGCCCTTAACCTACTACATAGCACACTATGTCTGCCAAAGGCAAGGCAGGAGTGGTTATAAACAGGTGTATCTTCTCACAGACTTGCCTCTGCTCGGTTGCAGAAGTACGGAGCTTTGGAGCAGAGAAGCCAGAAGAAGTTGCTGCAGACCTGCGCTGCCCAACGTCAGAAGACCGCGGTGGTTGTTAAATGGTTTAGTCACTTATTGTGATGTGCGCCTGGACAGGGACGACTGGTTCTTGGTGCTGTGTCCAGGCAACATCCTCTGAGGTCACCATAGGAGGCAAAGGGCTCTGCAGAGAAGTCAACCCAATGTCCGCAGCACATCAGTAACGCTCAGCCAGAGACCTGTAATCAGTTTAATGTATGAAATCCACTACAAATCATATATAAAGAAGCAGGTTCACCAGTGAGAGGAGGAACACTAGGTGGAAATCACAATTCGGATAAAGCTCTCCCTGTCCGATGTTCTAGCGGAAGTAGTTTGGACAGTCATGGGCGACCAGGTTCCAGGCTTCATCAAAGGCAGTGACCACCGGTGGAAGCAGAGGACCTTCCTCGGCTCCGTCCAGGTTCTGTACAAACTGCTGCAAACTGGACATCCCCAGGATCACAGCGTCACCCCGACTTCCCTAGAAATACAGAAGATGTTCTGGAGCAGATTTACTAATCAAAACTGAGCCAGAATTCTGGTGTGCGGGCCGAGCACCTCATTAACGCTACATTCACACGACCGTATGTGTTTTGTGGTCCGCAGAAATACAGTTGACGTCCATGTTGTATCTGTTTTTTTTCTGATCCATTGTAAGAATGGCTATCCTTGTCCGCAAAACAGACAAGAATAGGACATGTTCTATCTTTTTTGCGGGGCCACAGAACGGACAGACTGATGCGGACAACACATGGTGTGCTGTTCGCATTTTTTGCAGACCCATTGAAATGAATGGGCCCGCATCCTATCCGCAAAAAAAATAATAATAATGGAACGGACACAGAAACAATGTACATTTGTGTTCATGAGGCGTTAAGGTGTTTATGCACTTTTTGCTGATCGCTCGACAAGTTGCAACTTAAAGTCCGTCTGTCAGCAGTTTTGTCCCTATGACACTGGCTGACCTGTTCCATGTGCACTTGGCAGCTGAAGACATCTGTGTTGGTCCCATGTTCCTATGTGCCCGCATTGCTGAGAAAAATGATGTTATAATATATGCAAATGAGCCTCTAGGAGCAACGGGGGCGTTACCATTACACCTAGAGGCTCTGCTCTCTCTGCAACTGCTGCGCCCTCTGCACTTTGAGTGACAGGACCAGGCAGTGAAAACGTGATCGCACCTGGCCCAGTTAATCAAAGTGCAGTAGCTGCAGAGAGAGCAGAGCCTCTAGGTGTAATGATAACGCCCCCGTTGCTCCTAGAGGATCATTTGCATAAAAGAAAACATCATTTTTCTCAGCAATGTGGGAATATATGAACATGGGACCAACACAGATGTCTTCAGCTGCCAAGCGCACATGTAACAGGTCAGCCGGTGTCATAGGTACAAAACTGCTGACAGACGGACTTTAAGGGGAAAATTGCATTAACATTTTTGGCGTAAAGCAAGCCAACCACCAGGAGGCATATAGTGAGGGCTGCATTTATTAATACTGGCATTTTACAAGCAATTTTATTGTATAAACAATAGACCACACTGACAAACAATGCATCAGAGTTAGGGCTCAGGCACACAACAGTATGTATTTTGCGCTCTGCAAAAAAAAACGGATCTGCAAAAAATACAGATGACGTCCGTGTGCATTCCATATTTTGCGGAACGGAACAGCCGGCCCCTAATAGAACAGTCGTATCCTGGTCCGTAATGCGGACAATAATAGGACATGTTCTATTTTTTTGTGGAACAGAAATACGGACATGCGGAAACGGAATGCACACGGAGTAACATCCATTTTTTTTTTTTTGCGGACCCATTAAAACGAATGGCTTCGCATACGGTCTGTAAAAAAAGACGAACGGACACGGAAAGAAAATACATTCGTGTGCATGAGCCCTTAAAGGGGTATTCCCATCTCAGACAATGGGGGCATATGGCTATGATATGCCCCCATTGTCTGCTGGGACCCGCACCTACAACGAAAATGGGGCAGGGAGCGCTGTGGCTGGAGCGCCCCAGATTTCACGAGGTCCGTCCACCACCAAGCGCTGCTCCCATAGAAGTTAATGGATGCGCACTACGCATGCGCGGCCCATGCTCCCATTCATTTCTATGGGGGCAGACGGCAATAGCCGAGCGAGCTATTTTCGGTGGCCCCATAGAAATGAATGGAGGGCGGCTGCGCATGCGTAGTGCGCCCTCCGTTCATTTCCCCGCTCCGTTCTCATTGTAGGTGCGGGTGCCAGTGGTGGGACCCGCACCTATCAGACAATGGGCGCATATCCTAGCGATATGCCCCCATTGTCTGAGATGGGAAAACCCCTTTAATAAAAGGGAGTCATTCTGACATTGAAATCTATGGCAGAAAGGCAACTGGCATAAAGTTCAGGTGTATTGTGCACCAGTTCTCTGGCACATATACTGGTAAACCTTGGGTGACCAGTGACGTCGCCCGGGGGGGGGGGGGGGGCCAGAGGGGGCCACGGCCCCCCCTACATAACGCCTTGCCCCCCCAACTAAAATGCCCCCCCAAGTGAGCCCCCGCAGTCGGGCACAGGTGACCTGCCTACATTGTAAAGAAAAAAAATGATGGAAAAGTTTAAAAAAACTTGCATATTTTGGCACAATTAGCGGTACTTTTACCAAAATTTGCAACCTTCTGTACTCCAGAAAACTGATACAGTACAAGATTGAAACCTCTTAGCATTTTTGTGAACTTGCAGTTTTTGGTGTGTTTTGTTTTTTTTTTCTAGCGTTTTTTGCACCTCACACAGTGCAAACATGTGGGGGGGGGGGGGTTTAATGGCATTTTTTGCGTTTTCAAGGCAGATTTTGTGTGTTTTTTTTTTCTTTTTTAATTGCAGCATGGTCTGGGTTTTTGACCCAGTTTCTGGCCTTTTTTCCCCCATAGAAATCTTTTGTCTTTTTGCCTCTTTTAAAAAAGCACCAAGTGCTATTGTGTGTTGGTTCTTTTAAACCATGGGGGTCATTTACGAACAGATATACGACACATTTTGGCGTATATCTGTTGCAGATTGCAGCACAAAGGTTATTTGTGGCGCAATCTGCGTTTTTCCCCCTTTTCTGCCATTCCCCCACACATTGATCTACAGAAGAGGTGATATCAGAGGGGGTATATACTTTGACAAAAAAAAGGCAAGAAAAATATGCACATTCTTAAACACAGCAAAAAAATAAAAAACACAAGATCACTCCTCTGCTGCTGGGAAACCAGGACCTGCCACTATCTCATCTCACTGGGCCCTCTTCATTCACCTATGTCACAAGAAGCTTTGTCCTCTCTACTAAAACACTCTGTGCTGCTGTGACCTCTTACCAGAAGATCATTTGTCAGATTCCTTCCCTCCCCCTCGGTTGCACATACCTGTAGCTTAGAATGGTGGTACATCCAGCGGAGAGCGGCGGACGTCAGGGTGGGCCTGTCCTCGCCGTACGCCTCCTGCAGCGCCCTCTGCACCAGGTCAATCGCTTGGAAGTGATGCTTCTTCCAGTATCTGTAGACACAACAAGCCAGGAGGCCCCGTCACTGACCACCCCTCAAATTCTGTATTACCAGACGCTATATATCTCATGAAGCGGACGATAGATAGTGCAGCAGCGTCCTGTAGACTGACCTCGTCCTGTACAATTCAGCCCAGGCGGTGCCAAAAAATCTGCTGGGCGCCTGCTCGCCATCCTTGTCCTCATATTTGTATCTGCCGGTCAGCAGACCCCCTGAACAGAACAGATAATTATGAGAATCCACAGAGCAAAGACATTACTGACAAAATGTCATCAATATAGACTACGGCAAAATGGCCGCCTCCTGTGACAAGTGAAAGCACACAGCAGTACTAGAGTATACAGTGGAGTACGCACCGGCCAGCGGATTGTAGGCGTAGAAGCGGATTCCGAGTTGGCGCAGGCAGGGGAACAGCTCCGCCTCTACCTGTCTTGTTATGCCGTTGTACATACCCTGGAGGGGAACAGTTCTGTTATATTACCATGACTAGACAAACATCCCATTAAACCCTTTCAGGACCTTCCATTCCTCTGGAGGACCTGACATGTTCTGCACACGCACATAAAATGTGGGAAACAATCTTCCATAATGGGGTCTAATCACTTGGAAATTCCAGGCCCAAAGCCTGAAGCTGCACTACTGAGGCATTCGGATCCGTCAGGTGCAATGCTGTCATGGAGACCTTGTGTGGATCCATATCTCTATCCTGCACCTCTCAGGACATCGATATTGA
The DNA here is from genome assembly GCF_905171765.1 of Bufo bufo. Taxonomy (NCBI): domain Eukaryota; kingdom Metazoa; phylum Chordata; class Amphibia; order Anura; family Bufonidae; genus Bufo; species Bufo bufo. Next base: position 46,336,103 of record NC_053389.1, on the reverse strand, counting down.
TGCAAATGATCTCCATGGTCTCCATGATGTTGCTGCACCTGACATACATTTATCAAATTGGTGAGGGCACCCACACCTCACCCTCCCCCATAGAGCGGGCACCTGGTATACGGTCGGCAGCACCCAGTTCCTCTCTTTACAGATGCAGTAAATCTTCATCACCTCCCAGGACGTGTAGTTGGACAGACCCAGCTCCTTGAACTTTCCCTAGAAAAGAAAATTGCCATTAAACTAGGCTGCAAACCCTCAATATTCAGGAGTTGAAATGGCGCTATACTAGTTGTCACCTGCACCTATCTCCAGAATGAAGGTGGAGGGTGAGGCAACTGGTAGCCACCACCACCAGTATGAATGGAGAGGTGGCCACACATGTTCATGTATCACTGGTCACCTCAATGGGACTCATGGAGAAAGGTGCTCAGCTAACTCCCAAAGAAGTGAATGGAGAGAGCCCACTTCTGCATTCATACTACACCTGGAGGTGGGGGCTAGCAGCTGCCTCTCCAAGCAGGATGGACCACATTCTGGAGACAGTGGCGAGTCCCAGATGTGGGCCCCACAATTAAATATCTAAGATGGGAATACTTAAAGTATAATTGTGGTCGTGGCTAAGAATTGGACTCGGGCAGGTGTGCCCGTCTCACACCTAACCGACTGAGTTGTGCCTGAGCCGGGTACGAGAGCAGCCTATAAGGGGGCTGCCCTAGAGGAGAAGATTTAGAAAATAAGGGAATGGGCGGGTGGGTTGATGCCCGGAACGCCTGCTGCCAGGTGAGGGAGAGAGGGGCTGATAAAGGCTCAAGCCCCTCCCACAAATGCAGGCTGAGCTTCAGCCTTACTAACTTGTGGTCGTGGCTAAGAATTGTACTCGGGCAGGCGTGCCTGTCTCGAACCTAACCGGCTGAGTTGTGCCTGGAGCCGGGTACGAGAGCAGCCTATAAGGGGGCAAAAAGAAAACCAAGATAGTTAATTCAAGAACTTTATTGACTTATAACACCAGAGACTGAAAAGCTTGCGAAATTTCTACCTGCGGGTTAGGTACAGTACAGACCAAAAGTTTGGACACACCTTCTCATTCAAAGAGTTTTCTTTATTTTCATGACTATGAAGGCATCAAAACTATAAATTAACACATGTGGAATTATATACATAACAAACAAGTGTGAAACAACTGAAAATATGTCATTTTCTAGGTTCTTCAAAGAAGCCACCTTTTGCTTTGATTACTGCTTTGCACACTCTTGGCATTCTCTTGATGAGCTTCAAGAGGTAGTCCCCTGAAATGGTCTTCCAACAGTCTTGAAGGAGTTCCCAGAGATGCTTAGCACTTGTTGGCCCTTTTGCCTTCACTCTGCGGTCCAGCTCACCCCAAACCATCTCGATTGGGTTCAAGTCTGGTGACTGTGGAGGCCAGGTCATCTGGCGCAGCACCCCATCACTCTCCTTCATGGTCAAATAGCCCTTACTTTCAAAGTTTTCCCAATTTTTCGGCTGACTGACTGACCTTCATTTCTTAAAGTAATGATGGCCACTCGTTTTTCTTTACTTAGCTGCTTTTTTCTTGCCATAATACAAATTCTAACAGTCTATTCAGTAGGACTATCAGCTGTGTATCCACCTGACTTCTTCTCAACACAACTGATGGTCCCAACCCCATTTATAAGGCAAGAAATCCCACTTATTAAACCTGACAGGGCACACCTGTGAAGTGAAAACCATTTCAGGGGACTACCTCTTGAAGCTCATCAAGAGAATGCCAAGAGTGTGCAAAGCAGTAATCCAAGCAAAAGGTGGCTACTTTGAAGAACCTAGAATATGACATATTTTCAGTTGTTTCACACTTGTTTGTTATGTATATAATTCCACATGTGTTAATTCATAGTTTTGATGCCTTCAGTGTGAATCTACAATTTTCATAGTCATGAAAATAAAGAAAACTCTTTGAATGAGAAGGTGTGTCCAAACTTTTGGTCTGTACTGTATGTACCTGGTGAAACATGACGAGCGCCATCTTCCCATTCTCCGGATGACATGAGCGGGGACCCCGTGCTTGAAAGCTGCGGATGCAGCTCCAATGCGGAAGGAATGGCCAGATATAGAGCTGGGGTCGAACCCTAAGCCTGAGGCAAGTGTACGGATGTGGCACGTGAATTGCGCAGAGGTGAGAGAGCCATTGAGATGAGGTAGCAGTGGGCTGTGAGGAGGAGCTTCACGGATGGCGTGCATGAGCTGCCTGAAGACTTGTACCGGGCACCAATTATTGCCAGATTGGAAGAATTTAACCTGAACTGGGGGACCTGTTTGGTTTGTCTTAGTGGACACCAACTTAAGCGTATACTGGCCCTGGTTCCACACTAGTTGCTCTTTGGACAGACCGCTGCGCCCCCAGCTGAACTGCAAGTGAATTCACCTGGCCTAAGGAATCCGTAGAAGCCCAGGTACATAGCAGCTTTGATGATTAAGCTGGAGAAGGGCCCAAAAGGGTCGCCTTTCAGGGCTGATGACATCTTCCGGAACATCTCACCTGTGACCGCCTGTCTACGGGACGGGGGATTGACCCTACCTTTCTGGACCCCACGCAAGGTGGCCTTGACCGCATGCGCTGAAAAAACGGAGCCCCCTCCCGGGTTGTGGAGCATGGTGTGGTGTTGGACGCCCGCAAGGTACAACCTGATGGTGCTATGCGAGAGATGTAAATGGTGATGACAATGGGCGATAAAGGCCATGATGTACGTGATGTCCGCTAGCCCGCCCTGTGGGTGCAGATTGGAAAAATCCTAGTAGGTCCTCAGGCCTGATTGGTAGTTTCTGGATGTATTAGGGGCGAGGGACTGCTGTGCCAGGCCCCTTGCTGAGGAGACAAGGGCACTTAGCCCATGGTCAGGGAACTGAATGTCGGGGTGGGACATCTGAGCGGATCGCTTCGGGCATGACCTGAAAAAAGAGGGGGAAATTAAACCGAGATAATGCGTCACCCGCGACCCGGAATGTGGCTGCAGTGCAAATGGAAATTGTGAGACAGGGCAAGCCAGACCAGCTGGCGCAAAAGGGACATTATTTTTTGGGACTTTGCCCTACCCTTAGTTAATATGTCAACTAGAGCCTGATTGTCAGTGACAAACATTACCGGCGTGTTGGCCCAGTGATGACCCCAGGCCTGAGCGGCTGTGACAATGGGGTATAATTCCAACAGGGAGGAGGTGCAGATGGATTCGGCATCCTCCAGGACAGACGTGGGCCAACGGTCAACCAGCCAATGGTGACCCCAAATTGCTGCGTAACCGCAGGATGCGGCGGCATCCGAAAAGATAGTAGGGAAGGAGGGCGACCATGGAGGGACGAAGAGGGAGATGCCGTTCCACCGGGAGAGGAACAACTCCCACATGGCCAGGTCTGCCATTGCATGGCCGTCCAAATGGATGACGCTGTCCTGGTCGGGTGCCGAGGGAAGAACCTGGAGTAGTCTCGACACGAACGTTCTGCCCTGGGGCATGATCCTAGAGGCGAAATTAAGCCGGCCCAGAAGAGATTGTAACTCGACCTTTGTGAGGTACCCGGAGGAGGCAGCGTGGGAAATGACCTCTCGGCACTGGGCGAATTTCTCTTCCGGGAGGCTGGCTTGCAGGCTGACGGAATCTAGGATGATGCCCAGGAACGAGACCCTAGTGGCGGGACCCTCAGTCTTGGCCTAGGCGACCGGAACCTCTAGACTGGCGAACATCTCAAGGAGGGTGGCGAGAATGCCAGATCCGCCCTGCGGGCCCTCAACGATCAGAAAGTCATCTAGGTAATGGATGACCGTCTGCAGCCCGCCGTGATAGACCAAGATCCAGTGTAGCGCCTTGGCGAACTGGTCGAACAACCAGGGGCTACTTTTAGAGCCGAAAGTGAGCCTGTTGACGAAGTCATATTGGCCGGCCCACTCGATGCCATAGTACTGCCACAACTGAGGTTGGATGGGGAGGAGCTTGAAAGCATCGGCAAAGTCCGCCTTTGCCAACCAAGCGCCTTTGCCATGCAACAAAATGGCTCGTATGGCGTCGTCTATGGAGGAATACTTAATGGCGAACTCTTCTGAAGGAATGAGAGAATTAAGGCTAGGAATGAGAAACAGAAACATGAGGGGCGGACAGGTCATAGATCAACCTTTTTTTATTAGTGTTTTTTTTTGGACACCAGGCCGATAGGGTTGACGCGCCATGACAGAAAGGGAATGAATGGAAAAGGACCTATGAGGAAACTTTTCTCTACCTCAGACCGAATTAATTCGCTTGTTGCTGTTGGGTCCCTGGTGGCTGATAGAAGATTCCTGCCCTCCCAAGGGACCTGCGGTAGTGCAATGAGCCCGGTGTGGAACCCCTCCGAGAAGCCTGTCAACAGGAACGCCATGAAGTTCTGATCATGGTGGTCCCGAAGGAGAGCCGTCAAGAGGTCCACATTAATGTTGGCTAGTCAGGATCCTTTAGCCGCCTTCTTGGGACAGGAGGAACGAGGGTGGGCCCTAAAACACAAGGAGAAAACATGGAGAGATCTGCAACTGCCATAGGAGCAACCACCTGAATTGAAGTTATTGCAGATCTGGCTCCTTCCTAAGTAGAAGATGGGCCGGCCGAGCTTGTCAGTGGAGGGGTTAGTCTGCTGGGACCCGGAGGACCCCGGGAGAGCCCTGTCCTGAGCGGTGTGGGTGGCATTTGGGCACCATTCAGAGGTATGAAAGATGGATTGGCACATCGCGCAGGTGGGTGCCCTGAGGCCCGCGAATTGACGGCAGAAAAGTTCTGTGTCAAAGGAGGCCTAGCTGGTGACATACTGAAACTGCGCCAAAGCTGCTGCCGCTTTTGCCGAGAAAGAACGATGGTAGTCGTAGAAGGCTGAACCTCCATACTTGTGACCCAGGTCAGTGACCAGGTACAAGTAGCTGTCCAACTCTTCTCTTCTCTCCGGCTGTGCGGTGCAGACAATGTCCCTAAAGAGGCTAAATGCCAGGACAAACTCCGGAATAGATCATTTGCGGTTAAGCCGAGAGTCCTTGGCCCTGAGGACTACGGACACATCGCCACAATTGATTACCCTGTTTTCGGGAACATCCTGGGCGGCAATGAGAACCGACACCAGATTAACGTCTTTCCCTGCCAGAATGTCTCTCTTGAGATTGTCACAGATGAAATGCGAGGGGGCCACCTGGGAAATAGGCCTGGGCGTACCTGGTGTCAGCCAAACCGAAGTGGAAGGTGTGGTCAGTGGGACGGGTGCAGGGGGCGCCACGGATGGCCGGGACTCCAGCTCCGATACTCTTGCCCAGACGTCAGCCACCGAGTCGACCAATGAGTTCAAGGTGGATTGTAGCTGCACCAGTGAGAGCTGAATAGCTGAATGGCCCGGTTGAACCACGGAAGTGTTTGGGCTGACCATGAGGAGCTTGTATAGCTCTGCCTTTCTGGCGGAGGCTGGATGCGGGATGCCTCTTCTGTTAAGCTCCGCCAGTAACTTTGGAATGGTCCAACTCCTTATAGACGATGGACCGGCTTGGCCTGAAACAACCGTTTCAGAGACAGAAAGGCTGTCATCTATATCCGAGGCCCAACATAGTTGATCTGTTGAAACATAAATTGCGTGACAAATAACAAAAACACGGACTAGCAGAAAACCTGACCTGGCCAGATAGATGAAGAATCAAATTAACTGTGAACATCGACCTGTACAGGACTGACTGGAACCTGGGAATAGGATAAAACCTGGAAAACAACAAAAGGGGAACAGGCGAAAACTTGAGAGTGCAGAATGAAGGATGACCCCAGACCTGTTTGAGCCAGGCGGACTGGCCAGGATGGGGCGCACCCCTGGAGTCAAATAAACTATCCGAGCGTATCAGATTGGTCATTGACAGAAGGAGGCCACCTGAGCGTACCAGGCGCGTGATGGCGCGTTGCCATGAGACAGAAGCTGCGCTTAGCAGCGGCCTGCGAAGGGCGGAAGACATTTACATAGCGGACCTGTGAGTCCGGTGGAAAAAGACCGTTGAAGAAAACCTGAGGAACAGGCGGAAGAGTGGCCCCGTAGACAGTGCAAGAACAGACAAGACGACTGTCAGTAGGCTGAAAGGTGCGAGGAGACCCACGTATCAAATGAAGGAAAAAAAGGCAAGGAGGACCTCGGCGTACCAGGAACGAACTGTGCCCTGGGAGAACCAGGGGTCGACACTGTGACAAACAAAACAACCGACCGTGCCCTGATAAACAATCAAGGAACTAAAAAGTGGCTACGGACACAAAGACAGCAGTGACCTGGGCGTACCAGGCAGACGATAACAGGCATGGGCGCAACCAGGTGGAGAAAACATTAGAAAAAGTGGCAGGGCGAATCCTGCAAAAGGGAGACCACCTGAGCATATCAGGGAGTATGGTGTTTTTTATTTTATTTTTTAATTTTTTATGTTTTATGCACCTGGCGTGCGATTGCTCCTAAGAGCATACAGCATGCCCTGCCGCACCCCGCCTGGGAAGTCAGCAGGCGGAACCCCAGGGCATAACCCAGCCTGAACCTTACCCTTTACATGTGATAGGTGTTGAAAATGAACCCAGGCGGGAGACAGAGGAATAATGGCCTGTGATACATTGCTTAAATGGCAAGAGCCCATGACAATAGAACTTATTGTTGGGGGGGGCTGGACGAACGGCATGCCCAGCGCCGCCCCCCCTGGCGTCCAGTATGCGCAGCAGGCGCCCGAAGCGATGTCCGGGAGCCTGAGCTGCATAACCCCTGCAGGAGGGCGCGAGTCCCAATCAGCCACCGGCCCAAGAACTGCCGGTAATGGATGTGGGGGGCGGAACCCAGGCCGTTAGAATATACCATCGGATCTGAGTTTTCACGATCTCAGTGAGATCGTGAAAACTCAGATCCGATGGTATATTCTAACCCCCAGGCATTCCCATGGTGACGGGACGCTTGCCTGGGGGTTAGAATATACAGGGCCCCACAGCTCAAAGGATTATACATTTATTAACTGTAATCTGTAGGTCTCACGATTAACCCCCACTCTGCCGGTCCACACCAGTAGCCATACACAAGCCGTCCCCAGTCACAGCCATCACCTACCCTCGGACGACAAACAGGTAGGTAAGTATATGCACACGGCACCTTATACGTGTCGTAGATGGAGCTCTGGCAGCGGCTCATTTTCGGGCGGGTGAGTGGAGCGGACAACTCGCCGTTCAGCATTTCAGACATCTTACCGGGTGACAGCCAAACACGAACCAGGAACTGGGCGGAGACTGCGCCCGTACTCCAATAGAGTGGGCGTGGTGTCGGGAGACCACGCCCGCCTCCTTAGTATGCGCCGCCCACATTCTTACCACTAGTCGCCGGTTGCTTTACCATGCCCTGCCCACTTTATAATTTGGCCCCGCCCATTAGGCGCTTCTGCGCGAGCGGCTCCGCCTCATGTGTATATCCGCCCACCTGCGGTCAGCTCACCGAGTTGAAGTTGTCGCCCCTGAGGAAGCCAGAGAGTGAAACCCGGGTCGGGCAGGAACGTTATTGATTTTATCATTGTGATATTCCTGTTGTCTACCATTGTCTGTGAGTAGAATAAAACCTTTTTATATTAACAACTAAGAGGGTACTTCACTATATGCCGGTTATCTAACCCTGCAGAGGAGGCGGTCTGAGGAGGATCGAACCCTTTGAGAGAGGAGGATAGAGGCTAAATACCCTGATTCATTCACCTGTGTATCGGAAGACAAAATCTCAAGCAGCGCGGTTTCAAACTTTTACCATATGACTTTCCAGTGTGAATTACCCACCACACTACACCGGAACCAGCAGCGCAAGTAACTGTCCGTGTTTTGGGATACCTTACTCTCAGCTCCGGTAACAGCAGGCAGTGCGGGCGGCGCTCACTCACTGATGTCACGCGCCTGCGCCGCCTAGTGGGAGGAGCAGGCACGTGACATCAGTGAGTGAGCGCCGCTCGCACTGCCTGCTGTTACCGGAGCTGAGAGTAAGGTATCCAAGTAAAGAGATGAGCGATGATTAAAGGATCTGTGGATGGCACTGTTTAGGGGAGGGGGATGTTCCTAAAGTGTATGTGATAGCAGGAGGGGGGCGTGTTTAAGTGTGGAGAGCACCTATTGGTTGAGGTGCAGAAGCTGGTGCAGGAGGAGCTCAATGCATTGTGGGTAGTGACAGCAGGCTGGATTAGCCTCAGGGTGAGGGCAGTGGCGGCCATCTTAACTGAATAAGGAAATTGCAGTTTTGTGCAAACTGGTTGCTAAGGGCTGGATCTTATTAAATATGGGGTAAGTAAGTCTAATAGTTAGTGATTCTGGAATATCAGGGCAATAGTAACTACATATATGAAAATTGAAATTAGGGTCCAAAGGTGACAGTTATCCTTTAAGTGCATTACCTCCAGGTACAGGTCCTGGCAGGCTGCCAGTGTCTCCTCCAGTGGGGTATTGTGGTGAGGGATGTGCAGGTAGAACAGGTGGACACTGGAGGTCTTCAGTCTCTTCAGTGAAGCTTCTAGCTGCTGACGCACGCTCTCCGGTTTTAGGTTTTTATTTCCTTCCAGTGGATTGGCTTTAGTCGCTATCTTCACTGGCAGAAAATTACAAAATCTAAGTCAAGGGTTGTACACTTTGGACCATCAACACCTGCGCCCCCCGGTCAGCAAACAAAACCACAATAATCAATTTTATCTCCCTCCTGGATACCCGCCCCCTCTCCAAACCGGATCCCTACGTTAACCCCTAAATGCCTAAGCAAAACGGGCACCAGGGGAAGATAATACAAAAAGGGGGATAAGAAAAGGGGGGGGGGGGGGGACCACCAGTCCCTGCCCACCCTCCCTAAGCCGTCGGGTGGCCACCAGACTAAATGGCTGAAAACAAGCCAATACTCCCTGGCTACAGAGAACCTGACCTATAAGTGTCCTTTCCCTTACGTCCTAAAAGCAGCACAAGTGGGGAGTTCTCCGCTGTGAAACTGGTAGGACAGGTGGAATTTTTATTGATAAAAATTACTACCAAGCTAATTAAACAATTAACCCACCCCTATAAAGGGACGCCCGCTCTTCAACCAGTGCTTTTTTCTCTGTCCTGTGGACTTAGGACAGGTTCAGGCGGCCTGCCTGTTACCTTATTGATTTTCAGTTGCTGCCAAGACTTGGCCCTTTTTGGCCCATTTTTTATATTTTCGGCCGGGATGTGGCCTCTGCCTCCTCAGTCGGATGGAGCACGGCTCCCTCTTTTCCCTGGCGAGATCCCACTCTTGTGGGCACGGCCCAGCACTTCAGCGCTGTTGCGGCATGTTGTCCGCGGTCCCGGCTGCTACGCTCGCGCTGAGTTTGTTCGGCGTTCGCGCGCATGCGCGCCATAACCGGCGCGAGTCATCGGGAGGGTCTGTCAGGTATATAAGCACAGCAAACGCTAGACTCTCCTTCTCTGCCTGCAGTGAGTTGTTCATTACTATAGTACTTTCTCTTCAAGTTGTTTTGCAGATGGCGTCTCCCAATGGCGACCAGCATGGGAAATCCTCCCATAAACAGAAGCACCTAACTTGTGCCAGCTGTGAGATGCCGATGCCGGACTCCTATGAATATAATAGGTGTCCTTTATGCCGTCTTCCCCCGACGCAACCCACTATGGGTGACATGTTCGGTTGGATGAAAGAATTTATGGGGAATCCATTATGGAGATCAAAAGTGCCCTTTCTTCTAAAAGGGCCAGAGTTTCATCGCCAGGTCCTGTACCAATGGCGGAAGACGCAATTTCGATAGAAGACCGTTCCTCCTCTTCGGATGAAGATGATGCCACTTACCTTTTTCCTGCCGAGAAGACGCAAAGACTTCTACGCTCCATCTGATCAAGGGATCATGATGTTGAGCAAGGGGAAGCTCCACCGTCCACCTCTAGGGGGCCAAGGGCTTTTAAAGTGGATGGAAATTTAAGGAAACTAATGCTAACAGAATGGAAGCATCCTGAAAAAGGTCCGGTTCTCACTAAGAGATTTAAGCTGATGTTTCCTCTCCAGGAATCGGAATCAGAACTGTGGGTACCGCCTCCGAAGGTCGATATGGCAATCTCCAAGTTGTCTAAAAGGACCTTACTTCCTTCTGATGACGGAAGCAACCTTCAGGATCCATTAGATTGTAGGGCCAAGTGCACTCTGAGGTGCAGCTATTCCACAGCTGCAGCCTCTGCTTCAGTTGCAGTTGCTTCCTCAGAGGTCGCAGAGTTTGTTCGGTCCCGCATTCTCAGAATCCAGTCGGGCCTGGAATCTGGAGTCTCCAGAACGGACGTACTAGATCAATTCAAAACCTTGCTCCTAGGAACGGACTTTTTGTGTGACGCTTCCACAAAGCACCTGAAGTTAGCCGCCAAAGGTATGGCTCTTTCATCCGCCAGTCGTGGCTCCTATGGCTGCGTCCCTGGGTTGCCGATAACGCCTCCAAATTTAATCTGTGTGACTTACCATATGAACCAGGAAGACTCTTTGGTTCAGAGTTGGATAAATTAATGGAGAGCCTTGTGGATAAAAAGGTGAAGTCCCTCCCCCAACAATCTTTTTGGGGCCGGAGTAGGGCCAGAAGTTCAAGAACCCAGGGCCCCTCCAGGTCTCAGAGACGTTAAGAGTCATCCAGACGCGGACGGGGTCACGGCCGTGAAAAAGACCGTAAAGCGGATCTATGACTCTCCCGCTTATCCTCCCCTATCCCCTCCAGATCGTCTGTGCGTTACTCAAAATTTCAGTTTCCCTCCGGTTGGAGGTTGCCTAAGTTTGTTTCAGCAGGCCTGGCTGCGAAACATTCTGGACCAGTGGGTCCTAGAAATAATTATGTTTGTGTACAAAATCGATTTTCTGTCCCCTCCCCGAGAAAAGTTTGTTCTAACCAAAACTCTAAACCAGACCAAACAGTCTATCTTAGAGGATTCGGTCCGCCTTTATGTACAAAAAAGGGCCCTAGAGGAAGTCCCTCCTCACGAACAGGGGCTGGGAGTATACTCCCCCGTTTTTCTAGTCCCGAAGCCGTTGGGCGTTGGCGCATGATCATAGACCTGCGTTGCCTAAATCGGTTTATAAGACCAAAGCGCTTCAGAATGGAGACCATTCGATCACTTATCAGCATCCTAAACCCTGGCGATCTAATGATCACCTTAGATCTGAAGGATGCTTACCTTCACATCCCCATTCACCCAGCTCACAGGAGGTTTTTAAGAGTTGCGGTCTCCATAAGAGGGATGGTAAAACATTACTAATTTGCTGTGCTGCCTTTTGGCATTTCTTCCGCTCCCCACACTTTCACAAAAGTTGTGGCTCCGGTTGTCGCCCAACTCAGGCTTCAAGGGCTAGAGATCGTGCCATACCTAGACGACTGGCTTCTTAAAGCCGCTACTCTAGACGTTCTTTTATCTCATCTTCAGCTGGCTCTTCAGTCTCTCCAGCGCTTGGGCTGGCTCATAAATTGGGAAAAATCGGAGATCGTTCCATCTACTTCCAGGATGTTCCTGGGTTTTATTGTGGACTCCAAACGGATGATTCTTTCCCTTTCTCCAGAGAGGAGGGATCGAGTGATAAGAGCCGCACAGTTCCTCATGACACCCCGGCGGGTGTCCATCAGAACTCTCATGAAGATGTTAGGCCACATGTCAGCATCTGCAGAAGCAGTTCCTTGGGCCCTATGGCACCTACGCCCACTTCAGGAAGAAGTGTTAGCAGTCTGGAATCGCAACCCCAAGGGGTTGGACAAGACGCACTCCCTGTCTACCGAAGTCCGCTCCTCCCTCAGGTGGTGAAGGAACCTTGATTTAACCTCGTTGGATCACGTTGACCACAGACGCTTCCCTTGGGGAGCCCATCTGGAGGAGAATCCAGTACAAGGTACCTGGAGTCAGCAGGATAGGCTTCTCTCATCCAATCTGAGAGAATTGAGAGCAGTTTGTCTCGCTCTCTACCACTTTGCTCCTCTTATCCACGGAAAGGCGGTAAGAGTCCGCTCGGACAATACGACGTAGTCGCTTACATCAACAGACAGGGAGGCACAAGATCTCAACCTCTCCTCCAGGAAGTTGGTCTAATTATTGCTTGGGCAGAAACCAGTCTATCCCACCTTTCGGCTGTTCACATCAGAGGGAATCTCAACATAGTTGCAGATCGGCTGAGTCGGAGTCTGCCAGTTCCAGGCAAATGGTCATTGAACAGAGATGTTTTCACCCAGATCACTCTCCGTTGGGGTACTCCAGAGATCGACATGATGGCGACCCGCTTGAACGCCAAGGTGGACAGATTCTGCTCCCTCTACAAGGAGTACAATCCTCTAGCGATAGACTCTCTGTCCATAACATGGAGGTTCAGGCTGGCTTACGTATGCCCTCCAATTTCCATGATACCAAGGGTATTGACAAAAATCAAGCAAGACCAAACCCCGCTCATTGCGATAATACCATTCTGGCCGAAGAGGTCTTGGTTCACTCAGCTCATGAAGATGAGTCAGGGCACATATTGGAGACTTCCCCTAACGCAGGACCTTGTGTATCAGGACACAGGTCCCTGCCTAGATCTGAGGAAACTCAATCTACTAGAAGCTAGAGGGCTTTCTGTGGAGGTCTTAAGAACCTTTTCACACTCCAGGGCGGAGTCTACAAACAAAGCTTACTCAAGGATATACAAGATCTTCCTTCAGTGGTGTGCTGATAAAGAGGTTGTACCCTCAGATCCTCCTCTTTCAGCTATTCTACAGTTTCTGCAGGACGGCCTGGACAAGGGTCTAAGCCCGTCAACGCTCAAAGTTCATACCAGTGCGCTTTCTGCCTTTTTAAGCAGACCTTTATCACAAGACCCCCCACTCAGGAGGAGCCGAAAGATTAAAACCTAGAATCCTGAGACCTATCCCTGAATGTGATTTATCTGTGGTTCTGAAGGGGCTATTGTAGCGGAGAGGCCGTATAATCCACAATAACTACGCTGGTAGACAGGAACAGCATACAATAATCCAGGTAGCCTTACGATAATCCCTTATTCCCAAGAACTAGACGACACATAGCTTGGGAGTCAACTCAATTTATTTAGGCATAGCACACCTACTTTAAACCCCCCCCCCCACAGCCTAATTTACATACAATAGGGTACATAGATGACTATAGTACAAGGAAGGGTGGGGCCAGACAATAGCAAGGGCTGATGGGAGATTGAGGAGGGACAGAGCAGCTAGTTTAAACTGGTCTCCCAGTGTCCCTGAGACAACACCCTGCTAGGGAAACAATGGGACAGGAAAAAGGGGGAGGAGAAGAGGTACAGAAAAGCAATGCATTTAATATAGTGAACATTTAACACACTGAGCCGTACAGACAGCCTAACAAAAGGGAAATAACAATGTAGCCAGAGTATCCATTCTGCTACACAAACCATACAGGCAATAACATAACAGTAAGAGCAAGATATATACAATGACATTCTGTAAGTGGCTAGGTTTGCCACAGCTATCCTCTCCCCCCTTTGAACCCTTAGAAAATGTGGACCTTAGATTTTTATCTTTGAAGGTCACATTTCTACTGGCCATAACTTCGGCCAAGAGGATTGGAGAACTTCAGGCCTTGGCGGCCGCTGAGCCTTATACCCTCTTCCTCCAGGACAGAGTTCTGTTGAGGTTTCTACCGACCTTTGTCCCTAAGGTACCATCATTTAGAAATACTAATCAGACCATCACTTTACCGGTTTTATGTCCCTCTCCCTAATCTCCGGAGGAAAAAGCCCTCCATTTCTAGGACATTTCAAGAAATCTCAGAATCTACCTGAACAGAACTGCGGACTTCAGAAGATCCGAACACCTCCTGCTGTCCTTGTCGGGGAAAAACAAAGGCCTCCAAACCCTCTTTGAGTAGATGGGTAAAAGAGGCAATCCATGAAGCTTTTCTAGCTCAGGGGTTGTCTCCTCCATCCTTTGTCACTGCCCACTCTATGTGGAGAAAAGATTGGTTCCGCTAGAACAAATCTGTGCTGCAGCCTCTTGGAGCTCCCGCAGCACCTTTAATGAAGCATTACTGCCTAAATTCTAGGCGCTCTGAGGGTGTGGCATTTGGACGTACCATTCTCAGTGCCGCCCACTCATAAAAAAAAGAAAAAAAAAAAACGGGGAACCCTCCCAATTTGTCTGTTGCTCCTTGCTAGGTCCCCACTTGTGCTGCTGGTTAGGACGTAAGGGAAGCGTTAATTTTAACATAAATTTATTTTCACTTAGTCATCACAACAGCACACAAATTTCCCACCCTATTTTTGTTTTGTGTACTTGCTGATAAAGCACTGGTAGAGGGGCGGGCGTCCCTTGATAGGGGGTGGGTTAATTGTTTAATTAGCTTGGTAGTAAAATTTTTATCAATAAAAATTCCACCTGTCCTACCAGTTTCATAGGGGAGAACTCCCCACTTGTGCTGCTGTTAGGACTAAGGGAAAACAAATTTACGTTAAAATTAACGCTTCACACAGGATAAGCTCAGAAGGAATGGTGATTAATGCGCTGATTACACCTTGTAGGGGGGGAGAAATGATCGTTAATATGATTATTCATCCCCTGTGCAGTTTGCATATTGTCCACAGCACATTAATTGTTGGCTAATCACTGCGGTGTTTAAGCAAGTCAATGATCAGCCAAACATTTGTTCCCAATCATCGGCCCATGTACAGGTGATTGCTATCTAGTACTAGCTTTTCACTCGCTCGACCATTTCAGCCGGGGAAAGGATGACTGTAGGACAGGTAAATTCGGCCTATGGAGAGGCCGGCTGTAGTAACCTTCAATGGAATGAGTCGCAAGAGGTTGGAAACTGGAAGCCTCCCTGATCCCCATGATGACTACTTTATGTCTCATATCTCCAGTGCTGAGAACTGGAAACCCTGGCGTCTCAAGCCTTGTTCACACACTTACAGTGAGTTGTGTGCAGCTCCAGAAATTGACTCTGCTTACCTCCGGCACCGAGCCCCATCTCCCCCAGTATCCGCTCACTTTCTCCGCCAGCATAAAAGTGTGCGGTGTCCACCTCGTCGTATCCGCGCCTTAGGAACTCCTGCATCACCTGGTCACTTGTTTTGGCATCCATGCGATTCCCGAATTCCATTGCACCCAGCACGGTGCGGGGGAGCCCCTGTCGCAGCATGGTGAGAGTAGAAAGAGAGGTGAGAATGAAGGAAAACGACCAACAAGCAGACAAGCCACCCACAGCACTGGCCAACATAAAGTCAAGTGAACCTGTCACATATTAACTTAACATGGCGGCCGGCCAAAAAATATGTGAAATGAGCACAGAGATAAGCAGCCATGCAGAACCTGAATGACACCCTGAGCCCCTCACCCCAATCACTGACCAACATCCTGATCCTATCACCCCAATCACTGAGCTCCTCACCCCAATCACACAGAGACACCCTGAGCTCCTCACCCCAATCACTGGACAACATCCTGACACCCTGAGCCCCTCACCCCAATCACTGAGCTACACCCTGAGCCCCTCACCCCAATCACTGAGCTACACCCTGAGCCCCTCACCCCAATCACTGATCTACACCCTGAGCCCCTCACCCCAATCACTGAGCTACACCCTGAGCCCCTCACCCCAATCACTGAGCTACACCCTGAGCCCCAATCACTGAGCTACACCCTGAGCCACAATCACTGAGCTACACCCTGAACCTCTCACCCCAATCACTGAGCTACACCCTGAGCCCCTCACCCCAATCACTGAGCTACACCCTGAGCCCCTCACCCCAATCCCTGAGCTACACCCTGAGCCCCTCACCCCAATCACTGAGCTACACCCTGAGCCCCTCACCCCAATCACTGAGCTACACCCTGAGCCCCTCACCCCAACCACTGGGCAACATCCTGAGCACCTCACCCCAATCACTGAGCTACACCCTGAGCCCCTCACCCCAATCACTGGGCAACATCCTGACACCCTGAGCCCCTCACCCCAATCACTGAGCAACACCCTGAGCCCCTCACCCCAATCACTGAGCTACACCCTGAGCCCCTCACCCCAATCACTGAGCTACACCCTGAGCTCCTCACCACAATCACTGATATCTAGCCCTGTCAATCAGTAGGAGGGGTGTGTGTGCAGAGGACAGGGGTGTTAGTAAAGTAGTGCTCCAACGATTCAGACCCGCCCCTCCCCCCCAGGTGCTCCAATGTGTTAATTTGCATATGAATAAAAAAAACACAGATTTCTCTGCAGCTGTTTAACATACAAACAAAAGAAAGGTAATGTTTTAATCAGGATGCAGCGCTGCAGTTACTAGTCCTGTCCACTACACAATGGACGGAGCTGTGGAGTTCTGGCACAGGAGCTACTCTGAATAAACACCAAAAAACAAGGATGCTATTTTTATAAAAATAATTAATTTTATTAAATTACATAGAACAATAAATATCGGTGTTAGTCAAAAGGGATAGGACATGAAGAAACAAGGCTCTAGAATAGGGCTCAACAATGCGGAGAATCGCACTTGAGGGAAATTGCACCCTGAGCAGCCACAGTTACAAAAGTGTTAAAGAGTCAGATGACAATAGAATGAGTAATAGGTAGTGATGACAATGCCATATCCCCACAAACATTTTACATGACCATCCAAACTATCCTGGCATCCTCCTCATTGAAACACAGGTTGGTAGTAAGACTGTGTGAGATTGTGGATAAACTCTGCCTGTAAATGTTTATGTTTAAATTGTATTGAAGCTGTCATTTGGCATTCCGGGCACTAGAGGCCACTGTTTTGCAGCACAGTCAGCACACTCTGGAATCTGCATATGCAAAGCAGATGATGACTCATGCTAGCTGCTTCTGAAAACCAGGAAGTGCTGATTTGACATGGTGGAAGCAATGTTCTTTGAGAGACTGAATCCGATTCCATCCTGGCTTGCGGATGTCCGGGAG
This sequence comes from Bufo bufo, assembly GCF_905171765.1. Classification (NCBI taxonomy): domain Eukaryota; kingdom Metazoa; phylum Chordata; class Amphibia; order Anura; family Bufonidae; genus Bufo; species Bufo bufo. Next base: position 46,319,178 of record NC_053389.1, on the reverse strand, counting down.
TGAATGGACACGCAGAGGAAGGAGATTAGCTGTTGTTCCCTTACTGGATCCGGCTCTTTGAAAGAGAGATTTCTCTAGAAAGACAGTGTACAGTGTGTGGGCAGAAGTCTTATTATCAAGCAAGGCCGCACGGTTGCTGAGAGGTTGGTGGCCATCCCGGATAAGCGGCATCCTCGGGCCCAGAACGGACGCAGGTCAGTACACCTGGTTACTGATTGTATTCTACTGTGTGGCGCCTGAAGTAACAGAGACTAGCCTAGGCCTTATAGTAGTTAGATAGTTAGGGTTATATGTTTTACTAGGCCTTACTGTACTGGACTGCGGCGCAGTATTTGACTTGCAGGCTCTGCTGCGTCTGCCACCGGCTAGGTGTGTCCTCTTTAGCGGCACGACTTGCAGGCTCTGCTGTGTGCGCCATCGGGCTAGGCCTGTCCCTCGGACAGGGACGATGACTGTGGGCCTGGGGTATAACTTAGTCTGTACAGGGAGTGCAGAATTATTAGGCAAGTTGTATTTTTGAGGATTAATTTTATTATTGAACAACAACCATGTTCTCAATTAACCCAAAAAACTCATTAATATCAAAGCTGAATATTTTTGAAAGTAGTTTTTAGTTTGTTTTTAGTTTTAGCTATTTTAGGGGGATATCTGTGTGTGCAGGTGACTATTACTGTGCATAATTATTAGGCAACTTAACAAAAAACAAATATATACCCATTTCAATTATTTATTTTTACCAGTGAAACCAATATAACATCTCAACATTCACAAATATACATTTCTGACATTCAAAAACAAAACAAAAACAAATCAGTGACCAATATAGCCACCTTTCTTTGGAAGGACACTCAAAAGCCTGCCATCCATGGATTCTGTCAGTGTTTTGATCTGTTCACCATCAACATTGTGTGCAGCAGCAACCACAGCCTCCCAGACACTGTTCAGAGAGGTGTACTGTTTTCCCTCCTTGTAAATCTCACATTTGATGATAGACCACAGGTTCTCAATGGGGTTCAGATCAGGTGAACAAGGAGGCCATGTCATTAGATTTTCTTCTTTTATACCCTTTCTTGCCTGCCACGCTGTGGAGTACTTGGACGTGTGTGATGGAGCATTGTCCTGCATGAAAATCATGTTTTTCTTGAAGGATGCAGACTTCTTCCTGTACCACTGCTTGAAGAAGGTGTCTTCCAGAAACTGGCAGTAGGACTGGGAGTTGAGCTTGACTCCATCCTCAACCCGAAAAGGCCCCACAAGCTCATCTTTGATGATACCAGCCCAAACCAGTACTCCACCTCCACCTTGCTGGCGTCTGAGTCGGACTGGAGCTCTCTGCCCTTTACAAATCCAGCCACGGGCCCATCCATCTGGCCCATCAAGACTCACTCTCATTTCATCAGTCCATAAAACCTTAGAAAAATCAGTCTTGAGATATTTCTTGGCCCAGTCTTGACGTTTCAGCTTGTGTGTCTTGTTCAGTGGTGGTCGTCTTTCAGCCTTTCTTACCTTGGCCATGTCTCTGAGTATTGCACACCTTGTGCTTTTGGGCACTCCAGTGATGTTGCAGCTCTGAAATATGGCCAAACTGGTGGCAAGTGGCATCTTGGCAGCTGCACGCTTGACTTTTCTCAGTTCATGGGCAGTTATTTTGCGCCTTGGTTTTTCCACACGCTTCTTGCGACCCTGTTGACTATTTTGAATGAAACGCTTGATTGTTCGATGATCACGCTTCAGAAGCTTTGCAATTTTAAGAGTGCTGCATCCCTCTGCAAGATATCTCACTATTTTTGACTTTTCTGAGCCTGTCAAGTCCTTCTTTTGACCCATTTTGCCAAAGGAAAGGAAGTTGCCTAATAATTATGCACACTTGATATAGGGTGTTGATGTCATTAGACCACACCCCTTCTCATTACAGAGATGCACATCACCTAATATGCTTAATTGGTAGTAGGCTTTCGAGCCTATACAGCTTGGAGTAAGACAACATGCATAAAGAGGATGATGTGGTCAAAATACTCATTTGCCTAATAATTCTGCACGCAGTGTATACTTATATTGTTGTGTTTTCACTATTGTTAAAGTAAAGTTTCTGTTCTTGCATATATAGCTGGTGTCAGTGTCGCTTTTCTTGTCTGTGACTTCGCTGTATCCTGGGAAGCCCACCCCGGTACACGGCTTACAACTTGGCGTAGTCGGCAGGATACAGCGACCGTTATGGATGGGAACGCGGCGGGAGATCGTCCCCCGGCACCATTGGTGCCGGATCAGGACCCAGCCCAGGGTGCACAGGTGCAAGTCCAGCTTGCCCCCAACAATATGGCTACCACAGTAGGATACATCTCTGTAGGGGCACTGCTGCATCATCTGCCAAAGTATGACGGTAGAAGCATGACATTGCAGGATTGGACTGAAAGGGTGCGAAGTTAAGCCCTCTGCGTGAAGAACGTGACTTGTATGCCAGCAGCCCCGTATTAGAAGCCGAGTTGGAAGGCCGAAAGGTCTGCTGCCTAGTTGATACAGGGTCAGAGTGTACCCTAATGCCTCTGGAGTTCTTCGAGAGGCACTTTTGGCATATGATGGAGCCCGAAGACGGGAGCGTCATCAGGCTGACGGCTGCCGATAATAGAGAGATGGATGTCCGAGGGATAGTCTGCGGGTCTGACTGTTTGGGCAAGACATCGGCAAGAAAGGGGTCGTGCTGGTGGACCATTCGTCCCGGAAAGGAATGGACGTGACCCTGGGCATGAATATACTGAGAGACCTAGACCATCAACTCTATGCCAAGGAAGGGCCGAAGTACTGTCAACGGGCCACCGCACACCGGCCTACCCAGAAGGACTTACAACAGATGGTGAGGAGCTGTAGCCTGCAAAAGAGTAACCTGTCCGGTCGGTCCTTTGGAGACGTGAGAGTGCTCCGGAGGACCCCGCTGAAGATCCCACCTCGACAAGAGCGAATATTGATGCTGCCAGTGGGGGCTGGATGACGATTGAATGGACTGGAGGTCCTAATCGAACCCGCTTATCAAGAAGAAACGCAGATTCGCCCACTGGTAGCCCGGGCCCTCGCCGTTGTGAAGGACGGATGTGTGCCTATACTCTGCTGTAATGTTGAGGACTGCGAGTTAACCGTCCCCTGAAAACACCCTGCTGGCCAAAGTTTATGTGTCCGAAGGGGGTATCGCTCGACGAAGGGGCTTCACGCTGCAGCTGGATAGGAGATCAGCCTGGACCTATGCCGTGGAGATCCATTCAAGGGAAACCCAGACAGCGGAGTGGAACGGTCGAGTGATCATGGCCATATGGGGGTGGACTGCAGAACCCTGACCCCGGGGGAACAAGATTTGTCTGGAATACACCCTCTGGGAATTTCAGGAGGCCTTCTCAAGACATGATGAGGACTTTGGGTGTGCTACTGCTATCGAACATGAAATCCCAACCGGCGATGCTGGGCCGATCAGGGAATGTTACCGGCAGATCCCACCTAAGATGTATCAGGAGGTGAAAGATATGGTGGCCAGCATGTTGGAGAACCGGGTGATCCAGGAGAGTCAAAGTCCGTGGGCTGCTTCGGTAGTCTTGGTGCGGAAGAAAGACGGGAGTCTCCAGTTCTGCGTGGATTATCGGAAGCTGAATGCTCACACCGTCCGGGATGCCTACCCCCTTCCACGGATTGAGGAGTCATTATCAGCCCTAAGCCAAGCAAAGTTCTTCTCAACTCTTGACCTGGCTAGTGGGTACTGGCAGGTGCCAGTGGCCAATAAGGACAAAGCCAAGACGGCCTTCATTCTACCTATGGGACTCTACGAGTTCAACCGGATGCCCTTCGGCCTCTCCAATGCTCCGGGGGACATTCCAGCGATTGATGGAACACTGTCTGGGGGACCTCAACTTCGAATCAGTATTGATATACCTGGATGACATAGTAGTGTTCGGGGCTTCCTTTGAAGATCACCTCCAGAAGCTGCGACAAGTCTTGGGACGGCTACGAGACCATGGGCTCAAGATCAAGCCCAAAAAATGCCAGCTGTTCCGACAGCAGATAGAGTACTTAGGACATGTGGTCACCCAGGAGGGGGTAAAACCGGCCCCCAGCAAGGTGGAGGCCGTTCAGAAGTGGCCCCGGCCAAGTACGCTACGGGAGGTACGGGCGTTCGTGGGACTGGCCGGCTACTACAGGAGGTTTATACTCAACTTCGCTCATCTGGTGGGCCCGTTGAACGAGTTGCTAAGAGGCACGGCTGGGGTGCCAAAGAAACGCCCCGTCGCCTGGGGGCCCCGACAACAAGAGACCTTTGAAGCGGTGAAAGAGGCGCTGACCAATGCGCGGATCCTGGCTTACGCGCGGTTTGATAACCCATTCCTGCTGTATACTGATGGAAGCCTACATGGTCTGGGGGCCGTATTGTCCCAAGTCCAGGATGGACGGGAGAGAGTCATTGCCTATGGGAGCCGGTCCCTAAGAGAGTCAGAACGCAACCCATATAACTATAGCTCCTTTAAACTGGAACTACTGGCACTGGTGTGGGCCATGACCGAAAGGGTTGCAGAATACCTGACTGGTGCAGAAGTGACCGTGATGACGGACAACAACCCGTTGGCACACCTGGAGAATGCCAAGCTCGGTGCACTCGAGCAAAGATGGTTGGCACGCCTCTCTAAGTACCAATACCGCATCAAGTTCCGGTCCAGTAGGACAGTCGACTCAGAGAGCCGATGAGGAGTTAGACGATACTGAAACTCCTGACCTTGGTCGCTTACCTCTGTTCCCGGATGTGGCACATTCAAGTGTGGTGGCGTCTGGAATGATGCTAGTGCTGGGGAAAACGTTGACTGATTGGGAGAGAGTCCAGGATAGTTGCCGGGATTTGTGGAAAGTGAAAGAATGGGTTCGGAGCAAGATCTGGCCTCGGCCACAAGAACGAGCCCGTCTGACCCCAGAGGGTCAGAAGTTGTTAAGGCAGTGGGACAAGCTGACAATTACCCAGGGCCTCCTGTGCCGGATCATATACTTACAGTCAGAGCTGCAGTACTGGCATCAGATTGTCATTCCCATGTCGTTGGGACCGGAGGCTGCCAGGGAAGCTCATGAAAAGGGAGCTCATTTTGGGAGCGACAAAACGTTCAAGTGGCTCCAACGGCTGGTATAATGTCCAGATCTGGCCAACATGGTGGCCGCTGCATGTCTCAAGTGTCGATCCTGTGGGTTGAGTAAGAGTACAGCGCACCTAGATCTTCTGATGATTGATTATGTACAGATTGGGTACTCTACCTCGGGACACTCGTACTGTCTAGTCATGACAGATCACTTTACCAAGTATGCGGTGGCTGTGCCCACCAGAGACCAAACCGCAGAGTCGGCCGCCAAAGCTGTCTGTAAACACTTTATACAGGTGTTCGGGTGTCCACGGAGGATACATTCTGACCAGGGAGCATGCTTTCAGGGTACTCTAATGAATGAACTGTACCAACTGTATGGAATTGAACGCTCCCGCACCACTCCGTATCACCCACAAGGAAACGGGGCCTGCGAACGCTTCAATCGCACCTTGCTTCAGATGCTGCGGACTCTGGAAGACAGTCAAAAAGCCCAGTGGCCCGCGTACCTACCTGAGTTGATGTGGGCCTATAACAACAGAGTACACAGTACCACCGGATACTCTCCACATATGCTCATGTTTGGACGAGCCGGACGGGAGATTGAAGATCTCCACATGCCTAACCCGATGGAGCCCCCACCGAGAAGTACCACCGCATGGGTGCAGGAGCACAGCCGCCGGCTGAGAGTGGTCCACAAGGTTGTGGGGGAGCGCCTGGGACAGGTGATACACCCTAACCCAAGACCAGTGCAGAAAGATGGGTATGTCCCGGGTGATGGTCAAAGCCAAACGGCCGTCTGGGAAGTTGGATGGACGGTGGGAGGCAGTTCCATACACGGTGAAGAGAAGGGTAGACCCCGCTATTCCAGTCTATAAGGTAGAGCCAGTAGGGACAGAGGGACCCTCACGGAACTTACACCGTAATATGTTGAAACGTTGCAATTTTGATGAGCCAGTGTGCGTGGAGGGGGTGCCTCCTCACGCTCCGAGTATGGAGGAAAGTCCCTCAGATGAGGAAGAGTAGGAATGGTGGGTTGTCCCTGCCCAGGTGTCCACCGAGGTTCCGGCTGTGACAGGTTTGCCACCCAGGTGCAATGCTGAACAGTCAACAGCTCCTCTCTTGTCAAATATGCCTGATGTCCCCAGTACTTCTGAAACCTTCAATCTGAGAAGGTCAGCGAGGCCCAATGCTGGTGTGCCTCCACAGCGCTATGCTCAAGAAGAGTTTGTATGGGGAGAGTTGCAGAGGACGACAACTTCGAGTGGGGTGGCATGTGAGATTGTGGCAGGGCCGGTGCAAGGATTTTTGCCGCCCTAGGCAAGATAAAAATTGCCCCCCTCCCCTTATCAGATGATCTGCCCATATCATGACATCACATATGTTCCACCCCTTTCTCAGCTTTTAAATTAAAAGAACTGCTATGTTTCCCTTACGGTTAATCCAGCTTCTTGTAGCTGTCTCTTTTTGCGGAACGGAATTGCGGACCCATACATTTCTATGCCAAGGAAGGGCCGAAGTACTGTCAACGGGCCACCGCACACCGGCCTACCCAGAAGGACTTACAACAGATGGTGAGGAGCTGTAGCCTGCAAAAGAGTAACCTGTCCGGTCGGTCCTTTGGAGACGTGAGAGTGCTCCGGAGGACCCCGCTGAAGATCCCACCTCGACAAGAGCGAATATTGATGCTGCCAGTGGGGGCTGGACGACGATTGAATGGACTGGAGGTCCTAATCGAACCCACTTATCAAGAAGAAACGCAGATTCGCCAACTGGTAGCCCGGGCCCTCGCCGTTGTGAAGGACGGATGTGTGCCTATACTCTGCTGTAATGTTGAGGACTGCGAGTTAACCGTCCCCGAAAACACCCTGCTGGCCAAAGTTTATGTGTCCGAAGGAAGTATCGCTCGACGAAGGGGCTTCACGCTGCAGCTGGATAGGAGATCAGCCTGGACCTATGCCGTGGAGATCCATTCAAGGGAAACCCAGACATCGGAGTGGAACGGTCGAGTGATCATGGCCCGTATGGGGGTGGACTGCAGAACCCTGACCCCAGGGGAACAAGATTTGCTGGAAGTCACCCTCTGGGAATTTCAGGAGGCCTTCTCAAGACATGATGAGGACTTTGGGTGTGCTACTGCTATCGAACATGAAATCCCAACCGGCGATGCTGGGCCGATCAGGGAACGTTACCGGCAGATCCCACCTAAGATGTATCAGGAGGTGAAAGATATGGTGGCCAGCATGTTGGAGAACCGGGTGATCCAGGAGAGTCAAAGTCCGTGGGCTGCTTCGGTAGTCTTGGTGCGGAAGAAAGACGGGAGTCTCCAGTTCTGCGTGGATTATCGGAAGCTGAATGCTCACACCGTCCGGGATGCCTACCCCCTTCCACGGATTGAGGAGTCATTATCAGCCCTAAGCCAAGCAAAGTTCTTCTCAACTCTTGACCTGGCTAGTGGGTACTGGCAGGTGCCAGTGGCCAATAAGGACAAAGCCAAGACGGCCTTCATTCTACCTATGGGACTCTACGAGTTCAACCGGATGCCCTTCGGCCTCTCCAATGCTCCAGGGGACATTCCAGCGATTGATGGAACACTGTCTGGGGGACCTCAACTTCGAATCAGTATTGATATACCTGGATGACATAGTAGTGTTCGGGGCTTCCTTTGAAGATCACCTCCAGAAGCTGCGACAAGTCTTGGGACAGCTACGAGACCATGGGCTCAGAGTATGGGTGGCATGTGAGATTGTGGCAGGGCCGGTGCAAGGATTTTTGCCGCCCTAGGCAAGATAAGAAATTGCCCCCCTCCCCTTATCAGATGATCTGCCCATATCATGACTTCACATATGTTCCACCCCTTTCTCAGCTTTTAAATTAAAAGAACTGCTATGTTTCCCTTACGGTTAATCCAGCTTCTTGTAGCTGTCTCTTTTTGCGGAACGGAATTGCGGACCCATACATTTCTATGTATCCGCAATTCCGATCCTGAAAAAAATAGAACATGTCCTATTGGACAAGAATAGGCATATTCTCTTAGTGCCGGCAATGTGTGGTCTGCAAAATGCGGAACGCAGATTGCCGCTGTCCGTGTTTTGTGGATCCGCAAAACACACACGGATGTGTGTATGGACCCTAAATATGAGGTAAATTATTTTCCAATGTAGTATTAATAATTAAACAATTAAATAATAAACATATTGCATTGTCTACTTACCACCAGGACAATAAGATGATCTGGTCTCTGGCTGCAGTCTGGCTCTTGGTCTGGCTCTGGGGACTCCCTTGTCACTCTCTCCTCCCCCCCTCCCTCCCTTGTCACTCTCTCCTCCCCCCTCCCTCCCTTGTCACTCTCCCCCCCCCCTCCCTTGTTACTCTCTCCCCCATCCTCCCTTGTCACTCTCTCCTCCCCCCCTCCTCCCTTGTCACTCTCTCCTCCCCCTCCCTCCCTTGTCACTCTCTCCTCCCCCCTCCCTCCCTTGTCACTCTCTCCTCCCCCCTCCCCCCCTCCCTTGTCACTCTCTTCTCCCCCCTCCCTCCCTTGTCACTCTCTTCCCCCCCCTCCTTTGTCACTCCCCCCCTACCTCCCTTGTCACTCCCCCCCCCCACCTCCCTTGTCACTCTCCCCCCCCCCCCACCTCCCTTGTCACTCTCGACCCCCCTCCCTCCCTTGTCACTCTCTTCCCCCCCTCCCTCCCTTGTCTCTCTCTTCCCTCCCTTGTCTCTCTCTTCCCTCCCTTGTCACTCTCTTCCCCCCCTCCCTCCCTTGTCACTCTCTTGCCCCCCTTCCTCCCTTGTCACTCTCTCCCCCCCTCCCTTCCTCCCTTGTCACTCTCTACCCCCCTCCCTTCCTCCCTTGTCACTCTCTACCCCCCTCCCTTGTCACTCTCTTCCCCCCTCCCTTGTCACTCTCTTGCCCCCCTTCCTCCCTTGTCACTCTCTCCCCCCCTCCCTTCCTCCCTTGTCACTCTCTTCCCCCCCTCCCTTGTCACTCTCTCCCCCCCTCCCTCCTTTGTCACTCTCTCCCCCCTCCCTTATCACTCTCATTTTACCCCCTCCCCCTTGTCACTCTCATTTTACCCCCTCCCCCTTGTCACTCTCATTTTACCCCCTCCCCCTTGTCACTCTCATCATTTTACCCCCCCTTGTCACTCTCATTTTACCCCCCCCTTTACCCCCCCCCCCTTGTCACTCTCATTTTACCCCCCCCTCCCTCCCTTGTCACTCTCATTTTACCCCCCCCTCCCTCCCTTGTCACCTCTAGTGTAGCGTGGCTGAGCTCTGTTCGGTCGGCGGTACAGGAGCATTTGTTTCCTGTACCTGGCCAGACTGAAAGGAAGTGCACACTAAGTGAGCAGTTCCTGTCAGTCCAGCCGGGTACAGGAAACAAAAGCTCCTGTACCGCGGACTGAACAGAGCTCGGCCACGCTACATTACAAACAGCAGTAGCACAGAGCAGACACAGCAGGCGCAGGCAGGCTGCGCAGCACTGAGCCGCGGACTCCTGGCAGCGGCTTCGTTGAGCGAAGTGCGCATGCGCCGCCTGATGAACATGCGCACTTCACTCAACGAAGCCGCTGCCAGGAGTCCGCGGCGCATCAGGCTGAGCCTAGTGCGCAGGCGCCGGATCTAGCAGAGGGACGGGAGGATTGCGGAGGCGGGGCTGAGGTGAAGAAGGCGGCGCTGGGCACCAGACGGCGAGGGGTGCGGGCAGGCACCCTGGGTTAACGTAAAACCCCTTGGGCACCTTAGGTAGGTGAGTGACAGCTTATAAAAAACTGTTTTTTGGACTAATAGAGCCACAAGCAGGTTTAATAAGGGCAGTTTAGGATTCATGTTATTAGTACGGACCAGGCCATATGTTTAGCTTATAGGGCTCAAATCTCATGACAGAATCCCTTTAAATTGTATTGAAGCTGTCATTTGGCATTCCGGGCACTAGAGGCCACTGTTTTGCAGCACAGTCAGCACACTCTGGAATCTGCATATGCAAAGCAGATGATGACTCATGCTAGCTGCTTCTGAAAACCAGGAAGTGCTGATCTGATATGGTGGAAGCAATGTTCTTTGAGAGACTGAATCCGATTCCATCCTGGCTTGCGGATGTCCGGGAGTGAATGGACACGCAGAGGAAGGAGATTAGCTGTTGTCCCCTTACTGGATCCGGCTCTTTGAAAGAGAGATTTCTCTAGAAAGACAGTGTACAGCGTGTGGGCAGAAGTCTTATTATCAAGCAAGGCCGCACGGTTGCTGAAAGGTTGGTGGCCATCCCGGGTAAGCGGCATCCTTGGGCCCAGAACGGATGCAGGTCAGTACACCTGGTTACTGATTGTATTCTACTGTGTGGCGCCTGAAGTAACAGAGACAAGCTGTCACGGCTGTATGTGAGCAACAAGAGCATACACAGTAAATAGAGCTACTGACCGGACCCAGACTAGGGAGGATAAAGGGTGACCCCTGTCAGACCCTCAAAGCTCTCCCTATGCTGCTAAGCACATGCCCGGATCCAAATGGTGGAACGAGGCATGCCCGCGTACCTAAGACTGATGACCACTGTAACCCCTACAATAGTGGAAGGGGCACGGCCACCGGTGCCCTGCTCAGTATATGGACGGCCCCGGGGTCGCCTCGGATCCAGTCAGAAAACAAACAGAAACACTACAATGTCTGCACACTTAGCTGAAGGAGCTGCAGCAGCCGTGAAGACAGATCCAAAGACAGCTGGCAATATCCGGAGTACTTGCTGCAGCAGAACACAGGTCCAGTGAAATGATAGCCCACAAGGGAAGATACTCAAGCAAGAGATACAACTCAAATCAGAAATATAATCCGCTCCCTACAAAGGAGGAGGGGTGATTTAAAGGCAGAGAAATCAAACAGAGGAGGAACAGCTGGGAGGAAGGAAACAGAAAGTAAAGACCTCATCACAGGGGCGGAGAAACAGAGCAGTGAGAACTCCTCCAAGCTCTAGTAGTGACATCATCACAGGGGTGGAGAAACAGAGCTGTGAGAACGTCTCAAAGCTCTGGTAGTGACAGTACCCCCCCCCCCTCTACGGGTGGACTCCGGACACCCAGGACCCACCTTCTCAGGATGAGCCCTATGAAATGCCCTGATGAGGCGAGTGGCTTTAATGTCCGACACCGGAACCCACATCCTCTCTTCAGGACCATAACCCTTCCAATGAACGAGGTACTGAAGAGAACCGCGGACAATGCGAGAGTCCACAATTCTGGAAACCTCAAACTCCAGATTGCCATCAACCAAAATCGGAGGAGGAGGCAAAGAGGAGGGTACCGTGGGCTGGACATATGGTTTTAAGAGAGATCTGTGAAATACATTATGTATCTTCCAAACCCGTGGAAGATCAAGACGGAAGGCAACAGGATTGATGACTGACAAGATTTTATAAGGCCCAATAAACTTGGGACCCAATTTCCAGGAGGGAACCTTCAGTTTAATATTTCTTGTAGACAACCACACCAGATCACCCACATTCAGGTCCGGACCAGGCACACGTCTCTTATCAGCCACACGCTTATACTTCTCACTCATCTTTCTAAGATTACTCTGAATCTTTTGCCAAATGGTAGACAAAGACGAGGAAAATCTCTCCTCCTCAGGTAAACCAGAAGGAGCCCCTCCCGAGAATGTCCCAAACTGCGGATGGAACCCATATGCACCAAAGAATGGTGACTTATCAGAAGATTCCTGATGACGGTTGTTCAGAGCAAACTCAGCAAGAGGGAGAAATGAACACCAATCCTCCTGGTTCTCTGCCACAAAACAGCGCAAATATGTCTCCAGATTCTGATTGAGGCGCTCAGTCTGACCATTCGACTGCGGGTGAAAAGCAGAAGAGAAGGACAGCCGAACCCCCAGGCGAGAACAGAAAGCCTTCCAGAATCTGGACACAAACTGCGTGCCTCTATCGGAAACAATATCAGAGGGAATGCCATGCAATTTAACAATATGGTCGACAAAAGCTTGCGCCAACGTTTTAGCATTGGGTAAACCAGGGAAAGGTACGAAATGAGCCATCATGCTAAAACGGTCCACCACCACCAGGATCACTGACTTCCCTGAGGAACGAGGAAGATCCGTGATAAAGTCCATGGCATGGACAGGTGTGTCCAAGGACGGGAAGGTATGGGTAACGGGAGAAGGGAACCTGAAGGCCGTGAACGAGGGACCTTAGCGCGAGCGCACGTCTCACAAGCAGCCACAAAACCCTCCACCGACTTACGAAGAGCAGGCCACCAAAATCTCTGAGCAATGAGATCTACTGTGGCTCTACTCCCGGGGTGACCAGCAAGAACAGTATCATGATGCTCCTTGAAGAGTTTGTGACGTAGCTCAGGAGGCACAAACAACTTCCCAGAAGGACAACGGGCAGGTGCCTCAGTCTGGGCAGCCTGGACCTCGGCCTCCAAATCAGAATATAGAGCAGAAACAACTACCCCCTCCGCCAAAATGGGACCCGGGTCCTCTGAGTTTCCTCCTCCCGGAAAACAGCGAGAGAGAGCATCAGCCTTCACATTTTTGATCCCAGGGCGGAATGTAACGACAAAATTGAATCTGGAGAAGAACAGAGACCATCTGGCCTGTCTCGGATTCATACGCCTGGCCGACTACAAGTATGCCAGATTCTTATGGTTGGTAAAAACGGTGATAGGGTGCCTGGCCCCCTCCAACCAATGGCGCCATTCCTCGAAAGCCAACAACTCCCTATCTCCCACATCATATTTTTTCTCTGCCGGGGAGAGTTTTTTAGAGAAAAAGGCACAGGGTCGCCATTTGGCAGGAGAAGAGCCCTGGGACAAAACCGCACCCACACCCACCTCGGAAGCATCCACCTCAACAATAAAAGGTAAGGAAACATCGGGATGCACCAAGACGGGAGCAGACGCAAAACTCTCTTTAATCTTAGAAAAACCTGCAAGCGCCTCCTCCGACCAAGAGGAAAAATCCGCCCCCTTTTTTGTCATGTCAGTGAGGGGTTTGACAACAGAGGAATAATTCAAAATGAACTTTCTGTAATAGTTCGCAAAACCCAGAAAGCGCATCAATGCCTTCTGATTCTCAGGAAGCTCCCACTCAAGTACAGCACGGACCTTCTCCGGATCCATGCGAAAACCAGAAGCAGAGAGGAAAAAACCCAGAAATTGAATCTCCGATACCATAAAAAGACATTTCTCCAGCTTGGCGTACAATTTATTTTCCCGCAGAATCCGCAGAACCTGAAAAAGATGATCCTGATGGGTCTGAACATCAGGGGAAAAAATCAAAATATCATCAAGTTACACCAATACAAATTTCCCCATTAAATGGTAGAAAATACTGTTAACAAAATGCTGAAAGACGGCCGGAGCATTCAACAGGCCGAAAGGCATAACGAGATTCTCGAAATGCCCGTTAGGGGTATTAAAGGCAGTTTTCCATTCATCCCCCTCTCTGACCCTGACCAGGTTGTACGCGCCTCTCAAATCCAATTTGGAAAAAACCTTGGCCCCAACAATTTGGTTGAAGAGGACCGGGATTAGAGGAAGGGGATAGGGATCGCAAATTGTGATACGGTTCAGCTCCCTAAAATCTAGGCAAGGTCTCAGAGAGCCATCTTTTTTTTTAACAAAAAAAAAACCAGCGGCAACAGGTGATTTTGAGGGACGAATATGCCCCTTATCGAGACTCTCGGAGATATAGGTTCGCATTGCGATTCTTTCCGGTTGTGAGAGATTGTAGAGGCGTGCTTTTGGCAGCTTGGCGCCGGGAATGAGGTTAATGGGACAGTCAAACTCCCGGTGAGGAGGTAGCTCCTGAACACCGCTCTCGGAAAACACGTCCGAGAAATCAGAGAGAAATGATGGCACAGTTTTAGTAGACACCTCTGCAAAAGTCGCTGTGAGACAATTCTCTCTACAAAAGTCACTCCACTCATTTATTTGCCTTCCTTGCCAATCAATAGTGGGGTTATGTCTAGTGAGCCAGGGTAACCCCAAAACTAGAGGAGAAGGCAATCCGTTAAGGACAAAACAAGATATATCCTCCACATGAGTGTCACCTACAGCTAGCCGGATATTGTGAACAATGCCCTTCAGAGATCTCTGTGAGAGTGGAGCAGAGTCAATAGCAAAAACAGGTATACCCTTTTCTAATGTGCAAACCTAAAAACCATGCATGGCTACAAATTGAGTGTCAATAAGATTGACGGCCGCTCAACTATCGACAAAAATCTCACAAGAAATGACTTTGCTCTCTAGCGCCACCCTGGCAGACAGGAGAAAATGGGAACTGCAGGTCAGAGGAAAGGCATCAATTCCTACATCAACTTTGCCCAAAGTAGCAGATGAAGCAGAGTTTGATGATTTACCTTTTGAGGTTTTTCTCTTATTATCGCTCTTAGTACAGTTCAAGAATCTCCTAGACGGACAAACATTTGCCAAATGACCTATGCCCCCACAACAAAAACACACCATACTCTGAGGACTAAATCCTCTTTTATCAGGGGCAAGTCGACCTAGCTGCATGGGCTCCTCCTCAGAGGGGACCGAGACAGGATGAGGCCCCTGCACACTGAATGAGTCCGCACCACTGCCCCTAGACTGACAATGGCTGGACAGAGAGGTCTCGTTTCTTTCTCTTAGACGCCTGTCAAGGCGTACCGCCAATGACATGGCAGACTCTAAGGACGTTGGTCTCTCATGGAAAGCAAACGCATCTTTCAATCTCTCTGAGAGACCATGACAGAACTGACTCCGGAGTGCAGCATCATTCCAACCTGAATCAGCTGCCCATCTCCGAAATTCAGAACAATAAAGCTCCGCAGACAGTTTGTTCTGCTGGCATAAAAAACGTAAGTTAGATTCGGCCAGAGCAACACGATCCGGGTCATCATATATCTGCCCCAGGGCCACAAAAAATCTTTCCACGGATCGAAGGGAGGGATCCCCTGATGGCAGCGAAAAAGCCCAAGTCTGAGCATTACCCCTGAGCAGGGAGATGACAATCCTCACCCTCTGCTCCTCATTACCAGAGGAATGGGGACACAAGCAAAAATGGAGTTTGCATGCCTCTCTGAAGCGAACAAAATTCTCACTGCCCCCGGAGAACGTTTCCGGAAGTGAGACCTTTGGCTCGCAACAGACTCCATGGGCCGGAACATAGCCCAATGCATGAAGGTGAGTCATAGATTGACGGAGATCCGCTACCTCCAAAGAAAGACCCTGCATGCGGTCAACCAGGCCAGAAAGCGGATCCATGTCAAAAAGGACTGTTTTGGCGGATTATAATGTCACGGCTGTATGTGAGCAACAAGAGCATACACAGTAAATAGAGCTACTGACCGGACCCAAACTAGGGAGGATAAAGGGTGACCCCTGTCAGACCCTCAAAGCTCTCCCTATGCTGCTAAGCACATGCCCGGATCCAAATGGTGGAACGAGGCATGCCCGCGTACCTAAGACTGATGACCACTGTAACCCCTACAATAGTGGAAGGGGCACGGCCACCGGTGCCCTGCTCAGTATATGGACGGCCCCGGGGTCGCCTCGGATCCAGTCAGAAAACAAACAGAAACACTACAATGTCTGCACACTTAGCTGAAGGAGCTGCAGCAGCCGTGAAGACAGATCCAAAGACAGCTGGCAATATCCGGAGTACTTGCTGCAGCAGAACACAGGTCCAGTGAAATGATAGCCCACAAGGGAAGATACTCAAGCAAGAGATACAACTCAAATGAGAAATATAATCCGCTCCCTACAAAGGAGGAGGGGTGATTTAAAGGCAGAGAAATCAAACAGAGGAGGAACAGCTGGGAGGAAGGAAACAGAAAGTAAAGACCTCATCACAGGGGCGGAGAAACAGAGCAGTGAGAACTCCTCCAAGCTCTAGTAGTGACATCATCACAGGGGTGGAGAAACAGAGCTGTGAGAACGTCTCAAAACTCTGGTAGTGACACTAGCCTAGGCCTTATAGTAGTTAGATAGTTAGGGTTATATGTTTTGCTAGGCCTTACTGTACTGGACTGCGGCGCAGTATTTGACTTGCAGGCTCTGCTGCGTCTGCCACCGGCTAGGTGTGTCCTCTTTAGCGGCACGACACGACTTGCAGGCTCTGCTGTGTGCGCCATCGGGCTAGGCCTGTCCCTCGGACAGGGACGGTGACTGTGGGCCTGGGGTATAACTTAGTCTGTGTGTACTTATATTGTTGTGTTTTCACTATTGTTAAAGTAAAGTTTCCGTTCTTGCATATAAAGCTGGTGTCAGTGTCGCTTTTCTTGTCTGTGACTTCGCTGTATCCTGGGGAGCCCACCCAGGTACACGGCTTACAACTGCGGCTGTATGATGATATAGCTGATGGCTAATGACTACTAAATGATGACTAATACCGCCAGTCCACCCCACACTGAGTCTCACATTACATACCCATATTGCTGCTGCTCATGGTGTCAATGGATCCCCAAATGCCTCAACCTCAGCAGCTACTCTGAAACTGCTGATCAGTGGGGCTGTGGACATACTTACCAACGTTTCTGTTGGTAAAATTGGGGCATATAAGCCCCGCCCTGGAAGCGGCTCGTCCTGGATTTATAAGCAGGGTTAAAATTATCTCTGCCCATTTTCGTCCTGAACTTGCAGTATAATCTCTGCAGCCCACTCTGGAAAAAGAGTCACAACTGCCTGAGAAGAGTCCAGGTTATTTATGAGCCCCTGCTCTCTCCGCCCACCGGCTGATGATTGACAGTTCTCACTTTAGTTTTCTCCCTAGAATAAACTGTCAGTCATTAGCAGGGGAGCTATGGGCCCTATTACAGTCAGGTCCATAAATATTGGGACATCGAAACAATTCTAACATTTTTGGCTCTATAACCACCACAATGGATTTGAAATGAAACAAACAAGATGTGCTTTAACTGCAGACTGTCAGCTTTAATTTGAGGGTATTTACATCCAAATGAGGTGAACGGTGCAGGAATTACAACAGTTTGCATATGTGCCTCCCACTTGTTAAGGGACCAAAAGTAATGGGACAGAATAATAATTATAAATCAAACTTTCACTTTTTAATACTTGGTTGCAAATCCTTTGCAGTCAATTACAGCCTGCAGTCTGGAACGCATAGACATCACCAGACGCTGGGTTTCATCCCTGGTGATGCTCGGCCAGGCCTCTACTGCAACTGTCTTCAGTTCCTGCTTGTTCTTGGGGCATTTTCCTTTCAGTTTTGTCTTCAGCAAGTGAAATGCATGCTCAATCGGATTCAGGTCCGGTGATTGACTTGGCCATTGCATAACATTCCACTTCTATCCCTTAAAAAACTCTTTGGTTGCTTTTGCAGTATGCTTTGGGTCATTGTCCATCTGCACTGTGAAGCGCTGTCCAATGAGTTCTGAAGCATTTGGATGAATTTGAGCAGATAATATTGCCCGAAACACTTCAGAATTCATCCTGCTGCTTTTGTCAGCAGTCACATCATCAATAAATACAAGAGAACCAGTTCCATTGGCAGCCATACATGCCCACGCCATGAAACTACCACCACCATGCTTCACTGATGAGGTGGTATGCTTAGGATCATGAGCAGTTCCTTTCCTTCTCCATACTCTTCTCTTCCCATCACTCTGGTACAAGTTGATCTCGGTCTCTTCTGTCCATAGGATGTTGTTCCAGAACTGTGAAGGCTTTTTTAGATGTCGTTTGGCAAACTCTAATCTGGCCTTCCTGTTTTTGAAAACCAACCAGAGATAATGGGTCAATAAAGTACAAAAACACATATCAGACTAGAATAATCACAAAATAGCATAATTTTATTGAGAATCATATAGAGACATGATTAGCACAAGACACAAAAAACAATTAACACAGGCCACAATACATTAAAAAAATTAAAAACCAAGAGGACCGATGGTGGGCTGTCGGTATATGTTGAAAAGTGCAAGTGCAATAGTCATGATTGGTCACTAAAAACCACTATGGCTCAAAAATACATGATAGCAAAAATTCATATGCGCATATATACAACACACACTTAACCATGTGGGTGATAATACACACCACAAGGGGTGACTGTAGCATAGTAACATAGTAACATAGTACATAAGGCCGAAAAAAGACATCTGTCCATCCAGTTCGGCCTGTCATCCTGCAAGTTGATCCAGAGGAAGGCAAAAAAAAAAAACCCCTGTGAGGTAGAAGCCAATTTTCCCCACTTTAGGGGAATAAAAAATTCCTTCCCGACTCCAATCAGGCATCAGAATAACTCCCTGGACCAACGACCCCTCTCTAGTAGCTATAGCCTGTAATATTATTACACTCCAGAAATACATCCAGGCCCCTCTTGAATTCCTTTATTGTACTCACCATCACCACCTCCTCAGGCAGAGAGTTCCATAGTCTCACTGCTCTTACCGTAAAGAATCCTCCTCTATGTTTGTGTACAAACCTTCTTTCCTCCAGACGCAGAGGATGTCCCCTCGTCACAGTCCTGGGGATAAATAGATGATGGGATAGATCTCTGTACTGACCCCTGATATATTTATACATAGTAATTAGATCTCCCCTCAGTCGTCTTTTTTCTAAAGCGAATAACCCTAATTTTGATAATATTTCAGGGTACTGTAGTTGCCCCATTCCAGTTATTACTTTAGTTGCCCTCCTCTGGACCCTCTCCAGCTCTGCTATGTCTGCCTTGTTCACTGGAGCCCAGAACTGTACACAGTACTCCATGTGTCGTCTGACTAGCGATTTGTAAAGTAGTAGGACTATGTTCTTATCACGGACATCTATGCCCCTTCTGATGCAACCCATTATCTTATTGGCCTTGGCAGCAGCTGCCTGACACTGGTTTTTGCAGTTTGCTGTTTATTAAAATTCCTAGATCCTTTTCCATGTCAGTGTTACCGAGTGTTTTACCATTTAGTATGTACGGGTGACTTGCATTATTCCTTCCCATGTGCATAACTTTACATTTGTCAGTGTTAAACCTCATCTGCCACTTATCTGCCTAAACATCCAATCTATCCAGATCCCTCTGTAGTAGCATACTGTCCTCTTCAGTGTAAATTACTTTAGCAAAAAAGACAATAAAATATTATTCCCACTATCACCTCTCCACTATACCCACTCCATTATTCCCACTATCACCTCTCTGCTATTCCCTCTCCATTATTCCCACTATCACCTCTCTGCTATCCTCTCTCCATTATTCCCACTATCACCTCTCTGCTACCCCCTCTCCATTATTCTCACTATCACCTCTCTGCTATCCACTATCAATTCTCTGCTATTCCCTCTCCATTATTCCCACTATCACCTCTCTGCTATCCCCTCTCCATTATTCTCACTATCACCTCTCTGCTATCCCCTCTCCATTATTCTCACTATCGCCTCTCTGCCATCATCTCTCCATTATTCCCACTATCACCTCTCTGCCATCCTCTCTCCACTATTCTCACTATCACCTCTTTGATATCCCCTCTCCATTATTCCCACTATCACCTCTCTGCTATCCCCTCTCCTTTTCACCATTGAGTAGGATGGTCTGTAGACATTGTGGGGTTCCGTCTTCCTCCTTCCACAGATGAGGCCGCTCTCCCAGGCCGATTCCTTGAAGCCCACGATGAAACTAATTAGTGAGTTTGGGGGGTTCTCCATGAACTGGAACATGTCTTACCTCTTACCATCAGACCCCGCTCCTCTTTGCCCCTATGGAATTTTGTTTTATTGTTCATTTTTAATATGGGAATGGACGTGATTAGATTTTTTAGATATTTTAAAAAAAAGTTTTAATTTTTTTTTAAAGTCATTTGATCACTTTACCCATAGACTGCAATGATTTAACTTTGAAGCCTATGGGAGACTCGCTTTGTTCCGCACACAGGAACATCGCTGGGACAGGCCTGGGATCCTTTAGAGACCATGTCTCAGAACCTAACTGTGGGGAAGGTCAGTTCCTCCCATGTCCCTTGTTTCTGATATTCGGTTCCATCCTATGAACAATTTATAACACTGAGGTGGAATTGACCTTACCAGTGTGGGAAAATAACACTCTTCCCATTCAAACACACAAATAATCCAACTGGTGCAACCAGAGACATCCATAACCACGTACAGGTCACAGAGCAACCCGTCAATGGGATTTAAAGGGGGTCTCCGGGCTTTCTACGCTGTCACATCAGTGGCGCAGCTCAGAATGGCGCGTTTGCTTGGGACCTTACATTGCGACTATGACACGTCTACATTATCCCTCCCGATTGGCTGTGAGGCTGACTGCAAAGCATTATTTGGGCAAGCTCGCCGGTCAGCGCTCTGTCCAGGTTCATGTGTCATCCACAGTCTTCACCTTACCCGTAGTTTCCCTCACTACTGTACCGAATTTTATATCTAAAATAGCAGAAGCAATTTGGCAAAGCTTCGTCTTCATTTGGAAGCAGAATTTTTCAGGTTTTAGGAAATTTGTAACTAAATCGATTTGCTCATCTCTAGTACCGAGCCCATGAATATAAACTCTTGTATGAACTTGGGTAACAAATTATAGGACAGGAACAATGGAGCCAGAAGATACCATGAACAGGCCTCAAAAAGAACCAGGAACAGGCCTTGGACAGAAGCAAGAGCCTAGGCAGGAACGTGGTCAGTGTCACGTGCCGGATGTCCAAGGCAGACCTCTTTGACGTCTTGCAAACAGGACACAGGCAAGATACAGACCAGGGACTGAAGGGTTAAATAGAATAAGCTGTATGATCTGTATGAAGGACAGGAGGTTGGGTGACATCATATTAGAGGGTGACTATATTTACATTGACCTTCTGTCTGTATAAGGAACTGTTCCTAGTCAGCACTATTGTAATGAGAGCCGCAGCTGTTTTTGTATGTATGGATGGATGTATAAAAGGCCCGTATGGTCAAGAATAAACAGAACTGTTACTGATGTCATACTGTATGTGTCACTGATAAGTTCTACAGGCGCCTGTCTTCGGGGACAAAGGAAGGAATCAAGGTGCACTGAGAAGGAAACAACACTTTCAGCTGGGGGTTCGTCCGCGGAATAGAAAATACAGGAATTCAGTGAGTACGGAAAATTTTCTGTTGCTTCTATTTTGAATCCGCTTTAGACACACTGAAAGAAATGGTATCTATCTTTAGGCAAGAGAGACTGTAAATAGACTACTGGCCAAGTCTAACAGATAAATTCTTTAGGGAAGGATTTACCAGAGGAATTCTTTTGGGAAGAATTCATATAGAGTCTGCACCTTGATTTCTCTTGTCACCATATTTCTATCGCTTCTTTTCTGTCGCTTTCTTATGCTTTCTGTTATGTTATGATGTTATGAAGCATTAAGTAATTTTTGTGCTGAAGGTAAGCAGCAAATGATACTGTGAAAAATGTACTAACATTATTGTGTGTGTACTGGATGACCCACTAACCCAGACACTGGTGAACGCAAGTAACTGTTTTAAGGGATAATACTAACAGACAGTTGAGAAGGAAGTTGTGCATAGACATAAGTCCTTCACGGTTCTGTACAGCCAGTCCTGGGGACAGTTTTGCTCTGCCTCCGTCTCAATTAAGTTATAAGAAATGGGTGCAAAGCAAGGAAAGGTCTCTCAGTAGTAGTAAGAGGGTATATGTTTCGTCAAAGTGACAGGTACCACGCCCCTTTTACACGCCCCCTTTTTATATTGCTTGATATTAAGTTTATATCGCATGATATAAAGTTTATATCGCAGGCTATTAGGATTTATATCGCTTGATGTTAGGTTTATATTGGCACTTCTCAGATGCCTGCTAAACTGCAGTGTCCGTCATATTGCTAAAATCAAGTTTTCCCAGACCTGTCACAGACTGTGGTCATGTAATCAAGCCTTTGCTAATGCAAGGGTCATGGCCTCTTGCGTGAACATTGCTTAATTCAAGATTTCCCAGACTTATGTCCCCGGAGCTGCCCCTACAAGGTCGTGACACCTGTCAAGGACGTCAAAGCAGGGCTTTTAGGGTCGGTCACAGTAATTATTCTTGTAATCGAGACTTTTCTAATGCACGGGTCATGACCTCTGGCAAACACATTGCTTAATTCAAGATTTCCCAGGTCACAGAATGCATTTCTGTAATCGATACGGGTCTAAATGACTTTTCTACAGACATGCTCATTAAAACATCTGGACATTGCCATGGCTTTGACATGATTTTATATCAATTTTATACAATTCCCAACTTTCATTTAAATAAAATCTTATTGATAAGCCCATTCACGGCCGTTGATACGCTTTTGATATAAAATTAAGATTCATTCATAAAAAGACCTATAATGAACATATCAATTCTTATAAATTATGATTTAACTAGTCATTATAAATAAATTTTGTAATTTTATAACATTTCATAACACATTTACAACATTTAACTTGTCATATAAAAGCTACCCATTTGATATGGCTTTGATATGAGTTTATATCAATTTTATACAATTCACAATTGATATGGCTTTGATATGAGTTTATATCAATTTTATACAATTCACAACTTTCATTTAAGTAAAAGCTTATTGATAAGCCCAATCATTATAAATAAATTTTGTAATTTTATAACATTTCATAACACATTTACAACATTTAACTTGTCATATAAAAGCTACCCATTTGATATGGCTTTGATATGAGTTTATATCAATTTTATACAATTCACAACTTTCATTTAAGTAAAAGCTTATTGATAAGCCCATTCAGGGACTGTTGATACGCTTTTGATATAAAATATACACACTATCAGCATATAAAAGCTTATAAAACATAAGCTAACTAAGGGGGCTACAGCAAATAATGAATATGCTAATCGCAACCACAGGGTATCGTTTTACAACATCAACCGCCTATATAAACAGGGCCCAGTCTCTGCATTGCTATCACAGAGAGACTTGGGCACATAGAAGCATTGACCAACAAGGCCTAAGACACTTAAAAGGTAAGAACAATTTGTCTGTTATGCTTTTAAATCTTTCACTATTCTTGAATATAACTTATGTTAGCTGTAGCTGATTATTTATAATTCGTAATGCATCACTAAATGTCTTTTTCTTTTACCACATACAAATGTTGCAATATTTTAACTAGCAATATCTTTCACTATTTATTGAATATGACTTAAATTAACTGAATCTATCTATCTATCTATCTATCTATCTATCTATCTATCTATCTATCTATTTAGCTATCTATGTATCCATACATCCAAATACCCCAACTATCTAAATTCTATCAATTTATCAATCTATCTATCTATTAATCTAATCTATCTATCTATCTATCTATCTATCTATCTATCTATCTATCTGTCTATCTATTAATCTATCTATCTGTGTATCTATCTATCTTTCTAGCTATCTATCTATCATCTATCTATCTATCTCTCTTCTATCTCTCTTCTATCTATCTATCTATCTATCTATTAATCTATCTATCTATCTATTAATCTATCTATCTTTCTATCTATCTATCTATCTATCTATCTATTAATCTATCTATCTGTCTATCTATCTATCTCTCTTTCTATCTATCTATCTATCTATCAATCTATCTATCTGTCTATCTATCTATCTATTATCTATCTATCTATCTATCTATCTATCTATCTATCTATCTATCTATCTATCTATCTATCTATCTATTAATCTATCTATCTGTCTGTCTATCTATCTATCTATCTATCTATCTATCTATCTATCTATCTATCTATTAATCTATCTATCTGTCTATCTATCTATCTTTCTATCTATCTATCTATTAATCTATCTATCTGTCTATCTATCTATCTCTCTTCTATCTATCTATCTATTAATCTATCTATCTGTTTATCTCTTCTATGTAGCTTATCTATCTATCTTTCTATGTATCTATCTGTCTATCTATCTATCTATCTATCTATCTATATATCTCCTATCTATCTTTCTATCTATCTATCTGTCTATCTATCTATAGATCTATCTATCTATCTATCTATTAATCTATCTATCTGTTTATCTCTTCTATCTATCTTATCTATCTATCTTTCTATGTATCTATCTGTCTATCTATCTATCTATCTATATATCTCCTATCTATCTTTCTATCTATCTATCTGTCTATCTATCTATAGATCTATCTATCTATCCAGATATCTATCTTTCCTATTTATAGGGGTTAAAGCGGCCCTACAAATGTTGTTCTATTTTAACTAGCAATATACATTTCGTTTAGATGGATTCTTACCAAAATTTATGGGGCGATGACAATATACCCGATGCGCAGATGCTTATCGCGGCCGATGATTTCTATGAGTCGTACATTAGCGGTGGTGGGGTGCAATTGCTTTCAGACGCGTCGCCCAGTATGGCGTTATCTCATACGGACATTTCAAGTGAACCCGATTACAATCCGACGTCTCCTTGCCTAGTCGGTACGTATAACCATCTTAGGCTTTTATTACGTATATAGTTTTAGATCTAGTTATATTTCATGCACGTTTATTACAGACGAGCAAATCCGAGACATTTTAAGAATTGCGAACAGAGCCGTCGATACTGAAAATACAGAACATTCAAGCATTGAAGTTACTAACAACAGCAATTATGATGCGCTAAAGGAGAACGATCCATCGCGAGTTATCGATCTCACAACCCCCTATCGAAATGAAATAAAACAGCAGACCAGGCTAGCCAGAACACGTAAGGATCGCTCAACTTCTTTGATGTTGTCTGTTTTAAACATTATCTATATTTCTAATACACTTTTTAAAACACAGCGCTTGAAAGAAATGTGTATACAATTGATGACATCGCGACACTCTCCGATGCTGCCCTACAAAAGCGTCGCAAGCGGGGGAAAGCGCGTAAGGAACAAAACGCATTGCTGCTGTAATATATTTTAAACAATGTCTATAAGTCTAATACTTAATTTTTAATGCAGCGCTGAAAAGAAAAATAGCCCCGACCGGTGTCTCCAAAGAGGTATCAAAGAAATCTAACACAACGGGTAAGGCTCCCTATACAGCAGCTCAAAAAACAATGTCTATAACTTTTAAGCGGGTATAAACAATGGTGTTTAATCAAACCTTGTAATTTAAAGTTTTTCAGATGACGGATAGTAGCGCAAGGGGCAATAGAAATGTTTCATGCCCCGAACCACCAGAGTCGGGCACCAACGCCCGCGACAGTTGGTTGTCTGAAAATCCCGCAATGCCGATTATCCGCTGTCCTGATGCTCGTAAGTTAATATTACACGGCGCGCTGTTTTAATTAGAACCGCTTGATGTTCTTAATACTTACAGCGGGATGCTTGTCTTTAAATTTTTAATAAGAGACATAATGACATATCTAGCTATCAATTTAGCTACCTAGATATCCAGCTATCTATCAATTTATCTATCTATCTATCTATCCACTTATCTATCTATGTATCCATATCCATATCTTAATGTTTGTCTTTAAATTGCAGCCAAAAGAAAAGAAAGCAACAAAGCCAGAACCGTTAAAGAGAGACGACGCTCGACCACAAAACAGCATCAGGAACAGTTTACACCGATAGCTGGAGTTCTAACAACGCCGCGACCGGTTCTGCAGAGTGGTGAGCCAACTAGCGTAATAAATGAGATTACAGCTTTATGCGACATAACACCGGTACCCAATACACAGGATGTAATACCTTGTAAAAAGCGCATCACATTTGATACGCCAGACACATGCAGCAACGTACAACAGATAAGCGAACCCCAACAGCGATACGCACCTCTTGTCCACTCCTGTTATTGTCGGGGTGGAGAGACGTACGACGCGTTGAGGGATATCGCGAAATGTAATGACAAAATGGCCCGCGTGGCATTGCATTTAAAATGTTACGTTAAAGACTCTACGTCTTTAGCGTTTAACAGTCCCAACAAAAATACTGAGGGACAAATACACGCTACGCGTAACAAATGCATACGCCTGATTACGCATCTTGACGCTCTTGAAAAAGAGCTGCTATGCAGAGACTGACTAGTGATGACTGGTGGAGGTGGACAACCTTTTAAAAGCGCAAAAACAACTGTAAGTGCTAGGGTTAGAAAGTTAAAAAAAGCTATAAAAATCTGTTTTTCAGTTAAACGTTCTAAAATAGCTAGAGAAAAAAGGCATCGCAGGCGTAACAATGGGCCGCCAGCACGTCCGAGCAAAATAGTTAGCAAAAAAAGACAGGATTGTCGTAACAAGACTGGGGCGTCGGCTCGTCTGAACGCTGGACAAACACATCAGCAACCGCAGCCCGCGCAAGCGGGGCACAGTCGTCCAAACAGCTCGCGCACTAATAGACCTTCAGATACGCAATCAAAGCGTATTCATTCAGGCGACCCACAAAATGGCGACCGTCCCTACAACACGGCTATTACAGACGAACCCCCTGAACCACAAAATGTTAGATCCGTTTATCTAGAACGTGTATATCATCAAGAGCGTGACTTAGCGAATTTTAACAGTACCATGTACACGGAACACTTCAGATTCGCTAACCTCGAAGCCATTCGCTCATTTGTTGACGCTCTTGATGCAATACACGCTTCTATACAGACATTGTTAGATAGGGTTTTACGGGACGCCGATCCGGGTGATTTCATACAATTACGTTTAGACGGCGGCGAAACATTTGATTCGATTTTTTCTAATAGGTATTCTAGAGATGGGTTTAGAGCCGAAACATTTTTGGACAATATAGCTAACGCTTTACAGAGTAACGCGGAGTGCGTAGCTGGTAATACACTTAAACTAGTTGTCATCATTGTTAGGGGCCGCCGTGGTGGGGCCAGAAGACGTTTGGGTGGTGTCGCGTATAGTCGGATTATTGATCGTAAAAAACAACATTTATACGATTTTAATAATTATGATAATAACGTCTGTCTGGCCGCTAGTGTTTACGCAATTTTGGAGGGTTCTGCTTTGAGCGACGTTGCCTTGTTAGAGAAAGCTCAACAACTGCATAGAGACTTACAAATACCCGAGGGGTATTTGGTGTCTTTTACGGACATTGCTGAATTTGAAAAAAAATTAAACATCACAATTAAAATTTTGTACCACAATAGGGGACAGTGGCGTTATTATCACACAGCCCGCACAGCTAAAGAAAAGACCATCTATATATTGCACCATGAAAAGCATTATTATGGCATAAAAAATCTAAAAGCCTTTATTGGTTTCGATTATTTTTGCGACGTTTGTTGCACTGTATACAAACATAAATACCGACACGGGTGTATGCAGTTTTGTAAAGCGTGCCAGACCACGAATTGTGTTGAGCAGTCTAATAATACACGTTGCCCGATATGTAGGACTTATTGCCGTTCAGCGGCATGTTTTGAAACACATAGAAACCTGTCACTTAGTGATAAAGCTCTTTGTAAGAAAAAAACTTTTTGCGGATTTTGTTACAAATATATAGACTGCGGCGATGAGCACAAATGTAACGGTTTAAAATGCACCATCTGCGGCGGGCAGGTTGACAAATTTGACGACCATGTTTGTTACATGCAGCCATACACCCCCAAAAAAATGACTGACAAGTATATCTTTTACGATTTTGAATGCATGCAAGAAACAGGCTTGCATATACCCAATTTCATTTACGCAACCACACTATACGGCCCCAACTCCTGGCATTTTAGCGGAAAATCCTGTACGCTTGACTTTGTGCGATTTTTTGCCGACGGTAAGTTTTCGGGTTACACGTTTATAGCGCACAATGCCGGACGCTACGACGCTTATTTTGTTTTACAGGAGTTGATTAATGAAAAATTTAAAATTGATATTATAAATCAAGGCGGTCGGTTAATGTGCGTTACCCTGAAGGACTTAAAAATTAGGTTCATAGACTCGCTGAATTTCATGCCTATGAAGCTCAGCAAGATGCCAGAGGCTATGGGTTTTTCAGGCGCCAAGGGTCACTTCCCGCATTTTTTCAACACGGCAGAAAATCAAAACTACATAGGCGCCCTACCGGCCGCTAGGTATTACGGAGTCGATTACATGATGCCCGGTGAGAAAAAAGAATTCACAGATTGGTACGAGAAACATAAAAATTACACCTTTAATTTTCAGAAAGAGTTAAAAGCTTACTGTAAGCAGGATGTTGAAGTTTTGAGAAGGGCTTGTGAATGTTACAGGGACACGATTATGGCCATGACGGAACAAAAAGTGCTGCAATACATTAAACGTGAAAAGAAATACAGAACGGTCACTAAATGTATTGATCCACTCCAACTTATCACATTGGCGTCCGTGTGCATGGCCATGTATCGGTTTAAATTTCTACCCAAAAATACCATAGCTATTATCCCTGCAGATAATTACCACAAGACCCAGAAACGCTTTTCAACACCCGCTATACAGTGGCTCATGTACCTTGAACATGCTGAAGGCATTTCTATACAACATGCGTTAAAGGGCGGTGAAAAAAAGATCGGTAAATATTTTTTGGACGGGTATTCTTTTGTTAACGGTAAACATGTCGCTTTTGAATTTCAGGGCTGTTTTTATCACGGGTGTCCTGTGTGCTATAACGAGCAGGACAGCAACGAGCTTACTAAATCGTCCTACGGTCAGCTATACCAATCTTTCCTAGTCAGGAAAAGCCGACTACAGAGACAAGGCTTTACGGTCCGCGTCCTGTGGGAACACGAGTGGCGGGAAATGATTGCAAACGATTCGGGGGTCAAAGACTTTCTGATTAAAATGAAATTCCCGACTCCTTTGGATCCTCGTGACGCGCTTTACGGTGGGCGCACTAACGCCATTAAACTTTATCACAAGGTGCAGGCCGATGAAACAGTGCATTATTACGATTTCACCAGTCTGTACCCTTTTGTTAATAAAACTAAGACTTACCCTGTAGGACACCCAAAAATCATTTATGATCATTTTGGCTACATCAAAAAATACTTTGGCATTGCCCGAGTTAAAGTGTACCCGCCCAGAGATTTATTTTTTCCGGTCCTGCCTGTAAAGCTAAATAAAAAACTAATGTTTCCGCTATGTTACACATGCGCCTTGAGCTGTCATAAAGACATTTGCAGCCACACAGACGACGAGCGGTCCCTAACCGGTACATGGTGCACCATAGAGATAGTTTTAGCTGTTGAAAAAGGTTACAGGATTGCCGAGATCTACGAGATCTGGCATTTTCCGAATACAACAGACGATTTGTTCGCCCCGTACATCAAATTACACCTCAGAGATAAACAGGAGGCTTCCGGTTATCCCAATTGGTGTAAAACGGATGCTGAAAAAACGGCTTACATAGCGGCATTTTTAAAAAAAGAAGATGTCTGCTTGCGATCTGATAAGATATCTGTAAACCCAGCAAAAAGACAAATTTCAAAACTGTTCCTAAACTCTCTGTGGGGTAAGTTTGGCCAGCGTTCTAACTTGTCACGTACCAGCATAGTCACGGACCCTGACGAGCTTTTCAAATTAGCTTTTGTGCCGTATTACGACCTCTCCGAGGTTAATTTCATCGATGACGATACGGCAATAGTCAATTGGCGCTATGTAAAAGAGCGCTACACCCACAACAAAAACACAAACATTTTTATAGCCTGTTTTACAACCGCCTATGCCAGACTCGAATTATACAAGCTCCTAGACAGGCTACAGGAACGTTGCCTTTATCACGACACAGACTCCGTCATATTCGTGAGTAAGGGGTCTGAATGGACGCCACCCTTGGGTGATTTTCTCGGTGAACTAACTAGTGAAATACCCGACGACGCCCACATTACCGAGTTTGTATCCGCTGGTCCAAAGACTTACGGCTACAAACTTAACAACGGGAAAACCGTATTGAAGGTTAAGGGCATAACACTCAATGTCGCTAACACACGACTTGTTAATTTTGACAGTTTAAAAGACCTTGTGCTGGACTACTCCCACAACAACGACCCCGAGACGCAGAAAACAATAGGTATCGAGCAAGACGGCATTTACAGAAATAGGAAGCGCCTGACCATAGAGACAAGACCATTACGTAAAACGCAAAAGTGCGTCTATACAAAGAGACAGCTGACGGCTGACTTTACAACGGTGCCTTTTGGCTATTAAACATGACTGCGCATTTTCAACACCCTTTTTCGTGTATCCTAGCAGGGCCCTCAAATTCTGGAAAGAGTTTTTTTGTTAAAAATGTATTAATGCACAAGGATGCTTTAATGTCGCACAAACCTGATAATGTCATTTGGTTTTACGCATGTTGGCAGAAATTGTATGATGAACTAACCCGTTTGTTTACAAATATCAGGTTTATCGAGGGGGTCCCGCAAAATTTTACAGACGCTGATCTATTTCCAACGGATAAGGTAAATTTGGCGGTTGTTGATGATCTTATGGAGGCGGCTTGTGAAAATCTTGAAATACAAAACGCATTCACCAAATACGTACACCACAGAAATTTGAGCATTATGTATCTCGTTCAAAACGTTTTTTGTCAGGGTAAGAAAAGCCGAACCATAAATTTAAACACTAAATACATGGTCCTTTTTAAGAACCCTCGTGATAAATTACAGGTTATTACGTTGGCTCGGCAGATGTACCCCGGTAAAACACGTTTCTTTTTAGAAGCTTTTGAAGATGCTACACACAAGCCTTACGGCTATTTACTTGTAGATTTAAGATCTGACACGCCTGAGGACCTACGACTAAGAACCGGTCTGTTCCCGCCAGATCTGCCGGTTGCTTATGTGTGCAAAAAGAAGCTCTAAAATGAGGTATCTCACATCTTTATGGTTATTTTTGATAGCGGCGCTGGTGCTGTAAGGATGTCGAACAGGATCCGGCGTAATTGGGATCTTTTAAAAGCATTAGTCAAAACAAATCTGAAGGCCCGAAAATCAATATTACGTAACGCCAGTAATGATTTGATATCGGCTATTGGCGAGATAGCGCTCAATATCATTAAAGGAAAGATCCCTCTTAAAGAGCGCCAAAAAAATATATTGAAAAAATGGCGTAGGGCTATAAAGAAATTAAGTGATAAAAAGTACTCCATTAAAGGCAAGAAGCGCATTGTGAACCAGAGCGGCGGTTTTATAGGAGCTTTGCTCGGTTTTGCTATACCTTTAATCACTAGCCTGATAGCTAATACAGCCGGTGGTTCATAATGCAGTATGCCGAGAAAATGTTTCTGGTTTCCAAAAATGAAATGGATAGGCTTAAAACTACCTCCGTAGATGCAACAGATATACGCCAAACAGCCCTACGGCGCTTAGATGATGAGATTAGCGAAATACTACACAGAAATGACCTTTCAGATGATGAAAAAATTAAGAGCTACACAGTCGTGTTACAGAGGTACTTAATGCTCAACAAACACGCCGGTAAAGAAATGCATGGTATAACCCTGATTACACAGCCACAAACCGATCAACAACAATTGTCAAATGCAACCACAATCAGCCCAGCTACTAACGAGATACTTGACAGTATTAATACACGTTATAGAAAAAATGCCGAACTATTGTTAAGTAAACTGTACCGCGCTGGTAATAAGCCGTCCTGGAACGCTATGGGTGAGTTCATTTACAAAGAACAAACTGTACCCGGATCCAACATTATTGACCTGATTCGAACAGCTACCCAGAGTCACGGCTTGCCTAATATTAAACCTCGCGGTTGGGACTATTTTATGGAGACTATCGCACAGCTGAACGCCCCGTCAACGGTTATCGGTAATACAAGAACAAGAGAACTTTTCGATAATTTGAAAAAGCGGTCGCTGAGTGAGCCCTATGACGAGGCTCGAAGCCCTTTTACACCCCCGGTGTTATTAAGATCGCCTACTGTGTCGCCGCGTGGCTCATTATTACCTAAAAAGAGGCTCCCGCCCTTGTTGCAAGCTGCTTGGTTAACGTTGTAAATTTTCTTACTTTGGCGATTGTATATAAACTTTGTTTTTATTTGTTTTACATACATTTTTACTTTGCATGTATATAAATTGCTTTGTGTATAATGTCTTATAATGTTTTATTTACTATACATAAACAGTTTTAAATAAAAATGTATTCTGTTTTTTCTTTTTACAATAAATATAATAGCTTGATTATTTAAAATGTATAAACAGTTAGGACGTGTTGTTGAATAGACACTGTTTAAAACACTGCTAAAATGACTGCAAAAAGCAAAATATTGCGAAAACAGTACTACACGCCAAAAGCCGTCGGCTCTTACGGGGGCATTGAATCCTTATTCAGAGAAGTACGTAAATTTGGAATAAGAAAAGACTCTGTAAAAAACTGGTTGAGCAACGAGGATACTTACACATTGTACAAACCTGTTAAAAAATCCTTTACAAGAAACAAGGTTATGGTGTCTGATATCGATGCTCAATGGCAGGCAGATCTTGTGTCGATGATGGATTTTTCTAAAGAAAATAATGGTGTAAAATACCTGCTGACGGTCGTTGATATTCTATCTAAATATGCCTGGGTGTCGTGCCTTTCAAATAAGTCCGGCGCTACCGTGGCTACCGCTTTTGAGCAGATATTTAAGTTAAGCGGCCGAACCCCCCGAAAGCTCCAGACTGATCGGGGCCGTGAGTTTATAAACAAACCTATGAGGCGTCTTTGTGAAACCTATAAAATACATCATTTTTTAACTACAAACGCTGTTAAGGCAGCGTTGGTCGAGCGTTTTAATAGAACGCTAAAAACTAAGATGTGGCGCTATCTTAGAGAACAAAACACGTACAGGTACATCGACAAGTTACAAGACTTGGTGTATAGTTATAACCACACATACCACAGAACTATAAGGCGGCGCCCCGTCGATGTGACAAAAGAGAACTCTTTAACCGTTTGGAAAAATATCTACGGGTGTTACGAGACTATTAAAAAAGTTAAACCGTTATTAAAAATAGGTGATCACGTCAGAATTGTTCGTTATAAGGGTGTTTTTACAAAGGGTTATGAACAAACCTATACGGACGAGATATTTAAAATTCACTCTGTAAGCACTAGGGGCCTCAGACCCCTTTATAAGCTGAAAGACCTGTCCGATGAGTTCATTGAAGGCTCGTTCTACCCGGAAGAAGTCCAAAAAGTAACTCTCGACAAGCTACGAGTTTACAGGATAGAAAAAATACTGAAAAAGAAGAAAGTTCGGGGTAAAACGTTGTGTTTTGTAAAGTGGATAGGTTACCCTGACAAGTTTAACTCTTGGGTGCCTGAAAAGCAGTTGATGCGTCTGTAAACTATGGAGGACGGATCGTTTTTTATCACGTTACCCTGCAACGCCTCCGCCAAACTTTATCCCGAAAACAGCATCGCTGATTACACCACTAAGTTAGCAAAAGCGGTGCATCTTCGCGGCCCTTACGAAGTGGCTTTAGTGGAGATTCAGTATCCACATACGTGGGAAACCTTTGGCCCCGGAGATGGTGTATTCTACGTAGCACAGCGCGACGAACCGTTCAGCGAGCTTTTTGTTAAATCGGGTTATTACTCCAATATGCAAGATCTCATCAAAGCCATTAATAGCAAACTTGAATCTATAAAAATACCTCCAGATCAATTGCGTCTAAGATACGACGATATTGACAGAACCGTTTATGTACTGAATTCACCAACATACAAGTTCATGCCTTGTGTGAAGTTGGGGAATATTTTGGGGCTGACGGGGTATTCGAAAGCTCCGTCGCTCAAGAATGTCGACACCGAGCACATCACTATCCGCTACAAAGGACCCGGCTTACCTGTTTTAGAACATCATGTTGGCGGTATAAAGGGGCTTGCTCTAGTTTCATCAAAAGAGAAAAAAATTAATGCCGATATTAAAGCCGGTTTTTATACATTGTTTGTATGTACCGATATCGTCCAACATCAACTTGTTGGCGATAGTTACGTACAACTTTTAAGAACTGTCGAGCTAGGCGGTAAAAATGGTGATATAGTCACGCAAAAGTATCACCGTCCGGACTATATACCTGTTTGTAAGCATCATTTTGACACGGTTACAATATCGATACTGACGGATCAGGCTAAACCTGTTAAATTCAAATACGGTAAGACTATTGTGCGATTACACTTTAGACCGCGCGCGGTGACGACGCACTAAAATGTTGTCCCAGAGAGTGTACGGTGACCCGGACGCATATACGCATTATTACATAACGCAAGCTGGTCATGGCTTGGACGGCTTTCACGGTACTGAATTCATGCATGGTTCTGGACTCGCCGGGTTATTTCGGGGGCTGTTCCGCCGTGTAGTTCCCCTATTTAAGAAAGGTGTGGAGCTTGCAAAACCGCACGTGAAAACAGCCGCCCGTAACATCGCTAAAGACGTTGTCACTACGGCTTCGACCGCCTTTATGGATCGTATAAATAGGTCGTCGCAGAGCCAGGCTGGCTCCGGTGTCGTACAAATACGTAAAAAAAATGCGTAAAAGGAAACGTGAACGCGCTGCCGTTGTCTTACCAACTTTTATGAATAAAGTATCACAACCTAAGAGACGTCGCCGCCAGAAAACAAGAAGTCGCTCACCGAGTGACATCTTCTAGACAGACGCTATGGCTTTCGTGCATGACGCATCCGCCGAGTATGCCAAATCAGAGTTGGATATCTTTCAAATACCGCCTACCCAAACAAGCATTGAAAAATCGCTTTATGTAGAGGTGCAGCCAATCGCAGCAATCACTGACAATGCCCCTTTGGAATTCTACATCACGGGCAGCGGTGAATATTATTACGACCTTAATAACACATTGTTACACGTCGTTTGCAAAATCGTTAGTCCTGATAACACACCCATACCAGAAGGATCCCGCGTTGCACTTATTAACTACCCTATAGCGAGTCTTTTTAATCAACTGGATATAACGCTCGGCGACACGCTGATTTCAAGAAGCGACAACCTTTATACGTATAGAGCGTATATAGAATCCCTAATAAATTATAATTCACAAACTTTAGCGTCCCAATTTACAGCCGGTTTATTCTATAAAGACACAGCGGGACATCATGATGACCGGGTTCTCGACGGGCGTAATGAAGGCTTCAGCAAGAGAGCAAAGTATTCAGCCCGATCTAGGAGTGTTGAATTAATGGGCCCCATTTACGCCGATATATTTAATCAACCGAAGTTAATACTGAACGGTTTAGATCTAAAGATAAAATTGACAAGAAACAAAGACAGTTTCTGCCTTATGTCGGCCGAGGCGGCCCATTTTAAAGTACAAATACAGCACGCTTCCCTGTTTGTCAAAAGAGTACAAGTATCGCCCGCTGTAAGAATCGGTCACAGTCGCGCTCTGTTAACAGCTAACGCAAAGTACTCGATCGATCGGGCGTCACTTAAAGTGTATAGCGTGCCCGCCGGTACCCGCATATGTAACCACGAGAATCTTTTCCTCGGAAACCTACCAAAAACAGTAATACTAGCGTTTGTGGATAACGAATCATTTTCCGGGAGTTACCAAAGAAATCCTTTGTGCTTCAACCACTATAATGTGAATTATGCAGCCTTATATTTGGATGGTCAACAGATACCGGCAAAACCTTTTCAACCTAACTTCCAAGACGAATCAGCTGTTCGTGAATATATGTCCCTAGTACATATTTCGGGGAAACACAAGGCCGACAACGCTTTATCCGTCGATCGACACGAGTTTTTGAACGGTTACACTTTGTTCGCTTTTGATTTATCGCCGGATCAAGAGCCCGGCGGTCATTTCTCTCTAGTAAAAACTGGCAATCTGCGAGCTGAAATTAGATTTGCCGAACCGATTGCGAACACAATTAATATGATTGTATATTCAGTTCATGAAAATATTATTGAAATAAATAATCGTAGGGAGGTATTATATGATTTTCAATAGACATGAATAATTATGAAATTGCCTGTGTTATTAAAGCTGATATTAACGCCAGGCACATATTTAAAGGTGTATTCCCGTGTGATTTATTACCGGGGGGTAAAATCATCGACAGGCCGGCGGCATACATTGTAAATACGGATAATTCGCATCAGCGGGGGAAGCATTGGATTTTAATTATATTATACCCGAATGATATATCTATTTTTTTTGATAGTTATGGTTTATCCCCCGCAAATGAAATATTTCCTGGCGACTTTATGCAGTTTTTATATAAAAATTCTAAGACTATAAGATATCAAAACAGACAAATACAAGACGCCGTTAGTTCCGTCTGCGGCCATTACTGTATCTATATCTTACAATGTCTCGCTAAAGGAATATCTTTTGAAAATGTTTTAAAAATGTTCACTAACGATTTTAGAAAAAATGACCGTATTGTGCGATCATTTGTAACAAAACGCATGAAACGCTTGTGTATACGAAGCTGTAATTACAAGCAAACGTGTCTGTCCCTACGGGAATGTTGCAAATAACGAAGTGAATAAAGATTTTTAACCGAATTATATTTGTCATCGTTTTTATTTTAATACTATTATATTAAATTAATATCAGGCACTATACATTTTAATATCAAACACTATAAATTTTAATAGCAAACAATATAAACCTAATATCAAGCGATATAAATCCTAATAGCCTGCGATATAAACTTTATATCATGCGATATAAACTTAATATCAAGCAATATAAAAAGGGGGCGTGTAAAAGGGGCGTGGTACCTGTCACTTTGACGAAACATATACCCTCTTACTACTTCTCTCCACCCCCTCCGAATGTAGGAGAAACATGTAAGGATTATGTAGCCCGGGTCTGTGGGACTGATTATTATTTAGTTACTCCCTGGGTAGATAATATGGCAGGATGGACGGAGGGGATGAAGAGTATAAATTTGTTTCCTCGGGAAGGGGCTAATGACACCTTCCATATGGATATGGTAAAAGGGTTATGTTTGGGTGACACTGAAGCTTACCCATATTATGGTCCAGACCCCCAGTGGGACATGCAGTATATGCAGTCGGGGGGGGGGGGGGAATTGCCTTACTTATGCACCATATTGGTATGATAGACCAAAAAAAATGGTTCACAACCAGAAGGCGGAGAACCAGGAGGGATATAAAAAGAAACATGAGTTAGGAAAATAATTGACAAGGGGTTCACTCCAGAAGCCCCCTCCTCCCTATTTAGGAAATATCCCACAGATATATCCGTCCCTTCCAAAAGATGACTTAGATTAGAAGGGCAGTACTTTGAGGCCCAGGCATTATTTCATTGGCTCAAAAGGGAAGAAGGGATAGGAGGAGAAGAGATAACACTCTAGCGTTCTTTCACAGTGCTCACTTCTTCTTCAAAGCATCTGTTGGGAGATAGGAGAATAACACTGCCCACAGCGCAGCTCCCTGCCCCCCTTCCTCTCCTCATAGCGTTGCATAGACAGAGTAACAGCAGAAAAGGGAGGGGGGTGGTTCCTGAGCTAAGAAGAAGTTTGTGGCAGCTTGGGATTGACCAGTTGTTGTCCTGGAGTTACGAGAACATGTAGAATACAATTCACACATTTATAACACTAGAGATGTCATAGCTCCCATGCGCCTTAGATCACAAAAAATATTTTCTCAAACCTGAACATATACCTCATCATGTGGACAGTGACCTTGAGGAACAGTTCACTTTTATGACTGTAGGGGACACCTTGTTAAAGGAACCTATTGAAGTAGATGATATTAATAAGATTGTTATTATACCCATAGCCCCTGTGGTTCCAGACGTACCATCTCTGCTATCAGCTATTCCTGCCCATGCAGAGTTTTTCTCTGTTATTGATTTAAAGAATGCATTTTTTTCTGTCCCAGTTGATAAGGAGACACGGCCACTTTTTGCCTTCACATTCAAATTTCGCCAGTATACTTGGTGTAGAATGCCTCAGGGTTATGTAGACTTCCCAGTAGTGTACTCCATTGTCCTCCAAGTAACACTGCGCCCTTGGACTGCCCTTCATGGTTCTGTCCTTCTACAATATGTGGACGATCTCCTCATATGTAGTCCTACTCGGGGGGCCTGCCAGGCAGACTGTGTTAGTTTATTACTGTGGTTATGTGAATGTGGTCACAAAGTTTCTAGGAAGAAATGACAATGGTGTATGGAAAGTGTTGAGTATTTGGGCTTTGTTCTCAGTAAAGGTGAGAGGAAAATCAGCCATGACAGAATTACCTGGGTCTGCCCCGCCCACATACCAATAAAGACATGTTGACCTTTCTTGGCATGATTGGTTACTGCCGCCAATGGATTGCTGATTGTTCCTACTATGATAATACTCTGAGACAAGCCACTAATACTGAGATGCCTGACTTCATTAAATGGTCTGATGACATGTTACAAGCTTTTAGTTATTTGAAATGTGCAATGGTTTCAAGTCCTGGTTTGGGCCTACCCGACTATGGCGTGATGTTTCACTTATTTGCCAGGGACAATTGTAAAACCATGGCAGGAGTCCTGGCGCAGGATCATGGAGGTAAATTCCGCCCTGTTGCTTTTTTCTCAAAAGTGGTTCCCGTACAGGTTCAGGGCATGCCTGCGTGTCTCCGGAGTTTGGCAGCCTGTGCTATGGTCGCTGAGATGGCCACGCCTATCACCCTAGGTCATCCCACCACTCTGCATACCTCACACAACGTTCAGGCCCTATTGAGGAACATACATACGCAACATATGTCGGCACAAAGACTGAGTGGATATGAAGTTTTGTTGCTATCTAATCCTCAACTTCATATCAAATACTCAACAGCCACATTCGGTCCAATGGCTATACTGAATGCCCTACTTGGCTACAAGGGAGAGCAGGATGATTTGCCTTCTCCCCATGCATGTACTGAACTTATACATGGACATACCTCACCTAGGCCTGACTTACAGTCCACACCCATTGAAGGAGCACCTGATATTTTTGTGGATGGATCCTGTTCCCGCCCTAATGACAACACTTATCATGCAGGATACGCTGTGGTTCAGCTCCCTGATGTTATACTGGAATCGAATCCTATACCTTTTCAGTCGGCCTAAGCTGCTGAACTGATTGCCCTCACTAGAGCTTGTTGTCTTTTTGAGGGGAAAGATGTAAATGTATACACCGATTCCAAGTATGCCTTTGGGGTTGTACATGATCATGGGGTAATCTGGCAGAGGAGAGGCTTCATAACTGCAGATGGGAGACAACTCTAACATTCCAACATTCCACCCTAGTACGTGATCTCCTGGCCACCATCCAATTACCAAGCAAAGTTGCTATTATCCATTGTAAGGCACATACTGGTCTCCAAACGCACATAGCTAAAGGGACTGCCCTAGCTGATCAGGCAGCAAAAGAGGCTGCTATTAGAACGGCAGCAACAGTTCAAATGCCCTCCCTAGTTCCAGACATTACCCTTACTGACAATCTATTGCTCAGCCTCCAGGATTTGGCTACCAGTAGTGACAAAATAGAATGGCAGTCGGTAGGTGCAGACCTAATACGGGTAGTGTCTGCAAAGAGGGGAAGCCATGTATCCCAGTTGCAAGTGCCCCGATTTTAATTGCACAATATCATGGTCTTGGCCATAGGGGAGCACAGGCAACAACTGACCTCATTCGGAGAGATTTTTTTATACCAGGTCTT
Organism: Bufo bufo; assembly: GCF_905171765.1. Classification (NCBI taxonomy): domain Eukaryota; kingdom Metazoa; phylum Chordata; class Amphibia; order Anura; family Bufonidae; genus Bufo; species Bufo bufo. Next base: position 46,279,527 of record NC_053389.1, on the reverse strand, counting down.
AGATCAAAGGTACAATCTTATGTTTCACGGTGTATTATATGTCTCAGAAATTAGGATGCAGCCTAATAAGAATACTGGTTACTCACCATTTGAGGTCCTAATGGGAAGACCCTTCCCCACCCCTTGGGGTCCAAAGGCCCCTGTGATAGAAAAAGGGGATCTAGAAGTAGTACAGGCAGAGTATGTGAGGAAACTTAGATCAATTTGAACAAGATGTTGCTCGTGCCTCTCCTTTCTCTCCACAGGAACCTACGCATTCTTTCCAACCAGGAGACGTGGTGATAGTCCAGCGCCTGGCAAAAGGACGAAAACAGACTGAGTTCCCGTTTGGACCACGCACCCGAACAGCGATTCTCACAGAAGAGGCTCCAATCTGGATTCACGCTAGCAGAATGAAAAGGGTCCCTGAGGCTTCTTCTCCGGTGACAGACAAAGACAAAGAGGGTGAAGCAGGTGTGAATTCCCTGAACAAAGAGGGGAACTCAGAAGAAGTTTCCCTGAAAAGTGCCTTGCCACAGGCTGAAGATGATGACCCCACAATATTCTGGGAGATTTGTTTGTCTACTGATAATTATTAATCTTTGTGTTTTCTTGCCAGTCTGGCTTATTACTACATGTATTTATCACCCAGAGGAGATGAGTTTCTTCTGCGGTGCACCAAATAATCAGTCAGTAAATAAAAGAGCTCAGGAGCAAGATCCCTTTGCTCCCGTCCCCTTTTACTCTGAACAGAATAGTATAGTCAGGATGGCAAATGCCCTAAATGTTAGTTCATTGTGCCTTAAAGACTTACAGAGCCCACGGGATCTTATACAAACATGTGTTATTGCTGTGCCTACACCCGATGAATCCCTCCTTGAAGTCTGGTTGATGGCTAACAATACACAATCTTTTATTCCCTTGTATGACTTCTGTGGGGAGTGTCAGAAATTAGGAAATAGCAGGGATAATATTAGAATAAATACTATTAATGTGACTGCAGCCGAGACTTGTTTTACCTTTTCCTAGGATATGACTTTATATTGTGATGGTAGAGACATAAAAAGTGGATTACCTAAGAATAGTGTATATGATTATATTGACGACACCTGTAAAAAGAATAGTAGGCTTGCTAGCTCCCTGGATAATTCCATGAGTTGTAATAAGACCATTGTGACTCCCAGTTTTATCTATAATATAATGCTCCCTAAGGGATGGTTTTTGTCTTGGGGTAACAGCACTTACAATTACATTCCTGCTAACGTTATTGGAGGTCCCTGTGCGTTAGCCAGGCTGACTTTGGCTCTTCCCAGTCAACCCCCTATCAGGAGAGCTTACAGGTCAGTTACCAAGACTCTATCAGAAGACTGTGACCCTACTTTACCCCTTCTCAGCCGTACAGAATATACAAGTTTGGGCGCCTCTATATTAGGAGGGCCTGGACTGGCTATATATAATACTCGTACTATAAATTCTATTGCATGTGACTTAGGTAAATCTCTGAATCATACCTCTATCGCCTTATCAGACATGCTTTTAGATATACAAGGCGTAAGAGGAGCAGTGCTAGAAACTAGATTCGCTGTAGATTATCTGTTACTTAAACATAATATAGGATGTCAAGATTTTAAAGGAAAGTGTTGTTTTAATTTATCTGATCATTCCAGATCAATCCAGTCCCATATACAAGCGTTACATGAAATTGCTAATAATATCAAGAAAGGTGTTGATTCATCCTCTTGGTGGGACTGGTCATTGAGCTGGCTGCCGGATTTGAGTTGGTTAAGAACATTATTGATCAGTATTATAATTATAATTGCTTCCTTGATTGTCATATGTTGTTGTATCCAATGTATCCCTTCCCTTATACAGATGTTTTGTGTAATGTGTCCAAAACCCACAGACCCTGGACAATCATATGCTACTTAGCTCTCTATGAGAGAAAGAAGATAAGTCATATTCATGACTTAAGAAGGGATTGAAGGGTTAAATAGAATAAGCTGTATGATCTGTATGAAGGATAGGAGGTTGGGTGACATCATATTAGAGGGTGACTATATTTACATTGACCTTCTGTCTGTATAAGGAACTGTTTCTAGTCAGCACTATTGTAATGAGAGCCGCAGCTGTTCTTGTATGTATGGATGGATGTATAAAAGGCCTGTATGGTCAAGAATAAACAGAACTGTTACAGACGTCCTACTGCATGTGTCACTGATAAGTTCTCCAGGCGCCTGTCTTCAGGGACAAAGGAAGGAATCAAGGTGCATTGAGAAGGAAACAACACTTTCAGGGACCAACAGAATACCTTATTACACATGTAATAAAAGAACATGACAGTACAATATATGCAGGTTAGGTAATAGTGGTAGACCTACCACAGAACCAAGTGCAGCGGCAGACCAGAGGCAAAACCCAGAGAGCAGATAGCCATTGACCCCGTTCTTCACAGAGCCCCTGGTGGTGGGAAGCAACTAATCCGAGGGCTCACTGGTCGCACCTCCAGGAAGATCCCGGTACACTTGACCCCTACCTGCAAAGAACCACGCTGGTGCAAGCACCAGTGGAACAGACAACAGACCTGGAACCCAAGTAAACACAGGACATGGATAAGACAACAAGACAAACGGGAACCAGCACAGAAGCAGATGCCTGGACCCCATGCGGAATGGAAGCATGGCGGTCTCAGGCAGAGCTGCACACAGACTAGAGATCCTCCCTCCGGAAAACCCAAGAGCCCTCTCACGAAGGCAGGACAAACACAGGAACAGAAGCAGTAAGGCACTGCAGGACAGACAAGGAACAGACTAGATCAGAAGCAGTTAGCACTGCCAGGCTGGACATGGAACAGGATCAAAAGCAGTTTAGCACTGCCAGGCACAGACGCTGTAAGAGCACTGCTAGGCTAGACGTGGATCAGACCAAGAACAGGAACAGAAGAACAGGCAAGGCATGGACAAGGACAACAACTAGGGAAGAGCGAATCGACTTCGGATGAAACATCTGAAATCGATTCGCATAAAACTTCATTCTAATGCTGTATGGAGCAGAAGCTTCATACAGTATTAGAATGTATTGGCTCTGATGAGCTGAAGTTACTTTGCAAAGTCTCGCAAGACTTTGCATAACAACTTCATAAATCAATTTCTACTGTAAAAACGAGATTTTTGTATAACTTACCAGTAAAATCTATTTCTCGCTCTTCCTTGGGGGACACAGGAAACCTTGGGTATAGCTCAGCTCCCTAGGAGGCGTGACACTAAGTGAAAACTGTTAAGCCCACTAGCGCGCCGGCTGGAATCGCCTGGGCAAGTGGGAAAAAAACCCAACGTGATCAGGCGCAGACCAGTAGCAAGGGCAGAAGAGTCCGGCAAAACCGGTCCTGTCGGCCCCCGAGCAACGTCGTCCCGTATCCACCCAGAGTGGGGGAGTAGAAGGGCAGACGGAAGGAACCGAAAGGGTCCGCCCAGCATCTGACAGATCCCAGGACAAGACAGGCTAAAGTCCATGTCGATGTTGCCACCAGAGGAAGGGGTTCTACCGTCCCGGTGTGGGAGATCCAAGGACAATCTTGACCGAAGAGTAATCCTCCCAAGTTACCGACAAGGTAAGTCTACAGCAGGACAATCGCCTAAAAATGGAAAATGCAATCTGCACCCAAGCGGGACGACAGAACGCGGTAGACCCGGTAAATGGGCGCACAGCTTGTACAGCCAGTGTGAACGAGTGAGACGGCACGAGGCCAAAGAACACCAGAACCATCCAAGTGAACAACCATGCTCTCCCCAGAGGGGGAGGGCAGTGAAGGAACAGCCTCTGAAGCCTGGCCAGGGCAGAAGCCACATTGGAGTGATATGCCCCGAGCGAGAGCCAAAACAGAGCCGGTGAGAAAAAGCTACTCTGTAAGACGCCCGGCTCACCGCCTCGCAGAAGGCAAATACCCTAAAGAAACCAAAGTGGAGATCCCCGGAACTGGATAATCGAGCACCCAAGAGAAGCTGGGTGACCTTCCCGAGGGGAGCGGCCCGAACCTGGTAGCAGAGCAGAACTGAAGCGCAGAGGGTGCCCATAGGAAAGACTCATACCACACTGCATCCGAAGAGAAGGAAATGGTAGTAGGCGAGGGAACCGTAGTCCCGCCAGAGCCAACGTAGAATTCGAGGGGCGCTGCAGACCGCACTCTCGTCCATGTGATCGCTTGCGCAGGGAAGCAATGCAGCGGGAGGACGAATGGGTACGCATCTAGGAACCACGAACACTCCCCAGTTGGAAGGGCCAACGAACATGGTGGATATCGTCACAACGCAACCGCAATATACAATGCAACCCCGAGAATGAGTACCGCCTAGATCGGTGCAGTAGAGAGCAAGTAGAACCGTCCGGGTCAGGTGGAAGCAGAATGATCTCTTCAGAGAAGAGTTCAAGGCTTGCGGCAAGCATCGTATCCCAAGAGAAACAAGTATGTCGCAGGAGGAAGGGAGGCATACGTACGAGCAGCCCCGTAAGCAGTGAGAAGGCCAACCCACCTACGGGAGGAGAAGGCATACACGGCCCAAACAACGCACAGAGCGCACAAGAACGTCCGCTCACTGCAAAATAGTCACTCAGCGAAGGGGGCCAGCCACAGAGTCCCACAGTATCTACGGAAATGCAAAGTGCCGCCTGGAAGGGAGTTATGCACAAGACTAGTACAGCATGCGATGGAACGCAAGCAGTCCACCCAGAAAGGGGGGAAATGTACCTGGCAAACACTGCAGTGGGCAAGAGTGCAAAGGCCCGCCCCAAAAGGGGGTGATGCCCAAGGCCAGTACCGACCTCAGAGAAGTAGGACATACCATATTCCGCCCAGAAGAGGGCCATGCACATGGCCGCCCAGTATCTAGTAGGAACGCAGGAGGTCTGCCTAGTGAAAGGGTAGCATGCACAGGGTTATCCTAGCATTAAGTGATGGTGCAATAATCCACCCAACACCGAATTTTGTGAGAGTGCAACTACTCTGCCAATGAAGGGGGACATGTACGAGTCCAGCACAGCATGTACAAGGACAGCTGGGACAGAGGTCTCATGGCTAGCAACGTATCCGCTAAGAGTGCAGTATTCCGCCCAGAAAAGGGGGGTCATGCACATGGCCAGCATCGCATCCAGTGAGAGTGCAAGCACCTCGCCAAGGAAGGGGTCATGCACATGGCCAGCAACGTACCGGCGAGAAAACAACCACAGTCAGTGAGAGTATATGTATCCCGCCTGAGGAAAGGAGGCATGCCCATGGCCGGCAGCGAATCCAGTGAGAGTGCAGCACACCGCCCATGGAAGGGGGGTCATGCACATTGGCGGCAGTGGATCCAGTGAGAGTGCAAGCACCCCACCATGGAAGGGGGTCATGCACATGGCCAGCAACTTACCGGCGAGAGAGCAACCCTAGTCAGTGAGAGTGTATGTATGCCGCCTGAGGGAAGGAGGCATGCCCATGGCCGGCAGCGAATCCAGTGAGAGTGCAGAATTCCGCCTACGGAAGGGGGTCATGCACATGGCCGGCAGCGAATCCGGCGAGAGTGCAGCGTTCCGCCTATCGAAGGGGGTCGTGCACATGGCCAGCACCGTATCCGGTGAGAGTGTAGTATTCCGCCTATAGAAGCGGGTCATGCACATGGCCAGCCCAGCAGCCAGGGAGAGTGCAGTATTCCGCCTAGGAAGGGGGTCATGCACATGGCCAGAGCACCGTAACTGGAGAGGGTGACGAATTCTGCCTATAGAAAGGGCGGAAGGGGGGGGGCATGTACTTGGCCAGTGCCGTATCCCGGGAGAGGGCAAGGGTCCGCCTAGAAGGGGAACATGCACCTGGCTAGCGCCGCAGCCGGGGAGCGCGACATGCCGCCTATGGAAGGGGGGCATGCATACGGCCAGCACTACTGAGAGCAGGCTGCAGCGTCCTGCGCAGTCAACAAGAATCCCATTTTTTTTTTTTAAACACAGCCTCTTTGAGGCAGGAAGGGGGCCACCATATGGGGGCACAGCCTCTCTGAGAGGCAGGAAAAGGGGCCAGCCATACAGGCCCATGAGGAAGCCCAGATTTTAGAGGGTCTCCTCTAGATGGGAGCCGGCCCCTGGAGATGGCCGGTACCTGAAAGGTTAACAAAGATCCGGCCTGGGGGGCGGCGCAGCGATCACCTGGGGGCAAGGGAACCTCCCGGCGGGAAGAATTCGCACCTAGAGAAGTTCCCACCCCCTCCAACCGAGGCCGGAACCTTGCGGCCTAGTAGGCCGCGAAGCCAGGGCCTAAATTTTTGCGGCGCCCCGGCCGACCGGGAGGTACCGATGGTCGGCCGGGACCTGGAGGGAGCCGGAGTGGCGCATGTACATACCATCCGCGGGTGCCCAGCCCGTGGGCCGGCAGAGTCAGGGGCCCGGGAAAGGAGGGCCGAAATTGCGGCCCAGCAGGCCGCGAAGCCTGGGCCAAAATTTGCGGCGCCCGGCCAACCGGAATTCACCAGCGGTCGGCCGGGGAATGTTGGAGCACCGCGCTCAGTACATGCAGGCTGCGGGTGCCCACCCCGCAGGCCGGAAGCGAGGGCCCTGCGCCTCGGCAGCGTCAAGAGCGGGCCCCTGGCCTAGAGCAGCGCACCGGTAAGGGGATGGGGACCCTGAAGTCCAGCACAGCAAACCTTGCCCTTGGTGGACCGGGTGTCCGCGAGGGTAGAGGAGGGTCAGGGGCAGCAAGGCGCGGGCCCCCTGGCCCTGAAGCAGCGGCCGGTAAGAGGGAGGGGGACCCTGAGACCGGGTGCCTGTGAGGGTAGAGGAGGGACGCCGGCATAACCTCTCAGTCAGGGGCAGCTAGGTGCGGGCCTCTGGGCCCTGTTGCAGCATTCCTCTCGCAGGGAGAAGGGGGCAGTGCCAATGTCCTATGGAGGCGGTGTGCGACCAGGTTCCAGGTAAAAATTGCTCCATACTGGACATCCCCAGGATCACAGCGTCACCCTGTCTTCCCTGGGAACATAAAAAAAAAGTGATATACCTGGACCTGCCAGAAACAACCACTGAAATACTCTGTGCTGCCACCTCCCAGAATACAAGCACACCCCTCCCCTGAAATACTCTGTGCTGCCACCTCCCACATAACAAGCACATCCCTCTCCTGAAATACTCTGTGCTGCCACCTCCCACAATACAAGCACACTCCTCTCCTGAAATACTCTGTGCTGCCACCTCCCACAATAGGAACACACCCCTCTCCTGAAATACTCTGTGCTGCCACCTCCCACAATACAAGCACACTCCTCTCCTGAAATACTCTGTGCTGCCACCTCCCACAATAGGAACACACCCCTCTCCTGAAATACTCTGTGCTGCCACCTCCCACAATATGAGCACACTCCTCTCCTGAAATAATCTGTGCTGTCACCTCCACAATATGAGCACACTCCTCTCCTGAAATATTCTGTGCTGCCACCTCCACAATATGAGCACACTCCTCTCCTGAAATACTCTGTGCTGCCACTGATGGGGTATGAGTAACTCCATTTTGTCCTTTCAGCAATGTGTATTACATTTGGTCAGAGCACTTACAAAATCTCCCTTCTCCCTTCCCCCCTTTGGAATGTGAGAAACTTCCTGTGCGGTTTCAGATACCCATACATTCCTTAGTCCTACCATATAAGGTCATCTGGCTCAAGTGTCTGCTGGCCTATGTGTATATACCTGATTGGTCAAATGCTGTTACTATGAGTCATCTATTATGTTAATGCAGAGCTCATGTGTGATCATACCATAGGTCGAATACTAATGCTAACATATGATTGGAAGTCAAGGAAGCTCAACTCCCTCTATTATAACTGTTTGCCAACTGTGGAATAAACCAGAATGGATTGGAACTAGACATGTGTTCAATGTTCATCTGATTCATTCTCCCGGTACCGGATAGACTTAATTCAAGCTGATCACTGAAATCATGTGTCAGGGACACGTTAGGCAAGAGAGTATATTGCCCAACAGTTTTGGGGGCTCGGTTTCGGGATTGGGAGGGTCCTCTTCAGGTCTACAGTGAAAGACATCAATTCTTGTCCTCCTCTTGGACCTGGAGCAATGACCAAAATCTCAATCAAGTAAGTCGAACCATCTATTTATGGTGGATTGCGGTGTCCGGGGCACACGCAAAAGCTCTGGGAAGCTTATGTTGATTGTAAGAGGCTCAGGGAGTCCGTATCGTGAGATATAAAAAGTGCACTATATGAATAATCTGTTCCGGGAACAGAAGGTTACAAGCTTGAATTAACTCTTATGTATATATACACTGCTCAAAAAAATAAAGGGAACACAAAAATAACACATCCTAGATCTGAATTAATTAAATATTTTTCTGAAATACTTTGTTCTTTACATAGTTGAATGTGCTGACAACAAAATCACAAAAAAATAAAAAAAAGTAAATGAAATTTTTCAACCCATGGAGGTCTGGATTTGGAGTCCCACTCAAAATTAAAGTGGAAAAACACACTACAGGCTGATCCAACTTTGATGTAATGTCCTTAAAACAAGTCAAAATGAGGCTCAGTAGTGTGTGTGGCCTCCACGTGCCTGTAGGACCTCCCTACAACACCTGTGCATGCTCCTGATGAGGTGGCGGACGGTCTTCTGAGGGATCTCCTCCCAGACCTGGACTAAAGCATCTGCCAACTCCTGGACAGTCTGTGGTGCAACGTGACGTTGGTGGATAGAGCGAGACATGATGTCCCAGATGTGCTCAATTGGATTCAGGTCTGGGGAACGGGCGGGCCATTCTATAGCATCAATGCCTACGTCTTGCAGGAACTGCTGACACACTCCAGCCACATGAGGTCTAGCATTGTCTTGCATTAGGAGGAACCCAGGGCCAACCGCACCAGCATATGGTCTCACAAGGGGTCTGAGGATCTCATCTCAGTACCTAATGGCAGTCAGACTACCTCTGGCGAGCACATGGAGGGCTGTGCGGCCCTCCAAAGAAATGCCACCCCACACCATTACTGACCCAATGCCAAACCGGTCATGCTGGAGGATGTTGCAGGCAGCAGAACGTTCTCCACGGCGTCTCCAGACTCATCTGTCACATGTGCTCAGTGTGAACCTGCTTTCATCTGTGAAGAGCACAGGGCGCCAGTGGCGAATTTGCCAATCTTGGTGTTCTCTGGCAAATGCCAAACATCCTGCACAGTGTTGGGCTGTAAGCACAACCCCCACCTGTGGACGTCGGGCCCTCATATCACCCTCATGGAGTCTGTTTCTGACCGTTCGAGCAGACACATGCACATTTGTGGCCTGCTGGAGGTCATTTTGCAGGGCTCTGGCAGTGCTCCTCCTGTTCCTCCTTGCACAAAGGCGGAGGTAGCGGTCCTGCTGCTGGGTATTTGCCCTCCTACGGCCTCCTCCACTTCTCCTGAAGTACTGGCCTGTCTCCTGGTAGCGCCTCCATGCTCTGGACACTACGCTGACAGACACAGCAAACCTTCTTGCCACAGCTGGCATTGATGTGCCATCCTGGATAAGCTGCACTACCTGAGCCACTTGTGTGGGTTGTAGACTCCGTCTCATGCTACCACTAGAGTGAAAGCACCGCCAGCATTCAAAAGTGGCCAAAACATCAGCCAGGAAGCATAGGAACTGAGAAGTGGTCTGTGGTTACCACCTGCAGAACCACTCCTTTATTGGGGGTGTCTTGCTAATTGCCTATAATTTCCACCTGTTGTCTATCCCATTTGCACAACAGCATGTGAAATTGATTGTCACTCAGTGTTGCTTCCTAAGTGGACAGTTTGATTTCACAGAAGTGTGATTGACTTGGAGTTACATTGTGTTGCTTAAGTGTTCCCTTTATTTTTTTGAGCAGTGTAGTATAAGTATTTTAGAAGTATTAAGATTATCTGTCTGTGTGAGATGTTGACCGGGTGGTAAGTGTACAGTCACATCCCACTGTGAAATCATTCTGTTTCCATCACTGCCAACATGTAAACTTTATGTTGCACGGTCTAGTCCCACAAATTATTTCCTAGATAACACATGGGTAGACAATTTGGCAGGATGTGAGAATTGACAGTTAAAATGTGAAACAGAATGTTATGCCCGGCTGGCAACAGGGATGAAAATCTGTAATAATCTGTGAAGTTAGAAGCTTACAGACTGGTTACATCAGAGCTCCTGTGATGGTGAAGGGGGGCTATGGTGAGTGAGAAAGCAGAGCAGTGACAGGAAGTTATTTGAAAAAACAAAACAAAAACAGTGCCCCAGTGTCTGCAATCAGAAAGGGCTTGTATTAAACGTTCAGAAATGAACTGGTTAAGTTTTGTTGCCCTAATGATATGTGTGTGTTTAAATAGGGACGATTCATGGCCCTGGAATTAGAGATTACAGCACTAAAAGATGGATAGTTAATGCATAAGTGTATTGATAATTGAAGAGAGAACTCCCTCCCATCTCATACCCCCCCTCCTGTGCTCAGGAATTCAACTAACCTACATATGGGGGTTGGGGGGGGGGGAGGGGGGCTGGTAATTGGTAATGCATCAGCAGAATGTGAAGATACTAACTTGTGTTATCTATAAGATCTTCCAGACAGGGCTCCAGTATTGGATTAGATCTTTCCAAATTGTATGTTCCGATGGTTTAAAATGTGCCTGCAGTGATGATGCTAATTGGAAGTGTCCAATCCTATCAATCTAAGGTTGCACCCATTCTAAGTCCTTATTCAGATATGAGTAAAAGTTTGAGGAACATTTGGGACAGTTGAACGTCCTGTGATTGATTGCTTTACTTCCCCTGTTTGAACATTCCTGAAATAAGAGACGCAAGGCAAAGGAAATGCAGGGAGGGTAATTATATAGAATAAGTGGCGATGTGTGTAATACTAAACCAAAAAACCACATGGCATATAAGATGATTTGAATTTTAACAAAATGACTGTATGATTATAACATGTATATTGTTTTACAGCGACAGACCATCAGCAATTCTGGGTGTGGTGTGGCTATCTGTTTCCAGGAAAGCTGTGTTTGTCTGTGCTGCAAATTTTGGAATGTAACAAAGAAATTGTGTGATTGGGTGAAAGATACATGATTCAGTGGAATATGAATGGGTGTGGCTCTGAGTTGTAAGTGGAATTGAAAATGTATGAAGACTGAGATGTACGTAGCAGAGCTGTGTGTGCAATTCATATTTTATGTGTAAGGGCGTGGTTATGAGTTGTTAATGAAAAAGAGTACATGAAAAAAATGTATATGAATGCGTATGGAGTACGATATTTGTTTTTAAATATGCGCATTGTGAAGTTTATTTTATTTTTCTTGGAAGTTTTTGGTTTTTATTGGTACCAACAGCATTGATCAAGCTGTACATTTTTATTTATTGAAGTTAATGAAAAGTTTTTATGGGCCCTTTGTGTGTTCATGTCTGTATTGTCAGATCTGTTTGTTTCAATGTTTGCAGTTACATGTTACATGTTAAGTGTTGTGCTTAACATCAGAGCTCTGTTCTTATGGACAGCTAGGATACTAATGGCAGACAGAGGACGGACCAAAGCGTCCGACTAAAAGGGGTGGACTTAGATGACTCAGAGTGGGAGGAAGGAAGTGTGAGCCTTCTATGTGAATTAATGGGGTTTTAAAAAAAAACTAAAAAAAAAAAAAAATTTCAAAACTGACTCACTACTACTCGAGACCATGGACAGGGAATACATCACAGATCATGTATTTAGCATTATACTAGATTGCCCAGTCAGCCTATTAGGGAGAGATTTGTTCATTAAGCTTGACTTGCAGGTATCAGCAAAGAATCAGGACATAAGAGTACACTCAGATCTCATTCCAGTCTCTACACCAGTGCCACTTATTCTTGCAAACATACAGGACCACCCAGAACTTAATAACATTAACCCTGCATTATGGTCCTGTCACGGCGGACGTGCACAGTAAAACAGATAACACACCAACCAGGCTCTGGACGAGAGACGGGGAAAGGGTCACCTCCTAATTAATCCCTGACCTCTTTCCCTACAATGCTCAGCCCACAGATCAAATCTTAATGGTAGATTTGCTGTGTCCACCAGCCTATGCTAACAGAACCCTGAACTCCCTGAGATGGTGAAGTGGGGAGAAAGGAGCTGCCAGCTCGCACAGAACCTGGATGGGATAGATGACATAAACAACCAAAGACACTTATCTGCTGAGAGCAGGAACAAACAGCCAACCTTCCTTTCTAGCTTCCAAGACCACAATGAAGAGTATAATCCGCTCAGAGCACCTTAGCTGGAGACTATTTAAACTAATGACTCCACCCAGTGCACCTGATGCGAGGCGGATCCAGCACAGCATCAAAACAAATACTAGACTTGTGCTGCAATCCTGGCTGACCTCCGCACATCGTCAGAGTGGGGCATGACAGTACCCCCCCTTCTACGGGTGACCTCCGGACACCCTGGACCAACCTTATCCGGATGGGACCTATGAAAGGCCCTCACCATACGGCTGGCGTTGACATCTGATGCCGGAACCCACATCCTCTCCTCAGGACCGTATCCCCTCCAGTGAACCAGGTACTGGAGGGAACCCCGCAGAACTCTTAAATCGAGAATCCTGGAGATCTCGAACTCCAAGTTTCCCTCGACCAGAACAGGAGGAGGAGGCAATGGCGATGGTACCACCGGTTTAACATATTTTTTTAGTAAAGACTTGTGGAAGACATCGTGGATCCTCCAAGTCTGCGGCAGATCAAGTCGAAATGCCACAGGATTGATCACAGCAGAAATCTTATATGGACCAACAAATCTTGGACCCAGTTTCCAAGATGGCATTCTCAACTTGATATTCCTAGTGGACAACCACACCAAATCACCCACACACAGGTCCGGACCAGTCACACGTCTCCTGTCAGCCGTTCGTTTATACCTCTCACCCATCCTCTCCAAATTCCCTTGAATCCCCCGCCAGATAGAGGATAAGGCAGAAGAGAATCTCTCCTCCTCTGGCATCCCAGAGCAGTGGTCGGCAAGCCGCGGCTCGCGAGCCACATGCGGCTCTTTACACACTTTAATGCGGCTCTTCTGCAGGGCTCCAGATGCCATTTGCGACTGGACCCGCCGCCGCAGCTCTGCTCAATACAGCGGCGGGCACAGGAGATGATCGTTCTCAGCAGCGCAGGAGGAGTCTCTCCCTCCCCCCTGTGCTGCTGCTGCTGCCCCCGCCGCTGCCAATAAGAAGAGACGGGAGGAGGAGGGGAGGGGCTGTGGCCACTGCGCCACCAATGAAGAAAACTGACCTGTTAATACAAATACAGGAGGCGGGTGCCGGAATCAAATAGCCGGCACCCGACCTCTATGACAGGGAGCTGCGATCCGCTGCAGTTGAGTTAACCCTTCAGGTGCGGTACCTGAGGGGTTAACTGCCGCTGATCGCAGCTCCCTGTCACAGAGGTCGGGTGCCGGCTATTTGATTCCGGCACCCGCCTCCTGTATTTGTATAAGAAACGTTGGTGGCACAGTGCGCCCCCCCCCCCCCAGTATAATAAACGTTGGTGGCACAGTGCGCCCCCCCCCCCCCCCAGTATAATAAGTGCGCCCCCCCCCCCCCCCCAGTATAATAAACGTTGGTGGCACAGTGCGCCCCCCCCCCCAGTATAATAAACATTGGTGGCACAGTGCGGTTCCCCCCCCCCCCCCCCCCCCAGTATAATAAACGTTGGTGGCACAGTGAGAAGTGCCAATGAGGGTTAAAAATAATAAAAGAAAATTAACTCACCTCCTCCAGTTGATCAGGTAGCTGCCGGTCTCCTGTTCTTACTTCTTTCTAGTTTCTTCAGGACCTGTGGTGACGTCACTGAGCTCATCACATGGCCCATTACCATGGTGATGGATCATGTGATGAGCACAGTGATGTCACCACAGGTCCTGCGTCCTGAAGAAACTAGAAAGAAGTAAGAACAGGAGACGATCAATTGGAGGAGGTGAGTTAATTATTTTTTTATTTTTTAACCCTCATTGGCACTGCCCACTGCGCCACCAATGTTTATTATATTGAGGGGGGGCCGCACTGCGCCACCAATGTTTATTATATTGGGGTGATGGGGGGGCGCACTGCGCCACCAATGTTTATTATACTGGGGTGATGGGGGGGCGCACTGCGCCACCAATGTTTATTATATTGGGGTGATGGGGGGGCGCACTGCGCCACCAATGTTTATTATATTGAGGGGGGGCACACTGCGCCACCAATGTTTATTATATTGGGGTGATGGGGGGGGCGCACTGCGCCACCAATGTTTATTATATTGGGGTGATGGGGGGGCGCACTGCGCCACCAATGTTTATTATATTGGGGTGATGGGGGGGCGCACTGCGCCACCAATGTTTATTATATTGAGGGGGGGCGCACTGCACCACCAATGTTTATTATATTGGGGTGATGGGGGGGGCGCACTGCGCCACCAATGTTTATTATATTGACCTTCTACTATGCATTCTGTATTCAGAATGCTATTATTTTTCCTTATAACCATGTTATAAGGGAAAATAATACAGTGAATAGACTTTCATCCTAGGAACCATGCGTGAAAATCGCACTTGCTTGCGATTTTCACACAGCCCCATTAACTTCTATGGGGCCTGCATTGCGCGAAAAACGCACAACAGAGCATGCTGCGATTTTCACGCAACGCACAAGTGATGTGTGAAAATCACCGCTCATGTGCACAGCCCCATAGAAGTGAATGGGTCCGGATTTAGTGCGGGTGCATTCCAGTATTTTGAATGCCGGATCCAGCACTAATACATTCCTATGGGGAAAAATGCCGGAGCCGGCATTCAGGCAAGTCTTCATTTTTTTTCGCCGGAGATAAAACCGTTACGGTTTTATCTTTTGCCTGATCAGTCAAAATGACTGAACTGAAGACATCCTGATGCATCCTGAACGGATTACTCTCCATTCAGAATGCATGGGGATAAAACTGATCAGTTATTTTCCGGTATAGAGCCCCTGTGACGGAACTCAGTGCCGGAAATGAAAAACGCTAGTGTGAAAGTACTTTAAAATATTAAGTTTAAATCCCCCCTTTCCCAATTTTACATATAAAATATATAAACAATAAATAAATAAACATATTACATAGCCTTTTTAGTCACCTTGTCACCCCAAAAAATAGGATAGGACTGTTCTATTATGGGCCGAATGTTTCATAAAATGCGAAATGCACGTGGCTTTTTTTGGTGTTTTTTTTTTTTTGCACGGTATTGAGTATCACAATACTTTTTTATGGTGACGAAAGCGAATCAAAATTTTGGTTTCAAAACAACCCTACGCCGATCTGATCGGCGTAGCGTTGTCACGATACCAAAATTTTGATTCAGTTTCGATTTGGCGACTAAAAATTTGATTTGGCTCCTAAATCTTTCAGTTCAGGAGCCAATGGCTACTAGGAATTTTTTTTAGTCTGGAGCACTGTTCTGTGTGCCGGGCGCCCGCTGCCCTCCCTCCTCTCGGGGGCGGCAGCCTGCGGCTGTCCTGCCTACATGTGTGCCGTGCGGCGCTCAGGCCAAAGGAGGCGTCACTGACTGTATTTTCGGTTTTAAAAATGTGGCTCTCAAAATAAATTTTAATCGTGGTTTTGGCGAGATTTGGCTCAGTTGAAAAAAAAGGTTGCCCACCACTGTCCCAGAGGAACCAGACCCAGAAAAGGTACCAAACTGAGGATGGAAACCGTATGCGCCAAAAAATGGCGACTTACCCGTGGACTCCTGCCTACGGTTATTCAATGCAAATTCTGCTAAGGGCAAGAATGAGGACTAGTCCTCCTGATTCTCAGCCACAAAGCACCTCAAGTAGGTCTCCAGGTTTTGATTAGTACGCTCCGTCTGACCATTCGACTGTGGATGAAAAGCCAACGAGAAAGGAAGTTGAATGCCAAGTCGAGAGCAGAACGCCCTCCAAAACCTGGAGACAAACTGCGTGCCCCTATCAGAGACAATATCCGAAGGAATACCGTGCAATTTAACGATATTATCCACAAAAATCTGCGCAAGAATCTTAGCGTTAGGCAGACTTGTTAGTGGTATAAAGTGAGCCATTTTACTGAAACGATCGACTACCACCAAAATCACTGTTCTCCCTGAGGAACTCGGTAGGTCCGTAATAAAGTCCATGGACAAATGTGTCCAAGGACGAGATGGAATAGACAATGGAAGAAGTGAACCAGGCGGTCGAGTATAAGCAACCTTAGACCGAGCGCAGGTTTCACAAGCTGCCACGTAATTCTCAATACTCTTACGCAAACCTGGCCACCAGAACCTCCGGGACACCAGATCACAGGTGGACTTACCACCAGGATGTCCAGCGAGAACAGTATCGTGATGTTCCTTGAACACCTTGTATCGTAGGCCCTCAGGAACAAACAACCTCCCTGGGGGACACGAACGAGGAGCCCCCTCCTGAGCTCCCAACACCTCCATCTCCAATTCAGGGTACAGAGCGGAGACCACCACTCCATCCGCCAAAATCGGCGCTGGATCTTCTGAATCACCTCCCCCAGGGAAGCTGCGAGACAAGGCATCTGCCTTGACGTTCTTGACCCCTGGGCAAAAGGTAACCACGAAATTGAACCTGGTAAAAAACAATGACCATCTGGCCTGTCTAGGGTTTAGACGCTTGGCAGATTGCAGGTAAGCCAAATTCTTATGGTCTGTATACACAGTAACGGGGTGAGAAGCCCCCTCTAACCAGTGACGCCACTCCTCAAAGGCCAACTTGATCGCCAACAACTCCCTATCTCCAACATCATAATTCCTCTCAGCGACCGAGAGCTTCCTGGAGAAGAAGGCACACGGGACCCACTTGCCAGGAGAAGGACCCTGCGAAAGCACCGCCCCAACGCCCACCTCTGATGCATCAACCTCGACCACGAATGGCTGAGAAACATCCGGCTGCACCAGAATGGGAGCAGACGCAAAACGCTCCTTAATAGCCGAAAAGGCCTGCAATGCCTCATCCGACCAGACAGAGACATCAGCGCCCTTCTTGGTCATATCAGTAAGAGGTTTGACTAGCGTGGAATAATTCAAAATAAATTTTCTATAATAATTCGTAAACCCCAAAAATCGCATCAAAGCTTTCTGATTCTCCGGTCGGTCCCACTCCAGAACCGCCCGGACCTTTTCGGGGTCCATACGAAAACCACAATCAGAAAGCATGTATCCCAAAAATGGAAGCTCTTGCACCGCAAACAAACATTTCTCCAATTTGGCGTATAACTTATTCTCCCGCAGGATCGTCCGCAAAACGCTCCTTAATAGCCGAAAAGGCCTGCAATGCCTCATCCGACCAGACAGAGACATCAGCGCCCTTCTTGGTCATATCAGTAAGAGGTTTGACTAGCGTGGAATAATTCAAAATAAATTTTCTATAATAATTCGTAAACCCCAAAAATCGCATCAAAGCTTTCTGATTCTCCGGTCGGTCCCACTCCAGAACCGCCCGGACCTTTTCGGGGTCCATACGAAAACCACAATCAGAAAGCATGTATCCCAAAAATGGAAGCTCTTGCACCGCAAACAAACATTTCTCCAATTTGGCGTATAACTTATTCTCCCGCAGGATCGTCAAAACCTGTCTCACATGATCCTGATGGGTCTTCAGATCAGGAGAATAAATTAAAATGTCATCAAGGTAGACTACTACGAACCTCCCCACCAAATGATGAAAAATATCATTGACGAATCGCTGAAATACCGCTGGCGCATTCGTCAAACCAAAAGGCATTACCAGGTTCTCAAAATGACCCTCGTGCGTATTGAAGGCCGTTTTCCACTCATCCTCCTCCTTGATCCTGATCAGATTGTATGCTCCTCTCAAATCCAACTTGGAGAACACCTTGGCTCCAACAATCTGATCAAAAAGATCAGAGATCAAAGGCAGGGGATATGGATCCCGGACTGTAATACGATTCAGCTCCTGGAAATCCAAACACGGTCTCAGTGATCCATCTTTCTTCTTCACGAAGAACAAACCTACAGCCACTGGAGACTTAGATGGTCTAATATGACCCTTTGCCAAGCTCTCGGCGACATACTTTCGCATGACCTCTCTCTCGGGTTGAGAGAGGTTGTAGAGCTGAGACTTAGGCAACTTAGCCCCCGGAATGAGATTCACAGGACAATCATAGTCACGATGAGGGGGCAATTCCTGAGCCCCACCCTCCGCAAACACGTCCGAAAAATCTGAGAGATACTGAGGCAAGGCCGTAACGGACACTTCAGAAATAGATGTGACAAGACAATTATCCGAACAAAACTTGCTCCAACCAATGATTTGTCTCGCCTGCCAGTCTATAGTTGGGTTATGTTTAGACAACCATGGCAACCCCAAAACTATAGGAGCTGGCAAATCCTTCATGACGAAACAGGAAATAATCTCAGTATGTGAATCACCCACCCTTAAATGAATATCATGAACAACGTGAGTAAGGCTCCCTTGAGAAAGAGGGGAAGAATCAATGGCAAAAACACGAATCTCGTTCTCTAACGTGCAAATACTTAGTCCCAAACCCTGAAGAAACAGAAAGTCAATTAAATTTACCCCAGCACCACAATCAAGAAAAACATCAACAAACACATTTCGAGACTCTAGCGCCACCATAGCTGAAAGGAGAAAACGGGAACTGCAGGGAACTTGCATACCAGTCTGCTCTACCACACCATTCATACTACCAAGTGTGAGGGAGTTTTTTTTTTCTTTTTCTTTTTTCTTTATCACTCTCCCCTGTGGTTCAACATACGGACAAGAAAAAACAAAATGACCCCTCTTTCCACAAAAGAAACATAAATTGTGCGCTTTACGAAAGTCTCTACTATCCGAATGGAAAGATATCTGACCTAACTGCATGGGTTCCTCTCCTAGGCCAGAATAACAAGCAATATCTCCCTGGGCAGCTGGTGGAACAAAACTACACGCGGGAGGAATCCCCTGCACAGAGGGACCCTTACCCCTCTCTCTGATACGTCTATCCAAACGTATCGCCAAAGACATTGCATTTTCCAAAGTATCTGGGTATTCATGAAAAGCCAGAGCATCCTTCAACCTTTCAGATAACCCCTGACAAAACTGGCTACGTAACGCGGGGTCGTTCCACCCCGACTCAGTAGCCCACCTCCTAAACTCTGTGCAGTAAACCTCAGCAGTATGTTTACCCTGTAGTAAGTTACGTAATTTTGACTCTGCCATTGAAACTCGATCTGGGTCATCGTAAATCAATCCCAGGGCTTTAAAAAATTCCTCCAGCGACCGGAGAGCCAGAGAACCGGGCGGCAGAGAAAAGGCCCAGGATTGCGCGTCCCCTTTCAGCAAAGACATGACGATACCCACCCTCTGATCCTCATTACCTGATGAAAATGGGCACAAACGAAAGTACAATTTACATGATTCCTTGAAACGGAAAAAATCATCAGTACCCCCTGCAAATTTCTCCGGAAGAGCGACTTTAGGTTCCCCAACAATTTGACCTGTACCTGAACCCAACACCCTCTGACACTGTGTGACCGTACTACGTAGATCCGCAACCTCCAGGGACAAACCCTGCATGCGGTCAACCAGTGCTTCAATTGACGCCATCCCATAAACACTGAGAAATGGCGGTCACAGTATGGCGGATTATAATGTCACGGCGGACGTGCACAGTAAAACAGATAACACACCAACCAGGCTCTGGACGAGAGACGGGGAAAGGGTCACCTCCTAATTAATCCCTGACCTCTTTCCCTACAATGCTCAGCCCACAGATCAAATCTTAATGGTAGATTTGCTGTGTCCACCAGCCTATGCTAACAGAACCCTGAACTCCCTGAGATGGTGAAGTGGGGAGAAAGGAGCTGCCAGCTCGCACAGAACCTGGATGGGATAGATGACATAAACAACCAAAGACACTTATCTGCTGAGAACAGGAACAAACAGCCAACCTTCCTTTCTAGCTTCCAAGACCACAATGAAGAGTATAATCCGCTCAGAGCACCTTAGCTGGAGACTATTTAAACTAATGACTCCACCCAGTGCACCTGATGCGAGGCGGATCCAGCACAGCATCAAAACAAATACTAGACTTGTGCTGCAATCCTGGCTGACCTCCGCACATCGTCAGAGTAGGGCATGACAGGTCCTCAAATGAATATGACACAGGATTCATAGATTGCACACCTTACACAGCTACTGTGAAACCAGGTGTCATCTCAGTGTTCCAAAAACAATACCCGCTGTCAAAAGAGAAACTTGATGGACTTAGGCCAATGATAGAAGAATTCCTACAAAAGGGAATCCTGGCAGAGGTGATTTCACCCTACAGCACGCCCGTGAATCCAGTGACAAAGGCAGATGGTGCTACCCGCTTTGTACAGGATTTAGGGGCCATCAACAACATCATTGTGCCTATAGCCCCTGTTGTACCTGATGTCACTCAATTATTATCTAACATTCCAGCAGACGCTGTTTGGTTCAGTGTGATAGATCTGAAAAATGCATTCTTTTCTATCCCAGTTGATAAGATAACCAGACTACTTTTTGCTTTTTCCTTTGACAGACGTCAACTGACCTGGTGCAGAAATGCCCCAGGGATATGCTGATTCACCTGCAGTGTACAGCATAGTCCTCCAAGCGATGTTAGAGCCATGGTACCCCCCCCCCCCCCCAAGGTTCTGTGCTGCTGCAATATGTTGATGATTTGTTGCTGTGTAGCATGTCAGCGGAGGCCGGCATTCAGGATGGTTTACAATGGTTGTCGGGATGTGGTCACAAAGTGACACTTAAGAAAATGCAATGGTGTAAAATGCAGGTTGAATACTTGGGCTTTGTCCTCACAAAAGGTGAACGGAGAATCAGCGCAGAAAGAGTCCAGTCTATTGCGGGTTTGGTCGCCCCGCACACCAAGAAAGAAATGTTATCTTTCCTTGGTATGATAAACGGTAGACAATGGATTCCTGATTGCTCCTATTATGACAATGTTTTGAGGCAAGCCACTCTGGAAGAAAATCCAGATTTGATTAAATGGTCTTCTGAAAATGTACAATGCATTTGATTATCTGAAATGTTCGCTCATGTCGAGTCCAGGGCTGGGCCTCCCTGACTATAATATGCCCTTCCACATGTTTGCACACCAAAATTGTAAAACCATGGCGGGTGTACTGACCCAAGAAAACGGAGGCAAGTTACGTCCTTGTGTGTTTTTCTCAAAGGTTATGCCCACCCTTTCCAGGGGATGCCGGCATGTCTGTGTTCTCTTGCAGCCTGTGCTATGATGGTAGAGTTGGCAACTCCTTTCACAATGTGACATTACACCATTTTGCACACCACTCATGATGTTGTAGGCCTACTCAAGGACATCCGCATTCAACACAGCAGGCAGCTGAGCTCATTGCACTCACTAGGACATGTATTCTACATACTGATAGACCTGTCACCATTCATACTGAGAGTAGGTACACACATGGGGAGTGGTGGGACCATGGTATAATCTGGCAGAGGAGAGGATTCACGGCAGCAGATGGTAAGGATCATGTCTCACAGGGCAATGCGCTGGCAGTTAAGGTGGCGAAATGAGTGGCCAAATGCAACCTCACAGGTTTGTATAACCATTGGGAGATGCCATGTTTGGCACCTCCAACCCCTGAGATGTTGCAAATGCTTACTGATCTTCAGTGGTATGCCACTGAACAGGAACAGTAAGACTGGTGTTATTCAGTATTGCAGAAAAATCCTGAGATAGGATTAGTCTGCGAAGAGGGGAAGCTATGCATTCCCCAACA
The DNA here is from genome assembly GCF_905171765.1 of Bufo bufo. Classification (NCBI taxonomy): domain Eukaryota; kingdom Metazoa; phylum Chordata; class Amphibia; order Anura; family Bufonidae; genus Bufo; species Bufo bufo. Next base: position 46,257,755 of record NC_053389.1, on the reverse strand, counting down.
CAGTGCTTCCATCTTAATAGCACATTTCCACGGAGTAGGACATAAACAGCATTGAGATACTCATGGGTAGGCCTTTCCCCACACCATGGGCAAGACGCCCCCTGGTAGTGCAGGAAGGGGACTTGGACCTGATCAGAGAGGAGTAATAATCTGATCAAGGTCCTCAGTAAAACTGAAAAATAAGTTGCTTGTAAGTCTCCTTCTCTTTCACAGGAACCAACCCGTCCATTCCGGATAGGCGACCAGGTGATGATCAAGATATTAAAGAAAGGAAAGGAACCAGGAAGCTTCACCTACGGACCACCTACCGAGGTAGTCGCAATCATCAGAACAGCAGTCCTCACTGAACAGTCGCCCACGTGGATCCACGCCACAAGGATTAAGTTGGTGAAGAAAAGAGAGGTACTAACGGGGGCAGACAGCCCTGACCTCCAACGAGGCCCAGAGGTACTAACGGAGGCAGGTCCTCGAAGGAGATACTGAAGGGGTACTAACGGAGGCAGACAGCCTTGACCCCTAACGAGATGACGCAGTCGGGAAATTCCTCGAGATGGCTGAAATGTAGTGCCTTGATAATTGCAGTTTTGTGTCTCCTATTCATTGTCCCATGGCTGTGGAACAGACAGATATACTTGAAAACAGAATGCAGAGGGGAAGACAATCTATGGAAGACAAAGGAGAACTTATGGCTGTACCTGTCACGGCCACGGTTTTGGCCGTGACTCCTTGGGAGCCGCATACTGTTACCCGCTGTTTTGGGTTGTAGTGTCAACCGCAGCTTGAGGCATAATGTAGTTGGCCTCAGGTGCGGTTGCCGCGGACAACAGCTATGTGTGCGGTTTCCTAGGAGTTGTGTGCGAGTATGAATGCACTTTGGTATGTCTGTGTACACTCTGTGTTATGTCTGGTGTGCACGTACATCTTCCCCTCACTGTGGTTGCCCGTGGCAACGTTTGGTCGTTGTTGTAAATGTGGTGGCAGTGTCCCAGCCTTCGGGCTGACTCCCTGGACATGAGTGCCACCCATGTCGTTGCCTGCGGCAACAGCCACAGTGTATGTGTTGTTTGGACACTTTTCCTTTTTATGTGTGTTTCCCTTCTTTGGTGCTGGAAGGGTTAACTCCCTTCCCAGTGTGTGTGTATGTCTCACTGGGTGTGTCCGACTGTGGGGTGTGGCTTCTTGGCCTATAAAGCCTCACTGCTTTTGCAGGTCTGCAGGTTGCTTCAGCCATGCTTAGCTGAAAGCAGCCTCCTGTCTTTACTACCTGCCAGTAAGAGCCACCCCTGTGGTCATAACCATAATGTCTCATTATGTTTATTTCTAGTTATGTGTGATGTCCGTTTGATGTTTTACATGTGATTTTGTGCAGCTATGGATCTGGGTCCCTGTGTGGGGATGCGTTTGTGATCTGCACCCTGCTTACACAGGGATCCAGTCAGCAAGGCTGTGGCAGGTAGGTGGAACTCTTTGTTCACCTGCCATATCCATAGAGCTGTTTATGTCTCCCCTTTTCCAGCAGCTTGGCCGTTGAGACTCCTGCTCCTCTGTGTCTAGGAGGAGTGGGTTGTCTTACTCAGCTCCTAGTTTAGGGCCATCTTGAGGGCTAGCAGGGACTTCTAGGTTCCGGAGCATGAGCCCTCCTACCATCAAGGTTGGCTCATGTAGCTAGGAGTCAGGGTCAGGTTAGGGATGCCTTTAGGAGGTGACCTGCTCCCTAATCCTGTCTTCATGGCCAAGCAGCCATAACATCACCGGGCTCCACACGGCTGAGGATTTCTCCCATCCTCAGCCGTGACAGTACCTGGCCAAAACTCTGAACTTAACTGACTTTTGTCTCTGAACCACTTTATCTGCATCCAACATTTTGGAGACATGTCTGATAGCAGTCCCCACCCCAGTAGATGTATGGACGGGGCTCCTACGTTCCCAATGGAATGACACAGACTTGGAGGATCATGATGTTAAATATGGATATGTAAATCCTTATCATGCTTGTTATGACTGTCCTACATATGAGACTCTGCAAAGTAATATGATAGAAATAATTACAGGTCTTGTCACAGCAGCAGAAATATGTTACAAGTTCTCCTGCGATGAGGAACTATTGCCCCCCTGCATACAAGCAAAAATGCAGAATAAGACTAAACCAAATATTTGTGATAGAGATTTAGGTAGTTGTAAAAAGATAGTATCAGAAAAAAAATATGCAATGTAATATTACAAAAACAGTACCATCCCTAGACAAACATGTACCTCTACCAACAGGATGGGTATTGGCCTGTGGGAATACTAGTTACACATACATACCAGCCAATATTACAGAGGGACCCTGTACAATAGCTAGGCTGACATTAGCAATGATACCACTATTTCCAGCAATGCAGACACGACACACGAGAGACACTTCCCTACAGTTACCAGAAAATCGTGATTATAATGTGAATCTCCTCTCTAGATAAGAATACATGAGTTTAGGGATATCTATGATAGGGGTACCAGGTTTGGCCATATATAACCACAGGACAATATCAAAACTTGCCTGTTTTATGGTAAAACAGATAAATGTCACTAGTGCAATTCTGCAAGATATGCTGCTGGATATACAGGGAGTGCAGAATTATTAGGCAAGTTGTATTTTTGAGGATTAATTTTATTATTGAACAACAACCATGTTCTCAATGAACCAAAAAAACTCATTAATATCAAAGCTGAATATTTTTGGAAGTAGTTTTTAGTTTGTTTTTAGTTTTAGCTATTTTAGGGGGATATCTGTGTGTGCAGGTGACTATTACTGTGCATAATTATTAGGCAACTTAACAAAAAACAAATATATACCCATTTCAATTATTTATTTTTACCAGTGAAACCAATATAACATCTCAACATTCACAAATATACATTTCTGACATTCAAAAACAAAACAAAAACAAATCAGTGACCAATATAGCCACCTTTCTTTGCAAGGACACTCAAAAGCCTGCCATCCATGGATTCTGTCAGTGTTTTGATCTGTTCACCATCAACATTGCGTGCAGCAGCAACCACAGCCTCCCAGACACTGTTCAGAGAGGTGTACTGTTTTCCCTCCTTGTAAATCTCACATTTGATGATGGACCACAGGTTCTCAATGGGGTTCAGATCAGGTGAACACGGAGGCCATGTCATTAGATTTTCTTCTTTTATACCCTTTCTTGCCAGCCACGCTGTGGAGTACTTGGACGCGTGTGATGGAGCATTGTCCTGCATGAAAATCATGTTTTTCTTGAAGGATGCAGACTTCTTCCTGTACCACTGCTTGAAGAAGGTGTCTTCCAGAAACTGGCAGTAGGACTGGGAGTTGAGCTTGACTCCATCCTCAACCCGAAAAGGCCCCACAAGCTCATCTTTGATGATACCAGCCCAAACCAGTACTCCACCTCCACCTTGCTGGCGTCTGAGTCGGACTGGAGCTCTCTGCCCTTTACCAATCCAGCCACGGGCCCATCCATCTGGCCCATCAAGACTCACTCTCATTTCATCAGTCCATAAAACCTTAGAAAAATCAGTCTTGAGATATTTCTTGGCCCAGTCTTGATGTTTCAGCTTGTGTGTCTTGTTCAGTTGTGGTCGTCTTTCAGCCTTTCTTACCTTGGCCATGTCTCTGAGTATTGCACACCTTGTGCTTTTGGGCACTCCAGTGATGTTGCAGCTCTGAAATATGGCCAAACTGGTGGCAAGTGGCATCTTGGCAGCTGCACGCTTGACTTTTCTCAGTTCATGGGCAGTTATTTTGCGCCTTGGTTTTTCCACACGCTTCTTGCGACCCTGTTGACTATTTTGAATGAAAGGCTTGATTGTTCGATGATCACGCTTCAGAAGCTTTGCAATTTTAAGAGTGCTGCATCCCTCTGCAAGATATCTCACTATTTTTGACTTTTCTGAGCCTGTCAAGTCCTTCTTTTGACCCATTTTGCCAAAGGAAAGGAAGTTGCCTAATAATTATGCACACCTGATATAGGGTGTTGATGTCATTAGACCACACCCCTTCTCATTACAGAGATGCACATCACCTAATATGCTTAATTGGTGGTAGGCTTTCGAGCCTATACAGCTTGGAGTAAGACAACATGCATAAAGAGGATGATGTGGTCAAAATACTCATTTGCCTAATAATTCTGCACACAGTGTACAATCATATAAAAAGGCTATCTTGCAGAATAGGGCAACTATTGACTATTTATTGCTCCAACATGGTGTAGGATGCTCAGCGTTTGCAGGGATGTGTTGTTTCAATCTATCAGATCACTCCCGTGGAATAAAAGATAAAATAGGCCACTTAGAAGAGATGAGAAAACATATAAAACAAGATGTTGACCAAGGTTGGTGGGACTGGCTTTTTGGTTGGATACCTGCCTTTGGTCAAATAAGATATGTTTTAGGAGTGGCACTCGCCGTGGTCGCTGCAATAGTGTGCCTCTGCTGTTGTCTGCAGTGTGTGCCCTTTCTGGCCGTATGTAACAATGTGGCCGAAAGAGGGGTACACTCAACATTCCTCTATACTCCGGTAGAGGTAGAAGAGGCAAACACAACCTCAACAAAACCTGAGGATTATACTCCTGAAGGGTACATGGAATACCTAAAGGCTTATAAGCAAACAAAGGAAGAGCAGAGAAAGAACCATATAGTATAAGGTATATATATAAGGTTCTAAGAGGGGATTGATGGGCTATAAGTAACTCCATTTTGTCCTGTCAGCAACGTGTATTACATTTGGCCAGTGCACTTACAAAATCTCCCTTCTCCCTTCCCCCTTTTGGAATGTGAGAAACTTCCTGTGCAGTTTCAAGATACCCATACATTCCTTGGTTTGTAAGTTTGAACAGTCTTCTTACCTTATAGGGTTATCTTGGCTCAAGTGTCTGCTGGCCTATGTGTCTATACCTGATTGGTCAAATGCTGTTACTATGAGTCATCTATTATGTTAATGCAGAGCTCATGTGTGATCATACTATAGGTCAAACAAATGCTAACATATGATTGGATGTCAAGGAAGCTCAACCCCCTCTATTATAACTGTCTGCCAACTGTGAAATAAACCAGAATGGATTGGAACTTGACACGTGTTCAGTGTTTCACCCTGATTCATTCTCCCGGTACCGGATAGACTTAATTCAAGCTGATCACTGAAATCATGTGTCTGGGACACGTTAGGCATAAGAGTCTATATTGCCTTACAGTTACCTCTGGCTCCTCCTACCCTTCCGCCTCTGACTGCTGTGCAGCTTGACCTCGCGTTACCGCCGCTCGCGGTGTAGCAGGAGCGGCGGCGCCATTTTGGGCCTCCTGCCTCACATATTCTTTAAGCTTTTCAGCCGCTGACTGTGCCTTACTGGGACGCAAATCTTCTCTTCCTCCTCTGCACCTGCCACTCGTCCTTCTGTGCAGCCAGTATGTCAGGATGTTGGAGGATTCAGATCGGGGTACGGAGCAGACCTCAAGTGCGTGCGCTCATGTCGGCAGTTAGCCACGTCCCCCCACACCAGCGTTTTTGCTGGATCCATTCATGGATCAGCAAAAAACGCTTCCATCATGATAACAAAACCGTCTGCATCCGTTATGAACAGATCCGGTTGTATTATCTCTAAAATAGCCATGACGGATCCGTCTCTAACACCATTGTAAGTTAATGGGTGCCCGATCCGTTTTCTTTTGTGTCATAGACAACCGATCTGTCTCCATTGACTTACATTGTGAGTCACGACGGATCCATCTTGCTCTGCTTCCCAGGACGCACTCAAAAACGCTGCTTGCAGAGGTTTTCTGTCCATCATGGGAAGGCAATGAAACGGAACGGAATGCATTCTGGTGAAATCTGTTTTGTTTAGTTTTGTCCCCATTGACAATGAATGGGGACAAAACGAAAGCGTTTTCTTCCGATATTGAGATCCTATGACGGATGTAAAAGTAGCCTGTCACAGGTATTTGAGATTGCATTCAGTGATCCAAAGAGCCCTGAGACACAATACCATCCATGAGTTTAACTGAAAAACAAAAAATGATATCTTGGACACTTAAATCCTATTTACATAATAATTTGGAGCGTGGTCTATCATTATTATTAGGTTTCCTTTTTTTTCTCGGTCGTCTTGACACATTATATGTATAATCTCAGGTGCGGCTGTGAGAATGCTTTGTTTTCTCGTGTTTGGGTTTTCTTTCACTTTTTACTTACCCTTGTGTATATTGCTGTTACATAATATACGCCGATTATCATAAAAGATCTGAGGTCCATTTACACGACATGACTTTTTTTAACATTGCAGTTTTCCATTGTATGGGATATGTTCCAGATTTACTTGTGGCAAATCCGCAGCAATTTACACCGCTAGCCAAGCGGAAGGGATTTTAAGACATCTCATCCACCCGTGTTAAAAAAATAATAAAATAGCAGAATAAGGCTGCTTTCACACTTGCGGTAACCTTTTCCGGCAGGCTGTTCTGGCGGGGGAGCAGCCTGCTGGATCCATGCTAACGCTAGCCCACCGTGCCGCCGGAAGTCCACTGCGGCCCCATTCACTATAATGGGGACGGGCCGGAGGTTTGGCCGCAGCACGGCAAACATGCCGAGAGGCGGCTTGACAAAAACTACAGAATGCTGCGTTATAGTGAATGGGGCCGGAGTGGACTTCCGGCGACACGGTGGGCTAGCGTTAGCATGGATCCGTCAGGCTGTTCCCCTGCCAGAACAGCCTGCCGGAAAAGGTTACCGCAAGTGTGAAAGTAGCCTTATTCTGCTGCCGCATGTGTGAAAGTAGCCATTGACCTGTGGTGTGGATTTAAAATTTACGCCATTTTACGCTGTGAATATCCACCTTTACAACGTATGGGGAAATCCACTACCTAAAATTTTCCTGTGGGTGACCTCAGCAGAGGTGATCTGCTGAACTCTGCAGCTCTGGTATACCAGGGGGTGCCCGGCAATTACATGATGGTCAGGTGTAGTATTGGCAAGGGCATTGCCACTGCCTTAGGGCTCATGCTGTCATGCCCCACTCTGACGATGTGCGGAGGTCGGCCAGGATTGCAGCACGAGTTTAGTGTTTGTTTTGGAGTCGTGCTGGATCCGCCCCTCATCAGGTGCACTGGGTGGAGTCATTAGTTTAAATAGCTCATCAGCCCAGTGTCCTGAGCGGATTATACTCATCATTGTGGTCTTGGAAGCTAGAAAGAAAGGTTGGCTGTCTGCTCCAGCTCAGGAAGATAAGTGTTATTTCAAGTTGGTTGTTTTGTGTCATCTTCCCATCCAGGTTCTGTGCGAGCAGGCTGCTCCTTTTTCCCACTTCACCATCTCAGGGAATTCAGGGTTTTGTCAGCCCAGGCACGGGGACACCTCATACCTATCTTTAAGGTCTGTAGGTGGGCTGAGCAGTGAAGAGGGAAAGAGGTCAGGGATTTGCTGGGAGGTGACCCTTCCCCCGTCTCTCGCCCAGAGCCTGGTTGGCGCGTTATCTGTTATACTGAGTGCATGCCCGCCGTGACACATGCACACGACCGTGCTGTTTTTTGAGGTCCGCAAATTGCGGATCTGCAAAAAACGGATGCTGCCCGTGTGCCTTCTGCAATTTGCGGAATGGAACAGGAGGCCCATTATAGAAATGCCTATTCTTGTCCATAAAAAAGGACAAGAATAGGACATGCCTCATAATTTGTGCGGGGCCACGGAACGGAGCAACAGATGCGGACAGCACACAGACCCATTGAAATGAATGGCTCCGTATACGAACCGTATACAGAATCAAAATACGCCTGTATGCGGAACGCAAAAAACGTTTGTGTACATGAGCCCTTAACCTACTACATAGCACACTATGTCTGCCAAAGGCAAGGCAGGAGTGGTTATAAACAGGTGTATCTTCTCACAGACTTGCCTCTGCTCGGTTGCAGAAGTACGGAGCTTTGGAGCAGAGAAGCCAGAAGAAGTTGCTGCAGACCTGCGCTGCCCAACGTCAGAAGACCGCGGTGGTTGTTAAATGGTTTAGTCACTTATTGTGATGTGCGCCTGGACAGGGACGACTGGTTCTTGGCGCTGTGTCCAGGCAACATCCTCTGAGGTCACCATAGGAGGCAAAGGGCTCTGCAGAGAAGTCAACCCAATGTCGGCAGCACATCAGTAACGCTCAGCCAGAGACCTGTAATCAGTTTAATGTATGAAATCCACTACAAATCATATATAAAGAAGCAGGTTCACCAGTGAGAGGAGGAACACTAGGTGGAAATCACAATTCGGATAAAGCTCGCCCTGTCCGATGTTCTAGCGGAAGTAGTTTGGACAGTCATGGGCGACCAGGTTCCAGGCTTCATCAAAGGCAGCGACCACCGGTGGAAGCAGGGGACCCTCCTCGGCTCCGCCCAGGTTCTGTACAAACTGCTGCAAACTGGACATCCCCAGGATCACAGCGTCACCCCGACTTCCCTAGAAATACAGAAGATGTTCTGGAGCAGATTTACTAATCAAAACTGAGCCAGAATTCTGGTGTGCGGGCCGAGCACCTCATTAACGCTACATTCACACGACTGTATGTGTTTTGTGGTCCGCAGAAATACAGTTGACGTCCATGTTGTATCTGTTTTTTTTCCGGATCCATTGTAACAAAACAGACAAGAATAGGACATCTTTTTTGCTGGGCTACGGAACGGACAGACTGATGCGGACAACACACGGTGTGCTCTCCGCATTTTTTGCAGACCCATTGAAATGAATGGGTCCACATCCTATTCGCAAAAAAAATGGAACGGACACAGAAACAGAATACGTTTGTGTGCATGAGCCCTTAAAGGGGTATTCCCATCTCAGACAACGGGGGCATATCGCTAGGATATGCCCCCATTGTCTGATAGGTGCGCGTCCCACTGCTGGGACCCGCACCTACAACGAGAACGAGGCGGGGAGCGCTGTGGCTGGAGCGCCCCAGATTTCACGGGGTCCGTCCACCAGCAAGCGCTGCTCCCATAGAAGTGAATAGGAGCGCACCACGCATGCGCGGCCCATGCTCCCATTCATTTCTATAGGGCAGACGGCAATAGCCGAGTCAGCGATTGGCTATTTTCAGCGGCCCCATAGAAATCAATGGAGGGCGGCTGCGCATGCGTAGTGCGCCCTCCGTTCATTTCCCCGCTCCGTTCTCCTTGTAGGTGCGGGTGCCAGCGGTGGGACCCGCACCTATCAGACAATGGGGGCATATCCTAGCGATATGCCCCCATTGTCTGAGATGGGAAAACCCCTTTAATAAAAGGGAGTCATTCTGACATTGAAATCTATGGCAGAAAGGCAACTGGCATAAAGTTCAGGTGTATTGTGGACCAGTTCTCTGGCACATATACTGGTAAACCTTGGGTGACCTGCCTACATTGTAAAGAAAAAAAATGATGGAAAAGTTAAAAAAACTTGCATATTTTGGCACAATTAGCGGTACTTTTATCAAAATCTGCAACCTTCTGTACTCCAGAAAACTGATACAGTACAAGATTGATACATTTTAGCATTTTTGTGAACTTGCAGTTTTTGGTGTGTTTTGTTTTTTTTTTCTAGTGTTTTTTGCAGTATTTTAGGCAAAAAATACCACCTCCAGATGTTGACTGTACATGTATAGAAATTATTAAACACAGTGCAAACATGTGGGGGGGTTTAATGGCATTTTTTGCGTTTTTAAGGCAGATTTTGTGTGTTTTTGTTTCTTTTTTAATTGCAGCATGGTCTGGGTTTTTGACCCAGTTTCTGGCTTTTTTCCCCCATAGAAATCTTTTGTCTTTTTGCCTCTTTTAAAAAAGCACCAAGTGCTATTGTGTGTTGGTTCTTTTAAACCATGGGGGTCATTTACGAACAGATATACGACACATTTTGCCGTATATCCAGTGGCGTAGGGATCGCCATAGCAACCATAGCAGTGGCTATGGGGCCCTACGCCACTGGGGGCCTGTCCGTGCCGACTTTTGTTGATTTTTTTTAATTTATTTTTTATTTCCACACACACTACACACAGGCAGCCAGGCTCGAGCCGCGGACCGCCCGCTACACTAGACTAGTGTAGTGGGCGGGACGCGAGCAGTCCGAGGCTCGGGCCTGGCTGGGGAGGAGTCAGGAGCAGGGTGCAGGCAGGGCCGGGCCGACACAGTGGCTGGGGAGGAGTCAGGAGCAGGGTGCAGGCAGGGCCGGGCCGACACAGTGGCTGGGGAGGAGTCAGGAGCAGGGTGCAGGCAGGGCCGGGCCGACACAGTGGCTGGGGAGGAGTCAGGAGCAGGGTGCAGGCAGGGCCGGGCCGACACAGTGGCTGGGGAGGAGTCAGGAGCAGGGTGCAGGCAGGGCCGGGCCGACACTGTGGCTGGGGAGGAGTCAGGAGCAGGGTGCAGGCAGGGCCGGGCCGACAGTGGCTGGGGAGGAGTCAGGAGCAGGGTGCAGGCAGGGCCGGGCCGACACAGTGGCTGGGGAGGAGTCAGGAGCAGGGTGCAGGCAGGGCCGGGCCGACAGTGGCTGGGGAGGAGTCAGGAGCAGGGTGCAGGCAGGGCCGGGCCGACAGTGGCTGGGGAGGAGTCAGGAGCAGGGTGCAGGCAGGGCCGGGCCGACACAGTGGCTGGGGAGGAGTCAGGAGCAGGGTGCAGGCAGGGCCGGGCCGACAGTGGCTGGGGAGGAGTCAGGAGCAGGGTGCAGGCAGGGCCGGGCCGACACAGTGGCTGGGGAGGAGTCAGGAGCAGGGTGCAGGCAGGGCCGGGCCGACACAGTGGCTGGGGAGGCTCCAGCCAGGCCACTGAGAACTCAGAAGATCCGATAGTATATTCTAACCCCCAGGCGTTCCCATGGTGACAGTCAGGGCCGGCCTTAGGTGTTCAGGCGCCCTGTGCAAGCTAACCTTGTGGCGCCCCCCCCCCCCCCAAAAAAAAAAAACACTGCTTGTTGCTGGCATCATGGCATAGGCTGGCTGACTATCCAACCAAGTAGTTACCAGCCCACACACCCCAAAGGCCGGTGTAATGTTATACTTCCCTACTTCGTGAGATTTCCCTACTCTCGTCACTTCCGGTCGCACCGGACATGACGTGAGGAGGTGTGCAGCGCCGCGCAGGCGCACAACGACAGGTTAGGGAAATTTCACAGCAGAGTGCGCATGCGCCAGGAGTCTCGCCGGCGGTTAGGGTAGGGAAAAACTATGGGCCAGTGCGCAGGCGCAGTGATCGATTGGATGTTCTCAGCTGAACATCGGCCGACACTGCGCATGCACCGGGAGCCTCACCAGCGGTTAGGGAAGGGAAAAATTACGTACGGGCCAGTGCTTTTTCCCTACCCTAACCGCTGGTGAGGCTCCCAGCGCATGCGCAGTGTCGGCCGGTGTCCAGCTGAGAAAATTAGTTTCCAATGTAGTATTAATAACTAAACAATTACATAATAAACATATTGCATTGTCTACTTACCACCAGGACAATAAGATGATCTGGTCTCTGGCTGCAGTCTGGCTCTGGGGACTCCATTGTCACTCTCTTCTCCCCCCCCCCCCCCCTTGTCACTCTCATTATTCCCCCCCCCTTCCCTTGTCACTCTCATTATTCCCCCCCTCTCCCTTGTCACTCTCATTATTCCCCCCCTCTCCCTTGTCACTCTCATTATTCCCCCCCCTCCCTTGTCACTCTCATTATTCCCCCCCCCTCTCCCTTGTCACTCTCATTATTCCCCCCCCTCTCCCTTGTCACTCTCATTATTCCCCCCCTCTCTCTTGTCACTCTCATTATCCCCCCCCCTCTCCCTTGTCACTCTCATTATTCCCCCCCTCTCCCTTGTCACTCTCATTATTCCCCCCTCTCCCTTGTCACTCTCATTATTCCCCCCCCCCTCCCTTGTCACTCTCATTATTCCCCCCCCCTCTCCCTTGTCACTCTCATTATTCCCCCCTCTCTCTTGTCACTCTCATTATCCCCCCCCTCTCCCTTGTCACTCTCATTATTCCCCACCTCTCCCCTGTCACTCTCATTATTCCACCCCCCTCCCTTGTCACTCTCATTATTCCACCCCCCTCCCTTGTCACTCTAATTATCCCCCCCCTCCCTTGTCACATCTTATTATTCCCCCCCCCCTCCCTTGTCACTCTCATTATTTCCCCCCGCCCTCCCTACCCCCTTGTCACTCTCATTATTTCCCCTCCCTCCCCCCCCGTCACTCTCATTATTTCCCCCCCCCTGTCAATCTCATTATTTCCCCTCCCTGCCCCCCTGTCACTCTCATTATTTCCCCCCCCCCCCGTCACTCTCATTATTTCCCCCCCCCTCGTCACTCTCATTATTTCCCCCCCCTCCCCCCTTTTCACTCTCATTATTTCCTCCCCCCTTGTCACTCTCATTCTACTCCCACCTCCACCTCTAATGTAGCGTGGCCGAGCTCTGTTCGATCCGCGGTACAGGAGCATTTGTTTCCTGTACCCGGCCGGACTGACAGGAAGTGCACACTAAGTGAGCACTTCCTGTCAGTCCGGCCGGGTACAGGAAACAAAAGCTCCTGTACCACGGATCGAACAGAGCTCGGCCACGCTACATTAACAGCACACAGCAGGCGCAGGCAGGATTCTTTAGAGCGGCAAGCGCTCAGCCTCAGCCGCTCAGGCGGCGCAGCATGAGGGGCGCCGCCGGGCGCCCGAACTTATATAAGCAACTTTTTTTTTTTTTTTTTAACCGCAACGGGCGCCCCCTGCTAAATACAGGGGAGGGGGAGATGGAGGGGGCGGGGGGCCCGCCCCGAGGGAGAACACAAGTGCCGCCTCGCCTGCCGCATATTACATTGCGAGCTGTCAGCCGCCCGGCGCCCCTGTTGCTATGGCGGCCTGTGCGGCCGCACAGCCCGCACACCCCAAATGCCGGCCCTGGTGACAGGGACGCTTGCCTGGGGGTTAGAATATACAGGGCCACGCCGCTCACAGGAGAACATTTATAAACTAATCAGTAACTACTTTAACTTTAATCATTGCTCATTGCTGAGCTCTTTACTTGGATTTTTTTTGTATCTTACTCTGTCTTAGCTCCGGTAACAGCAGGCAGTGCGGGGGGCGGCGCTCACTCACTGACGTCACGCACCTGCTCCTCCCAACAGGCGGCGCAGGCGCGTGACGTCAGTGAGTGAGCGCCGCCCCCCCGCACTGCCTGCTGTTACCGGAGCTAAGACAGAGTAAGATACAAAAAAAATCCAAGTAAAGAGCTCAGCAATGAGCAATGATTAAAGTTAAAGTAGTTACTGATTAGTTTATAAATGTTCTCCTGTGAGCGGCGTGGAGGGGGATCTGTGGATGGCACTGTTTAGGGGAGGGGGATCTGTGGATGGCACTGTTTAGGGGAGGGGGGATCTGTGGATGGCACTGTTTAGGGGAGGGGGGATCTGTGGATGGCACTGTTTAGGGGGGGGATCTGTGGATGGCACTGTTTAGGGGGGGATCTGTGGATGGCACTGTTTAGGGGGGGGGATCTGTGGATGGCACTGTTTAGGGGGGGGGATCTGTGGATGGCACTGTTATGAGGGGGGGGGGGGATCTGTGGATGGCACTGTTTAGGGGGGGGATCTGTGGATGGCACTGTTTAGGGGGGATCTGTGGATGGCACTGTTTAGGGGGGGATCTGTGGATGGCACTGTTTAGGGGGGGATCTGTGGATGGCACTGTTTAGGGGAGGGGGGGATCTGTGGATGGCACTGTTTAGGGGGGAGATCTGTGGATGGCACTGTTTAGGGGGGAGATCTGTGGATGGCACTGTTTAGGGGGGAGATCTGTGGATGGCACTGTTTAGGGGAGGGGGGGATCTGTGGATGGCACTGTTTAGGGGGGGATCTGTGGATGGCACTGTTTAGGGGAGGGGGGATCTGTAGATGGCACGGGGGGGGGGGGGGGCCCATACATTTTTTTGCTATGGGGCCCATGCATTTCTAGCTACGCCTCTGCGTATATCTGTCGCACATTGCAGCACAAAGGTTATTTGTGGCGCAATCTGCGTTCCCCCCTTTTCTGCCATTCCCCCACACATTGATCTACAGAAGAGGTGATATCAGAGGGGGTATATACTTTGACAAAAAAAAAAAATATGCACATGCTTAAACACAGCAAAAAAAAAAAAAAAAAAAAAGACAAGATCACTCCTCTGCTGCTGGGAAACCAGTACCTGCCACTATCTCATCTCACTGGGCCCTCTTCATTCACCTATGTCACAAGAAGCTTTGTCCTCTCTACTAAAACACTCTGTGCTGCTGTGACCTCTTACCAGAAGATCATTTGTCAGATTCCTTCCCTCCCCCTCGGTTGCACATACCTGTAGCTTAGAATGGTGGTACATCCAGCGGAGAGCGGCGGACGTCAGGGTGGGCCTGTCCTCGCCGTACGCCTCCTGCAGCGCCCTCTGCACCAGGTCAATCGCTTGGAAGTGATGCTTCTTCCAGTATCTGTAGACACAACAAGCCAGGAGGCCCCGTCACTGACCACCCCTCAAATTCTGTATTACCCGACGCTATATATCTCATGAAGCGGACGATAGTGCAGCAGCGTCCTGTAGACTGACCTCGTCCTGGACAATTCAGCCCAGGCAGTGCCAGAAATTTTGCTGGGCGCCTGCTCGCCATCCTTGTCCTCATATTTGTATCTGCCGGTCAGCAGACCCCCTGTACAGAACAGATAATTATGAGAATACACAGAGCAAAGACATTACTGACAAAATGTCATCAATATACGGTAGACTACGGCAAAATGGCCGCCTCCTGTGACAAGTGAAAGCACACAGCAGTACTGGAGTATACAGTGGAGTACGCACCGGCCAGCGGATTGTAGGCGTAGAAGCGGATTCCGAGTTGGCGCAGGCAGGGGAACAGCTCCGCCTCTACCTGTCTTGTTATGCCGTTGTACATACCCTGGAGGGGAACAGTTCTGTTATATTACCATGACTAGGCAAACATCCCATTAAGCCCTTTCAGGACCTTCCATTCCTCTGGAGGACCTGACATGTTCCCTTTCGTCCTAACCAGCAGCACAAGTGGGGTATTTGCCCCTGTGAAGCTGGTCAGGACAGGCGGAATTTCTGTTGAATAAAATTCTGCATCATTAGTAATTAATTAGTTAATAAATTCCCCCCTCCTTATATAGGCCGTCCTCCATAGGGCTAGTTGCTTTTTTTCTGTCCTGTGGGTTTGGTCAGACAGGCATGACTCTACCCAGAGTCTCTCCCCCTGTAGTTTTGGGGAGAAATTGCTAACTTTCTGCATTAATTCTTAAGGTCATGACGTCCCCTTCTCACGATCTCTCACTCCAGAGCGGATTCTACCAACCTTATCAGGATGAGCTCTGTGGAATGCTCTCACCAGACGACTAGCATTAACATCGGTCGCTGGAACCCACATCCTCTCCTCTGGTCTGTACCCTCTCTAATGAACGAGATACTGGAGGGATCTCCGGAGAACTCGGGAGTCCACAGTCCTGCTGATCTGAAATTCCAAATTGCCGTCCACCATGACAGGAGCGGGAGGCAAGGAGGAATACAAAACACAACAAGCAGGACACTTAACTTCTAAGGATGATGAATGATGGATGATCAGGACTTCAACAAGAACCACACTCCAGCTCTTCCAACACCAAATGAAGCTATCCAGAGCAAGGAGTGATGGGTGAAGTCAAACTAAATAGGGGGAGGTAAAGGTCACATGATCCTCCACACCTGAACAGGAGGTGTGGACATACCAGCAACACACAGACAAAGTGAAACCAAAAGAGGCTGTCAGATCACTAATGAGCAGATAATCTTTCAGACCTTCTCAAACCTGTCACCGGTGTGACACTCATCTCCGGAGGAAGAAGCCCTCCATTCCTTGGACATTTCAAGAAATCTCAGAATCTACCTGAACAGAACTGCGGACTTCAGAAGATCCGAACACCTCCTGCTGTCCTTGTCGGGGAAAAATAAAGGCCTCTAAACCCTCTTTGAGTAGATGGGTAATCCATAAAGCTTTTCTAGCTCAGGGGTTGGCTCCTCCATCCTTTGTCACTGCCCACTCTACAAGGGCAGTATCTACTTCGTACGCGGAGAAAAGTTTGGTTCCACTAGAATAAATCTGTGCTGCAGCCTCTTGGAGCTCCCGCAGCACCTTTATGAAGCATTACCGCCTAGATTCTAGGCGCTCTGAGGGTGTGGCATTTGGACGTACCATTCTCAGTGCCGCCCTCTCATAAAAAAAAAAAAAGAACGGGGAACCCTCCCAATTTGTCTGTTGCTCCTTGCTAGGTCCCCACTTGTGCTGCTAGTTAGGACGTAAGGGAAGCGTTAATTTTAACGTAAATGTATTTTCCCTTAGTCCTAACAGCAGCACATAAATTTCCCACCCTATTTTAGTTTTGTGTACTTGCTGATAAAGCACTGGTAGAGGGGCGGGCGTCCCTTTATAGGGGGTGGGTTAATTGTTTAATTAGCTTGGTAGTAACATTTTTATCAATAAAAATTCCACCTGTCCTACCAGTTTCACAGGGGAGAACTCCCTACTTGTGCTGCTGTTAGGACTAAGGGAAAACATATTTATGTTAAAATTAACGCTTCACACAGGATAAGCTCAGAAGGAATGGTGATTAATGCGCTGATTACACCTTGTAGGGGGGAGGAATAATCGTTAATATGATTATTCATCCCCTGTGCAGTTTGCATATTGTCCACAGCACATTAATTGTTGGCTATCGCTGCGGTGTTTAGGCAAGTCAATGATCAGCCAAACATTTGTTCCCAATCATCGGCCCGTGTACAGGTGATTGCTATCTAGTACTAGCTTTTCACTCGCTCGACCATTTCAGCCGGGGAAAGGATGACTGTAGGACAGGTAAATTCGGCCTATGGAGAGGCCGGCTGTAGTAACCTTCAATGGAATGAGTCGCAAGAGGTTGGAAACTGGAAACCTCCCTGATCCCCATGATGACTACTTTATGTCTCATATCTCCAGTGCTGAGAAATGGAAACCCTGGCGTCTCAAGCCTTGTTCACACTCTTACAGTGAGTTGTGTGCAGCTCCAGAAATTGACTCTGCTTACCTCTGGCACCGAGCCCCATCTCCCCCAGTATCCGCTCACTTTCTCCGCCAGCATAAAAGTGCGCGGTGTCCACCTCGTCGTATCCGCGCCTTAGGAACTCCTGCATCACCTGGTCACTTGTTTTGGCATCCATGCGATTCCCGAATTCCATTGCACACAGCACGGTGCGGGGGAGCCCCTGTCGCAGCATGGTGAGAGTAGAAAGAGAGGTGAGAATGAAGGAAAATGACCGACAAGCAGACAAGCCACCCACAGCACTGGCCAACATAAAGTCAAGTGAACCTGTCACATATTAACTTAACATGGCGGCCGGCCAAAAAATGATATGTGAAATGAGCACAGAGATAAGCAGCCATGCAGAACCTGAATGAGCCCCTTTACCCCAATCACTGACTAACATCCTGATCCTCTCACCCCAATCACTGAGCTCCTCACCCCAATCACATAGCGACACCCTGAGCCCCTCACCCCAATCACTGGGCAACATCCTGACTCCCTGAGCTCCTCACCCGAATCACTGAGCTACACCCTGAGCCCCTCACCCCAATCACTGAGCTACACCCTGAGCCCCTCACCCGAAATACTGAGCGACACCCTGAGCCCCTCACCCCAATCACTGATCTACACCCTGAGCCCCTCACCCCAATCACTGAGCTACACCCTGAGCCCCTCACCCGAATTACTGAGCGACACCCTGAGCCCCTCACCCGAATCACTGAGCTACACCCTGAGCCCCTCACCCGAATTACTGAGCGACACCCTGAGCCCCTCACCCCAATCACTGAGCTACACCCTGAACCTCTCACCCCAATCACTGAGCTACACCCTGAGCCACTTACCCCAATCACTGAGCTACACCCTGAGACCCTCACCCCAATCACTGAGCTACACCCTGAGCCCCTCACCCCAATCACTGAGCTACACCCTGAGCCTCTCACCCCAATCACTGAGATACACCCTGAGCTCCTCACCCCATTCACTGAGCTACACCCTGAGACCCTCACCCCAATCACTGATCTACACCCTGAGCCTCTCACCCCAATTACTGAGCTACACCCTGAGCCCCTCACCCCAATCACTGAGCTACACCCTGAGCTTCTCACCCCAATCACTGAGCTACACCCTGAGCCCCTCACCCCAATCACTGAGCTACACCCTGAGCCCCTCACCCCAATCACTGAGCTACACCCTGAACCCCTCACCCCAATCACTGAGCTACACCCTGAGCCCCTCACCCGAATTACTGAGTGACACCCTGAGCCCCTCACCCGAATCACTGAGCTACACCCTGAGCCCCTCACCCCAATCACTGAGCTACACCCTGAGACCCTCACCCCAATCACTGAGCTACACCCTGAACCTCTCACCCCAATCACTGAGCTACACCCTGAGCCCCTCACCCCAATCACTGAGCTACACCCTGAGCCCCTCACCCCAATCACTGAGCTACACCCTGAGCCCCTCACCCCAATCACTGAGCTACACCCTGAGCCACTTACCCCAATCACTGAGCTACACCCTGAGACCCTCACCCCAATCACTGAGCTACACCCTGAGCCCCTCACCCCAATCACTGAGCGACACCCTGAGCCCCTCACCCCAATCACTGAGCTACACCCTGAGCCTCTCACCCCAATCACTGAGATACACCCTGAGCTCCTCACCCCATTCACTGAGCTACACCCTGAGCCCCTCACCCCAATCACTGAGCTACACCCTGAACCCCTCACCCCAATCACTGAGCTACACCCTGAGCCCCTCACCCCAATCACTGAGCTACACCCTGAGACCCTCACCCCAATAAATGAGCTACACCCTGAGCTCCTCACCCCAATCACTGAGCTACACCCTGAGCCCTTCAGCCCAATCACTGATCTACACCCTGAGCTCCTCACCCCAATCACTGAGCTACACCCTGAGCCCCTCATCCCAATCACTGAGCTACACCCTGAACCCCTCACCCCAATCACTGAGCTACACCCTGAGCCCCTCACCCCAATCACTGAGCTACACCCTGAGCTCCTCAGCCCAATCACTGAGCTACACCCTGAGCTCCTCAGCCCAATCACTGAGCTACACCCTGAGCCCCTCACCCCAATCACTGAGCTACACCCTGAGCTCCTCACCCCAATCACTGAGCTACACCCTGACTACTGTCATTGTAACGATCCACAGATGCCCTCTTTACGTTGCATTCCGAGTCTCTTTATTGTCAGCTCTGGAAAAGTTCCTGTTCATTCGTTGATCGACCGCACAAGTCCCCATTACAGCGGGGAACGCCAAAAGAGGGATTTTTGTTCTCTGTTCAGCATTGGCGTTTGTTAGTATGAGGTCTGTATGTGAATAAGTGTGTGGTGGATAGGTATATCTTCTATAGGTGCCATGGGATTCCCTCCATAACCTCTTGCTTCCTCTGCCAGCCCCTCCATCTCCTCCCTGATTGACAGGACCAGGTTCCTGCATAGTCCTCTCACCTAGTCCTGTTAATCAAGAAGAAGATGGCCAAGAGAGGAGAGAAGGCGCTCATAGGTGAGGGTAAACAAATTGATGTCCCTTCACCTGGTTTGGTTTGCACTGAATGTGGTGCAACCTTAGTGGAGGGAGGTTCGAAGGGTGGAGGTTGTCTGGGTTGGTGCTGCCGGATTGTGTCCAAAACGACCCTGGGCGGGGGCCAAACCGCCACTTGGGTTGGTATTTGAATATGTAAAAGAAGGTCTCGTCTTCACTGGATTCGTGCGGTGATCCGATGGACATAAGGCGCAAATCACAACCCGAGCTTGGATACAAGATTTTTTATTTTGAAAAGACGACGCGTTTTGGAGTACTCAGGAGGACCCCTTTATCAAGTCTGTATCCTTGGCACCGTGAGCCCGCTGGTGCACTCTCCTGGAGGGTCCCTTTCAGAAGGAATACTAGTCAGCGCTGGTAATTGTTGCTGGAGAGTGTCCTGCTGTAGCGGCGCTGCTGTGCTTGCTGCACGTGTGGCAAGCACAGCAGCGCCGCTACAGCAGGACACTCTCCAGCAACAATTACCAGCGCTGACTAGTATTCCTTCTGAAAGGGACCCTCCAGGAGAGTGCACCAGCGGGCTCACTGCCCTAGATCATCAGGGAATCTGACGTTAACCCCTTCACTGCTATGTGGCCCTATATGGAAAGAATTTGAAAAAATAAAAACCTCTCCACCTATTTGGTATTGCCGCATCCCTGATGAAATGAAATATACAGTGATGTACAAATTGGACGGTGTAAAAAAAAATTGAAATCAGCATGCTGAGGGCAGTGCGGTGTCCTAGAGCGGTGTCCTAGAGCGGTGTCCTAGAGCGGTGTCCTAAAGCGGCGTCCTAGAGCGGTGTCCTAGAGGGGCGTCCTAGAGCGGTGTCCTAGAACGGCGCCCTAGAGGGGCGTCCTAGAGCGGCGTCCTAGAGCGGCGTCCTAGAGCGGTGTCCTAGAGGGGCGTCCTAGAGCGGTGTCCTATCATCTATAACTACTTTCTGTACGAGGCTGAAGTTGGTTTCTTATTCACATCATTTATATTTTTTTCGAATGAATTTTGAGGAGAACTTATCGCCAGTAATAAAATAAGCTGCAGTGCGCTGTCCTGAGTGGAAATCCATTGAAAGTGGCATTAAAATAGAAATGACGGGCACAAAAATGGGCATCAAAGTGAGCACAAAAGAGTGTTATTTAAAGGGTTAAAGGACTTCGGCCACTGATCTCGCACTGCCAACTTACAGACGGTGGTGCCCCGAATCAGATACAATCGAGTTCAGCCTGGCATCAAAATGGGCAGACGGACACATTTTCCTGTTTTGAATAAGTAAATGGTGTTTTTATAGGGTTAAATGAATTTGAGCCACTGATCTTACTGCCAACATACATAGGGTGGTGCCCCAGATTATATGCAATTGAGTTTAGCCTGGTCAGAACAGGTTCTGGGCACAAGAACTGGCATCAAAGTGGGCATTGTTATGTGTACTGCCTGATTAGCCTGTTACAATCTGGACCTAATAGGGAGAAGGTTACTGTCCAGACTGTGATGGACAGTTCAGGCAAGATACATAACAATGCCCACTTTGATGTCAGTTCTTGTGCCCAGAATCTGTCCGTGCCAGGCTGAATCCGACTGCATACCATGGGGGGCACCACCCTGTGTGTGTTGACAGTGCAAAATCAGTGGCTTAAATTCATTTAACCCTTTAGATCACAATCTTTTATGCCCACTTTAATGCCCATTTGTGTGCCAGTCATTTCTGTTTTCATGCAGCTTTCATCTGATTTCACTCACTGCAACTTATTTTACTGCTGGCGATAAATTCTAATCAAAATGTATTAATAAAAAACTAAAAATACAAATGAGAAACTGAAAATAAGAAACCAACTTCAGCCTCGTACTTACTAGAGCCCTACCATGCTGAGAATTGTTTTTTATGCTTAGAAAGCTAATACATATTACTGGTTTATGCACAGGCATGATACAAGAAACCAATAATATGTATTAGCTTTCTAAGCATAGAAAAACACTCTTCTCAATATGATAAGGCTGAAGCCTGAAGGTAGGTGGCCAGTCTTGCATGTAGATCTCCTAGGAAAGAATTTAGGATTTTTATCTTGTTATTTTTTTCTAACCCATAATAAAAGGCTACAGCCTTGTGATATTGAGAATAAGTAATTGGTAATTGGAATTGGTAAAGCTATAGTAGGTAGTGTATATGATATGTACATGCTAGGACACAGCTCTGCCCTCAGCATGCTGATATCTAGCCCTGTCAATCAGGCGGAGGGGTGTGCGTGCAGAGGACAGGGTTGTTACTAAAGTAGTGCTCCAAGGATTCAGAACCCCCCCTGGTGCTCCAATGTGTTCATTTGCATATGAATAAAAAAAACACAGATTTCTCTTCAGCTGTTTAACATACAAACAAAAGAAAGGTAATGTTTTATTCAGGATGCAGCGCTGCAGTTACTAGTCCTGTCCACTACACAATGGACGGAGCTGTGGAGTTCTGGCACAGGAGCTACTCTGAAACTGCTGATCAGTGGGGCTGTGGACATACTTACCAACGTTTCTGTTGGTAAAATTGGGGCATATAAGCCCCGCCCTGGAAACGGCTCGTCCTGGATTTAAAAGCAGGGTTTAAATTATCTCTGCCCATTTTCGTCCTGGGACATTGAGAATTTGAAAATTCGGGACAGTTGGCAACTATGCGGGGGGTGACGGACCCCCACCGATCAGATAGTGATGGCCTATCCTTAAAGGAGTTTTTTGCACTTCAGCAAATGGCATTTCTCATGTAGAGGAAGTGAATACAAGGCACTTACTAATGTATTGTTATTGTCCATATTGCCTCCTTTGCTGGTCGGATACATTTTTCCATCATGTTATACACTTTCCGTTTCCATGGTTACGATAACCGCTGCAGAGCATATACAAGGTGGCCGGGAGCTGCTGCACATGCATGCCTATGTGTGCTCCCACATTCCCGGCCACCAGAGAGGCTGGTGCCTTATTCTATAGTGTGTAAGCACGACCACCGATTCTAGATTGCAGGGTGGTCGTAATCAGTGTCGGACTGGGGTACTTAGGGCCCACCAGTGTAACTGATTCTGAGGGGGCCACCTTAGGGCTGCTGCACACAAACGTATTTTTTTCCATGTCTGTACCGTTCACTTCACTTCAATGGGGCCGCAAAAAAAAAAAAAGACTCTGTGTGCATTCCGTGTCTGTATGTCCGCATGGCCGTTCTACAAAATGATAGAACTTGTCCTATTATTGTCCACATTACAGACAGGATAGGACGGTTCTATTAGAGGCCGGCTGTTCTGTTCCACATAATGTGGAATGCACACACCCGGTATCCATGTTTTGCGGATCCGCAATTTTCGGACTAAAAAACATCCAACGGTCGTGTTCATGAGCCCTTACAGTGATAACAGAAATATTAAAGATGAAGTATGATGGCGGACAGTCACAGCAACATGCACAAGCATACATGTGGCAGAAGTTACACATATATGGATATCCTGCACTTAAGTCAGAAACAAGACACATGCAGCGCACACCAATCACTCATTGGACAGATGTGGGACACAAGACACTTATACGTGGCTCACATGCCACTGATGCATATGTCACATGCTGCACATCACCACTGATACATAGAACATATATAGCACACACCAATCACACATAGGAAACACGCAATGCACACACCAAGACATTTATGCCTAACCCTATTAAGTGTAGCAGACTTAAAGGGGTTAAAGGGGTCCTCTCACTTCAGCAATTGGCATTTATCATGTAGAGAAAGTTAATACAAGGCACTTACTAATGTATTGTGATTCTCTATATTGCCTCCTTTCCATCACATTATACACAGCGCGTATCCGTGGTTACGACCACTGTAATCCAGCAGCGGTGGCCGTGCTTGCACACTATAGGTAAAGGCGTTGGCCTATGCGCACTTCCAGCCTTTCCCTATAGTGTGTAAGCACGGCCACTGCTGCTGGATTGTAGGGTGGTCGTAACCACGGATACGTGCTGTGTATAATGTGATGGAAAGGAGGCAATATGGACAATCACAATACATTAGTAAGTGCCTTGTATTAACTGCATGATAAATGCCATTTACTGAAGTGAGACAAACCCTTTGACCCCTTTAAGCATAAATGTCTGGCATGAAATTGACCAAATCTTAACCTCCTCAGATTGCACATAATCTACATTATAATTAAAAGGGTTGTCCTACCATAATGACCTATCGCCTTTCTACAGGAAAAGTGATAAATATCAGATTGCTGGGGTCTGACTGCTGGAACACCCACTGATCATCATTCAATTACATTACCGCCAATCTATGTACACAAGGCTCTTAAGACCACGTTCCCTTGATCATGGGGCTCCCAGCAGTCAGACCCACATCAATCAGACAATTATCACCTGTCGTGTCATATCCGTTTCACCTTTTCACATTCCCTATTTTTAAAGGTTTTCTTTGGGTGTAAAAAAAAAAATCTGGCCCAAAATATGTGTCAAACTAAAATATGAAATGCTCGCCTGTTAAAGGGCCTGTGTCCACTTTTCTAGTTATCCTCTATCCACAGGATCGGGGATAACTAAGTGATCCGTGGGGGTCTGAACGCTGGAGCCCCCACTGATCCCCCTTCTTGATTAAGTGGCAGGTCGAGCATATGCCCTGCCTCTCCATCCATTCTCTATGGGGTCGCTGGAGATGGCGGAGTACAGCGCTGGCTATTTCCAGTGGTCCCAAAGAGAATAAATGGAGAAATGAGAAATCCAAGAAACCTGAGAAATCAGCCCAGCACCGCAAAGGAGTCCTTCTCTCCAGCAGCCACAGTTTTCTGACAGCAGGGAGAGTAGGAGGACGGCCAGACATGTTCTCTCCTCCTTCACTGCCAGCAGCCCGGGAAGCTTAGAAGATACTGAGGGGCCTCCTGTACAATTTACACCAGTAAGAGGCTGCATTACTGTGCGATACTGCCACCTAGTGGCTACAATAATTATCTCTCCTGAGAAACAAGAGAAATAATTACTCCTCCATCTTATCTCCGGGTGCAGGAGACTGGGGACCCACCGAGGAGTCCCCCGCCTCCCCGGTGGGCCAGTCTGAACCTGGTCGTAACCCCTGGATATGAGTAGTGTATAATTTGATGGAAAAATGAATCCAGCCAGCAAAGGAGGCAACATGGACAATCACAATACATTAGTAACTGACTTGTATTAACTTTCTCTACATGATAAATGCCATTTGCTGAAGTGACACAACCCCTTTAACATAGCCCATCACTTGTAAGAAGCTGGAATACCCCTTTAAGGCCTTATTCACACTTCAGTGATTGTGAACCCAAACCAGCTGCAGGTTTAGGCTAAATGCACACGATCAGGATTGCGTGTGGATTTTCCACGGGGATTTGCATGTGGAAAATCCTCACCGTAGGTCATGCACATTGTATTCTATGAGAATACGGGTACACAACGCAGATTTTTCAGTGCAGATTTTGACCTACGGTGTGGATTTTAAAATCCACAGCATGTCAACTTATTTTATTTGTCCTGACCGGGTCTTCTCTATTCATTTCAATGGGGAGAGTAAAATCCGCCCGATTACAGCCTGTAATCGGGGGGCCAAGGCAGGTTCTAGCCAAGTGCGCCGGCCGGCGCATGCGCACTTCACATAACGAGGCCACTGAAAGGAGTGAACGATGAACTGAGGTAGGCGGCTCTAATGGAAGGGAGGGTGGAGATTTCAATTCAGAAGGCAGCTTTTTGAAAGGCTGCAGAGGCTCTATATAAGCTGGAGTCACGTAGCGCTGCACATCACTCTGCTGTTACAAGTGTAGGGAGAGGATGCTGCTGGTGATTTCAGGGAGAGAATAAGAGAGAGTCTTTGCTCAAAATCTTAATCTAACTCAGCGATCTACATACATTGTGTTTTGTGGGTGCAGGGCACAATTTTTTTTTCCTGCCCTGAGCCTATTGACCGAAAAAAAGTTACTTTAATAAGTCAGTTAGGTGGGCGGCGGCAGCGGCCATTTTATGCAAGCTCAGTGCACTAGCACTGCATCTGAGCTTTTGGGACATTGAAAATCCCAATTTTTTGGGCAATCTACAACATCTGGATTAGTCAGTGTGCAATTTTAGCTAGAAGTACAAACATCATTGTCTGGGTTTTTAAAAACACACTATTTTGCCAAAAAACACTATTTTCCTGATCTGCAGGTGTTAAATTCAAGTTTAACCACCTCAGCCCCCTTAGCTTAAACACCCTTAAGGACCAGGCCACTTTTTACACTTCTGCACTACACTACTTTCACCGTTTATTGCTCGGTCATGCAACTTACCACCCAAATGAATTTTACCTCCTTTTCTTCTCACTAATAGAGCTTTCATTTGGTGGTATTTCATTGCTGCTGCCATTTTTACTTTTTTTGTTATTAATCGAAATTTACAGATTTTTTTGCAAAAAAATGACATTTTTCACTTTCAGGTGTAAAATTTTGCAAAAAAAACGACATCCATATATAAATTTTTCTCTAAATGTATTGTTCTACATGTCTTTGATAAAAAAAAAATGTTTGGGTAAAAAAAAAATGGTTTGGGTAAAAGTTATAGCGTTTACAATCTATGGTACAAAAATGTGAATTTCCGCTTTTTGAAGCAGCTCTGACTTTCTGAGCACCTGTCATGTTTCCTGAGGTTCTACAATGGCCAGACAGTACAAACACCCCACAAATGACCCCGTTTCGAAAAGTAGACACCCTAAGGTATTCGCTGATGGGCATAGTGAGTTCATAGAACTTTTTATTTTTTGTCCCAAGTTAGTGGAAAATGATGATTTTTTTTTTATTACAAAGTGTCATATTCCACTAACTTGTGACAAAAAATAAAAACTTCTATGAACTCACTATGCCCATCAGCGAATACCTTGGGGTGTCTTCTTTCCAAAATGGGGTCACTTGTGGGGTAGTTATACTGCCCTGGCATTCTAGGGGCCCAAATGTGTGGTAAGTAGTTTGAAATCAAAATCTGTAAAAAATGGCCGGTGAAATCCGAAAGGTGCTCTTTGGAATATGGGCCCCTTTGCCCACCTAGGCTGCAAAAAAGTGTCACACATCTGGTATCTCCGTACTCAGGAGAAGTTGGGCAATGTGTTTTGGGGTGTCATTTTACATATACCCATGCTGGGTGAGATAAATGTCTTGGTCAAATGCCAACTTTGTATAAAAAAATGGGAAAAGTTGTCTTTTGCCAAGATATTTCTCTCACCCAGCATGGGTATATGTAAAATGACACCCCAAAACACATTGCCCAACTTCTCCTGAGTACGGAGATACCAGATGTGTGCCACTTTTTTGCAGCCTAGGTGGACAAAGGGGCCCACATTCCAAAGAGCACCTTTCGGATTTCACCGGTCATTTTTTACACATTTTGATTTCAAACTTCTTACCACACATTTGGGCCCCTAGAATGCCAGGGCAGTATAACTACCCCACAAGTGACCCCATTTTGGAAAGAAGACACCCCAAGGTATTCCGTGAGGGGCATGGCGAGTTCCTCGAATTTTTTATTTTTTGTCACAAGTTAGCGGAAAATGATGATTTTTTTTTTTTTCTTACAAATTCTCATATTCCACTAACTTGTGACAAAAAATAAAAACTTCTATGAACTCACTATGCCCATCAGCGAATACCTTGGGGTGTCTTCTTACCAAAATGGGGTCACTTGTGGGGTAGTTATACTGCCCTGGCATTCTAGGGGCCCAAATGTGTGGTAAGTAGTTTGAAATCAAAATCTGTAAAAAATGGCCGGTGAAATCCGAAAGGTGCTCTTTGGAATATGGGCCCCTTTGCCCACCTAGGCTGCAAAAAAGTGTCACACATCTGGTATCTCCGTACTCAGGAGAAGTTGGGCAATGTGTTTTGGGGTGTCATTTTACATATACCCATGCTGGGTGAGATAAATATCTCGGTCAAATGCCAACTTTGTATAAAAAAATGGGAAAAGTTGTCTTTTGCCAAGATATTTCTCTCACCCAGCATGGGTATATGTAAAAAGACACCCCAAAACACATTGCCCAACTTCTCCTGAGTACGGGGATACCAGATGTGTGACACTTTTTTGCAGCCTAGGTGGGCAAAGGGGCCCATATTCCAAAGAGCACCTTTCGGATTTCACCGGCCATTTTTTACAGATTTTGATTTCAAACCACTTCTCACGCATTCGGCCCCTAAAATGCCAGGGCAGTATAACTACCCCACAAGTGACCCCATTTTGGAAAGAAGACACCCCAAGGTATTTCGTGATGGGCATAGTGAGTTCATGGAAGTTTTTATTTTTTGTCACAAGTTAGTGAAATATGAGACTTTGTAAGGAAAAAAAAAAAAAATTATCATTTTCCGCTAACTTGTGACAAAAAATATAAAATTCTAGGAACTCGCCATGCCCCTCACGGAATACCTTGGGGTGTCTTCTTTCCAAAATGGGGTCACTTGTGGGGTAGTTATACTGCCCTGGCATTCTAGGGGCCCTAATGTGTGGTAAGTAGGTAAATGACCTGTGAAATCCGAAAGATGCTCTTTGGAATGTGGGCCCCTTTGCCCACCTAGGCTGCAAAAAAGTGTCACACATCTGGTATCCCCGTACTCAGGAGAAGTTGGGCAATGTGTTTTGGGGTGTCTTTTTACATATACTCATGCTGGGTGAGAGAAATATCTCGGCAAAAGACAACTTTTCCCATTTTTTTTATACAAAGTTGGCATTTGACCAAGATATTTATCTCACCCAGCATGGGTATATGTAAAATGACACCCCAAAACACATTGCCCAACTTCTCCTGAGTACGGCGATACCAGATGTGTTTTGTGTAACACTTTTTTGCAGCCTAGATGCGCAAAGGGGCCCACATTCCTTTTATGAGGGCATTTTTAGACATTTGGATCCCAGACTTCTTCTCACGCTTTAGGGCCCCTAGAATGCCAGGGCAGTATAAATACCCCACATGTGACCCCATTTTGGAAAGAAGACACCCCAAGGTATTCAATGAGGGGCATGGCGAGTTCATAGAATTTTTTTTTTTTGGCACAAGTTAGCGGAAATTGATTTATTATTTTTTTTTTCTCACAAAGTCTCCCTTTCCGCTAACTTGGGACAAAATTTTTTATCTTTCATGGACTCAATATGCCCTTCACGGAATACCTTGGGGTGTCTTCTTTCCGAAATGGGGTCACATGTGGGGTATTTATACTGCCATGGCATTCTAGGGGCCCTAAAGCGTGAGAAGAAGTCTGGAATATAAATGTCAAAAATTTTTTACGCATTTGGATTCCGTGAGGGGTATGGTGAGTTCATGTGAGATTTTATTTTTTGACACAAGTTAGTGAAATATGAGCCTTTGTAATTGATCACCCCCCTGTAAGGCTCCATTTTGACGTTCGCATGTGTTTTCCGGATCCGATCCATGTATCAGTGGATCCGTAAAAATCATACGGACGTCCGAATGGAGCCTTACAGGGGGGTGATCAATGACAGGGGGGTGATCAATGACAGGGGGGTGATCAGGGAGTCTATATGGGGTGATCACCTCCGTCATTGATCACTCCCCTGTAAGGCTCCATTCAGACGTCCGTATGTGTTTTGCGGATCCGAACCATCTATCAGTGGATCCGTAAAAATCATACGGACGTCTGAATGGAGCCTTACAGGGGGGTGATCAATGACAGGGGGGTGATCAATGACAGGGGGGTGATCAGGGAGTCTATATGGGGTGATCACCTCCGTCATTGATCACTCCCCTGTAAGGCTCCGTTCAGACGTCCGTATGTGTTTTGCGGATCCGATCCATCGATCAGTGGATCCGTAAAATTCATACGGACCTCTGAATGGAGCCTTACAGGGGGGTGATCAATGACAGGGGGGTGATCAATGACAGGGGGGTGATCAATGACAGGGCGGTGATCAGGGAGTCTATATGGGGTGATCAGTGGTTCATAAGGGGTTAATAAGTGACAGGGGGGGTGTAGTGTAGTGTGGTGCTTGGTGCTACATATTACAGAGCTACCTGTGTCCTCTGGTGGTCGATCCAAACAAAGGGGACGACCAGAGGACCAGGTAGCAGGTATATTAGACGCTGTTATCATAACAGCGTCTAATATACCTGTTAGGGGTTAAAAAAATCACATCTCCAGCCTGCCAGCGAACGATCGCCGCTGGCAGGCTGGAGATCCACTCACTTACCTTCCGATCCTGTGAGCGCGCGCGCCCGTGTGCGCGCATTCACAGGAAATCTCGCGTCTCGCGAGATGACACACGGATGCGTCCAGGAGGAATGAATCAACCACCTTCCGGACGCATCCGTGCGTTAGGCGGTCGGGAGGTGGTTAATAAATACAGCTTTCATATTCTGTTATCAAAAAAACACTTTTTTGGAAATATACAACATCTGGATTAGCCAGTGTGCAATTTAAGCTAGAAATACACCCATCATTTTCTGGGGTTTTAAAAACACACTTTTTTTTGCCAAAAACCACTATTTCCAGGCCTTGCAGCATCAGCACGTGTGAAATTACAGGCTTATATACTGCTGTCAAAGTCAGTTGTTAAACAAACACTCGTTTGTTGGCAGCCTTTGATGCAGATGTCATTGTGGGATACACCCTTAACCGCCTCACGTCCGCCCATAGGATATAAACGTCCTATGGGTGGACGTCTATTTCTGACAGCACGTTTTAAAACGTCCTGTCAGAAATAGCAGCTGCACGCTAATCGTGCAGCTGCTGATCGGGTTGCCCGCTGTCAGTGACAGCAGGGCAACCCTAAGACAAGGCAGGGACAGTGCCCAGGTGTCCCTGCCTTCACGATCGCTGCAGACACAGCGCTCGCCGAGCGCTGTGTCTGCAGAGCAGGAAGCGCTGTGCGCTTCCTGTTCCGGCCCGGCGGTCATGTGACCACCGTGACCGGAGAGTGCATGGGCTGTGTGACCACATGACCACATGTGGGGTGTTTCTGTAAACCGCAGAATCTGGGTAATAAATATTGAGTTTTGTTTGGCTGTTAACCATCGATGTGTTAAAGAAAAAAATTGATTAAAATGGAAAATCTGCCAAAAAAGTGAAATTTAAAAATTTGATCTCCATTTTCCCTTTAATTCTTGTAGAACGCCTAAAGGGTTAACAATATGTGTGGGGGGGAGGGGGGCATAAAATTTTTTTGCTATGGGGCCCATGCATTTCTAGCTACGCCCCTGTAGACCGGTAAAAAATAAATAAAAATAAATTGGCAGTTAAATTTTTGGGTGAATTTCTGCAATTTTTTGGTGTGATGTACCACTGCTATACCTATTAGACCGTTAAAAAAAAAATACATTTGTCACATTTTAGGGTCAAATTCACAAATTTTTGGGTGTAATATACCCCTCCTCTACTTAGTTGACAGCTTAATAAGTTTCAATAATTTTTATTTTACATTTTCGGGTGAATAAACAATTGTTTTCTGTCATAGACCCCTGCTCTTCCAAGTAGACAGGTTAATTAATTTCTGTAACTTTTCTGTTACATTCTTGGGTTGACATTATACAATTTTAGACGTGAATAAACCCCTGCTCTGCATAGGTGACAGGGAATAAAATTTCTGAAATGCTTCTTTAATTGATGCGCGCCCCCTCCTTTGATTCAATGCTTAAACTTAAGCAAGTTGTTCCACATTTAAGCTTCAATACTTTGTCCCACATTTCCGCTATACTCTTTTGGCCAACATTTGCGCCTCAATATCTTTTCCCACAAATCCGCTTGACTCTTTTGGCCCACATTTGGGCTTCTGTAATTTGTCCCACATTTGCGCCTCAATAGCTTTTCCCATGTTTCTGCTCGATCCCAAATTTTTAAAATAAATTTATCTCCCTTAAATTTGGTCTCTCTTTCTCACGCTCCCTCTCCGGCCTGGAACCCTGATTCCCCGCCACCCGTGATCACCATGGTAGGCGCATAAAAGAACATCGAAAGTTGATAGAGCAGATATCAAATTGGATCGTGAACATCGCAGGGACGTGCGATATGGTGGGGCAGTAAGTATGCACACGCCTACACGAACTGACTGACAGGGGTCAGCCCATGCAACTTCTGGGTCTCCAAATTGGGCACATGGCCTGAGCTTGCCCTTTACGCCTTGGAGGTAGTGGCCTGCCCTGCAGCCAGTGAATTGTCTGAACGTGTGTTTAGCATGACTGGAGGGTTATATTTCCCAATGTTTTGGAGTGTACCCTAATTTTAAAAAAAAGAAAAAATTTTTTAACCAAAAAGCAGTGTAGGCTACCTCCTCCTCCTCCACCGCCACTTCCAACTACACCGCCACCTCAACCTCCTACTCCATATGGACCTCGTCCTCCTAGATCAAGATTATTATTTTATATTTTTACGTATTTTATGTTATTTAAAGTCATTTCCCTATCCACATTTGTTTGCATAGCACTTGCCACGCTCTTAACCACATTTTGACGATATTTGCAGCCCTCTAGCCCTTTCCATGACATTTTTACAGCCATTTTAGTGCTCAAAAGTTCGGGTCCCCATTGACTTCAATGGGGTTCGGGGTCAAGAACTTTTTTCTGAAGTTCGGCCCAACCCGTCGAACCCGAACATCCAGGTGTCCGCTCAACTCTAGTCACAGACCAACCCGTTAATGGGATTTAAAGGGGTTCTCCGGGCTTTTAATATTGATGACCGGCACCCCAGCCGATCAACTGTGTGTCCTGTTGCTGTTTTTTGTGACAGAGACTTCCTATCACTTCAGTGGCGCGTTTGCTTGGGACCTTACATAGCGACTATGGCACGTCTACTTCATCCCTCCCTATTACCTCCCTTCATCTCTATTTGGGCAAGCTCGCCGGTCAGCGCTCTGCCCAGGTTCATGTGTCATCCACAGTCTTCACCTTACCCGTAGTTTCCCTCAATACTGTACCAAATTTGATATCTAAAATAGCAGAAGCAATTTGGCAAAGCTTCGTCTTCATTTGGAAGCAGAATTTTTGAGGTTTTAGAAAATTTGTAACTAATTCGATTAGTACCGAGCCCATGAATATAAACTCTTGTATGAACTTGGGTAACAAATTATAGGACAGGAACAATGGAGCCAGAAGATACCATGAACAGGCCTCAAAAAGAACCAGGAAGAGGCCTTGGACAGAAGCAAGAGCCTAGGCAGGAACGTGGTCAGTGTCACGTGCTTGATGTCCAAGGCAGACCTCCAGGACGTCTTGCAAACAGGACACAGGCAAGATACAGACCAGGGACCAACAGAATACCTTATTACACATGTAATAAAAGAAC
This sequence comes from Bufo bufo, assembly GCF_905171765.1. Lineage (NCBI taxonomy): Eukaryota > Metazoa > Chordata > Amphibia > Anura > Bufonidae > Bufo > Bufo bufo. The sequence goes on along the minus strand of NC_053389.1, from coordinate 46,224,865 downwards.
ATGACAGTACAATATATGCAGGTTAGGTAATAGTGGTAGACCTACCACAGAACCAAGTGCACCGGCAGACCAGAGGCAAAACCCAGAGAGCAGAGAGCGAGTGAGCCCCGTTCTTCACAGAGCCCCTGGTGGTGGGAAGCAACTGGGCCAAGGGCTCACCGGTCGCACCTCCAGGAAGGTCCCGGTACACTTGGCCCCTACCTGCAAAGAACCACGCTGGTGCAAGCACCAGCGGAACAGACAGCAGAACTGGAACCCAAGCAAACACAGGACATGGATAAGACAACAAGACAAACGGGAACCAGCACAGAAGCAGGTGCCTGGACCCCATGCAGAATGGAAGCATGGCGGTCTCAGGCAGAGCTGCACACAGACTAGAGATCCTCCCTCCGGAGAACCCAGGAGCCCTCTCACAAAGGCAGGACAAACACAGGAACAGAAGCAGTAAGGCACTGCCGGACAGACAAGGAACAGACTAGATCAGAAGCAGTAGGCACTGCCAGGCTGGACATGGAACAGGATCAGAAGCAGTTTAGCACTGCCAGGCACAGACGCTGTTAGAGCACTGCTAGGCTAGACATGGAACAGAGCGGATCAGACCAAGAACAGGAACAGAAGAACAGGCAAGGCATGGACAAGGACAACAACTGGGGATGAGCGAATCGACTTCGGATGAAACATCTGAAGTCGATTTGCATAAAACTTTGTTCTAATACTGTACAGAGTAGGAGCTCCATACAGTATTAGAATGTATTGGCTCCGATGAGCCGAAGTTATTACTTCGCGAAGTCTCGCAAGACTTCGCATAACAACTTCATAAATCAATTTGTACTCTAAAAAAAAACATTTCCCGAACTCAGGTTCGGTTCCAAGGTACCGCTTGGAACTGAACCCGAGTTCGGGAAATTGTTTTTTAAAGTACAAATTGATTTATGAAGTTGTTAATGCGAAGTCTTGCGAATCTTTGCGAAGTAATAACTTCGGCTCATCGGAGCCAATACATTAGGGGGCACCTAATAAGCCACACCCAGGAGCAGACCAGGGGAAGTTAACCCCATCAGAACCAGGATTAACACCCACAGCCAGTACACAAGGCTCATGCAGCCAGCCTGCACGGCAACAGAGACAGGATCCACAGAGATGCAGAAACGGGAATCCACAAACACAGGCCACAGTTCACACACACCACCGCAGACTGCACGCAGCCCCAAGCAACCAGTATACACAGGTGTCAGCCTGCAGCCAGTACGAGAGAGGGCATGCAGCCCGCCTACACAGTCACAACTGTCACAGGGAACCGCACTGTGACAGTCTGGAGTAGCATCCAAGGGTCTAGGCGGAAAAGTAGTAAGGAGTATACAGTTTCCAGGTGCCAGGAACATGGACAACAAACAGAACCGACCAGGAACAACCCAATTTATTGAGCAAGTTGGAAGTTTTTTTTTTAAACTGGTGTATTCTTACTTTTTAACAGTGCAATCCAGTATGAATAACTGTTTGATGTGGTAATATATAAAGCACTAGAACCTGTGGCACTTTGATGCTTAGGTCCAGAGTGGAGAGTCCTTTAAAGGGGTTGTCCGGGTTCCCCCCCCCCCCCCCCCGTTATGTCACCGGATGTCCAAAAAAAGCCCTTGCCCTGTGTGATTCAGGGCTGGGTAAAGGAGAGCATCGAAGTATGAAATACTCTGATGCTCATATCAGGGGGGCTGCCTGGGTGAAAATAGGGATATGTGTGGGTTCCGCTCTGAACCCAGACAACCCCTTTAAGAAGAAGCCTGGGGAACCATAGCATAGGGGGATGCAGAAGTGCATTGGGCAGCGGCCCTTTAAGTGTCAGGAGGCTAGACAAAGCACAGGGGGTCCCAGCCGGAGGGCAGCAGTAGCGAGCAGCGCGCCAAGGAGTAAAGTAGGGAGCAAGCACACCAACCCAGGCAGCGGGAAAGGAGAGCAGGACACCGGCCCAGGTATAAACAGGGGAGCAGACTATGACACCCGGCAGTGAAGAGTCAGAGAACGGACATTATTTTTACTTTATTTATGAAATAATCTATAAATTGCAGCGCGCCTCGTTTCGCTCTGGTCTCGGAGCCGGCGCACAGCTGGAGTGAGGACAATCGGGCAGAAATCACTGTACAAATCACTATTCAGATGAGGCTTGTTCTGTAAAATGTTCTAACGAAAATAATTTGGACAGTCGTGGGCCACTAGGTTCCAGGCATCATCAAAAGCGGAGACCACAGGTGGAAGCAGGGGCCCGCTTTCGGCCCCGTCCAGGTTCTGTAAGAGTTGCTCCATACTGGACATCCCCAGGATCACAGCGTCACCCTGTCTTCCCTGGGGACATAAAAAAAAAAAAAAAAAAAGTGATATACCTGGACCTGCCAGAAACAACCACTGAAATACTCTGTGCTGCCACCGCCCACAATATAAGGACACCCTTCTCCTGAAATACTCTGTGCTGCCACCTCCCACAATATAAGCACACTCCTCTCCTGAAATGCTCTGTGCTGCTGGGATCACTGCTCCTCCCTCTAAGAAATGTTTAGTTTATGACCTTCTACTTGCATCTATTCCCCTTCTCCCACCCTGACTGTGCCCAACGTGTGCCACTAAAACACTCTGTGCTGCTGTGGGCTCCCTGGCAGCGGAAGATAAGTTTCGCCAGATTCCTTCCCTTACCTCAGCTAGAGATCAGGGCACATACCTGTAGCTTAGAATGGTGGTACATCCAGCGGAGAGCGGCGGACGTCAGGGTGGGCCTGTCCTCACCGTACGCCTCCTGCAGCGCCCTCTGCACCAGGTCAATCGCTTGGAAGTGATGCTTCTTCCAGTACCTGTACAATGTCCGCCGGGAGACTGCGTTAGCGTCCAATACCCTGCCCCATCCCCCACCGTACCGGTGAGTATTAACCTGCATCGTGGATACACTGACCTGTTCCTGTACGTCTCGGCCCAACTGTTCCCAAAAAACCTGGAGGGCGCCTGTTCCGTATCCTTGTACTCATATTTGTATTTGCCGGTCAGAAGCCCCCCTGCAAGACAGAACACGACCAAGGCTACAGGATTCACAGGTCTTATCAATAATACAGGCTCAGCCTAAATGGCTTCTATTGAAATGAAAGCCGTTAAACTCCAATACCGCAGAGGGAGGATTCGGGACAGGGAGGCCCCTTCTAATACACACCCGTCCTGGTGCATGCAGAGGCTGAACAGGGACTGATTTATTGTGGGAAATGATGGCAGTTCTGAACTATAATGTGGTGCACTCACCGGCCAGAGGATTGTAGGCGTAGAATCGGATTCCAAGTTGGCGCAGGCAGGGGAGCAGCTCCGTCTCTACTTGTCTTGTAGTGGCATTGTACATACCCTGGAGAGGAAAGGGTTATAGGATCCTGTCACCAGGAAATACAACTGGCTTATATGCTGTGGAATTGCAGTGCGCTACAGGGCTATTGGACAGATATAATCAATTTATTAAACAAAATTTATAGCGCTAATTATAAACTGGATCCTAGGTTTTGCCGAGTTTGGTTGTTGGATCCTGTTTATTGACTATCCTGTTTTGTACAATGAGTATTTTTGCACAGTGTTGAACATAATATATGACACAAGAATTCTGTAAAATGATATTGTTTATTTTTACAAAATAATAAAAATGTATCTGATTTAAAAAAAGGAAATACAACTGGCTTATATGAACCTTTGGTCATTTTGTACATACATTACTGATCCTGAGTTACATCCTGTATTATACTCCAGAGCTGCACTCACTATTCTGCTGGTGCAGTCACTGTGTACATACATTACTTATCCTGTACTGATCCTGAGTTACATCCTGTATTATACTCCAGAGCTGCACTCACTATTCTGCTGGTGCAGTCACTGAGTACATACATTACTTATCCTGTACTGATCCTGAGTTACATCCTGTATTATACTCCAGAGCTGCACTCACTATTCTGCTGGTGGAGTCACTGTGTACATACATTACTTATCCTGTACTGATCCTGAGTTACATCCTCTATTATACTCCAGAGCTGCACTCACTATTCTGCTGGTGCAGTCACTGTGTACATACATTACATTACTTATCCTGTACTGATCCTGAGTTACATCCTGTATTATACTCCAGAGCGGCACTCACTATTCTGCTGGTTCAGTCGCTGTGTACATACATTACTTATCCTGTACTGATCCTGAGTTACATCCTGTATTATACTCCAGAGCTGCACTCACTATTCTGTTGTTGTGAATTGTGTACTCAGAAACCGAGCTCCCATAATGTAAGGCATCACAACAAGAGCTGTGCAGACTTTGAACTATCAGAGCGTGCCTGCTGAACAGCGAGTTCAGCTCTGGAATACATTGTACTGATACTGAGGGGAAACTCCGTTGTTTATTTTAATTTCCTGCTGCTACATTGTATCACCTGCAGCCAGATTATCATGGACGTGCAGACCCCCATAAATCTACCCACACTTATAGTAATGCAGATCTTTATTTTAACCCCTAGAGTACCTGGTATACGGTCGGCAGCACCCAGTTCCTCTCTTTACAGATGCAGTAAATCTCCATCACCTCCCAGGACGCGTAGTTGGACAGACCCAGTTCTTTGAACTTGCCCTGCACAGAAAAGACAATTTAGCAATGGATTAAATGAAGAGCTGTGCAACTTAATGCAACTATTATATTGTCTGCTTGCTGTCAGTGAATGGAAACAATTTGGTTACATCTGAACTACTCCTTCACACATACAGCTATATCCAATCTGTGTGTTTCCAAAAATGCCCAAGCCTACATCAGGACCACATACATAACTGTGTGAATGCTGTGTTTGGCTAACAGAGAACTGACTAAGTGCTGCAGTGTAAAGCATGGGGAGAAGGAGGTGGATTTCCCTGCAGTACCCCTAGGTTGGCATATCTGTCTTTATATTCTCAGCCCAAGGACTTACAGAGCTTTCTTACAAGTGCATTACCTCCTGGTACAGCTCCTGGCAGGCAGCCAGCGTCTCCTCCACAGGGGTCTGGTGGTCCGGGGCATGGAGGTAGAAGAGCTGGACGCTGGACCTGTTCAGCCGCTGGAGCGAGGTCTCTAGCTGCTGGCGCACGCTCTCCGGTCTCAGCGTCTTTCCCTCCCATGGGTTGGCTTTAGTCGCCATCTTCACTGGCAGAACATGGAAGAAGGAGAAAACGTAGATTCAGCCGCTTGGAAACCTCCACATCAGAGGCAGAAAACCCATAAAGACCTTCTCACCGCCGCGGGTCCGTAAGGCTGCATTCACACAACAGTGAAAAACAGACACACTGTTCGCTTTTCATGGACATTTTTAACCATTTTTGCAGCCATTTTCTGGCTGTTTAGCATCCACTTTTAATGCCCGTTAGACGGATAAGTTTGAACCGCCCTTTTTTTAAAAAAAAGTTTTACCCAATGTCCCCCATAGTACCCCCTGGACATCAAATCCCCTCCCCCCACAGTGCAACCAGTATGACTAATACCCCCATCAGTGGTCCCCTAGTATTTTGGATGCCCCAGTTAGTGGCCCCCAGTATTATAAATGCCCCCATTAGTGTCCCCCAGTATTATGAATGCCCCCATTAGTGTCCCCCAGTATTATGAATACCCCCATTAGTGTCCCCCAGTATTATGAATGCCCCCATTAGTGTCCCCCAGTATTATGAATACCCCCATTAGTGGCCCCAGATATATTAATGCCCCCATTAGTGTCCCCCAGTATTATGCATCCCTCGCCCTTAGTGGCCCCCAGTATTATGAATGCCCCCATTAGTGTCCCCCAGTATTATGAATGCCCCCATTAGTGTCCCCCAGAATTCTCCCCTTTACCCCCCATTACTGGCCCCTAGTATTCCCCCCTTTGGCCCCCATTCTACTTGTCTAAAAAAAAAAAAAAACACTGAGCTGCTGCTGTGTTCAGCACTCGAGGACTGTCTACCCTGACACATTATCACAAACCCTCAGCTGTGTGGGCAGAACCAGATCAGGTTGGGTTTTCAGCCTTTAGATGTAATCAGGAAGGATCCTAATCTTAATAAAACATTGTGAAATTTAAAGGGAACCTGTCATCAGCTTTGTGCTGCCCATACTAACGGCGGCATAGAGTAGAGACGGGTGAGTGGATCTCAGCGGTCGGTCATTTATAAGTTAAAAGTAAGTGGTTGGGGGGACGTGGCCGACATGAGCGCACGCACTTGAGGTCTGCTCCGTACCCCGACATCCTGGCTGCACAGAAGGACGAGTGGCAGGTGCAGAGGAGGAAGAGAAGATCTGGGGGGGCGATAATGGGCCCCAGTAAGGCACAGTCAGCGGCTGAAAAGCTCAAAGAATATGTGAGGCAGGAGGCCTAAAATGGCGCCGCCGCTCCTGCTACACCGCGGGCGGCAGTAACGCGGGGTCAAGCAGCGCAGCAGTCAGAGGCGGAAGGATCGGGGGAGCCAGAGGTAACCCTTCAGACTGTCTCTCACCAGCTCCTAACTGCAATCTCCACCTGCCAGACATCACTTACCTGCAAAATAGAGGAAGTTAAGGTGGATCTGGGCCTGCTGAGGCAAGATGTGCAGCAGCAGCTCAGGGAGCGTGTGCGCCATACTGAGGACAGGGTCTCGCCGCTAGAAGATCTTACTAGGCCTCTTGCGAGCAGAGTGCATGACGTGGAGAGGTCTGTGAGCTTATGGCAGCAAAAGTGTGATGACCTCGAGAATAGAGCCAGACACAACAACGTCAGGATCCTGGGGCTACCTGAGAGAGCGGAGGGCTCCGACCCGGCTACCTTCCTGGAACTCTGGTTCAAGGCACAATTCCCTGAAGCGCCATTTTCTGGCGCCTACGCAGTTGAAAGAGCGCACCGGGTTCCCGCCAGGCCTCCCCCTCCAGGAGCTCCCCCAAGGCCCCTACTGGCGCGAATGCTCAACTGGAAAGATAGAGATCTTATCCTGAGCCAAGCAAGGAACAAGCGCGACATCAAACATGAAAGCGCGAATATATCGCTGTTTCCTGATTTCTCAGCGGAGCTGCAAAAGAAGAGAGACACTTTCATCTCTGTTAAGCGTCGACTCCGCGATATGAATCTACAGTATTCCATGGACTACCCGGCGCGTAGTGAATATGCCAATTGGGGGTCCCTGGTAATCACAATCTAAAGAGGCGGAAGAGTGGATCTCCAAGAGGCCAAGTCGTCCAGGCCCCCGCTGAAGATTTTATCATTACAGATGCCGCAAGTATCCCGTGTTGTAATGATGCGCTTACCTGATACATGCGTTCTGCTGACATTAATATCATGGTCCGGGACTAGGGAGGAATTCCCTCATTGTATGCTGGTGACGTGATTGAGCCTCCAGGATTTCACCTTGGTGTGTTGGCGAAGACGCCATTACCCCTCCATCTGCCCGTCCCCTATTCCTCATTGCTTTATTCCCTTTCCTTTCCTCCTCTGTTCTTCTTCTTCTCCTCTCCATTATTGTTATATGTAAACGCATTATCCAGTGTTATCCCATTGTCACGGGGTTGAGCAGACACCTGCATAGGTTTAACACCATATTGCACTATGCAGGTCTCCGGTAACTCAGCCATATTACAGGACGGCAGAGATGTCATCGTTTACAGGTTTATTCACTTATCTGTTACTCTACAATTAAGTTGTATATTGTTTATACTGTTAAAGGCATGGGACGCTAAGTACAATACTGCAACGCAAGGGGTCTGCAAGAGAAGGCCTGAGGTAACGGGCCTTGTTCTTCATGGAGGTGAGTTGCTGACTTGTCAGGAGAATAGGCCGCTGAGTCAAGAATGGCAGACTTTAATGTTGTATCTTGGAATGTGAGGGGACTGGGCAGCCCTAGGAAAAGGATTGCTGTAGTCTCCCATCTCCGGCAGTACAGCCCCCACATCCTGGGACTGCAGGAGACCCACCTGACTCCAGAAACAGGGAACAGAATTAAGAAACCATGGGCTCAATGGTCTATAAATGCGTTCGGGTCTACACATTCCAGAGGGGTTGCTATCCTTGTTCACAAGAACATTAGATGGGAAGGAATCGGTGGTAGATCCTGAGGGGCAGTATATCCTGGTGTATGCATTCATCAATTGTACTCCATATGTTGTGGTTAATATACAGTACAGACCAAAAGTTTGGACACACCTTCTCATTCAAAGAGTTTATTTTCAGGACTATGAAAATTGTAGATTCACACTGAAGGCATCAAAACTATGAATTAACACATGTGGAATTATATACATAACAAACAAGTGTGAAACAACTAAAAATATGTCATATTCTAGGTTCTTCAAAGTAGCCACCTTTTGCTTTGATTACTGCTTTGCACACTCTTGGCATTCTCTTGATGAGCTTCAAGAGGTAGTCCCCTGAAATGGTTTTTACTTCACAGGTGTGCCCTGTCAGGTTTAATACGTGTGATTTCTTGCCTTATAAATGGGGTTGGGACCATCAGTTGCGTTGAGGAGAAGTCAGGTGGATACACAGCTGATAGTCCTACTGAATAGACTGTTAGAATTTGTATTATGGCAAGAAAAAAGCAGCTAAGTAAAGAAAAAACGAGTGGCCATCATTACTTTAAGAAATGAAGGTCAGTCAGTCAGCCGAAAAATTGGGAAAACTTTGAAAGTAAGGGCTATTTGACCATGAAGGAGAGTGATGGGGTGCTGCGCCAGATGACCTGACCTCCACAGTCACCGGACCTGAACCCAATCGAGATGGTTTGGGGTGAGCTGGACCGCAGAGTGAAGGCAAAAGGGCCAACAAGTGCTAAGCATCTCTGGGAACTCCTTCAAGTCTGTTGGAAGACCATTTCAGGGGACTACCTCTTGAAGCTCATCAAGAGAATGCCAAGAGTGTGCAAAGCAGTAATCAAAGCAAAAGGTGGCTACTTTGAAGAACCTAGAATATGACATATTTTCTGTTGTTTCACACTTGTTTGTTATGTGTTAATTCATAGTTTTGATGCCTTCATAGGTCATGAAAATAAAGAAAACTCTTTGAATGAGAAGGTGTGTCCAAACTTTTGGTCTGTACTGTATATAACCCCCCCCCCCCCCCCCCCGCCACTATAACCATATTCCAGGTGGTGATGAGTTTTGCTGCGCAGTATCCCAATGCTAAACTCCTCTGCATTAGGGACTTTAAGCCAGCCAGGGGCGCACTGTCCAGAATAGATTATCTTCTCGGCAATGCCGCAATATACACAGATCTCCAAGATATAGGATATGGATCACAGGGGCCCTCGGACCATGCACCGGTTCTTGCTCAATTTAGACTATATGATGGTATTAAACAGAGTGCCAAAATGCATGTACACCCTTTCTGGTTGTCTCTCATGTCCACGAATGATAGAATTCCTGATCAGCTTCAGATGTTTCTGGAAGTGCAGGATGAGATGACGGACGATTTGTTACTCTGGGAGACATTAAAAGTCTACTTGAGGGGATGCCTCAAATCATCTATATCCTATATCAAAAGAGATTCAGCGCGCAAAGAACTGGAATTACATGCTAATTGTAAAGAGGCAGAGAACGTCTCCAGGTCTGATCCCACTGAGGTGAACAGGCAGGACTGGATGCTTAAGGGAAGGCTCTACATGATGCATCTCAGGGAAAAGAGTGAGCGTAAACTGTTCTTTTTAAAGCAGCAATCCTTTGAATCTGGCAATCAGGCAGGTAAATTACTTGCTCACATTGTGCGCAGTAATAGTATGTCCCCCCCGGTCATTAGAATAAAGAACTCTGAGGGCGCGGTGGCAGAATCAGTCGGCGATATACTGGGAAGCTTCAAGGGGTTCTACCAAGACCTCTACAAGTCCGCGGCTCACTACTACTACACCACCCAGCAGTTGGGGCTTTATCTAGCGCAGGTAGCACATCCTCAGCTCAGTGATGAGGATAGGAAGCTACTAGAGGCTGATATTTCACTAGACGAAATTCAAATGGCAATAACGGAGCTGCCAGCGGGCAAAGCGCCAGGGCCTGACGGGATCCCGGTGGAAGTGTACACTAAATATACTGATGTATTGGGGCCCGAGCTTCTTAAGCTATACCTTGCTGCTCAGCAAAGACATCGGCTACCAGAATCTATGTACGATGAGACTATAGTGGTGATCCTGAAGCCAAAGACCCTCTGGAGTGTGGGTCTTATAGACCGATATCGCTCCTGAACCTAGATTACAAAATACTCACAAGACTACTGGCCTCCAGACTAAACAAGGTAATCACCACTATAGTACATAAAGATCAGTCTGGGTTTATACCGGCTAGGTCGACATCTGATAATATCAGGAGGGAGCAGGCCATGGCGCAGATAGGTGCGGCAAGGGATAAGCACTGGGCCCTGGCCTCACTGGACACTGCCAAAGCCTTTGACTCAGTGGAGTGGGTGTACTTAAAAGAAGTGCTACAGAGTTTTGGATTTGGCCCTAAGTTTGTCAAGTGGGTGGAGATATTATACCAACTTCCCAAAGCTAACATACTGGTGAACGGGTCGCTCTCTGAGTCCTTCAAACTTCACAGAGGCACTAGGCAAGGATGCCCCCTGTCGCCGCTTTTGTTCGCCATAGCGATAGATCATCTCGCCCTAAGAGTCAGGCAGGATCAGGTCTTTAAAGGGGTGTGCATGGGGGACAGGACAGATAAAGTTGGGCTATACGCAGATGATCTCCTTCTCTTTATGGATGAACCAGAAACTACGCTCCCTAGAGCAATTGATATAATAGGAAGGTTCGGGGAATACTCGGGCTTGCACATAAATTGGACGAAATCAGCTCTTATGCCCCTATGGACGCACACGTGGCCCTCACAATACTGTAATTTGCCAGTTGTAGATCGCTTTAAGTACCTGGGGATTGTGATTACCAGGGACCCCCAAAATTGGCATATTCACTAAATATAGCACCCCTGGAATCCCTGTTCACTGATAAATTCTAAATATGGAGGACCCTGCCGTTATCGACCATGGGAAGATTAAATCTGGTTAAAATGATCCTTTTACCTAAAGGGCTATACCTCCTAGCGCATGCATGCACACCGGTATCGCAGGGATTCTATGGCCGCATCCATTCACTGGTGGCTAGTTTCATCTGGGGGGAGTCCAGACGGAAACTCTCCCTTAATGTCCTGCAGAGATCCAAGCTAGAGGGTGGTGCCGCCCTGCCCGATTTCTTCCTATACTATCTAGCTGGGCAGTTGAAATTCCTAATTCCCTGGATCCTATCGTCAGAATTGCCAAATTCAGAATACTACCTCAGGGAATAATTAAGCATGACCTCCCTGTGGCCAGTACTGGAAGGGTCGTGCTTTGTGCCCACGCGCTTGCTCCCCATTCACAAATTGGCCCACCAGGTATGGAGTCCTGCCAAGATGCAATCGTTTAAGGATCTCCCAGATGATATACAGCTATGGGATAACCCTATGTTTGCCCATCTGAAAGAACTGGAGGGGGTTAATTTGTGGAAGGCCCAAGGTGTCAATACCCTGAGAGATCTATATGTTGGGGGCACTCTATGGTCCTTTTTGCAATTGCAGGAAAAGTTTGAGCTACCTCGAAACCTTTTCTTTAGATATTTACAACTGAGGCACGCGTTAACAGCTCAATTTGGGGCAGGTGACCGGAAAATATCAAGATATCCTCTAATAGGGGTTCTCAGATCACAGGGTCCGAGAGGTATTATTTCTGAGCTCTATACGCACCTGCTCAACAATCGAATGCTGATGAACCCTCTTGCTGTTGAGGGGAAGTGGAGAAACTCAATACCTTCCCTAACGGCCGATGACTGGAATGAAGCCCTGATGGCTCCAACAAGGGTCTCTCCATCAACTAATAATCGGCTGATCCAGCTGTTTATCTTGCACAGAAGTTCTCTCAGGCCTATCAGGCTACACAATATGGGCAGAATATCACACAATAGATGCCATAGATGCCTTCAGGATGGGGCTGATTTCTGGCATCTCATGTGGGACTGCACATATTCAAAAAGCTTCTGGAAAGCAGTAACAGAAGTGCTGTCTACTATGGTTCCCACTGCAGTGCCGTCATGTCCTAAAAGCTGTGTTCTTGGAATACTAGATGAGGAGGTCTGGGGGCATCACCACAGGGGTTTTTTTTAAGTGAAACTCAATTTTTTGCTAGGAAAGCCATAGCTCTGAGATGGATGGCTGATAGAGCACCTACAATAGGTCAATGGAAGTCATTGGTCAATCACGCTGTTAGTATGGAAATAATTGTCTTTATACATAGACGGTGCCCACAAAAGTTTAATAAGGTATGGGGTGAGTGGTGTGCATCTCCTTTGACATTGCATAATGCATGTATGTATTCCGTGGCCGATGTATGATAATATGTGGACTTCGAGCCCTGGACTAATGTTTCATTAACCCCACTGGTTCCTGATGTTGATTGAGATGAGATTTCTTTTCAGACCTGTTGCGAGATCCTCGAGTTGTAATACGATATCAATGTATCCCCTGTGTGGGATTTACCCCTGATTTATTCTGATGTAACACGCCTTTCTTGTTAAACTTCAATAAAACGAGTAAAAAAAATAAATAAATAAGTAAGTGGTTGCCGAGAACCGACATCACAATCATTGCAGACCGGGCCTGGAGAAGAGTCCCGACCACCTGAGAAGAGTCCTGGTTATTCATAAATTCCTGCTCTCCTGCCCACCTGCTGATGACTGACAGTCTAAGGCCTCATGCACACGACCGTTTTTTTTTGCGGTCCGCAAAAACGGGTTCCATATCTCCGTGATCCGTGTCCGTTTTTTCTTCTGTGGGTCTTTCTTGATTTTTGAAGGATCCACGGACATAAAGGAAAAAGTCGTTTTGGTGTCCGCCTGGCCGTGCGGAGCCAATCGGATCCGTCCTGACTTACAATGCAAGTCAATGGGGACGGATCCGTTTGACGTTGACACAATATGGTGCAATTGCAAACGGATCCGTCCCCCATTGACTTTCAATGTAAAGTCAGGAGTCCCTATTATACTATCGGATCGGAGGAAACACGGATCACGGCCGCGGATGAACAACGGTGCATTTTCCGAGTTTTCAACAGAAAATCCTCCTCCACAGAAAATCAAGGAAAACGGAACAACGGCCACGGATGCACACAACGGTCGTGTTCATGAGGCCTAAAACTAAGTTTTCTCCCTTTCTCTCTAGGAGAGAACGGCCAATCAGCAGCAGATGGGCGAGAGAGCAGGAGATTATAAATAAGTCTGACTATTCTCCAGGCCCGGGCTGCAATGATTATGATGCTGGTTCTCAGCAACCACTTACTTTTAGCTCATGAGTGACACACCGCTGAGATCAGCATTTCTGTCACTAATTTCTGCTGCCCTCGGTGAGGTCGGTATAAAGTTAATGACCGGTTCCTTTTAAATACCAAGCACATTAGAAAGTTGCACAACTTTTCCTAATCTATTAAAGGGGTTCTCCAATCTCTAGATACTGATGACGGTCATCAATACTAAAGCGGTGGAGGTCCGGGACCCTCACTGGCCAGCTCTTCTCCTGTTCTCAGCCGTCAGTGGAAAATAAGATAGTGGACAGAGCAGGAAGGAGATGGTGTCGTGGCCATGCTGGGGTACTGCAGGTCAGCTCCACACACACGTGACCTCCGTCCGTGCCAAGTACCGGGGCTCTAACTCCCGTCCTGATGAAACGCCAGGTCAAGCGCGCTCGACGCCTCTCCATTCATTCTCTATGGGGCTGCAGGACACAGTAGATCGGATCAGGGTTCAGTAACCTCCGATGCTCCAGCCGCTGGAAATAATTCTCACCCAAAGTGAACGAGAGCGCGCTGCGCATGCGCACTGCTATGGGAGTTCCAAAAAGAGTTGAGTAAGTGCGCTCTGCTATGAACGGAGGGCGGTCGTGCATGCGCGGCACGCTCTGTTCTAGAGATTGGTGGTGGGACCCGCATCTGACGGCGAATGGTGACCTCTTTAAGCTTTGTTTTCGGATGGCTGAAGGACACTTTAAAGCTCGCAGTCACTGCAGTTACTTATTTTACGGATCGCACTTATCACCAGGTAATGACTGGCGGCGTCCTGGCACCTTCACCGCCGATTAATGAGTGACGAGGAGGAGGAGCACTCGTAATATTAAGGAATGATGTGAAGGTGACCACTGATGGCCACATCCATATTATATAAAGTATATTAGTCGGATGCACAGGGTGGTAGACACACCAAAAAAGGGTGCTCTCAGTCTTACAGCGTCACCCCGCTGTTAAAAGAGAATGAAATGTAGAGAAAATGACTGGGCACACCTAAGAATATTTAGTTACTAATGTTTATTAGATAAAAGGACAAATGGTATAATATAGTGGATAATATAAGATATATACTTGCGACAGTAAAGTAATATAACGTGTGTATATTGGGCAACACTTCATATATTATTCTATATATTTGTGGTTGTCGTGCGCATTAATCACTGTAGATAGCGGTACAGCCTGTGACCAATAGCTCCACTCCAAATACAAATAAATAGAGTTGATGCATAAAAGACAACCTTACATAAAAGCAACAATGTATATCAATTAAAATACAGTATAATATAGGCAGAAATGGTCTATATAAAAGTGTTAGTCTTGATAAAAATATAAGCCGCGAGCCTAGGATGAAATATAATATAGTATGATACACTAAAATATGGACTAAAATATAGAAGTTCACTGTCCTGGAATGGTCATGAGAGTCCAGGTAGAGCAAATGTCAGTAGGGTATAACAAAACTAGCCCTGATAGGGCAATGTGCAGTTTCTCGTGAGTAATATCTTACTCCGTAACTGACTCGGCGGCGTCCCGCTTTCAGTCAGAAAAGAATCCAGCAGTGAGATGGTAAATAAGTTTAGGAACAGTCTTACCGGTGTTGGAGGTTCCTCACATATAGAAGGAGCCTCTGCTGGCTATCGAAACTTTGCTCCCGGTTTTTCGGTATGATTAGGTAGAACCCACAGTAGGTGTTTTGGGTCACCTGTTGGTTGTAAACTTGCTGCACGCGGTCTCGCTTGTTTCAAATGCGGTTGCGATGTCACAGCTCCGGGTAAAGGTTTCAGACCAGCTTTGTAAAACGGTGCGGACTTGTTCCTGAATAGGATCAGTGTGGTGCACTCACACGAGGTAGAACTTGGGGGGTCAGACTAGACGCGTTTCGGGGCTAGAGTATCCCCTTCTTCAGTGGCTATCCGACCTCCCCAAAAGACCTTTCTTTTATGCTCCACGAAGGAGCTTTACAAAACCCGGTTCCTGCTCTGGTTCCGGAAGTCCTATAAAAGCAATTGTCCCATCGAAAAATATTTTCTTTATCGATATACTAAAAGCGGCTTATTCTTATTCCATTTGTTTCAACCATTGATAATATATGTCCACATCTATAAGTATCATATAGAGTTATTTTGTTAAATAAATAACATTAAAATATCCTTGCGATTCACTTGCGGTTTATTTTAAATATGTGTTGTAACTACAGAAACGGCTAGACAAATGATGTCTGCATATATAAACATATACAGAGAACGCTCCAAAGGCATTACCAGTACATATATATATATATATTTAAATATTTAAAAATCCCTATAAAACTTCATTTATAAAAATTCATTTTTAAATTTTTTTGATATTTTTTAGTTTTTTAATTAATTATTATTTATGGAATGGAGAGGGAAAAAGCAGAAAAAACAAATAGAGGGTTTCCTAATCAACCAGATATTTAAATAGTTCAAAACAAATAGTTTATATACATTCTAATATTCAAGGATACCCAATTGTGTATCTGATAGGGTGTGTATCTGTATATTCATGAAAATAAATGTAGATATTAATATATATTCTCGAATAAATCTACAGTAAGTTATCTAAAGATCCAGAAACATTATATATCCCAGCATTTTATATATATCCAAAATCTAAATTTTTTTTAAATAAAATTTATATTTTATATATTTTTGTAAAAAATGCATAAAGAAGTATTCTATTCAATAACATAATAGATCTAGAAAGGATCCCCTAAAAATGACAAAAATACATAAGAATTTCATAAAAAACATAAAAGCTCATAAAAATCCATAAAAATCTTTTAAAAATCTTTTAAAAAACTACAAAGGAATTTTTCATTATTTCATTAAATGACGAAATTGAGGCAGTAGTAAACACTATCGATAGATGTAACCTGCGAGGACTGCCGTCGAGGGGGAGCCAGCCGGGGCAATAGCTATTCGGCAAAGCTCACCCTCAAAGGCAGGCCCCAACCACCAATCACAAAAAGCCAAAGAGTTCACATTCTGCATTTAAGCCGTCAGGAATCATGGTCTCCATTTCAAAGATTCTCTGTGTTTCTAATCTTGACATTTTGCTAATGTGGTTACCCTTTCTCCAGCTTTTTGGAACTTTGTCTATGGCTGCAAATTTTAAAGTTAGATGGATGACTATTGTGCGCAATTTTAAAGTGTCTAGAAAGTGAGTGGGTATCTACGCCCTTTTAAATATTTGATATATGTTCAGAAAGGCGTTTCTTAAGCGTTCTTTTGGTCCTGCCTATGTACTGGCGTTTGCAGGGACATTCTATCATGTAGATAACATTTTCTGTACTACAGGTTAGAAATTCTCTTATAGTATGTTTGTGTCCATTTGTGGTCGCAATTATTTATTTCGTTTGTTTTGTGAAAGATGTTAATTTACAGTTGCCACATTGGCCACACCTGAAAAAGCCCTTAAGGTCCATCCATTTTTGTATTGATGGGGTATTTGTTCGTTGTTCGTCTTCCTTAACTGTAGGGGCTATTTTGTTTCCCAAAGTTGGTGCTTTGGTAAAAACAATCAGGGGTTTTAATGGGATTGTTGTACCTATGGTTTTTTCTTTTTAATGATATCCCAATGTTTATTTATAATGTTTTTTATTTTACTGTGTTCACTACTATAAGGTAATATTATTTTCACTTCATTGTCTGTTTGTCCTTTCTGATTTTTAATTTTATCTTTAAAAAACTCCTTTCTATCCATTTTAGTGACTTTGTCTAGTGCCAAATTTAGAATTTCTTCTGGATATTCTTTTTTTTAAAATTCTGATTTTATTTTTTCAGCCTCAATTTCAAATTGATCCTTCATTGTGCAGTTACGTCTCAACCTTTGGAACTGGCCCTGCGGAATGTTGGTAAGCCAACTTGGTAAGGGGCAGCTGTTAAATAAAATTTAACTATTCCGCGTTGAGGGCTTAATGAATGTACAAGTTTTGAGTACATTATCCTCTACATAGATTTTTAGGTCCAAAAATTCTAAAATTTCATTACTATTTGTTCCAGAAAATTTGAGGTTAAGATTATTGTGATTAATATCTTCTAAAAACTGATTAAGTGATTCGGGGCCTGATTTCCAGATAAAAAACACATCATCGATGTATCTTTGCCAGAGCACCAGGTCCGTTCCCAGTTTGGGGGCCACAAATTGCTCTTCCCAATCGGCCATAAATAAATTAGCGTAACTGGGGGCGAACCTGGTGCCCATGGCGGTGCCCCGAATCTGCAGGTAAAAGGATCCATTAAAATAAAAATAATTATGATTTAATATAAAATCAATACCCTCAATTAAAAAGTCTATCTGTATGTCTGTCAGTCTACCTTCCGTTACTAGTTGTTTTTTTATTGCTTTTTTGCCTTGTTCATGGTCAATGACCGTATATAAGGATTGTACATCCAAAGAGCCCATGAACCAGTGATTTTCAAATTGCATATTTTCTATTTTCTTTATTATTTGCGTTGTATCTTTGACATATGAAGGTGTGTTTTTCACTTTGGTTTTAAGTAGAATGTCAATATACATAGAAAGATTTGCAGTTAATGACTCAATCCCTGAAATGATCGGACGTCCGGGTGGATTTGATTTGTCTTTATGAATTTTCGGGATGCAATAAAAAGCCGGAATTCTGGGGTATTTATTTAAAATGAAATAGTGTTCTTCATTATTTAAAATTCCTCTGTCCATTCCTTTTTTACAAAGATTCCTTAAATTGGTATAAAATTGATCAGTTGGATCATTTTTTAAAAGTTGATATGTACTGGTATCCGCCAGTTGACGTAGGCATTCTACATTATATTTGTCTGTGTCTTGAATCACTATGGAACCACCTTTGTCGGCTGGACGGATTATTATATTATTCTCTTTTTGTAAATGTTTAAGTGCTATGGTTTCTTTTGCTGTCAAATTGTTGCGTTTATATTTAGAGTTGCTTTTTATCTTTTTTACATCCCTCATAACACATTCTCTGAATGTTATCAGTTCTTGGCTGAGTTCATTTCTCGGATATTTCTTTGATTTATTTTTCAAAGAAGTGTGTATGATTGGGTCTTTGATTGTGGACAAAGAAATTTCTCGGTTCACTGGGTTTTTTAAGAAATATTTTTATAGGGATTTTTAAATATTTAAATTTATATATATATATATATATATATATATATATATATATATGTACTGGTAATGCCTTTGGAGCGTTCTCTGTATATGTTTATATATGCAGACATCATTTGTCTAGCCGTTTCTGTACAACACATATTTAAAATAAACCGCAAGTGAATCGCAAGGATATTTTAATGTTATTTATTTAACAAAATAACTCTATATGATACTTATAGATGTGGACATATATTATCAATGGTTGAAACAAATGGAATAAGAATAAGCCGCTTTTAGTATATCGATAAAGAAAATATTTTTCGATGGGACAATTGCTTTTATAGGACTTCCGGAACCAGAGCAGGAACCGGGTTTTGTAAAGCTCCTTCGTGGAGCATAAAAGAAAGGTCTTTTGGGGAGGTCGGATAGCCACTGAAGAAGGGGATACTCTAGCCCGAAACGCGTCTAGTCTGACCCCCCAAGTTCTACCTCGTGTGAGTGCACCACACTGATCCTATTCAGGAACAAGTCCGCACCGTTTTACAAAGCTGGTCTGAAACCTTTACCCGGAGCTGTGACATCGCAACCGCATTTGAAACAAGCGAGACCGCGTGCAGCAAGTTTACAACCAACAGGTGACCCAAAACACCTACTGTGGGTTCTACCTAATCATACCGAAAAACCGGGAGCAAAGTTTCGATAGCCAGCAGAGGCTCCTTCTATATGTGAGGAACCTCCAACACCGGTTAAGACTGTTCCTAAACTTATTTACCATCTTACTGCTGGATTCTTTTCTGACTGAAAGCGGGACGCCGCCGAGTCAGTTACGGGAGTAAGATATTACTCACGAGAAACTGCACATTGCCCTATCAGGGCTAGTTTTGTTATACCCTACTGACATTTGCTCTACCTGGACTCTCATGACCATTCCAGGACAGTGAACTTCTATATTTTAGTCCATATTTTAGTGTATCATACTATATTATATTTCATCCTAGGCTCGCGGCTTATATTTTTATCAAGACTAACACTTTTATATAGACCATTTCTGCCTATATTATACTGTATTTTAATTGATATACATTGTTGCTTTTATGTAAGGTTGTCTTTTATGCATCAACTCTATTTATTTGTATTTGGAGTGGAGCTATTGGTCACAGGCTGTACCGCTATCTACAGTGATTAATGCGCACGACAACCACAAATATATAGAATAATATATGAAGTGTTGCCCAATATACACACGTTATATTACTTTACTGTCGCAAGTATATATCTTATATTATCCACTATATTATACCATTTGTCCTTTTATCTAATAAACATTAGTAACTAAATATTCTTAGGTGTGCCCAGTCATTTTCTCTACATTTTTTTCTCCACATCCATACCATGCCGCCATATCCATCACTAATGCACGCCACCGGAATTTACAGTCTGCAAAACACAGATGGCGTCCATGTTGCATCCGTTTTTTTTTTTTTTTTTTCTCACCCTTTAAGGTCAATGGGTCCGTGGTCCGCATGCTTTCGGCATTCGCATGTCCTATACTTGGGCCACAAAATGCGGACCGCTGAGCCATTGAATTAAAAGGGTCCGCAAAAAAACTGATGCATCGTGGATCTGCATTTTTCCGACCGCAAAATTCATACGGTTGCGTGCATGAGGCCTTAACTGCCACCTGACGTGTATGGGACCCTCATGACTGTCACCCTGCCCAATATCTTGCAAACTTGCCCCATCCTTCGTTCCTAAAGGAGATAAGAGGCATCCAGAAGGACTGGCAGCCGCTTTGCCCCCTCCCCCAGTGAAAGGCTATGTAATGTGTGGGACCATGAACTGCTCTAATACAATAATTAACACGATTCATGGAAGTTACTACAGTGTAAAGTGGAGTTTACTAGCTGTCAGCAGGGTCATGTGACTACTTAGCTGTCAATCAGCGCCTCAAGTCTCGTTCTGACATCAAGCCCCGCCCAATAGCCGTTTACTGATTGGCTGCCAGCCGCTCCAGATCGAGGCTTGGGCCGCAGCAATCCCGGAAGTGTCTCCACTTACCTCCAGCACCGAGGCCGAGCACTCCCAGCACCCGCTCGGTCTCCCCGTCTGCGTACATGAAGGCGGTGTCCAGCTCGTTGTAGCCGCGCCTCAGGAACTCCTGCACCGCAGCCCCGCTGGCCTCTGCGTCCATGCGGCGCCCAAACTCCATGGTCCCCAGCACGGAGCGGGGGAGCGCCGGCGGGGGAGGAGGCGCGGTGGGGGGAGACCGAGACATAGCAAAGCGGAAGACACTGACCGATACCAGCTGCCGAACCGACCTCAGGGAGACTGACAGCATGGCAGTTATGCGCATGCGCAGTAGCCTCCTGGCAGGCAGTCATGTGACCAGTGTCTGACTTCTTATTAATTGTTATGCAAATTAGCAATGAATAAAGTTTAAATTTCTACCATTTCTCTTTTTATATTATAGCTGAAATATAGTTGTGTTGCTTGATTTATCATGAAGGGTTCATCCTGCACCTACTCTAGTCACATCCAAAGCTGCATACAGAATTCTGCTGTTTGCTCTTGGAAACAGACTACACTTAGCTGCACCCACACGTGGCATTTCTTTCCTTGTACCTGTCGTGGAATCTCCCACAATGCACTTCTGGAAGGAAACAAATCAAATTGTGGAGCAGCTTGAATGTGACTGGAGCAGAAGACCTGAAAATAAGTAAAACGGGTCCAGACTGGGCGGCTCCACCCGAGTTCTGCTGTGCTGGAGCTCCAGATTATTGGCTTACCGCGAAGTCACATGACTGCAGTGAAGAGTGGACATGGCCGTCAGCGTTCTCCCCCTCCAGAGTGTGTCCGAAACGTTCCAGGAGCAATGGCCGCCATCCTGACCGAATGATGAATAAATGGCTCGTCCGGTTTTATGGAAATAGCGCTAAAAGATCTGCTTGCTGTCAGTAAATAAAAACATCCAGAGCCTGACATTCTGCCCTGTAATTTCACAGCTGAAGGTCTGTTACAATGTATCAGAGTAGGTAATTCTGTGTAAGCTAAACACAAGTCTCTCCCATGCACCGATGTAATGTAACAAACTCTCAGCTGTAAGAAGTAATACGTCATCTTGGGTTATCATCCTATAATTGTAGAGAAGATTGGTCTCAAGGTCACACTGGCCCCCCAAGGCATCCTCAGACAATTATGGACCACTGATGAGACAGGGCCCTCAAGGTCTGATATACACAGAGTGTGGGCCCAAAGAATCATTTCCTCTAGTAGGCCCAAGGGACTTCAGTCTGACGCTGATTGGTCTCATTCATTGTTGGCAAGCTGAGATCTTGAAAATTGAGTGAAGCATTTTAGGTCCAAAATTGTGTGCAGAGTTATAATACTGTATTTCTCTAAAGGGGGCCCTGACTGGTAAAATGCTTCTTCCTGCAGCCACCACTAGGGGGAGCTCACTGCATGTGTATTTACACAGCTAGTATTAAACTCCAGGGAGGCTGTAATAATCTGTATGCAGTGAACTCCCCCTAGTGGAGGGAGCAGGTGACTGCTATGCAGCCACACAGCAAGGGTCCATGCTGGGCTCTCTCCTGCTAGGGCGCCATAGCAGCTGTCTCTATGCTAGAAGTATCACTGAACTATATGGTGCAGATGGAATTTTCTGCACCCAAAGAGCTTTATTATTAGAAAAAGAAAGGAGCGCCCTCAAGAGGCAGGAGCAGGGGTGGTGATTACTGGGGGTCTTATTACGGTTCAGGACCCTCGGCCCCACCCGCTGCCCCCATGGACTCCTTTTCTGGAGGGGCACCTAGTCCAGAGCTCTGGAGACCAGCACATGAGAAGGGGATCTAACCCATGGGAGGGGAGTGCTAATCCATACAGGGTTTACAAGGGATGGAAGGTGGGGGCCCCCCCTCCGTTATACAGGCAGTGATCCCTCTTCATTATACAGGCGGTGATCCCTCTCCATTATACAGGCGGTGATCCCCTCTTCATTATACAGGCAGTGATCCCTCTTCATTATACAGGCAGTGATCCCTCTTCATTATACAGGCGGTGATCCTCTTCATTATACAGGCAGTGATCTCTCCTCATTATACAGGCAGTGATCCCTCTCCATTATACAGGCGGTGATCCCTCTTCATTATACAGGCAGTGATCCCCCTCCATTATACAGGCAGTGATCCCTCTTCATTATACAGGCGGTGATCCCTCTCCATTATACAGCGGTTGGATCCCTCTTCATTATACAGGCAGTGATCCCTCCTCATTATACAGGCAGTGATCCCCCTCCATTATACAGGCGGTTATACCCCTCCATTATACAGGCGGTGATCCCCCTTCATTATACAGGCGGGGAGGACCCTAAATTACAGAGGTGATGAGCAACAAACTGGGCATGAGGAGGAAAGAACTAGCCTGTAGAGCTCAGATATAATTATGTGTAAGATTTGGTCTATAGTGTAGATTTGGTCTATATGTAGAGCTCAGAGACAGGATTGTGTGGAGACACAGATCTGGAGAAGGGGACAAAAACTTTTCTGCTGCACTGAAAGTTCCCAAGAGCACAGTGGTCTCCATAATTCTTACATAATTCTTACATGAAGAAGATTGGAACAACAGGACTCTTCTAGAGCTGGCCACCCCACCAAACTAAGTAATCAGGGGAGAAGGGCCTCAGTAAGACCAAGAACCCAATGGTCACTCTGACTGAGCTCAGAAGATCCTGTGTGCAGATGGGAGAAACTTCCAGAAGGTCAATCACTGCATCACTTCACCAGTCTGTGTTTTATGGCCAGACAAAAACCTCTCCTCAGTAGAAGACACATGAAAGCCACCTGGAGTTTACAGAAAAGCACCTAAAGGACCCTTAGACCGTGAGAAACAAGATTCTTTGGACTAATGAAACCAAGGACTGACCTTTTTGGACCTGAGGAAACCAGGCCCTGCTCATCACCTGCCCAGTACCATCCCTACAGTGACGCGTGGTGGTGGCAGCATCATACTGGGGGGACACAGAGACTGGTCAGAGCTGAGGGAAAGCTGAATGGAGATATTCCTAATGAACCTGATCCAGAGCTCTGGACCTCAGACTGGGCCGAAGGTTCACCTTCTAACAAGACAGTGGCCCTCAGCACACGGCCAAGACAACACAGGAGCGGCTTAGAGACAACTCTGTGAATGTCCATGAGTGGCCCAACCAATCATCTCTGGAGACACCTGAAAATGTCTGTCCACCGACGGTCCTCATCCAACCTGACAGAGCTTGAGAGGGTCTACAGAGAAGAATGGCAGAAAATCCCCAAATCCAGGGGTGCGACCTTGTGGCATCATCGCCTAGAAGACTGGAGGCGGGTAATCACTGTCAAAGGGGCTTCAACTGAGTCCTGGGTAAAGGTGTGAATACTTATGTCGGTGCAAGATTATAGCCTTTCCTTTTCAATAAATTAGCTAAGATTTCTAACAATCGGTTTCTCACAGTCATTATGGGGGATGGAGTGCAGAGGATGGGTGGAAAACTGGAGTTTTGGGGGGGTTTTTCCGCACAAGGAGAAACATAACGAAATCTGAAAAACTGAAAGGATCTGGAGACTTTCTGAATACACTGTGTAGAGGCGGGGGCTGGGGCGCGGACATTAGTACAGGGTCACTGCGTCAGGGAGGAGGACAGAGTCCACAACGCGTTTCACGGACGACCGCCACTTCATCTTTGTGTGTGTACGACGAGATCCGGGGAGCCAGTGTATAACCATAGACAGAACGGTCAGCAAAAGGTGGAGAAATATTTAAAAGACGGGTCAAAGATAAAAAAAACTAAAAAAGCAACATAAAAGGCATGAAAATATTATTAGAAAATGACCACCGGAGGCTACAAACTGCGTCCATGGTGGTATACGGCCCAGCATGGAAAAAAATAAACGGATCAACAGATTCCTCCAGAAACCGTTTCAGCAGATGGGTCAGTCCTGAGGCTCACCGGACGCACGGATTCCGCACACTGGCGCCTGATGGCGCGGAGGAGCTGATTTCTGGATTTCTAAGGGCTCATGCACACCAACGGGTTTTTTTGCTGTGTCTATTCCGTTTTTGGTTTTTTTTGCGGCCCGTATGTGGAACCATTAAATTCATGGGTCCGCCAAAAAAACGGAAATGACTCTGTGTGCATTGCGTTTTCGTATGTCCGCAAGGCTGTTCCGCAAAAAAAAAAAATAGAACTTGTCCTATTCTTTTCCGTTTTGTGGATAAGGACAGGCCACTGTTACAGTGGATTTTGCAAAAAAAACGGAATGTAACATGGACGTCAACCGTATTTATTTCTGATCCGTGTTTTGCGGACCACAAAATACATACGGTCGCGTGTGTTAGAATTACTCTTGGACGCAGCAATCTATTGATACGTTTGTTACTCTCCGCGGCTGCACTAGTATTGCGCAGTATACCGCTGACCCACCCCCCTGCTGTAAGATTATACAGGGGCCCCCCAGGACCTGCAGAAGTGCTGGTTCCCCGGAGGTAAACGCACTGCGGATTTTATACTTCTCCCCCGGCTCTAGGTCTCCGTACACACGGCGGCTCAGTCACAGGGGCAGGAGAGGTGAGGAGGAGTCACGTGACTGCTGCGGGTCATGTGATGTTGTAGAGATCCTGACAGGAAAAGGGTAGTGGAGAAAACAACGGCAGCCGGTGAGGAGGCTAGAGAGCGGTGAGTACGGGGGAGGGGGCCCTGACAGTACACAGATAACACAGGGGCCCCTGACTGATGGCGTACAGATCCATTATAACACAGGGGCCCCTGACTGATGATATACAGATACATTATAACACAGGGGCCCCTGACTGATGATATACAGATACATTATAACACAGGGGCCCCTGACTGATGATATACAGATACATTATAACACAGGGGCCCCTGACCGATGATATACAGATACATTATAACACAGGGGCCCCTGACCGATGATATACAGATACATTATAACAACAGGGGCCCCTGACTGATGATATACAGATACATTATAACACAGGGCCCCCTGACTGATGATATACAGATCCATTATAACACAGGGGCCCCTGACTGATGATATACAGATCCATTAAAACACAGGGGCCCCTGAATGATGGTATACAGATACGTTATAACACAGGGGCCCCTGACTGATGATACACAGATCCATTATAACACAGGGGCCCCTGAATGATGATATACAGATCCATTATAACACAGGGGGGCCCCTGACTGATGATATACAGATACATTATAACACAGGGGCCCCCTGACTGATGATATACAGATCCATTATAACACAGGGGCCCCTGAATGATGGTATACAGATTACGTTATAACACAGGGGCCCCCTGACTGATGATACACAGATCCATTATAACACAGGGGCCCCCTGAATGATGGTATAACAGATACATTATAACACAGGGGCCCCTGACTGATGATATACAGATACATTATAACACAGGGGCCCCTGACTGATTATATACAGATCCATTATAACACAGGGGCCCTGACTCTATGTGTATAACAGATCCATTATAAACACAGGGGGCCCCTGACTGATGATATACAGATACATTATAACACAGGGGCCCCTGACTGATGATATACAGATACATTATAACACAGGGCCCCTGACTGATGATATACAGATCCATTATAACACAGGGGGCCCCTGACTGATGATATACAGATCCATTAAAACCCAGGGGCCCCTGAATGATGGTATACAGATACGTTATAACACAGGGGCCCCTGACTGATGATACACAGATCCATTATAAACACAGGGGCCCCTGAATGATGATATACAGATCCATTATAACACAGGGGGCCCCTGACTGATGATATACAGATACATTATAACACAGGGGCCCCCTGACTGATGATATACAGATCCATTATAACACAGGGGCCCCTGACTGATGATATACAGATACGTTATAACACAGGGGCCCCTGACTGATGATACACTAGATCCATTATAACACAGGGCCCCTGAATGATGGTATACAGATACGTATTATAACACAGGGCCCCCTGACTGATGATATACAGATCCATTATAACACAGGGGCCCCTGACTGATTATATACAGATCCATTATAACACAGGGGCCCCTGACTCTATGGTATACAGATCCATTATAACACAGGGGCCCCTGACTGATGATATACAGATACATTATAACACAGGGGCCCCTGACTGATGATATACGGGCCCTGACAGTACACAGATAACACAGGGGCCCCTGACTGATGGCGTACAGATCCATTATAACACAGGGGCCCCTGACTGATGATATACAGATATATTATAACACAGGGGCCCCTGACTGATGATATACGGATCCATTATAACACAGGGGCCCCTGACTGATGGTATACAGATACATTATAACACAGGGGCCCTGATCATCTTCATATACTGGAGCAGGTACTGATGACTGTGAACAGGCCGGACGAGCTCCCGCACATTCCTGCCATCACTTTGGAATGTATAATGGATGTCGTAACATGTTTCATGTATGACGGCACACCTCACGTGCATACTGTTACTCCAGTCACAACTAAAGCTGCATTCATAATTCTGCTCTTGCATAATCTGCAGAACCACAGTCCTGCTTGCTGCAGGGAGCAGCAGTGAGTTGGAAGGTCCTGCAGACTGTGAACTAACAGGATACCAGCAGAATTGTGATTGCAGCTCTGGGTGTGACTGGAGTAGGTTATGCAGTGATTATATATAAGATTTTATATCTTTTCAGGCCTTCAGCATGTGGGCACAGCACTACTCCTGGAGCCTGGAGGCTCCTTCTCCCACCAAACAACTTTTCCGACTGCCTCAATGGTACGGCCTGGGTGTGGAACGTGTTCAATGAGTGCGCGGCGGACGGCCGGGATCTCGCCAGCGTCTGCCTGGGCCTTGTCTCCATCTTGTGTTTCGTAGCTTCCACCTTCCCGTGAGTAGACGCTTAGTGGTCGCAGAGGCAGGACTTCCCTCATGCGGGGAGCAGATACAGGATGTTGGCTTCGTGCGGAGGACGTGGCTGACTCAGGTGCTGATGTGACGATTCCCCGACCACAGACGTCCCGTGCACACTGTAACCTCTTACAGATTCTTTCCAGAAGCCTCCCTGCGCTGAAGCAGCTGCTCAGCCTGAGCCGCCTGCTTCATGAACACTATAAAAGCTTCCGCTGCTGTTCCCACCTTCCTGTGTGTCACCCATAGTGGCGTCATACATCAAATCCTGTGACAGTCACATCGCCCCATGTCCACTCAGGGTCTGTGGAAAGCTGGGGTGACCCCCCCCCCCCTATAGGCACTGTGATGGCGGTTGTCGCTCATGATTCTGTGTCTTCTTTTCTCAGACAAGTGTACAAATCCTGTAAGACCGGGGAACATGGACCGGGCGCTGTCCGTCTGGTTCCTCTTGGGGTGGCTGGCCGGGGACTCCTGTAACTTTGTGGGGCGTTACTGTCCCATCAGCTGCCCATACAGGTGAGTGCCCTCCTATTGTTCGATATGACCACATGACCGTGTGACCTGTCCGCAACGTCGCCCATGTCCCCTCTCCTCTCTTTCGCAGACGTACACGGCGGTTTATTACGTGTTGGTTGACCTCTTCATGTGTTCTCTGTATGTGTACTACAAGTACCGGAACCAGGACCTGAGCAGTAAGTGGACACGGAGGAGGGTGGTGGCTCTCGGGCTATACACAGGGGGCACCTGGTGATACTGCTGGCGTCCTGTGATATAATGACTCGCCCTCCTTCCTCCATTCACAGCGGCTGTCAGGATAAACGCAGTCTGTGGATTCGCTCTGTTCCGGTTCTGCTGCTTTGCTGCCTTTGATGGGTGGTCCGGCTGCGGCAGACGACTCCACCATAGTGGGCACCAGACGTCTGCTCGCCACAGATGACTCGGACAGCGAGGTGAGTGCTTGTTAAAGCAGGATTGGGGATGAGCAATCTTCGGCTCTCACCTGTGATGAAACTACAACTCCCAGAATGCACACTTGCTTGGCTGTTTGTGGAACTCCCGTAGACATGAATGGAGCATGCTGACCCTGAGCTAGATACTCGCTTAAAGGGGTGGTGTCTAGACCTTAAAGGGTTGGTGTTAATAGACCTTAAAGGGTTCTCCCAGAGTTGGACCCCCGCTGATCTCATATTGATGGCCTATCCCTTAAAGGGTTTTTCCCATCTCAGACAATGGGGGCATATCGCTAGGATATGCCCCCATTGTCTGATCGCTGCGTGTCCCACCGCTGGGACCCGCACCTATATCGAGAACGGAGCCCCGAAAGGGAAGGAGGGCGCACTGCGCATGGGCAGCCGCCCCCAATTCAATTCTATGGGGCCGCCGAAAATAGCCGATCCCTGGCTCGGCTAATTTCCGTCGGCCTCATAGAATTGAATGGGAGCATGGGCCGCGCATGCACGGTATGCTCCCATTCACTCTATGGAGAGGCGGGGATTAGCGCTTGGTGGTGGACGGACCCCGGAAATCTGGGTCCTCCAGCCGCAGCGCTCCCCCCGCTCCGTTCTTGATATAGGTGTGGGTCCCAGCGGTGCGGAACTGCACCTATCAGGCAATGGGGCATATCGCTAGCATATGCCCCCATTGTCTATGATGGAATACCCCTTTAAGACAGGCCATTAATATGTATGGTGGTTACGGCATACAAGGCAATGCTCCAAACTCGAACGGAACCTCACGAATAGCTGCTAGCAGACGAATAGGGAAACGCACCCAAGCGGCTTAAACTCCTAGCAATCAGTCTCTAACAGCATACAGTGAATCCTTCCAAGAACGAGACGAGGCTCCGTGTTGAGGGTCAAGCAGTGGTCACCCATAGCTATGTGTTTATTGATCTTATATAACATTGTTACACATTAGTACCACCCACAGGGTTTTGTAAAAACAACCAATAAACACGTACAATACAGTAAAACACTCCACACAAAATCCTCCCCTCAATGGGTTGATGTAATTATCACAGGCAGGAGAATACACAATGTCTTCTGTCCTGGACCGAGGAGTAAGTCAATTATCTCTCAGGACAAAGGGAAATCACCAATACACACGTGGAGACAATAGGACAGACATCACTACTCAAATATACAATGTCCCATACTTTACAGTACACATAGACATTTAACATATCCCAAAATGGCACGAATTAGGCTACTTTCACACTAGCGTTCGGAGCGGGTCCGTCTGATGTTTCATCAGACGGATCCGCTCCTATAATGCAGACGTTTGCATCCGTTTAGAAAGGATCCGTCTGCATTATAACTTAGAAAAATTTCTAAGTCTGAAAGTAGCCTGAGCGGATCCGTTCAGACTTTACATTGAAAGTCAATAGTGAACGGATCCGCTTGAAGATTGAGCCATATAGTGTCATCTTCAAGCGGATCCGTCCCCATTGACTTTACATTGTAAGTCTGGACGGATCCGCTCGCCTCCGCACGGCCAGGCGGACACCCGAACGCTGCAAGCAGCGTTCAGGTGTCCGCTCACTGGCGGAGCGGAGGCTGAACGCTGGCAGGCGGATGCATTCTCAGTGGATCCGCCTCCATTGAGAATGCATCAGGGCGGGACGGCTGCGTTCGGGGCCGCTCGTGAGCCCCTTCAAACGGAGCTCACGAGCGGACACCTGAACGCAGGTGTGAAAGTAGCCTTAGACCAGGGGTTCAAAAGTTTGTAAAAATCCTTTGTGAACAAAGGAAGCAAGGCTTTTCTGCCCAGAACCAGTTTTTACAGAGTTAGGCTGTGTGAGATAATTGGCTTAACTGGGTGTGGTAAGCCAACTAGGTACAGAAAATACCTCTATTCACAACAGCAAAACTACACAAAAATACATACAGTACAGGCCAAAAGTTTGGACACACCTTCTCATTCAAAGAATTTTCTTTATTTTCATGACTATGAAGGCATCAAAACTATGAATTAACACATGTGGAATTATATACATAACAAACAAGTGTGAAACAACTGAAAATATGTCATATTCTAGGTTCTTCAAAGTAGCCACCTTTTGCTTTGATTACTGCTTTGCACACTCTTGGCATTCTCTTGATGAGCTTCAAGAGGTAGTCCCCTGAAATGGTCTTCCAACAGTCTTGAAGGAGTTCCCAGAGATGCTTAGCACTTGTTGGCCCTTTTGCTTCGCTCTGCGGTCCAGCTCCCCCCAAACCATCTCGGTTGGGTTCAGGTCCGGTGACTGTGGAGGCCAGGTCATCTGGCGCAGCACCCCATCACTCTCCTTCATGGTCAAATAGCCCTTACTTTCAAAGTTTTCCCATTTTTCGGCTGACTGACTGACCTTAATTTCTTAAAGTAATGATGGCCACTCGTTTTTCTTTACTTAGCTGCTTTTTTCTTGCTATAATACAAATTCTAACAGTCTATTCAGTAGGACTATCAGCTGTGTATCCACCTGACTTCTCCTCAACGCAACTGATGGTCCCAACCCCATTTATAAGGCAAGAAATCCCACTTATTAAACCTGACAGGGCACACCTGTGAAGTGAAAACCATTTCAGGGGACTACCTCTTGAAGCTCATCAAGAGAATGCCAAGAGTGTGCAAAGTAGTAATCAAAGCAAAAGGTGGCTACTTTGAAGAACCTAGAATATGACATATTTTCAGTTGTTTCACACTTGTTTGTTATGCATATAATTCCACATGTGTTCATTCATAGTTTGATGCCTTCATAGTCATGAAAATAAAGAAAACTCTTTGAATGAAAAGGTGTATCCAAACTTTTGGTCCGTACTGTAACTCCTATCAAACTGAACAGAACCCCCACATTCAACATATCCCCAGAGATGGCTTGGATCTGAGCGCTCAGTATATCCGAACAGCGCTCAGATGCCACAAACACCAAATCGCCATGGGGTTTAAGTTTAGCAGGGCTGATGAGAGGGCCCATAATCTGGGGCAAGAGGCTGGCAAACAGGCTTCTCCAGCACCCAGTGGCGAGGTTAGTTTCCGCCACATATGGGTACCAATACAAATGGACCATGGGACCAACACAGATGCCTTCAGCTGCCAAGTGCACATGTAACAGATCAGCCGGTGTCATAGGTACAAAACTGCTGACAGATGCCCTTTAATGACCAATCTAATTTTGGCAGTGATATTTTCATTGCTTCCATATTTTCCTACGTCTCCGTTCACATAGCCATCTGTTTTTATTGTATATTTTTAAAAAATACAAGTTGCGGACCGAAATCTCACAGAAGCGCTTCGTAGTCCTTCTGTGGGCCTCCGCACCGTGCCTCTGGTCCCCACGATCCATTATCTTGCGGATTGCGGGACTTATTCAATGTGATGGGTCCGCATCCGTGATACGGTGCGCACCCGGCCGGTGACCTTATATTCCGGGAGCCGCTGTTTGCAGGCTGCTTTACAGTCACGGGGCACGCACGTTTGTGTGCACGAGTCCTTAATGGCACCAATTTAATTTAGATATTTCTTTTTTACTCCCTCTAGGGCACTGTGATTGTACAGTACACATGAGAACTTCTTTATTGCACTGCCTTATCCCTATTACTACACTTTGCATCTGGATCCATAAGATGTCAGGCCTGGGTGCCTTTCAGTAGGCCACCAGGGGGCCCGACATCCTCATAGGGGGGGGACCCCTCTTTCCAACCTCTCACATGCTGCGGTCGACTCTAAGGGGTTAAACTGCTGGATCTTACATGTACGTCGTGTAAAGGGGTTAGTCTTTCTATAAAGTTCTGCAGCTCTCTAGTTTCTCCAGTTCCTCGATGTGTTTAGGATCCTTGCTTGCTGTCAGTGAACGAATACACACTTGTTTCCTGTTCACTGACAGCAAGCGGAATATTGTGGGACATTGCTTAGAAGGATTTAGCATAAGGCTGACCTTCTGTGAGCACAGTCGATATAAAGCTCATGTGGATTCCTGTGTACAGTTTCATGGCCACAGCAATCGCTGAGGTAGGTGTAAAAAGCTCCTTTGAAATTGAATGTGTCCATATTTGTATATTTCAGCCTTTCAGCACCCAGGAGATCGTCGGATGTGTGATCGGGGTCCATCTCATCCCTGTTCTACCTCTGCTCTCGGGGTCCCTCAGATCATTACTAATGTAAGCACTCTGCCCTTCCATAGGGGGGCGCATGTCTGAAGGTAGAGGTTGCTACAGGTGCATTCTGGGAGAATCTAACCATCACATGGATTAACATGAAGAATAATCCTTTGGATAATGAACAAGGTCTTCACTTGTTAAGATCTCCGCTTGTGGCGTTGGGTCACAGAAGATTGTTGACCCTGGATATAACTGAATCAGACTTGCGCTGTAATTAGATCTGTACAGGGTTTTCAGTCTCTAACTAAAACAGGAGTCTTTCTATTTGCAGACAGGAAACGGAGATCTTGAAAGTGATGAGAAATTGAGACAAAGTATATTGTAAAGTTCCAGAAATTTTCCTTAGACATTATAGTAGAACTCCCACAAAATATTTTATTTTTTAACTGACCTGTTAGAAAGGTACATGATGTAATCTGTAGGGAAGGTAATCTTCTTAGCAGTGACTGTATTTGTGAGTTATAACCTCCTTCTGCTCCTCAGCTGTGTCATGTGACCAGCACTCTGATCTCCAACTGGACACAGACAGGAAGTTACTTCTCTATTCATTCCTATGAGGCTGACATGTATAGAGAAACTGGCTTCCTGTCCACACATAAGATGCTGTTATTTGGAAAGTCAGAGGTGCTGGTCACATGACACAGCTGAGGATCAGAAGGGAGGTTATAACTCACACACAGACACTGGTAAGAAGATCACCTTCACTATAGTTTACATCATGTATCTTTTTAACAGGTCAGAGAATAAACATTTTTGTTGGAGTTCTACTTTAATAATTGATTCATAAGGAGAACCAGTCACTTGCCTTTTCTGGTCTTTGCAGTTCCGGAGAAGATCCACTAAAGGACTGGCGGTGGTCCTCTTCGTCATGGTCATACTGGGCAACCTGACCTACGGCCTCAGCCTCCTCCTGAAGGACCCAGACCAGGGCAGTCTGAAGTCAACTACATTGAGCATCACCTTCCGTGCTGATCGGGAGCCTGGCGTCAGGAGCCTGGACATGATTGTATCCTTCACTGTGCGGGCTCTGGCAGCTCCCCGAGGGTCCTGATCACAAGTGCCAACCTAGATGCCCTCCATCTTGTAGTGGCAGTGAAGACTTGTGGCCTTTACCTGTGCAGTGTTTCTTCAGTACAAAGCCCTAGAGGGGTAACTTAAAGGGGTTGGCCGCCTTGTACCTAACTTTTCAGTAATACCATACTCCTTACTGAAAGTCTTACACCTCTGTCTTTTACTGCGCAAGTGCTTAAAGCTGTCAGCGCAGGTGGTGCAAAATGCAGGATGTTCATTTCTTCCCTGGATATCCTGTGTCCTGCACTTGCGCAGAAGGAAAAAGGCGCCAGCTTGGAAAAGCTATGGACGCCAGCAGCTTTTTTACACTGCTATCCATGGGCATCGGTAGTGGGAGAATGGCAACTCCACTAGGATAATGTAAGCCTGGAGGCCACTTAGCAGACTCTTATGGCATTACACAATACCGTATTGCATTACAGAAAATGACCAACTAAGAGCGCCCCCCCCAACTATTACATGATGTTTGTCTTAAAGGGGTTGGCCAGTTTATATTACCAGCTGCACATGTGCTGGGAACAAAACAATACATGTAGCTAGTAATACCGTAAGCACTGATGTCCTATAGTTTAATTAAGATAAGGTCCCCTGACCTGTGTGTCGGCCGCTGCGCTGGAAACATGGCCGCTACTAGAGGATCCCGCTACTAGAGGATTCCGTTCCTTTTCATTCCCTGTCGCACCCCCACAGATAGGGCCGGGCAGGGAAGGCACAATCACACCTGGCCCCGAAGTTTCACTTGAGTTTCTGGACTGTACTGCGCGTGCTGCCAATTGAAGTGGTTGGGGCGGTGGCAGGGAATCGCAAGGAGTGGATCTCGGGTGCAATGCCAGTGCAAACATTTGCACCAAGAGGCTAATTTGCATATGTTAAAAAGGCTGATTTCTACACGGATCGAGCTAGATTCTGGTGACAAGTGCATATTATCTTGTGTACAAAATAGAGATATATATATATACTGTATATCCTAGGGGGATCAGCAACCTTCGGCACTGCCTGCTGTTGTGAAACTACCAATTCCCAGCATGTTCCATTCATTTCCTTGGAGTTCTGAGAAGAGCAGAGCAAGTAATGCATGCTGGGAGTTGTAGTTTCACAACAGCTGGAGGCGCCAGAGGTTGCCTACCCTGGTATATTCTATTGATCTATATAGGAGCAGCATATAGATCGCCCTTCTAGTGGCAGAAATTGTTTAGCAAATAAAAAATTAAGAAAAGGCCAATAAGTTCACATTTAGGAATTTTCACAATTATTTTCTTGACTCCTAAGCAGATAATCTTCCAGTCCTTCGTGTTCAGGGGGAAAGTGATAGAGACTCCTTGGTGGAGAAAGAGAACCGCTGCTGCGTTCAGACAAGAGGAACGCCACACCTTGACAGGATCGGGCATTCTCCATGTTTCCAGCCCCTATCTTCCTCACAGTTCATGCAGCTGATTTTCCAAGAAAACATTGGGGGGTCACTTACTAAACGCAGGGAATCAAAGACCGGTGTAAATGACCCCCATTACCTCTTTTATTTAACCATTTCACTGTTGGATGAGCCTCCAGTGTGACATTGTAGTTTATTGTTAATTTCTTTGAATTTTATAATGGACATTTTTATAGCAAATTTAGTTGTAACTACTTTTTGTATTAGTGTTGGGATATTGACCTTTTGAGGTCACACAAGGGAATATTTGCGTTTAGGCACAAGGGGATATTACGGATCCGTTCAGATAATACAACCGTCTGTATCTGTTCAGAACGGATCCGTTTGCATTATCTATAACATGGCCAAGACGGATCCGTCTTGAACACCATTGAAAGTCAATGGGAGACGGATACGTTTTCTATTGTGTCAGTGAAAACGGATCCGTCCCCATTGACTTACATTGTTGTGCCAGGACGGTCCATTTGCCTCAGTTTCGTCAGACGGACACCAAAACGCTGCAAGCGGAATGGAGACGGATCGGAGGCAAACTGATGGATTCTGAGCGGATCCTTTTCCATTCAGATGCATTAGGGTAAAAACTGATCCGTTTTGGACGCGTTGCGAGAGCCCTGAACGGATCTCACAAACGGAAAGCCAAAACGCCAGTGTGAAAGTAGACTAAATTTGATTTTACAGGGTACAGGTGGCGGCCATCTGCTTACTGCCGACCTACTTTTTGAAGGGAAAGTGACGACTTTATGTGACGTGAGATTTCCAGGACCTTCATCGCTGCTGCTCCAAAACAGACGCTAAATAATGGTTCATTTACAGGGATTTAATCTTAATAAAAAGTGGCATTGGGTTCTCTCTGTGGAGCTGTGTATGATACATTGTAAGAGTAATGCTATTAAAAATGGACATTTACGGTGAAATTCTTCTTTTTTTTTTTTTCTTCTCCTAGCAACCATCAGTGAAAAACGCACTGTCATCCCGCACTTGCTTCCGGGCGCAATGTGGTTTTAGTTTTCAATGATTTTTACATTTTTTTTCCAGTTATACATAACACAGTCAGCCATGTCTATTATCAGACATGTCTCATAGCACACAAAAGGACATACAGTTGCAAGAAAAAGTATGTGAACCCTTTGGAATGATACGGATTTCTATGGTCATAAAATGTGATCTGATCTTCATCTAAGGTCACAACAATAGACAATCACAGTCAGCTTAACCTAATAACACACAAAGAATTAAATGTTGCCATGTTTTTATTGAACACACCATGTAAACATTCCCAGTGCAGGTGGAAAAGTATGTGAACCCTAGACTAATGACATCTCCAAGAGCTAATTGGATGTGAGGTGTCAGCCAACTGGAGTCCAATCAATGAGATGAGATTGGAGGTGTTGGTTACAGCTGCCCTGCCCTATAAAAAACACACACCAGTCTGGGTTTGCTTTTCACAAGAAGCATTGCTGATGTGAATGATGCCTCCGCACAAAAGAGCTCTCAGAAGACCTACGATTAAGAATTGTTGATTGCATAAAGCTGAAAGGGTTATAAAAGTATCTCCAAAAGCCTTGCTGTTCATCAGTCCACAGTAAGACAAATTGTCCTATAACTGGAGAAAGTTCAGCACTGCTGCTACTCCCCTAGGAGTGGCCGTCCTGTAAAGATGACATGCAAGAGCACAGCGCCTAGACTGCTCAATGAGTGAGAAGAATCCTAGAGTGTCAGCTAAAGACTTACAAAAGTCTCTGGCATATCTAACATCCCTGTTAGCGAATATACGATACGTATAACACTAAACAAGAATGGATTTCATGGGAGGATACCACAGAGGAAGCCACTGCTGTCCAAAAAAACATTGCTGCACGTTTACAGTTTGCACAAGAGCACCTGGATGTTCCACGAGCAGTACTTGGCCAAAATATTCTGTGGACAGATGAAACCAAAGTTGAGTTGTTTGGAAGGAAACACACAACACTATGTGTGGAGAAAGAGGCACAGCACACCAACATCAAAACCTCATCCCAACTGTGAAGTATGGTGGTGGGGCATCATGGTTTGGGGCTGATTTCTGCGTCAGGGCCTGGACGGATTGCTATCATCGGAGGAAAAATGAATTCCCAAGTTTATCAAGACATTTTGCAGGAGAACTTAAGGCCATCTGTCCACCAGCTGAAGCTCAACAGAAGATGGGTGTTGCAACAGGACAACGACCCAAAGCAGAGAAGTAAATCAACAACAGAATGGCTTAAACAGAAGAAATTACCCCTTCTGGAGGGGCCCAGTCGGAGTCCTGACCTCAACCCGATTGAGATGCTGTGGCATGACCTCAAGAAAGCGATTCACACCAGTCATCCAAAGAATATTGCTGAACTGAAACAGTTCTGTAAAGAGGAATGGTCAAGAATTACTCCTGACCGTTGTGCACGTCTGATCTGCAACTACAGGAAACATTTGGTTGAAGTTATTGCTGCTAAAGGAGGTTCAACCAGTTATTAAATCCAAGGGTTCACATACTTTTTCCACCTGCACTGTGAATGTTACATGGTGTGTTCAATAAAAACATGGTAACATTTAATTCTTGTGTGTTATTAGTTTAAGCAGACGGTGGATTGTCTATTGTTGTGACTTAGATGAAGATCAGATCACATTTTATGACCAATTGTGCAGAAATCCGTATCATTCCAAAGGGTTCACATACTTTTTCTTGCAACTGTACATAACAAAGTATTCCTGCATACGGTGTGTACATCGTAAAACAAACAACACGGGGTATAACAAGCCAGATTTGCGTATAAGTTTTATACTAAACGGTGAGTGTTTAGAGATCTTATAGAGCAGTAAGTGTAACAAGTCCAGGGACAGTTGTGGATTGTGGGCTCTCGCATAGATCCGTATGTACTTTTTAGACCACAAATGCCATGTTTGGTGTACAGAGTTAAATGACATGATGGAGGGGGGTTCGTGCTCTTTCATATTGGCGTGTAGTCGTGACGGCAAGATAGTACCTCTTCTACTGACGGACGGGCTGTTTGTTCTTTCCAGTGTCTGGTAATTACCAACTTAGCTATTACTAAGATCCTGCAAACATAACGTCATGCCCCTCTTGTGGATTTGTCTAATTCTAGAAATAATAATGCTATTTGTGCATTGTAAATCCCAGGATAGAATACAGAAAACTTCAATCCAGTATGTCCCCAGTTTAGGACAGGACCATCGGATGTGCATCAGCGTTCCAGCCCATTGAGGGGTCGTAGGATATATCCTGTGGAGTCTATACCACCTTAGAAAGCGTTTTCATTGCGCTACATTTACAGGCCACGTAGCGCAGACATCCACTGTTTAGTTTCTATAGTACGCCACGACTCTCCCACCGCATGTATGTCGAGATTTACAAACGGAAGTGTGGGATTCTATTAGGCCATACACATCTCATAATCTGGTTTCGGAGGATTGGCAATATTTGTGGGGTGTCCCTGCACTAATTCGCTGGTGCTCATTGTTGAGAAAAGTGCCCCTATTCGCAAGTATTAAAAAGAAAAATCTGTGTTGGGTATGGGTATCAGTGTAGGGTTTCTTTAGCAGAGTAGCGATCCATCAGTATTTGGGCTTGTTCACATGACCGTGTGTGAAGCCCGTGCCGTGGACCGCAAATTGCGGTCTGCAATGCACGGGCACCGTCCGTGTGCAGCCGCATGGGGATCGCGGACCATCCGTTCTGCAAAAAGATAAGAGCACGTTCTATCGTTGTGCGGAGGCACGGAACGCAACCCCAGAAAGCACTCCATACTGCTTGCGGACCCGTTGAAGTGAATGGGTCCGCATCCGTGATGGCAGAAATGCACACGGAACGATGCCCGTGTATTGCGGATTCGCAAATGCGGCAACAGGCAGCACCACGTTCGTGTGAATGAGCCCTATAACTGAGAGATCTGTGTAATGCCTTTCTCAACATGTCTAGATCCTGAATATGGATACTCGATACTAGGGTACTGTTTTCCAGGCTATCTGGGACTCACCCCGGGGTTTTTTTTTTATTGAAATCTCTCCAACTCTGTAATGTGGCTTGTGTCAATGGAGAAGCATTCCCTACCTGGGGCGGCTTCTGTGTATGTTCAAAGACTAGAGCCTGGAGAGATGCCGGAAAGACTAGTCAGTTTTCTATAGGAGTCCAATTGTAACATCCCCCCCTTTTCCAATTAGATATTATCTCAATTTGTATCGCCATGTAGTATGATGCCTTAACGTTTGGTACTCCAATGCCTCGAACAGTTTATGTTTAGTTAGTATGTAATCGCAAGCTAAGACAATGTCCCATCAGAGGGAGAATAACCACGGATGGGATGTATAGATTGTATAGTCACAGGGTACCACCTGCCTTAAAACGTAGCCTTTATTATATAATACGTATAAAATAATAAACTCCTATGTTGAGTTAGTAGTCAGTATGCTACTCCTGGTTTACGACCTGCCCAGATAAGTTGTGAAATACAGTGTTGGATATCTGCAAAGAATCTGGTTGGGACCCGTATGGGAACTGTACGAAATAAACATAATAATTTGGGCAGTAATAACATTTTTAAAGCTGCAATTCTACCTATCCTTGATATTTCAAATTTAGATAGTCGGGATGTTTCTTCTCGTATAGTTATGTCTGTATAGTTGGCCAAATGTAGGGGAAATATTAGTGCCAAGGTATCCAATCTTATCTTCGTTTGCCAGTCTAATGGGAAGTGCATCTATGGAGGAGGAAGTGAGGGAGGCTGGCATGGCCTGTGATTTAGATGTGTTGAGCTTGTATAAAGATATTTGCCCGGCCAAAAATTCTATTTTTCTTCCAAGCTCTACCGATCCACATCCCAGACTCTTTTTCCATACTCTTCTGAAATGTTGACCCATTTCATATGGGCAGGGTAGACCCATCCAGGATAGCTAGGTCAATACTCTTCCGTCCCAAACTTGAGGGAGGTCTTGGGCTCCCGGACATCCTCTCATACCATAGGGCTTCACATCTTCTTAGGATAGTAGATTGGTGTCGTCACCAAGCCTAATAAACAATGGGTTTCAGTTGAGCAATCCTTTCTGATTGTTCCAGTTGTCAGCCATTCCTTGGTTGTCCACCCAGATCCACTGGAAGCAACGCTACACCCGACTATAGGCCCCTCCGTGAAAGCCTTTGCCAGCATTCAGAATCACCCGGGTATCTCTCCATCCCCCTCTCCTATGTTTCCTATTCTGGACAATCCTCAATTCCCTCCAGGACTAGAGCGTGGTCCCTTTAGGGCAAGCATGTCAAACTCAAAGGCTAACATGGGCCAAAAAAACAAAATTGAAGTTTATGTGGGCCGCATCAAAAAAAAAAAAAAAAATCGTACATTTTCATAGAACAACATTGTTGTTTCATGACTGCTGACCCCCAACATCCCGTTGCCCAATAACACAAGTGAGACCTATATATATATATATACAAATATTAAACTTCACTATAAGACGCACCTAGGTTTTTGAGGAGGAAAATAAGAAAAAAATATTTTTAACCAAAAGTTGTGCTTTTGGTGGGCTTTGAATTAATGGTGGTCTGTGCATGACACTATTATGGGGGATCTGTGGATGACGCACTGTCATGTGGGGGATCTGTGGATGGCACTGTTATGGGGGATCTGTGGATGGCACTGTTATGGGGGATCTGTGGGTGGCACTGTTATGGGGGATCTGTGGATGGCGCTGTTATGGGGGATCTGTGGATGGTGCTGTTATGGGGGATCTGTGGATGGCACTGTTATGGGGATCTGTGGATGGCACTGTTATGGGGGATCTGTGGATGGCACTGTTATGGGGGATCTGTGGATGGCACTGTTATGGGGATCTGTGGATGGTACTGCTATGGGGTGGGATATCTGTGGATGGCATTGTTATGGGGTGGGGGGATCTGTGGATGGCATTGTTATGGGGTGGGGGATCTGTGGATGGTGCTGTTATGGGGGATCTGTGGATGGCATTGTTATGAGGTGGGGGATCTGTGGATGGAACTGTTATGGGGTGGGATATCTGTGGATGGTACTGCTATGGGGTGGGATATCTGTGGATGGCATTGTTATGAGGGGTTGGGGGATCTGTGGATGGAACTGTTATGGGGGGGATCTGTGGATGACACTGCTATATGTCATCCACAGATCCCCCTCATAACAGTGTCCCCCAATACACCGGCCCTCTGCTCACCGAAGTATTTATAAACGTGAATCCTTATCCTGTTATTAAGTTGAACTAACACTGCGCTCTCCCATGTTCCCATGTTCCCCTGTATCCCCACAGCACTTAGAACAAGCTTCCATAGCAGGCAGAGCGGACGGCAGCAGTAACGTCACTCACTGACGTCGAGCGCCTGCTCCGCCCCCTTTATGAATGAAGCAGGAGGAGCAGACGCGCGACGTCAGTGAGTGACGTTACTGCTGCCGTCCGCTCTGCCTGCTATGGAAGCGTGTTCGTAAGTGCTGTGGGGATACAGGGGAACATGGGAACATGGGAGAGGGCAGCGTTAGTTCAACTTAATAACAGGATAAGGATTCACGTTTATAAATACTTTGGTGAGCGGCGGGGCCCGGTGTAAGAGTACAGTGACTGCACCGGGCCCCGCCCCTAGTTACGGACTTTAGCCCCTCCTCTCTCCCGGCTCATACATAGCAGTCTGCGATGCTGCAGCGTCGCAAATTGCGCTGTAAAATGGAAGCATTCGCCCCATAAGACGCAGGGGCATTTCCCCCCCCACTTTTGGGGGGGGTGAAAGCGCGTCTTATGGGGCGAAAAATACGGTACTTTTCTTACCTTGTGAATCTGGTACCCTGCGTCTATAGCCCAATGGCGCCGTCCGCAGCATGTCATGAACTCCAGGCGGAGCCTGATGACGTCACATCAGACGACGTTTACCTCTGGCGCACCTCCATCCTCTCCTGGACCGCCTCCGCCAGCCTCCAACCTCTCCTGGACCGCCTCCAACTGCTCCGCCATCCCTTCAAACCGCTCCTGGACCGCCTCTGACTTTTTTATTTATCTCCGCCCGCCTCCAGTAACCAGAGGCAATGAATATCTTTGCCGGCCGCATGTTTGACACCCATGCTTTAGGGAATTAATAAGGTGTAACAAATTTAGGGCCCACCATCTGACTACCTCAAATCAATGCTTACCCCTCAACAGATCTCAGAGTCGTCTGGAACGTCTACTCTCAATCCATGCAGTCTAGACAACTCACACATTTCATGTCTACACTCCCTCCTGCACTACATATGTTCGTGACAAACGGACTTTGAGTTCATCTGTGAGCAGTCTGGAGTGACTAAACGTACCCTCTCCCGCACTTATGGCTTACTAATATCTCCACCAGACCAACCTCCTCCAAACTTTGTCTCTCAATGGGAAGCTTGACTTGGATATCACTCTTTCTTCGGACCAACGGTTAAGACTATACACGTGCATTCACAAAACATCTATGCCAGCAATATTCAAGAATCCGGGTTTCAAACTCATGTCCCGCTGGTATATGGTCCCCACTAGACTTAAACTCCATATTCCCATCTACCTCACCCCTATGCTGGCGATGCGGCTCTGAGAGGGGTACATTACTACATATATTTTGGTCCTGGTCCCCTCTTCTATCGGCATTCTGGAGCTCTGTGTGGGGGATTACCGTCTAAGTTCACTACATATACTCTTCCTAAGACACCTGCTTTTTCCTGCCTCCATCAGTGCGAGATTCCTCTGTCATCCTACAACAAGTCTGTGGTAAGGCACTTGGTAAATGCGGCAAGAGCTTGCATCCCATGCCTATGGAGGCAATCATCTGCTCCCTCCATATCAATGTGGATCAATAGAGTTCAGGAGATATGAGAATGGAAGATCTCACTTTATCATGAGACATACTGAAAAAAGTTTTCACCAAGACCTGGAGTCACTGGTTTAAACTTCTTTGACTCCGTTGAAAGGTAGAGCCTTCCTAGCAGCTGAGTGAGAGTGTAGGTTCGTGTCTGATGTCCCTTTCCCTTACCTCCCCCCTTTTTTCTTTCTTCTCTGTTCCCTCCTTTCCTGGTCTACTTTATTTCACGACATTGTTT
Organism: Bufo bufo; assembly: GCF_905171765.1. Taxonomy (NCBI): domain Eukaryota; kingdom Metazoa; phylum Chordata; class Amphibia; order Anura; family Bufonidae; genus Bufo; species Bufo bufo. Next base: position 46,181,724 of record NC_053389.1, on the reverse strand, counting down.
TTGGATTCAATTTGCTTTTTATTGATCCACATGTTATTGTGGTATCCTGAGTAGGGCTTTATAATTTTTATGACTGTCATTTATTATACTCATGCATTATTACTGAGTTGTATTCATTATCAGTCCCATTGTCCATCATGCTTTGGGTTGTTAAAAAATTGAAAAATCATTAAATAAAGAATTTACAAAAAAAAAAAAAAAAAAAAGATATTGCCGGAATTGTTGGATCCATTCCATACCTTAGGGCCTTTTGCACACGACTGCGGTCCGCAAAAAAAAAAAACGAATGGTGTGCATTCCGTATTTTTGCGTAACGTAACATCTGGCCTTTCATAGAACAGTCCTATCCCTGTCTGTAATGCGGACAATAACAGGGACATGTTTCTATATTTTGGCGGAACGGAAATACGGAAACGGAATGCACACGGAGTAACTTCCCATTGAAGGTGAACGGTTTCCGCATACAGTCCGCAAAAAAAAAAAAACAGAACAGACATGGAAAAGAAAATAAGTTTGTGTGCAAGAGGCATTAGCTAGTGAACATTCGGGATGAGACAGGGTCAATATCACATCATCTGCGTCTAAGGAGATAGTGTGTTCACGGTTACCTCTGCCCCTAAGGAGGGCCGCCAATGGTTCCATGCACAATACAAATAACAACGGAAAAGAGGGCAACCTCGCGCGTGCCATTGGCAATACTGAAACTGTCCGATAGGGTTCCGTTTGTCAATACTCTGGATGAAGGGCTGAGTATAGGGCTTTACGGTGAAATTCTAATAATCCAAAAGGTCTGCAGACCAGGGATGCCCAACCTGCGGCCCTTCAACTGTTGCAAAACTACAACTCCCAGCATGCCCAGACAGCTTACAGCAGGACATGGTGGGAGTTGTAGTTTTACAACAGCTGGAGGGCCGCAGGCTGAGCATCCCTGATGTAGACATTCACAAGGCCAAGAGCAGAGCAAACCGTAGTGGAGATTCCAGATTAAAGACAGTTGTAGTTTGTGTTCCTATGAGATTATAATAGTTTTCTATACTTTTGTAGGACTGTGTGACCATCAAGAATTTGGCACCCCATGAAGCGCCAGTGATGCTGGATTACAAGCTGTTATGGTATATGGAATAGAAAATGTAAGCAAGAAGCTGGTTCCTCCGGTGTTGGCTTTTTTTTATTTTTTTAAACTTTTCTTTCCTCAAGCTGACCACAAGGGGGCAGAGGAGATTCTGTGAGACCCCTACAGTAGGTATCCGACTGGCTCCTATTCTTCACAAATAAGGGTAGGGTGAACTTCCGTTCTGCAAAAAGATGGAACATGCTTTGCGTGGCAAAATTGATTAAAAAAAACAAAACAGATTTCTGCCAAGATTTTGGGGGTTTTGACATCACAGCATTCACTGTGCGCTAAAAATGACTTGACGTCCTTATTCTGCAGCTCATCGCGAATGCGGTGATACCAAACTTCTAGATTTTTTTTTTTGTTTTCTACTTTTACAAAAATTACAACATTTCAAATAAAGAAATCTATTTTCTTTGCATTGCCATATTCTGACAACCATAACTTTTATATATTTTGGTTTACAGAGCTGTATGAGGGCTTGTTTTTTTGCGTAAAAAAATATTTTTTATTGGTACAATTTTTGTGGTATGTACATATTTTTGATGACTAAATTTTTTTGGGGGGGGAATAAGATGACAAAAAAAGGCGAATTGCGTGCATTTCATCTTTCTTCTTTCAGTTACGGTGTTTACCGTACAGAAATTATTATTTTTTATACTTTAATAGTTCAGACATTTTTGCACGCGATGATACCCAATATGTTTATTTTTTTATTGTTTATATATTTTTTATGTGGGAAAGGGGGCGATTTAAACTTTTAATATATTGCTTATTTTTATTTATTTTTTCACTATTAGCACCCATAGGGTGCTAGTACATGGGATCTTTTGATCCCCTCTCTATTAGGCTCATGCACACAAACTTATTTTCTTTCCGTGTCCGTTCCTTTTTTTTTGTGGACCGTATACGGAACCATTCATTTCAATGGGTCCTCAAAAAAAACGGAAGGTACTCCGTGTGCATTCCGTTTTCGTATGTCCGTATTTCCGTTCCGCAGAAAAATAGAACCACGTCCTATTATTGTCCGCATTACGGACAAGGATAGGACTGTTCTATTAGGGGCCAGATGTTCCGTTCCACAAAATACGGAATGCACACAGATGTCATCTGTATTTTTTGTTGACCGCAAAATACATACGGTCGTGTGCATGAGCCCTTAGGGTGACTAGGATTCTTACAGCCTCTGTTCTGAGCTGTGCCTCGTGCATAGCTTATCACGGAGATAGCCATGGCAGGCCTGGATGGCTTCCTCAGCGTCCAGACTGCCACAGCAACAGATCGGAGCCCCGTGATTTCACTGCAGGGGGCCACATTCCTCTGCCTTCATTCACCGTGGGGTGAAATAACAGGTGCGGCGCAATTTCCGCTGCCCGTCAGTGCGGGCGGGCGCCGGCTGTTTGATACCGCCAACGCCCGCCGTGTATGGAGCGGACTTGCTCCATACATCCCCTCACACACTAGGACTGAGGATGTGGTACCACTTGAAACCGAACCCAAGTTCGGTAAAAGTTTTTTTTTACAGTAGAAATTTATTTCTGAAGTTATTATCCGAAGTCCTGCGAGACTTCGTAAAGTAATAACTTCGGCTCATCGGAGCCAATACATTCTAACACCGTACAGTATTGAAATGAAGTTTTATGCGAATCGACTTCTGATGTTTCATCCGAAGTCAATTCGCTCATCCGTAATTATGACGTACATTTACACGATGCTGCTTGTTTTTGCCTAATCACAGCTGCACAGTTTTAGGCCTCATGCACACAGCCGTATCCGTTTTTGCGGTACACAAAACACAGGTACCGGCATCTCGCATTTTCTCCCTCCGCAGCTCCCGCAGTAGGTCGCATGCAAACCGGACAAGAATAGGACATGTTCTACTTTTGTTGCGGGGCCGTGGAACGGACACACGGATGCGGACAGCGCACGGTGCGCTCTCCGCAGCCTTTGCGGCCCCACTGTAATGAATACATTAGATGTTTACGTTGTTTAGCTTATTAGACAAAAACTACCCGACTGCCTTTAATCTGCCCCTCAATAGAAATGTATGGAACCACATTTGTTTCAATGAAACCTGTACATCCAGGAGCGGACCGGCCATAGACTGTACAGGGAATTTTCCCGGTGGGCCAAGCCTTCCTCGCTAGCCGGGTAGGTCATGATCTGATGCTCTGCGGTAATTAATGCTGGGAACATCAGGTACTTATATACCTGGCTGGTGACCACTGGTGCCCTCCTGAATTTAATTGCATGGCTGTCCACGGGACGGCGATATAGTTGCATAGTGCGGCAGGGCACTGGCACGCCACCCTTAGGCCTCTTTCACACGGGCGTTGCGGGAAAATGTGCGGGTGCGTTGCGGGAACACCAGCGATTTTTCCGCGCGAGTGCAAAACATTGTAATGCATTTTGCACTCGCGTGAGAAAAATCACGCATGTTTGGTACCCAAACCCGAACTTCTTCACAGAAGTTCGGGCTCGGGTTAGGTGTTCTGTAGATTGTATTATTTTCCCTTATAACATGGTTATAAGGGAAAATAATAGCATTCTGAATACAGAATGCTTAGTAGGTGATCAATTGAGGGTTAAAAAAAAAATAAAAAAATTAACTCACCTTCTCCTCTTGTTCGCGTAGTTCCCGGTCTCTTCTTTACTTCTTTAATGATGAGCTGTGGGCTAAAGGACCTTTTCTTGACGTCAGATCACATGCTCCAATCACATGGTACATCACCGTGGTGATGGACCATGTGATTGGAGCATGTGATCTGACGTCACCACAGGTCCTAGCCGGTATTTTCATCTTTTAAGAAGTAAAGAAGAGACCGGGAACTACGCGAACAAGAGAAGGTGAGTTAATTTTTTTTTTAACCCTCAATTGATCACCTACTAAGCATTCTGTATTCAGAATGCTATTATTTTCCCTTATAACCATGTTATAAGGGAAAATAATACAGTGAATAGACTGTCACCTAGCAACCATGCGTGAAAATCGCACCGCATCCGCACTTGCTTGCGATTTTCACGCAACCCCATTCACTGCTATGGGGCCTGCGTTGCGTGAAAAACGCAGAATATAGAGCATGCTGCGATTTTCACGCAACGCATAAGTGATGTGTGAAAATCACCGCTCATCTGAACAGCCCCATAGAAATGAATGGGTCGGTATTCAGTGCGGGTGCAATGCGTTCACCTACCGCATCGCATCAGCGCGGAATACTCGCCCGTGTGAAAGGGGCCTTATAGACCTATATAGTCTACAATTGGCGCAAGGACACAGGTGTCCCAGGCCTGCCCTGCAGACAGAGAATTGGAACATATTAATGGGGGCACTATAGGGGTCATTACGAGGGGCAGTCCTGGCGCCGTGCTGTGGCCCACATCTCACCCCGCAAGCTCCCTGCCCCATATAGTAATTAGAGACTACTGGCAGAGGACAGAATGTGGTCATCCCAGAGGGACAGCTTCTCGGACAGTATTTTGTGCTGCAATATGGTATGGCCTACTTGTGTTGGCCTGTATTCTGTCAATTTGGACCCGCGTACAACATGGGGGCCACTTTAAATTCCCAGTCTGCCCCTCTCTACATCAGTGCAGCAGCAACACTGTCGCGCATTAATCGGATTGTCTAAAGGGGGCGTGTCCTCTGGCTTAGGGTGGGTTCACATCTGCGTTCTGGATTCTGTTATGGCTTTCCATTATAACGGAATCCATAAGACGGAGGACAAAACGGAAGCCTTTAAAAGAGGCATTCCATTTTGATCCTCCATGATACAAGTCTATGGGCAGCAGAACGGATCCGTCCTGCTTTCCATTATGCAGGAGTGTAGTCCTGCATAACGGAAACGGGACGGATCTGTTTTGTTGCCCATAGACTTGTATTATGACGGAATGCAAAGCGGAAGCCTTTAAAAGGCGTTCCATTGTGCTTTCCGTCACAATAGAAGTCTATGGGAATCATAACGGATCCGTCCAGTTTCAGTTATGCAGAACGGAGAAAAGGGTCCTGTCGACAGGACTTTTTTTTCCGTCTTGCATAACGGGAGCCCACCCTTAATCAAATATCCGTATAGGGAATCGGAGCTACAATTTGCGGCTACAGAACTACAAACTTACCAGTGTAGATAATATCCAGGATAAGAGTGCTGCTGTGCTCACCGCGCAGGGAGGGCGCGCACAGTGTGCTCACCGCGCAGGGAGGGCGCGCGCGCTGTGCTCACCGCGCAGGGAGGGCGCGCGCGCTGTGCTCACCACGCAGGGAGGGCGCGCACAGTGTGCTCACCACGCAGGGAGGGCGCGCACAGTGTGCTCACTGTGCTCACAAACTCATGCTTAAAAATCGGTGCTTGCCGGCGGCAGATCGTGCTGTCTAATACTTGTCTGCCGCCGGCACACCACTAGACAGTATGGGGATGAGGGATGGCATAGTGATTGCTGTATGTAATAGCATCCATCTCCTCCGCTAGCTAGCAAGCGATTGCCGAGAGGGGAACGCTTCCCTCCCAACAATCGATTGCTGAATTGCGCCCCTTTTCTCCCCCCACTCCAATAGCAGCTGCTATAGGAATAACAAATAGGAACGCTGATGACTGAGGCGCCATGTTCAGTCTGCTGTAATGCACTGCACTCTGATGCTTTACATTATGGGAGTAGTAGTACCAACACCAGGCTTCATACAGCAGATTGCCATGCCATTGTGGGAAACAATCTCCACACATCCACAAAACCAGCAGGTGGCAGCAGTGAGATATGACCCCCTGAATCCCGAGAGCTAAAAAGAAACTTGCAAACTTGTGAACGCAGCTCTGGATGTGACTGGAGTGGAGGAATCTGTAGATTTAGCCTGCAAGTTGCTGACCAAAAGCTTTAATAACTGAATGAGACTCTGGGTCCCTGAGAGCGCACACACACACACGGAGCCAACAGACGGGGCCAGATATTTAGAATCATTTTATTGTTAGTACAGGAAGGCTCATATAGAAGACTTAAAGCTTTACAAAAAATATATATATAACAAAACAAAAAAAAGAAAGAAAGAAAAAAATAACATACCCTATGCATTCCCCAGACAGTCACCAGGAAAAATGAGAATCGGGGGCAGAAGTCGGGGGGAGGAAGGGGGCAAGGGATCCCGTGATGAAAAAAAGTCTCTTCTTCCACCCTCCGGAACAGATCCATCTATTCTCCGATAGGAGGTAACCATTTCTGGCGCTGCGGAGGGTGCAGCGGGATGTGCAGTATATAACCGGGTGACACGGGGGCTGGGCAGTTAGCACAAAATTGGGGGAGAGGGCAGGGAAGGCTGGAGTAACGAGCCCCAGACTATGACGGGTTCATACAGCTTTATTTGACAGGAGCAGACTGTGCTGAATGGCTATGTAAGTGATGCAGACAGAGACGGGGGCGACAAACAGACGGGGAGGGGGCAAAAAAGAAAGAAAACAGAAATAAGGTGGGGGTTCCTGACTGATGGGGACCGGGGGAGACATTATTAGAAATGAAAAGGGAGGGGGACGGGATAACATTTAACTTTGCTGCTTTCTCTTCAGAGCCTCCACTAAGTCGTTCTTCAAAGCCTCCTGTTTCGATTTGTCTGCAAATGTCTGGACAGACCTGTAGGGGGCGAGAGAGGGAGAGAATGAGACACCATAAAACCAGCCTCATTGGCTCTACCACAGATGATGGGAGTCTTGGGCCAAGTGGAGAGATTACGGCAGGTGCCTGAAATGTCCATTGATTTTTTTTTTCTGGAGAGGCCTTCACCCAGGGAGACCGTGCCCCTGTGCCAAGCGGCATGACTGGGCATCATTAGCCCTACGGCATTTAGGGCCAACGCTCCTCCTGTCACATAGTAGGTGGGAAAGAAACAGGAGTAATGTGAAATTATTAATCCTTGTTAACCCAAAGCATTTGTGTCATTTTGCTTCTACTAAGCGCGAAATAAATCAGCGGTCCTGGCGACTTTACATGCAGCTGACTGACATTGTGCCATTCATTATGACCGCAGGGTAGAGACCACATGAAACCATCTCGTTCTGTATAATATTTGGTTGTTGATGGTTTACAGCGGTCTCTCTGCAGCCTCTGGGGGGGCGCTGTCAGGTATATCGGTCTCTGCACCTGGCTGCCGTCACGTTGTTACTGGTTTAGTAAGGGGGCAGAAAACCAGAAGCCTATGAAATGGTGGTGAGCGTGATGATAATGATCCCTGCCCGACTGTGCTGTATAATGGTGGCCAGCAGAGGGCAGCACACGGTCCATTCCATCGCCCGTTATGGCGGCTCTAAGACAAGAGCTTGGCCAAAGATATTCATGGAAGGGTTTCTTTACAGGTGGCTTTTAGGTTAGGTTCACACGTGACTGGATTTGCCGTTGTGGATTTCCGTGCGGTAAACCAGCAGCGTTGTTCCGTACCAGCCACGTGGATGAGATTTTCAGAAATCTCAAATCACAGGCTGTGTGCAAGGACCGAAGCGTAAACTGACCTGCGGTGCCGATTTCCGGATGTCGATTTACGCTGCAGATCATCCCATATCTTACACGTGGATTTTGTTGCTTTTATTGCTGCAGAACCGAGGCAATAACCGCGGCAGCCTTTCCACTGTATTTTCCGTCAGGTGTGGACATAACCTTAGGATGGGGCCCGGACAACGTCAACCATTTTTTATTTATTTTTTGGCAGAAATGGGAGCATTAAACCTCTTGCTGCTGTCAGTGACCCAGCTGAAAGCCTTTAGAGACGTTATGCTTCTCACAGCTGAGAATTTGTCGCAATTGCATCTCAATCCTTTAGTATACCAGTATACCCCTTCAACTCATCGGGGACTGCATCAGGTCTGTACTGGGGTTTTGGCTTCTGATTGTAAACTTCTAGTACTTCCATTCACTGACAGAAGTCAGAGGTATTGAAAACAGTGAAGAATGGAAACGTCAGTACATCAGAAAATTGCTGAAACTTCCCATTATACGTTAGAGCACCCTTTGTACGCCCTAATTTATTTTAATGTGTCCGATATAAAGCATCGCGCTGGGAGATCATTCACTACAGTAACCAGGATCTATACCCTATCAGCCCCTCCCCCGTTGATGTCTGCCCCCATGTGCAGCTCTCACCCCACACACTTCAGGTTGTTAGATTACATGCATCTCAGTAACTCCACAACAGGATTAGTCACACCATGCAGGCAACATTATAGCAGCGTCTATCAACGGGCAGTCAGTGCCCATCGCCTGCCAGGAAGCCAGCGCAGCGGGCACAGGAAGCTGCAAACAACTAATGCTAACCCTTTTACGAAGTAAGGTGGTGGCGGCTCCACGCTGCATGATCTCATGACATGCACAACTCGTCTGTGCTGAAAGAGCTGCCCACTGCCATGCAGTACGCAGCGCCTTTCATGAGGGCATTCTCCCCTGGCACACCATGCGGACACCACCGGCCTGTTTCAGCGGTGATGGCGGAGGACGGACAGTGGGTACCTGGACTAGTTATCTGGCTGCAGGTAGATCTGGCGTTGTGTCAGCACCTGAGACAGCTCCCTCTGGAGTTGCCTAAATTTAACGTTGTCGGGTATTGCATCTATTGATCTACAGAATCCGGCAGGAGGAGAAAGAAGCAAGAAGCTGGAATGAGACTGTGGAAAAACATGGAGGAGAAGAGGACAAGGTGCAGGAGGGGGAGCGGCGAGCGGCACGAGGGGGAGCGGCGAGCGGCACGAGGAAGAGCGGCGAGCGGCGAGCGGCACGAGGAAGAGCGGCGCGAGGAAGAGCGGCGCGAGGAAGAGCGGCGCGAGGGGGAGCGGCGAGCGGCACGAGGGGGAGCGGCGAGCGGCACGAGGGGGAGCGGCGAGCGGCACGAGGGGGAGCGGCGAGCGGCACGAGGGGGAGCGGCGAGCGGCACGAGGGGGAGCGGCGAGCGGCACGAGGGGGAGCGGCGAGCGGCACGAGGGGGAGCGGCGAGCGGCACGAGGGGGAGCGGCGAGCGGCACGAGGGGGAGCGGCGAGCGGCACGAGGGGGAGCGGCGAGCGGCACGAGGGGGAGCGGCGAGCGGCACGAGGGGGAGCGGCGAGCGGCACGAGGGGGAGCGGCGAGCGGCACGAGGGGAGCGGCGAGCGGCACGAGGGGGAGCGGCGAGCGGCACGAGGGGGAGCGGCGAGCGGCACGAGGGGGAGCGGCGAGCGGCACGAGGGGGAGAAGAAAGGGACAATGTGTACAGGGATGAAGTATGAAGATTGACCTGCGGCTGGGGAGCAATTGGACCATGAGCAGCACAATCTCTTACCTGAGCCCGTTGACTATGTCCTTGGTTTTCCCGAAGTAAATTTCATTGAGCGTGCTCCTGATTTTGTTCTCCATGTCCTGAAGTGAAAAAACAAAGATTACTGTATTGCTGAAGAAGGAGAGACAGAGCCCAAACCCGCAGAGAAGTCTGATAGGGCAAGAGTCACCGAAACAAACAAGACGCTGTAACAGAGGGACCTGGGCGCAGTAGATTACTTACTACAGGGGCCACCAGCAGCTCCACAGCTGGACGTATGGCCGGGAGGACTGCAAATGCTAAAATATAAAAGGGTATTTCTGCATTCCTCTGGCTGCTGTGAATTACTGGGAACACGCTTGTTTTCTGACAGGGCAGGCTCAAACAGATAATGCATATCTAGTGCATGCTTCATAAAAGATAATGGTAGAGAGCCCCCTCATCGGTTAGAAATCAGTCTGCCATTTCTGGGCACTTACCTCTACCAGCCGCCCAATATTTGCTATGTGCGGAGAGGAGTCGCTCACAGTCTCGTCCTTCTCCATCTGAAAGAGACAGATCTCAGTGAAAAATGGAAACAAAAAATGTGTATAACTCTCCGAACCTTCCGAGAACTATAGCTTTGCCATTTTTCAGTCGCCATAGCCCTGTGGAGGACGAGTTATTCATAAAACTACCCTTTCCCTGTAATATACTGAGAAACTGTAAAATAAATTATTTTGGGGACAGAATAGGGAAAAAAAAAAAAAAAAACCACAAACCATTGTTTTTTATGTTCTGCTTTCAGAACGATCATTGTGCGATAATAATGACATAATAACTTCATTCTGCGGGTTAGTGCGATCACCGCCGCACCAAGTTCATATCGTTTTATTTGGTTTTACTACTTTAAAAAAAAAAAAAAAAAAGGTTTTACAATTGCTCAGTCACATTCTGAGGCCCAGAAATGATTTATTTTTCTATTGACTGCGCTTGTTTTCTCGCGAGGCGAGCTGTAGTTTTTTTTACATATAGCTTTTTGGGGTACATATGACTTTTTAATAATTTTCTATTCCATTTCTTGCAGAGGTGAAATGATCAAAAAACAGCAATTCTGAAGTTAGATTTTTTTTTATAGCATTCACTTTTTAATAGTTTAGATATTTTCAGCAATTCAAGTTATGTTGTTTTTTTTTACAAAATACACTGCTCAAAAAAATAAAGGGAACACAAAAATAACACATCCTAGATCTGAATTAATTAAATATTCTTCTGAAATACTTTGTTCTTTACATAGTTGAATGTGCTGACAACAATCACACAAAAATAAAAAAATGGAAATCAAATTTTTCAACCCATGGAGGTCTGGATTTGGAGTCACACTCAAAATTAAAGTGGAAAAACACACTACAGGCTGATCCAACTTTGATGTAATGTCCTTAAAACAAGTCAAAATGAGGCTCAGTAGTGTGTGTGGCCTCCACGTGCCTGTATGACCTCCCTACAACGCATGTGCATGCTCCTGATGAGGTGGCGGACGGTCTCCTGAGGGATCTCCTCCCAGACCTGGACTAAAGCATCTGCCAACTCCTGGACAGTCTGTGGTGCAACGTGACGTTGGTGGATAGAGCGAGACATGATGTCCCAGATGTGCTCAATAGGATTCAGGTCTGGGGAACGGGCGGGCCAGTCCATAGCATCAATGCCTTCGTCTTGCAAGAACTGCTGACACACTCCAGCCACATGAGGTCTAGCATTGTCTTGCATTAGGAGGAACCCAGGGCCAACCGCACCAGCATATGGTCTCACAAGGGGTCTGAGGATCTCATCTCGGTCCCTAATGGCAGTCAGGCTACCTCTGGCGAGCACATGGAGGGCTGTGCGGCCCTCCAAAGAAATGCCACCCCACACCATTACTGACCCAATGCCAAACCGGTCATGCTGGAGGATGTTGCAGGCAGCAGAACGTTCTCCACGGCGTCTCCAGACGCTGTCACATGTGCTCAGTGTGAACCTGCTTTCATCTGTGAAGAGCACAGGGCGCCAGTGGCGAATTTGCCAATCTTGGCGTTCTCTGGCAAATGCCAAACGTCCTGCACGGTGTTGGGCTGTAAGCACAACCCCCACCTGTGGACGTCGGGCCCTCATAGAGTCTGTTTCTGACCGGTTGAGCAGACACATGCACATTTGTGGCCTGCTGGAGGTCATTTTGCAGGGCTCTGGCAGTGCTCCTCCTTGCACAAAGGTGGAGGTAGCGGTCCTGCTGCTGGGTTGTTGCCCTCCTACGGCCTCCTCCACGTCTCCTGATGTACTGGCCTGTCTCCTGGTAGCGCCTCCATGCTCTGGACACTACGCTGACAGACACACCAAACCTTCTTGCCACAGCTCGCATTGATGTGCCATCCTGGATAAGCTGCACTACCTGAGCCACTTGTGTCGGTTGTAGACTCCGTCTCATGCTACCACTAGAGTGAAAGCACCGCCAGCATTCAAAAGTGACCAAAACATCAGCCAGGAAGCATAGGAACTGAGAAGTGGTCTGTGGTCACCACCTGCAGAACCACTCCTTTATTGGGGGTGTCTTGCTAATTGCCTATAATTTCCACCTGTTGTCTATCCCATTTGCACAACAGCATGTGAAATTGATTGTCACTCAGTGTTGCTTCCTAAGTGGACAGTTTGATTTCACAGAAGTGTGATTGACTTGGAGTTACATTGTGTTGTTTAAGTGTTCCCTTTATTTTTTTGAGCAGTGTATATACAAAATATATACAGTTACAAGAAAAAAGTATGTGAACCCTTTGGAATTATATGGATTTCTGCACAAATTGGTCAAAAAATGTGATCTGATCTCCATCTAAGTCACAACAATAGACAATCACAGTCTGCTTAAACTAATAACACAAAGAATTAAATGTTACCATGTTTTTATTGAACACACCATGTAAACATTCACAGTGCAGGTGGAAAAAGTATGTGAACCCTTGGATTTAATAACTGGTTGAACCTCCTTTGGCAGCAATAACTTCAACCAAACGTTTCCTGTAGTTGCAGATCAGACGTGCACAACGGTCAGGAGTAATTCTTGACCATTCCTCTTTACAGAACTGTTTCAGTTCAGCAATATTCTTGGGATGTCTGGTGTGAATCACTTTCTTGAGGTCATGCCACAGCATCTCAATCGGGTTGAGGTCAGGACTCTGACTGGGCCCCTCCAGAAGGGGTATTTTCTTCTGTTTAAGCCATTCTGTTGTTGATTTACTTCTATGCTTTTGGTCGTTGTCCTGTTGCAACACCCATCTTCTGTTGAGCTTCAGCTGGGGGACAGATGGCCTTAAGTTCTCCTGCAAAATGTCTTGATAAACTTGGGAATTCATTTTTCCTTCGATGATAGCAATCCGTCCAGGCCCTGACGCAGCAAAGCAGCCCCAAACCATGATGCCCCCACCACCATACTTCACAGTTGGGATGAGGTTTTGATGTTGGTGTGCTGTGCCTCTTTCTCCACACATAGTGTTGTGTGTTTCTTCCAAACAACTCAACTTTGGTTTCATCTGTCCACAGAATATTTTGCCAGTACTGCTGTGGAACATCCAGGTGCTCTTGTGCAAACTGTAAACGTGCAGCAATGTTTTTTTTGGACAGCAGTGGCTTCCTCTGTGGTATCCTCCCATGAAATCCATTCTTGTTTAGTGTTTTACGTATCGTAGATTCGCTAACAGGGATGTTAGCATATGCCAGAGACTTTTGTAAGTCTTTAGCTGACACTCTAGGATTCTTCTTCACCTCATTGAGCAGTCTGCGCTGTTCTCTTGCAGTCATCTTTACAGGACGGCCACTCCTAGGGAGAGTAGCAGCAGTGCTGAACTTTCTCCATTTATAGACAATTGGTCTTACCGTGGACTGATGAACAGCAAGGCTTTTGGAGATACTTTTATAACCCTTTCCAGCTTTATGCAAGACAACAATTCTTAATCGTAGGTCTTCTGGGAGCTCTTTTGTGCGAGGCATCATTCACATCAGGCAATGCTTCTTGTGAAAAGCAAACCCAGAACTGGTGTGTGTTTTTTATAGGGCAGGGCAGCTGTAACCAACACCTCCAATCTCATCTCATTGATTGGACTCCAGTTGGCTGACACCTCACTCCAATTAGCTCTTGGAGATGTCATTAGTCTAGGGGTTCACATACTTTTTCCACCTGCACTGTGAATGTTTACATGGTGCGTTCAATAAAAACATGGTAACATTTAATTCTTTGTGTGTTATTAGTTTAAGCAGACTGTGATTGTCTATTGTTGTGACTTAGATCAAGATCAGATCACATTTTATGACCAATTTGTGCAGAAATCCATATCATTCCAAAGGGTTCACATACTTTTTCTTGCAACTGTAATAATATATATATATATATACACATACATATATACACACACAAACACACATACATACTATGATAAATTTGAAAAAGTAGGTTACATTTTTAACATTTTAGGTTTTTTTGTTAGCTTTTTTTTTTACAAACTTTATTATGCTGGACTGGAACTTTCTCTACCAGGGTTTTACTGGAAGTGCTAATGGGGAAGGCATGGGGACCTTCAATAGGTGCCCAGCTGCCATGACAACTGCTCATCACCCCAAGACTGTTTTGTGGGGGTCCAAAAAGGACATGGAGGGAAACACCTCCATCAGTCTGCCCGCAGCTTCTTAAGGAGTTGGGAGGCTCAGAGTCCTCTCCAAACCAGGTCACAGTAGATGGGTGTCAGCTGTTTACCAACCTAGCACACCCCGTGTATGGAGCGAGCTCAGCTCCTGAGGTCCCCCTTGCGACCCATGATAAACAGTTACATCACAGGCCGTTAAGGGGTTAATATGAAGTCTGCTACTTTCAGACCTCACACTGCTGTGTAGCACAGGTTGGATGGGCGGAGCGGTGATTTCTGGTGCGGCCATGTCCATCCGCACATCATGGCGCGCGCTTACCTGCCGGGTGAGGCTTCCGCCCAGGTTCATTGTCCCAGACCCGCTCTTGTTCGTCTGCAGCCACAACATGACAGTAGAGGTCAGCTTATAATGAGCAGTGCGGCCGCTCGACTTCTCCTGCAAAAAGACACGTCGGTGATCAGGGTACACAGCGAGGAACATCCACAGGGTGCACGGTCATCTCAAGGTCACGGGGGAAGGGGGGGTCGTTACCTGCACTTCCACCACATGGATGGAGTCCCAGCATCCTTTGATCTTCTTTGAACCGTCTCCAGCTTTCTTGATAAGGATCACTCCGGCAAAACCGTGGTCCAGATCCCAGAGATAGACTGAGGAGACGCCACCTTCAAAATACCTGCGGGTGCGAAAGACAGGTTCAAACACACGCACGGAAAAAAAATCTGAATACAGAACATGAGTGACATGTAGGACGGTATGGTCTTCATTACGTATATACGTAAAGTCCATCTGTCAGCAGTTTTGTACCTCTGACACTGGCTGACCTGTTACTATGTGGGCACATAGGAACATGGGACCAACACAGATGCCTTCAGCTGCAAAGTGCACATGTAATAGGTCAGCCAGTGTCAGAGGTACAAAACTGCTGACAGATGCCCTTAATGTGAAACCCTGGTGACTGCCCCTATACACAGCACAAACCCTTCATGCCTGCAGCAGATGCAGCCAATGGTCGGGACTGCGGTGGAATATAACACCCAGTATCCGCAGCTCCTATATTAGGCACCTGAATCCTCTTTGCTGCAGATCGGCCCTGCGTGGAGTGACCTTTAAAGCTGTAATAAAGGGATGACTGGACCCTGGAGTGTGGGCGCGGCGCCTGCTCTCCCTCTGCAGACCTCGTCCTACCTACAAGAGCAGCTTTTAATCGCTTGGAACAACATGAAAGCAGCAGTGAGGGGGAGGGGCGGGGACGGCGGCGCAGGTTTGATGTGGTCGCCGCTGATGTTTTTACATAACAGCTTTTGTGGGTATTTGAGGAATGTGCTAAAACGATGTTTGAAACCGCACAAAGCCCCCGGAGAGAGGCAGGACCAGACCTAACAGCAACCACATGGCAGAGCCCACCCTGCGCAGCCTCAACCTATTCACTGCTGGTACGCCCCACTGCAGTGTCATTGTCCTGTACCCCGAGTGCCGGCGTGTCATTATCCCAGCGTGTCATTGTCCCGTACCCCGAGTGCCGGCGTGTCATTGTCCCGTACCCCGAGTGCCGGCGTGTCATTGTCCCGTACCCCATGTGTCGGCGTGTCATTGTCCCGTACCCCATGTGTCGGCGTGTCATTGTCCCGTACCCCATGTGTCGGCGTGTCATTGTCCCGTACCCCATGTGTCGGCGTGTCATTGTCCCGTACCCCATGTGTCAGTGTCATTGTCCCGTACCCCATGTGTCAGTGTCATTGTCCCGTACCCCATGTGTCAGCGTCATTATCCCGTACCCCATGTGTCAGCGTCATTATCCCGTACCCCATGTGTCAGCTTGTCATTATCCCGTACCCCATGTGTCAGCTTGTCATTATCCCGTACCCCATGTGTCAGCTTGTCATTATCCCGTACCCCATGTGTCAGCTTGTCATTATCCCGTACCCCATGTGTCAGCTTGTCATTATCCCGTACCCCATGTGTCAGCTTGTCATTATCCCGTACCCCATGTGTCAGCTTGTCATTATCCCGTACCCCATGTGTCAGCTTGTCATTATCCCGTACCCCATGTGTCAGCTTGTCATTATCCTGTACCCCATGTGTCATCTTGTCATTATCCTGTACCCCATGTGTCATCTTGTCATTATCCTGTACCCAATGTGTCATCTTGTCATTATCCTGTACCCCATGTGTCAGTTTCATTATCCCGTACCCCATGTGTCAGTGTCATTATCCCGTACCCCATGTGTCAGCTTGTCATTATCCCGTACCCCATGTGTCAGCTTGTCATTATCCTGTACGCCATGTGTCAGCTTGTCATTATCCTGTACCCCATGTGTCAGCTTGTCATTATCCTGTACCCCATGTGTCAGTGTCATTATCCTGTACCCCAAGTGTCAGCTTGTCATTATCCTGTACCCCAAGTGTCAGCTTGTCATTATCCTGTACCCCATGTGTCAGTATCCTGTACCCCATGTGTCAGCTTGTCATTATCCTGTACCCCATGTGTCAGCTTGTCATTATCCTGTACCCCATGTGTCAGCTTGTCATTATCCTGTACCCCATGTGTCAGCTTGTCATTATCCTGTACCCAGTGTCAGCTTGTCATTATCCTGTACCCCAAGTGTCAGCTTGTCATTATCCTGTACCCCAAGTGTCAGCTTGTCATTATCCTGTACCCCATGTGTCAGTATCCTATACCCCATGTGTCAGCTTGTCATTATCCTGTACCCCATGTGTCAGTGTCATTATCCTGTACCCAGTGTAAGCTTGTCATTATCCTGTACCCCAAGTGTCAGTGTCATTCTCCTGTCCATAATCCAGTCAGTGTCAGTTACCCAGTGGTCAACAGCCTGTCCTATCCAGCCCATGCCCAGAAAGCACACGCCCCAGAAGCCAGACAGTGGCAAGACTGGTTGGAAGTTGCAGCTATAACTCGCCTATTGTCTTTACTCTCCTAGCAGCACCTATTATGAACATCTATTACTAACCAAGGAATGATTGGTGCATCCCAATATGACGCCAGCGGGCTCCTATCAAGTACTAGCAATGAAATTCTATCTATGCTGCACAGGTGCAGGGCACCCGCCAGCTGGCACACCAAGGCCCTGGAGTCAGAGCATTGCCCGTGCCAGCTGCCTGGAGCCCAGCAAACATCTGCACAACCGAGCAAGACTGGTAGGCTGAAACCTGAGCAGCATGCCGTGTCCCCGACTCACACCAGCCGAATCCTCCGCTCTGTCTGAGCACTGTGCAGGCAAAGGCTACACCAGCACAAGGGGGATATAGCCTACCGGACCTCCTCCCACCAATGAAACCACCCACAGCAGATATAGTGAACGCACACCTATATTATTGTGCACACCACTGGTCATTATAGTGTACACTAATAAGATGCATAGTGAGAGCAGGAGAGATCAAGCTAGCCCCAAACAGCACAATCACCGAGTTACATCCTGTATTATATTCCGGAGCTGCACTCACTATTCTGCTGGTGCGGTCACTGTGTACATACATTACTTATCCTGTACTGATCCTGAGTTACATCCTGTAATTTACTCCAGAGCTGCACTCACTATTCTGCTGGTGCAGTCACTGTGTACATTACATTACTTATCCTGTACTGATCCTGAGTTACATCTGGTATTATACTCTAGAGCTGCACTCACTATTCTGTAGTTTCACAGCTGAAATCTTATTGTTCAGCGTCTGCACACAGCTTACCCTGAGAGGAGGTCTGTTTAAATCAGGCATGTAAAAGCTAGCTGCTCTCCCCCTGCACTAAGTTGTTAGGTGGGGTGCCAGATCACACACTTGCTGACTGTTTCCAGTATCAACCATTAGAAATATTAGAGCAGATAAAAAAAAATTCATCAGAAGAATTTTTTAACCAGAAATCTTAACTTTGCAATATAAATTGGTGACTGTCCTCATAGAAATGACCTTCTGGATAAAGGTGCAGCAGTGCCCCCGGCTGACTCCAGCCACGCTCTGAAGTGTGTCATGTAGGTAAAGCAGACGCAGCGTGAATCATGTATATGTCATGGGGGGGGGGGGGGGTCACGCTCCCCAAATCCCCTGCATTAATTCCCAGAGTCCAACTGCAGGTTGTGTTAGATCTCCACAGGAAACATGAAGAAGAATCCAAAATGTGGCCTAACCCCCGACCCTGTCCCCGGGGCCCAACACTCAGCCTCACACTCTGCCCAGGCAGCTGGAGAAACGCTTGTCGGATGTTCAGGGGGAGTGTGATGCGGCGACCGCCCTCATCGTTCAGAGCCATGACCTCATAATGACATCACGCTGTCTGCGCTGGGTCCAAGCCCATCGTTCCTGTGTTACCCTGGTGCTCGAGTCCCAAACAAAGGAATCTGGATTTAATCATCGTCCCACACACCGAGCTCCGCAGCTGCCCAGAACCCCCCCCTTCCCCCCTCCCCATCACACCCCCCGACAGAGAGAGAAGAGGGAGGGGGAACCTACAGGTCTCGGTACTGGTCAAAGGCGTTGTTGGCTTCCACCTCCAGCTTACGCAGACGGGCGGACGGCATGGCTCCATCTTCCAAGGGTGGGTCGTACTTATTGCTCCACGGTGACCTGTTGGTGGGGAAGAGGAGGAGCAATTAAAGGGGTTGTCCAGTTTTTTCTCAGAGATGGCATATCCCCAGAAGTCAGACACCCCACACCCCCGCCGATCAGCTGTTTGGGCGTAGCTCCGTTGTGAACTACACAGCTCCGTCACCATTGTAGAGGAGGAAGTCCGTTACTAAAGCGCTGCTCCCATGAGATAACCGCCCTCTGCTACAAGGCTGGTGGTGCAGTGTAGTTCTGATGCAGGAGCTACACCCAAATAGCTGATCAGGGGGTGCGTTGTGTCGGACCCCCTCACCGATCAGCTAGTGATGGCTTATGCTGAGCAAAGGCTCGACAACCCCTTTAAAAGGGCATCTGTCAGCAGTTTTGCACCTATGAAACTGGTTGACCTGTTACATTGCGCTTGGCAGATGAAGGCATCTGTGTTGGTCCCATGTATATATGTGCCCGCACTGTTGCAGAGAGTGCAGAGCCTCTAGGTGTAATGGTAACGCCCCCATTGCTCCTAGAGGCTCATTTGCTAATATAAAAACATTTTTCTGATCAATGCGGGCACATAGGAACATGGGACCAACACAGATGCCTTCAGCTGCCAAGTGCACATGTAACAGGTCAGCCAGTGTCATAGGGAGAAAACTGCTGACAGATGGACTTTAAAGGGGTTGTCTCATCATGGACAATGGGGGCATATTGCTAGGGAATGCCCCCACTGTCTTATAGGTGTGGGTCCCACCACAGGGACCCACACCTATATCGAGAAAGGGGCCCCGCAAATGGAGGGCACACTGCGCATGCGCAGCCACCCTCCATTCCCAAAAGAATGGGAGTGGGGGCCGCGCATGGGCGGTAAGCTCCTATTCACTTCTATGGGGAGCTGTCTTGGTGGTGAACGGACTTGAGTCCTCCAGCCACCACCTTGTGGGGCTCTGTTCTTGATAAAGGTATAAAGGTGCAAGTCCCAGCGGTGGGACCTGCACCTATAAGACAATGGGGGCATATCCTAGTGATATGTCCCCATTGTCCATGATGAGACAACCCCTTTAAAGGAGAGTGTGAGGTGATGCAGCAGATCATTACACCTACTGGCCCACAGTATCCGGACTTACCTGTAGGAGTCGCCATCTCTGTTGTAATCACACAGCAGGTAGTCTTTGCCCACCACTTTATCCCGAGCGATCTTCAGGGGCTGGTCGACTGAGGACAGGAGATCTTCACAGAGACTGGGTACCTGTGCAAAAACAAGACTGCTCAGTGACACTTTGCAGCAGGCAGTAAATGGAGAACAAGCACCTAGAACTGGACGCACCTAGAACTGTGATTATCACTAGGAATCTAATTTGCAGCAAAGCGGTAAAGTGAGACTAAGCAATGTATATACAGCTACAACCACTTAACTTGAGGAGCCATGTGGAGTAAACTCTCTTAAAGGTGCAGGGGACGCCCTTAAAGTGACGGCTGCTTGTCTTATTTTCACTTTAGTGAGCAGAGACATCAAAGGCGGATGGCCCTCTGCCCGCCAGCTTCCTCCAGCTCCCAATAAAAGAGGAATGCTCAGCGATTAGTGAGCCCAGAGCCCACCGCTCACATTCCTCTGTTCTGCCTCCCGTCCCCGGCAGATGCCTAATTAGCTCAGCATGGGGGGACAGGGAGGGAGCTTAACCCTTCAATAACCACCAATATCAGGAATAATGTAACCAGTCAGTACAGGATAAGTAATGTATGTACACAGTGACTGCACCAGCAGAATAGTGAGTGCAGCTCTGGAGTATAATACAGGATGTAACTCAGGATCAGTACAGGATAAGTAATGTAATGTATGTACACAGTGACTGCACCAGCAGAATAGTGAGTGCAGCTCTGGAGTACAATACAGGATGTAACTCAGGATCAGTACAGGATAAGTAATGTATGTACACAGTGACTGCACCAGGAGAATAGTGAGTGCCGCTCTGGAGTATAATACAGGTTATAATGAGGATACTGTAAGGTACGTACACTGCGACTGCCAAACCAAAAACAATGGCCACTTTCACTATGGACTGCCTGTAATGCACCTGCCTGTAGGTTGGGAGGGGGGGGGGTCTCAGACTTGGGTGGGCTAAGAGCACGTACGGGTCATGTACGAGTTTGTGTGTGGAAAGATCGCCTATCAGCGCTGAAAGGATGGGTGGTAAAAGGTACGGAAATCTTTGGCTGAGGGGGGGGGGGGGGAACAATGAAACTTCAGAAAGTCTTCAGGGGACATTCAAAGACGTGAAAGACAAAGAGAAGACAAATTGAAAGAAGTTAATGAGATTCTGATCGCCGTGTGCGGAACAAGGTTTCTCTTGTCGTACCTGGAGCCGCGGCCCCCTCCCCGCATCACTCGGCCAGGTATCCGAACAAAACTTAATTAAACTTAACCACTTGCAAACAAACCGTACAAGACTGCGGCCATTGTCCGGGGAAGAAACCGGATACCTGCAGAGATGGGGAGCCAGGATACGGACCAAGAGGGAAATGAAAGCATCCAAGCGGTCACGGCTGACAGATGGGAAGTGGACAGGAGGCTCAGACACGGCTGCACAGATCTCCTTACAATGGAGCCCCTGAGGTTTCTTACAATCGCTCTCCTCCTACAGCATTTAGCACAGTAGTGATGTCGGAAGGAAACATGACAGGGGACAAAAGACCCCCCCTGACCACTAGGAGTGGGGACAAAAGAAGGAAATGCTGGAGAGACCGCGGGAAATGCAAGCAACGGACAGTCAACAGTGGAACAGCTGGTAGCCATAGGTAAAGTGAGAATACCAGGGGGAGGAGGGCGGCCGCGACCGGGGCCAAGGAGGAGGGCGGCCGCGACCGGGGCCAAGGAGGAGGGCGGCCGCGACCGGGGCCAAGGAGGAGGGCGGCCGCGACCGGGGCCAAGGAGGAGGGCGGCCGCGACCGGGGCCAAGGAGGAGGGCGGCCGCGACCGGGGCCAAGGAGGAGGGCGGCCGCAACCAAATATGGTCAGTGATTTATCCATAAAGATTTCTGTGAGGAATCCGTGTTTGGTCTGTGTGTCCGTTTTCTGCTCTCAGTTTGTCATCCGTGTGCCAGAGAGACTGCACAGCTGACAATTTTCAGAGCATCTGCTATAAAATGGTCTATGAAACACAGATGCAACACGGATGGTGTCCGTGTTTTTCACGGACCCATAGACTATAAGGGGCGTGATGGATCTGTAAACATAGACAAAAATAGGGCATGCTTTTGTGCTAAAACCACAGAGGCCTAAAGGTGGGAGGACATGACAAAGTAAAGGGGTAAAATGACAAGGTAAGGTGGTGGAAATGACCAGGTAATGGAGGATGGTGTGCACACTTATACGTATCTGAGTAAACGGTGAAGGTGAAGGAGGTGATCAGTAATGGCCACTGTTAACCGGGTACGGGTGGGTATAAGTAGATAACTTCGGGTTATTAATGGAGCACATATAGTCATACTGATACAGGGCTGGCATCAGCAGCAGGCGGCCCTGGGGTGGGAGGCACACAGTGATTTGGGTATGGCATATTAGGGCCTGCTGGGATTCTTTTGCCCTATGGCCCACACACCTGGAGATGGCCCTGCTTGCATAAGACTTGGATACACATAGGGGCACACTTATTAAGACCGGCGTTTTAGAAGCCGATATTAATAAAACCCTCCGCTGGCGGTGGATCCGCCAGAGTTATGTAGAGGCGCTGGCCTCTCCATAACTTTGGCACACCCAGCGCTGCTGCTAAATGTATGACCCCCATAGTATCAGGAGCAGATAAGCCTGTGTAAGCAATGAAGGGGCCATAGCACTTACTGGGGTGCTTCAACCCCTCCATTTTCAGATAAATGGTGTTCCAGGGGCCGTCTCCCCAATAATATAACATTGACGGCCTATCATACGGCTGCACATTGATGTTTGCCTAAAAATAAAAATAAATCCCTTTAAATATCATCACCATTGTTAAGGTTTATGATTAGGAGACCCTAAAAGCCTTGACAGCACCCCCTGACTGCTCCCCTGGGATAAAGGCCACAATCCGCAGCTTCATTAAACACGAATAAGCGCTCTGGTTGAAAACCTGTCTGTCTCGCTCCTGTCACGCTCTTGCCCCTGTGGTTCACAAGACGTGTGACTGACAGGACGGCTAATGTGATCTAATTATCAGCACTGGGAAGGTGATGGCGGCCGCCCCAGGAGGCTCCGCTAATGAAGGTGAACCGCCTGGGAACACCACGTGGAAGCCGCAGCTCCAGATTCCACTTGTTCTTTTGTCTACTGCTGAATGCTTCAGCTACAAAGCCCAGCCTGAAGGGGGCAGCAGAGAGCACACCCTCATAATGCAGGAGCCTACTGCTGGGGTGACGTCCCCAAGCAGCACAGTGAATAAGACTGCAAGAGCTGAAACAAGTAGGGAAGCCCGGCTAAAGATGGAGGACCGCAAAAGTATTGCGTCAGAAGTCCAGGGCCTTGTCCAAAGTCATGACACTAGACGGCTTGATAAACCTATGAGTAGAGGGTTTTACCAAGATAAGAGGAGCACAGGTCTCAACCAAATCTAGAAAGAGTGAGCCAGAAACCCTTAACCAAGGCTAGGACGGACACAGCAGGGGGCCTCAAGTAGACCCAGGAAGATGGAGAAGAGTGCTTTAAAAGGGGTTTTCCGGGCCTGTACCTAAAACAGCTAACCTGTGGAGATAACACACTTTGAGCAGTACTCATCCGTCCATTGCTCTGCTGACGCCACAATCCTGCTCGACTAGCAGTGGGCTCTTCCTCCGACACCCCCAACCAGCCATAATGTGGCTGAACGGGAAGCAAGAGAAGAACATCTGGTTCGGACATCAGAGGAAGACCCCACAGCCAGTCGGGTGGTCACATCATCGCAGCCAGGATCGCAGAATCGGTAAACAGATGGAAGGGTAACTGCATACTCTCCAGAGACAATCTCCAGCAACTTAGTCTTTCATTGGCTTTGCTCAGCTGTACAAGCACATGGAGTCCAGATACACAGGAGCTATTTGGGATCCATACTCTGTACAATCGGACAGCCAAGAAGAGTCAATTAAAGATAAAAGGTGCAAAGTGCTCATAGCAATTATTACATAGGTGTATACCCAGCGTACGTAGAGGCACTTATTATTGTATTTTACATTTAGTCATAAGACTATTGGCTGCCTACTCTTGACGTGCGCTTTTTTTAAAATTTTTAAATCTTATTTATAGTAAAAATTAACTTTTATTTTATTACATTTAATAATTAGTGAAAAACTTTTTGCTAGCCTACTTAAATTATATGTTTAAAACTTTCACTGGTGGGCCTGAGCAGTGCTGTACTAGATACATTGATCAACTGGTGGCCGTTTGACAATGATGACTGTGGCTTAATTCAGCTGGCTATTTGCCTCTTAATAAGCTGAATTGGATAACAGTATCCACTATTTTGCCACAGTTATTCACTACATTGTCAGCAGGCCGCCTGTTGTTGGTGCCTGTTGGCGCTGTATTGTGGCGTTATTAGTACTGCTGGTGCTGCGATAACTGCCTGCTGCCGGTTTTGTCTCCTAGATTGGTGCAGTTGACAGCACAGTCACTCGCTGTGCTGCCTTGTTGGCAACGCAGTCACCTGCTATACTATAGACTGGCTATTCTATAACAAGCACTCTCATAGTGGGTCCACTGTGTTTTAAAAGCTTAGACGCTGCCCCCCTTTTAAAAAAAAGCGCACGTCAAGAGTAGGCAGCCAATAGTCTTATGACTAAATGTAAAATACAAGTGCTCATAGCAGCACTTCATTCTTTTTAGAAGTTACATTTTAAATCAGAATTAGGGCAGGTGGAGCAGGCGGCCATCACCAGACCCGGGGCAGGTGGAGCAGGCGGCCATCACCAGACCCGGGGCAGGTGGAGCAGGCGGCCATCACCAGACCCGGGGCAGGTCGAGCAGGCGGCCATCACCAGACCCGGGGCAGGTCGAGCAGGCGGCCATCACCAGACCCGGGGCAGGTCGAGCAGGCGGCCATCACCAGACCCGGGGCAGGTCGAGCAGGCGGCCATCACCAGACCCGGGGCAGGTCGAGCAGGCGGCCATCACCAGACCCGGGGCAGGTCGAGCAGGCGGCCATCACCAGACCCGGGGCAGGTCGAGCAGGCGGCCATCACCAGACCCGGGGCAGGTCGAGCAGGCGGCCATCACCAGACCCGGGGCAGGTCGAGCAGGCGGCCATCACCAGACCCGGGGCAGGTCGAGCAGGCGGCCATCACCAGACCCGGGGCAGGTCGAGCAGGCGGCCATCACCAGACCCGGGGCAGGTCGAGCAGGCGGCCATCACCAGACCCGGGGCAGGTCGAGCAGGCGGCCATCACCAGACCCGGGGCAGGTCGAGCAGGCGGCCATCACCAGACCCGGGGCAGGTCGAGCAGGCGGCCATCACCAGACCCGGGGCAGGTCGAGCAGGCGGCCATCACCAGACCCGGGGCAGGTCGAGCAGGCGGCCATCACCAGACCCGGGGCAGGTCGAGCAGGCGGCCATCACCAGACCCGGGGCAGGTCGAGCAGGCGGCCATCACCAGACCCGGGGCAGGTCGAGCAGGCGGCCATCACCAGACCCGGGGCAGGTCGAGCAGGCGGCCATCACCAGACCCGGGGCAGGTCGAGCAGGCGGCCATCACCAGACCCGGGGCAGGTCGAGCAGGCGGCCATCACCAGACCCGGGGCAGGTCGAGCAGGCGGCCATCACCCGACCCGGGGCAGGTCGAGCAGGCGGCCATCACCCGACCCGGGGCAGGTGGAGCAGGCGGCCATCACCCGACCCGGGGCAGGTGGAGCAGGCGGCCATCACCCGACCCGGGGCAGGTGGAGCAGGCGGCCATCACCCGACCCGGGGCAGGTGGAGCAGGCGGCCATCACCCGACCCGGGGCAGGTGGAGCAGGCGGCCATCACCCGACCCGGGGCAGGTGGAGCAGGCGGCCATCACCCGACCCGGGGCAGGTGGAGCAGGCGGCCATCACCCGACCCGGGGCAGGTGGAGCAGGCGGCCATCACCCGACCCGGGGCAGGTGGAGCAGGCGGCCATCACCCGACCCGGGGCAGGTGGAGCAGGCGGCCATCACCCGACCCGGGGCAGGTGGAGCAGGCGGCCATCACCCGACCCGGGGCAGGTGGAGCAGGCGGCCATCACCCGACCCGGGGCAGGTGGAGCAGGCGGCCATCACCCGACCCGGGGCAGGTGGAGCAGGCGGCCATCACCCGACCCGGGGCAGGTGGAGCAGGCGGCCATCACCCGACCCGGGGCAGGTGGAGCAGGCGGCCATCACCCGACCCGGGGCAGGTGGAGCAGGCGGCCATCACCCGACCCGGGGCAGGTGGAGCAGGCGGCCATCACCCGACCCAGGGCAGGTGGAGCAGGCGGCCATCACCCGACCCAGGGCAGGTGGAGCAGGCGGCCATCACCCGACCCAGGGCAGGTGGAGCAGGCGGCCATCACCAGACCCAGGGCAGGTGGAGCAGGCGGCCATCACCAGACCCAGGGCAGGTGGAGCAGGCGGCCATCACCAGACCCAGGGCAGGTGGCGCAGGCGGCCATCACTAGACCCAGGGCAGGTGGAGCAGGCTGCCTTATTATACATTTCAGGTAAAGAAGATAATTCTTACCAAGTCAATGAGGTCACTGAGGTTCTTCTCAATCTGTTGGGGAGGGAGACGCCTCATTAAATCCAAGGCACAGTCCAACTGTTGGTCACTCTGAAACAGAAAGATAAAAAATATAAAATACATCATGATGAAAAGTGCACCAGTAAAGAACAAAATAGCCCAAAACCACTGACTGCAACAAAACAAGAGAAGCAGCGTCACCGCCTGCGCACTCTATGCACAAGGGGCGGCCATCGGTCATCATGGAAGCAGTATCTGGCCCCTTCCCCTCAGTAAACACTGGTTAACACAGGAAGTTCTGATCTTGGTGTTTGCAGGACCCCTCTCTCCAGCATGGGATTAGACAAGGGGTGGTTACTGCAGCATTATCCAGCAGGTGGCGCTGGTCTCCCAATTGAAGCAGCAGAGATAAGAACTGGGATAGTTTGGAATCAGCAATTTGTATAGATGACCCTGGAGCCTGGCAGCGATTACCCACTGACCTGCCAAGAACACACCCCAAAGTGTCTGTACACTGTGCCGCCCGGCTGTCCTTATTTCATCTAATGGAGCGATCATCTTTGGCTGCCGATCTGCTCCGCTGTCAAAAGCCATGGTCTATACAGAGGGACTGGGGGAGCACTTGAAACCACAGCTGGCAAGAGACCTCACCATGCCCCATGTCCACTCCCCTCCACCCCTTACAGTGCTGTGTCCATCCCCCACACAATGCAATGCCCACATCCCACCCTATACAGTGCAGCATTTATGCCCTATGCAGAGTCTGCATGCCTACGCAGGGCAGTGCCTACGCTCCACAGAACAGCACAGCAGGCACCCTGTGCACGTGCTGAGGAATTTCCAAGTCCCATCCAGTGCCCATACCTCACACATGGCACAAGCTATGCATGGGAGACTGGTGCATCCTTTAAATGTGCACCCCCTGCGGAGGCAGAGTGACTGACAGTGCATGTGTCTTCTATTGCTTTGCTACCTATGCGTCGGCACAAGTTAAACAGAAAGCACCCTGCGAGTGCCAGGCGGCGGGCATAGGTAGAAATGGCTGAAACCGGAAAGCCTCTGAAATACTGGGGGAGGCCAGAAAAAAAGGAGACTCCAGGAATACCACCCCACACAGCACAGCAATTAATAAATAAAATTATTCTGCAGTCACATCCGGATCTGCATTCACAATTCTGCTGGCCTTTACGTGCATTGTAGGAATCATTTTCAGGCACATCCTGGCAATATTCAGTGACCCAAATAACACACACTATCCAAGGTTAAACCCAACATCAGGAATCCACTACAATATCGCGCAGATGATGAACATGCACCGCGCAGATGATGAACATGCACCGCGCAGATGATGAACATGCACCGCGCAGATGCTGGGAGATAAGAGGCCCTGCAGCCTGACAGCCAGTGCAGAACAAAGGCTGCCGCTTTGAATGTGACTGGAGAATCAGATGTGTCAGGTTAGAGAGCATTTCATGTAGCTTTACCCCGATCAAAAGTGGAAGTAAAACGGACAAAAGGTCACGAACTGGGAGGAACGAAAGCAGGAAATTCAGAAAATATATAACAAGCTGCAAAAAAAAAAAAAAAAAGGGGGAACTGCACAGCAGAAACTAATGGAACATGGGCAATAAAGAAACCCAGAGACACGAAAAGTGGTACTGTGCAGTGTATATATATATATACAGAATAAGAGCAGATACTGAGGATTACACCCAGTATACAGGACAGGAGAAGTGGTACTGTGCAGTGTCCGTATATACAGAATAAGAGCAGATACTGAGGATTACACCCAGTATACAGGACAGGAGAAGTGGTACTGTGCAGTGTCCATATATACAGAATAAGAGCAGATACTGAGGATTACACCCAGTATACAGGACAGGAGAAGTGGTACTGTGCAGTGTCCATATATACAGAATAAGAGCAGATACTGAGGATTACACCCGGTATACAGGACAGAAGAAGTGGTACTGTGCAGTGTCTGTATATACAGAATAAGAGCAGATACAGAGGATTACACCCAGTATACAGGACAGGAGAAGTGGTACTGTGCAGTGTCCATATATACAGAATAAGAGCAGATACTGAGGATTACACCCAGTATACAGGACAGGAGAAGTGGTACTGTGCAGTGTCCATATATACAGAATAAGAGCAGATACTGAGGATTACACCCAGTATACAGAACAGGAGAAGTGGTACTGTGCAGTGTCCATATATATACAGAATAAGAGCAGATACTGAGGATTACACCCAGTATACAGGACAGGAGAAGTGGTACTGTGCAGTGTCCATATATATACAGAATAAGAGCAGATACTGAGGATTACACCCAGTATACAGGACAGGAGAAGTGGTACTGTGCAGTGTATATATATACAGAATAAGAGCAGATACTGAGGATTACACCCAGTATACAGGACAGAAGAAGTGGTACTGTGCAGTGTCCATATATACAGAATAAGAGCAGATACTGAGGATTACACCCAGTATACAGGACAGGAGAAGAAGTGGTACTGTGCAGTGTCCATATATACAGAATAAGAGCAGACGATTGAGGATTACACCCAGTATACAGGACAGGAGAAGAAGTGGTACTGTGCAGTGTCCATATATACAGAATAAGAGCAGACGATTGAGGATTACACCCAGTATACAGGACAGGAGAAGAAGTGGTACTGTGCAGTGTCCATATATACAGAATAAGAGCAGACGATTGAGGATTACACCCAGTATACAGGACAGGAGAAGTGGTACTGTGCAGTGTCTATATATACAGAATAAGAGCAGATACAGAGGATTACACCCAGTATACAGGACAGGAGAAGTGGTACTGTGCAGTGTCCATATATACAGAATAAGAGCAGATACTGAAGATTACACCCAGTACACAGGACAGGAGAAGTGGTACTGTGCAGTGTATATATATACAGAATAAGAGCAGATACTGAGGATTACACCCGGTATACAGGACAGGAGAAGTGGTACTGTGCAGTGTCCATATATACAGAATAAGAGCAGATACTGAAGATTACACCCAGTACACAGGACAGGAGAAGTGGTACTGTGCAGTGTATATATATACAGAATAAGAGCAGATACTGAGGATTACACCCGGTATACAGAACAGGAGAAGTGGTACTGTGCAGAGTCCATATATACAGAATAAGAGCAGATACTGAAGATTACACCCAGTACACAGGACAGGAGAAGTGGTACTGTGCAGTGTATATATATATACAGAATAAGAGCAGATACTGAGGATTACACCCGGTATACAGGACAGGAGAAGTGGTACTGTGCAGTGTCCGTATATACAGAATAAGAGCAGACACTGAGGATTACACCCAGTATACAGGACAGGAGAAGTGGTACTGTGCAGAGTCCATATATACAGAATAAGAGCAGATACTGAGGATTACACCCAGTGTACAGGACAGGAGAAGTGGTACTGTGCAGTGTCCATATATACAGAATAAGAGCAGATACTGAAGATTACACCCAGTACACAGGACAGGAGAAGTGGTACTGTGCAGTGTCCATATATACAGAATAAGAGCAGATACTGAGGATTACACCCAAGATACAGGACAGGAGAAGTGGTACTGTGCAGTGTATATATATACAGAATAAGAGCAGATACTGAGGATTACACCCGGTATACAGAACAGGAGAAGTGGTACTGTGCAGAGTCCATATATACAGAATAAGAGCAGATACTGAGGATTACACCCGGTACACAGGACAGGAGAAGTGGTACTGTGCAGTGTCCATATATACAGAATAAGAGCAGATACTGAGGATTACACCCGGTATACAGGACAGGAGAAGTGGTACTGTGCAGTGTCCATATATACAGAATAAGAACAGATACTGAGGATTACACCCAGTATACAGGACAGAAGAAGTGGTACTGTGCAGTGTCCTTATATACAGGATAAGAGCAGATACTGAGGATTACACCCAGTATACAGGACAGGAGAGGTGGTACTGTGCAGTGTATGTATATATATAATAAGAGCAGATACTGAGGATTACACCCAGTATACAGGACAGGAGAAGTGGTACTGTGCAGTGTCCATATATACAGAATAAGAGCAGATACTGAGGATTACACCCAGTATACAGGACAGGAGAAGTGGTACTGTGCAGTGTCCATATATACAGAATAAGAGCAGATACTGAGGATTACACCCAGTATACAGGACAGGAGAAGTGGTACTGTGCAGTGTATATATATACAGAATAAGAGCAGATACTGAGGATTACACCCGGTATACAGAACAGGAGAAGTGGTACTGTGCAGTGTCCATATATACAGAATAAGAGCAGATACTGAGGATTACACCCAGTGTACAGGATAGAAGTCTATAGACAGATGTGTACTGAGCAGTATTGAAGAATCTGTACAGTAATAAGGGAGAGCAGCTGTTACAGTGTATCGGTGCAGGGTGTACTGAATCCCTGCAGGAATGTAAATACACTGCGGTGATGGACAGGAACGCTCACATTTAACGTTACTTAACAAGGGTTCTGAGTGAGATTTCCCATAGACAGAGCTGTATACAGGGGGCAGATACCAGGATCGGAGCAGCAGAGATGTATACAGGGGGCAGACACCAGGATCGGAGCAGCAGAGATGTATACAGGGGGCAGATACCAGGATCGGAGCAGCAGAGATGTATACAGGGGGCAGACACCAGGATCGGAGCAGCAGAGATGTATACAGGGGGCAGACACCAGGATCGGAGCAGCAGAGATGTATACAGGGGGCAGACACCAGGATCGGAGCAGCAGATCTGTATACAGGGGGCAGACACCAGGATCGGAGCAGCAGAGCTGTATACAGGGGGCAGACACCAGGATCGGAGCAGCAGATCTGTATACAGGGGGCAGACACCAGGATCGGAGCAGCAGATCTGTATACAGGGGGCAGACACCAGGATCGGAGCAGCAGATCTGTATACAGGGGGCAGACACCAGGATCGGAGCAGCAGAGCTGTATACAGGGGGCAGACACCAGGATCGGAGCATCAGATCTGTATACAGGGGGCAGACACCAGGATCGGAGCAGCAGATCTGTATACAGGGGGCAGACACCAGGATCGGAGCAGCAGATCTGTATACAGGGGGCAGACACCAGGATCGGAGCAGCAGAGATGTATACAGGGGGCAGACACCAGGATCGGAGCAGCAGAGATGTATACAGGGGGCAGACACCAGGATCGGAGCAGCAGATCTGTATACAGGGGGCAGACACCAGGATCGGAGCAGCAGATCTGTATACAGGGGGCAGACACCAGGATCGGAGCAGCAGAGATGTAT
Source organism: Bufo bufo (assembly GCF_905171765.1). NCBI lineage: Eukaryota > Metazoa > Chordata > Amphibia > Anura > Bufonidae > Bufo > Bufo bufo. The sequence continues at coordinate 46,150,165 of NC_053389.1, read as the reverse complement.
ACAGGGGGCAGACACCAGGATCGGAGCAGCAGAGATGTATACAGGGGGCAGACACCAGGATCGGAGCAGCAGAGATGTATACAGGGGGCAGACACCAGGATCGGAGCAGCAGATCTGTATACAGGGGGCAGACACCAGGATCGGAGCAGCAGAGCTGTATACAGGGGGCAGACACCAGGATCGGAGCATCAGAGATGTATACAGGGGGCAGACACCAGGATCGGAGCAGCAGAGCTGTATACAGGGGGCAGACACCAGGATCGGAGCATCAGATCTGTATACAGGGGGCAGACACCAGGATCGGAGCAGCAGATCTGTATACAGGGGGCAGACACCAGGATCGGAGCAGCAGATCTGTATACAGGGGGCAGACACCAGGATCGGAGCAGCAGATCTGTATACAGGGGGCAGACACCAGGATCGGAGCAGCAGAGATGTATACAGGGGGCAGACACCAGGATCGGAGCAGCAGAGATGTATACAGGGGGCAGACACCAGGATCGGAGCAGCAGAGATGTATACAGGGGGCAGACACCAGGATCGGAGCAGCAGATCTGTATACAGGGGGCAGACACCAGGATCGGAGCAGCAGATCTGTATACAGGGGGCAGACACCAGGATCGGAGCAGCAGAGATGTATACAGGGGGCAGACACCAGGATCGGAGCAGCAGAGATGTATACAGGGGGCAGACACCAGGATCGGAGCAGCAGAGATGTATACAGGGGGCAGACACCAGGATCGGAGCAGCAGATCTGTATACAGGGGGCAGACACCAGGATCGGAGCAGCAGAGATGTATACAGGGGGCAGACACCAGGATCGGAGCAGCAGAGATGTATACAGGGGGCAGACACCAGGATCGGAGCAGCAGAGATGTATACAGGGGGCAGACACCAGGATCGGAGCAGCAGAGCTGTATACAGGGGGCAGACACCAGGATCGGAGCAGCAGAGCTGTATACAGGGGGCAGACACCAGGATCGGAGCAGCAGAGATGTATACAGGGGGCAGACACCAGGATCGGAGCAGCAGAGATGTATACAGGGGGCAGACACCAGGATCGGAGCAGCAGAGATGTATACAGGGGGCAGATACCAGGATCGGAGCAGCAGAGATGTATACAGGGGGCAGACACCAGGATCGGAGCAGCAGAGCTGTATACAGGGGGCAGACACCAGGATCGGAGCAGCAGAGATGTATACAGGGGGCAGACACCAGGATCGGAGCAGCAGAGATGTATACAGGGGGCAGTTACAAGGTGCAGAGCTCTGGACACAGCTGCTCATGGACAGCCCCAGGTTATGTCAGAGCACCGGGGGGAGGTCAGCGGAGCCCCCTGCCTCTTCCACGTGCACCGCGGGTGTTTATCTTACTGACGGGATGTTTATATCTCCAAAACATCATTTTTCTCCCCTTGTTAAAGGCAGCGAGGAAATCTTGACTTTCCTTTCATCCGCTGCCAATCCCCTCCGTGATGGGGTGGGCAGGACGCCTTGCTGCGAGCAATATGCGTTTTGGATGCTTTTCTGCATCCTGGCTGGACACGCTCTCCGCGGTCAGCAGCTGGGAACCATATACCGCAGTGACGCCAGCCGTTTCCCGACTGTCACACACAGAAACGGCGACCCCGCTGCAGTAAAGAGAAACCCCAGCCGCACTCCATGCAGGCTTCTATGGGTTTTGCACTTTCATATTGTTCCAGTTTCATTCTTTTCCAGTCACATCCAGAGCTGCTTTCAAATGTCTGAGGGAGGCCCATTAAAGCAGAAAGTGGTATTTTCTCCACTCCACTACCAGTCAGCTCCCATAATGCCCTGCTCAATGGGTTAAAAGAAATCAAATTGTAAATGCAGCTCTGGATGTGACTGGAGTATAAACCATGATATGGCTCCAGATCAGTGCAGTATAACTAAAGTGCAGGATTTGTTGAACTTTATATGCAGTTTTTAAAAAAAACGTCAGTTTCTGTTTCTGGGTAAGCTGGGTGACACATTATGACGGGCACATCATTTCCAGCTTTCCCAGGCCCCTGAGTAGTAAATCCGCCCCATCATCCCTCAGTACAGGTGACACCTCTGCATAGGACGCTGTACTGGAGGCTATACTGGTCCCCAGTCACAATGGTGAGCCTTTACTGGGTTTACAACGGCTGATACCAGAGAACACCAGACTGCAGAGGACAGCCCACAGTGTGGCATGGCTTAAGGACCAGGGTTTCCAGGGTAAGTGCCGCAGTCCGCCCGTACAAGATGTTCTGCTCATACATCGGGAATCTCATTATAAACTGTGAAGCCGCATTAAAGGGGTCCGCAAAGGCAGTAGGCAGAACTGGGGGCAACTCTCTCATACACACCCCTTTTACAATTCGGCTTCAGTCGTGTTTAAGGATGGCACCAGACGTGACTCCCCGCGGTGCCTCCCACTCGGCCTGGGATGGCTGATGGTGGAATGTGCTGAGGCACAGAATAGCAGAGCCGGTCAGGTATCAGGTTGTCCTCCAGCTCTGGTCAGCAGTGAAAGCTGAGAGGTGGCAGCTCCCTGGTATGTGGCTTCTCTGTCCCCCGGGGCTGTGGGGGCAGAAGATACAGTGCCCGCCATGGTCACCATTTGTCCAGTGCCTCAGTGAGGCGGCCATCATTTTGCCCCAGTGCCTCAGTGAAGCGGCCATTATATTGCCCCAGTGATGCGGCCATTATCTTGTGCTGTGCCTCAGTGAGGTAGTCATTCCTTTCCGCTGTGCCTCAGTGAGGTAGTCATTCCTTTCCGCTGTGCCTCAGTGAGGTGGCCATTTTCCATTTGCAACTGTGAGGAAGCGTGGCAGGTATTGCTACCATCCTCTCTACTATATGTGCAGGAGACCCAGGTGCTGTGACCTCAGTGAGGCACCATGTGCCTCGTGCCTCCAAACGGTCTAATTCTAACTGAAGATGCCGTCTGGATACGGATTTCATGGTCACACAGATAGGACAGCGACTAATGATAAAAGCAGAGCGGACGGCTTAGGTGGTAATCCCATTAACCCTGCTCTTCTCACGAGGGTCATTCTACGCCCACTCAGCCCATAGCACGGCATAAATCCTGCGACCGCCTGCCGTTGCTGTACGGGGGTCCAGGTCACCCCCCCCCCCAAGATTCGAGAACAATGACTGGTACACAATCTACTGTTCTCTGTTATCAGCCACTGCAGGCGGGATCGGCTGACCGTCTAATGTAGGAACCTCCGGCACCCCAGCTTCCCCCGAAACTACAACTCCCAGAATCCGCCTTTAACTTCTGTAAGAGTTACAAGAACAGCCAAGAAGTAGTGCATGCTGGGACTTGTAGTTTTCAACAGCAGCCGGATTGCCAAAGATTGCCGATCCCCGGTCTAATGTGTACTCTCCCCCTATAGCAGATGTGCGGGGATCAGGCAGTTGGATTACAACATGCTCAATCCTTGTGTCCCTGGAGTGATAAGCCCCTAACCAGATCAGCTGCTTTCTCCCCTCTCCCATTCACACGCATGCAGCTCCTCTGAACCGAGTATGCATGTGCATGGAGGGAAGACACAGAAGTCTGCCAGTGCTGACAGTTGGTATAGCCGCCGGCTTAAAGGGGTTGTTCCATCTGGACCCTTTTATGACCGAGATCAGAATAAAAGTGAGTCACTCTGATACGTTTTACATGACACCCGGGATTTTAGAACATTGCCCTATGTGCCATCACAGACAGGGCCTGAGTCAGCAGAGTGTGATCATATGGGCCAAATGGCCACGCCCAGGAGACTGCACATGGCCACGCCCAGGAGACTGCACATGGCCACGCCCAGGAGACTGCACATGGCCACGCCCAGGAGACTGCACATGGCCACGCCCAGGAGACTGCACATGGCCACGCCCAGGAGACTGCACATGGCCACGCCCAGGAGACTGCACATGGCCACGCCCAGGAGACTGCACATGGCCACGCCCAGGAGACTGCACATGGCCACGCCGACATCGCCTTCAGTCACCCAAACTCTGCTACACGTGGGCCAAACCGAACACAGAGTTATTGAACTCTAACGGCAAACCCTCAGTCACATGCCTCCTACTCTATTCACATCCGGAGCTGCATTCCAAAATTCTGCTGTCACACAGAGTTAGTCACCATGGTGGAGACCCAGTCCCTTTGCAGCAATCTGGGGCTTTATATTGTATTGGAGGCCATATTCCTTGCAAATCCGACTACAGTATAGTGCTGGGCGTGACATATCTTCCCACAATGCACAGCGGCAGACCCAGACGCAGCAAGGAAGGGATATCCCAGAGCAATCATGTACTGTGACACAAGCCGGAACCAGCAGGGGAAAGCCCTGCAAACTAGGAGCCAGCAGGTAACCGGAAAAATCACGAATGCAGCTTTGGAGGTGACTGGAGTAGAAGACGATGAAGAAGCAGCGTCATTACTTTTCCCACAATGTGTGTCCCAAGTTTTGGGATGTGAAGCCCATGCAACCCCTGACCTATTAAGAGAGAGTAGAAGAATGGATAAAACAGCTTTAGAGGTGACTGGAGTAGAAGAGGTGATGTCCCTGAAGACTTTTTTTTTTTTTTAAACCAACAGCGTCATTACAATTACCATGATGCACTACAGGGCTAACAACTCGAGACGTCAAGCCCTGCAACCTCTGAGCTAATAAAAGACCAGAAGAATGGTGAATGCAGCTTTGGAGGTGACTGGAGTAGAAGAAGTGACGTCCTTTTGTGACTTATATTTTTTTTAAATCAATAGTGTCATAACATTTCCCACAATCCAATGCATAAGCCTCGAGGTGTGAAGCCCTGCAACCTCGAACAGTGAATGCAGCTTTGGAGGTGACTAGAGCCTCCTCCCAGTATAATATGGATAAAATGATACAATTATTAGATTATGGATCAGTACACAGCTGATGCGTCCTCGCCGGCCTCATTAGGACTCCATCGCCGCGGTGTCAGAGAAAACTGCCGGGGAAAATTCCCAGGAGTCCGTTACCCCCGAGTGACGAAAGATGCAAATTCACAGAAAAAGCAGAAGAGGAAATGGCCCTGCAGCAAATGCAGAAACGGTGCAAAATCTGAGCACAGGAGGTCACCCTGTAATCCGGCATCTGGTAATCCGGCCCAGTACTGCAGGCTGCTCTAGAGCAGGAGATACTGTGCAAAATCTGAGCACAGGCTGTCACCCTGTAATCCGGCATCTGGTAATCCGGCCCAGTACTGCAGGCTGCTCTAGAGCAGGAGAAACTGTGCAAAATCTGAGCACAGGAGGTTATCCTGTAATCCGGCATCTGGTAATCCAGCCCAGTACTGCAGGCTGCTCTAGAGCAGGAGAAACTGCAAAATCTGGGCACAGGCTGTCACCCTGTAATCCGGCATCTGGTAATCCGGCCCAGTACTGCAGGCTGCTCTAGAGCAGGAGATACTGTGCAAAATCTGAGCACAGGCTGTCACCCTGTAATCCGGCATCTGGTAATCGTCGAAATCAACGCAGAGAGCATCCTTAGCGGTTACCAATGTGGAAAAGGCACCAAACTCTGCATCAAAAAGACACATGGGGGGTGGGGCTGTCTTGCTGAAATTCTCTGCGTGGATTCAAAACCCGCATTCCGGATTTGCAGAGTTGATGCAGTTTTGAAAAAGGTGAAATCCGCACAAAAAAAAAAAAAAAAAAAAAAAAAACGCACAAAACTTACACTGCAGATTTCCAAATCCACACAGCAGCTCAGTGTCCACATGGAGTTAAAAAACAAATGGGGTCATTTATTAAGACTGGAGATTTAGACGCCAGTCTTAGTACCCCAGTGCTGGCGGTGGATGCGCCGAAGTTATATAGAAGTGTCGGCATCTACATAACTTTGGTGCATGATCCGCTGGCGGACACCAAGCTCAAAACGACGCCAGCTCCCAAAAAGCGTAGAAAAGGATATAGGAGACGGGCCTACCTGCCCTCTTATACGCCCACGCCACACACCCTTTTTCGGCACTGGCGTGAGCGGCGTAAATCTAATCATAAATAACCCCCAAAGTGTACATGAGATTGGTCCTATTTCATACACTTTGCTGGTAGATCCTCACGAAAATCTGCGCGTCTAATGCACCGTGTGAATACGCACCCTGAGGGGAAGAAACGCTGCAGATCTGCCTCCACGGAATTGTGGGTGGATGATCCGCAGCATTTACTGCAGCAACAAAGTGGATGACGTTTTACAAATCTTCTCCACGCTGTGGGGAAAAATTAAATAAAAAAAATAACGCAGCGGATTTGAAACCCGCATTGCGTCCGTCTATACTGCAGATGGATTTCTCCCTTTGCAATGCATTGGGTGAAACCGCAGCAAAGCCACATGTAACTTTGGAAATCTGCATGCAACATGTTCCAAGGTAATGGGGGGGGGGGGAGGCCGTTAAAAAAAACAATAAAAAAAAAAACGGATACACTGTCATGGCCTTTTTACATCAATTTCCTGGCCGCCTATCTGTTTTTAGTGTCTGTTTCTCAACCATTTTGCATCTGTTTTTAAGACCCGTTAAAAACGGATGAACGCCAGATGGCATATATAATGCCCCCCACCCTTTGTAGTACTAACAAACCCAAAATAAAAAACAATACCCACCCGCCAGGCGTGGCTGGAAACAATTGCTCTGCACTGGAGGCAGCAGGACCTGATGCTCCCAGCCTGATCATGTGACGTCAGGTCCTGCTGCCTTCAGTGCTGAGAAAGCTTTCCTGTGCGTCCCTGTGGAAAGGTGTTTTTTTTTTATATAGCATACCCGTTTTTAATGGGCATTATACAGGTGCAATTCTGTCTAAAAGGCCGCTTAACATGGTCCCGCTGATTTCAATGGGGTCCGTCTGGCCGTCAAAACGTTATATTTTTGGACATCCATTACTCACTGGCCATGTGAACGGCCCTATAGACTGTAATGGTGCAAGCAGTCGAGTCCTGTCTGACAGTCTGGTTGCTAGGGAAACATTAAATTTACCAATAAAATTAACATTCCCTAGCAACCGGCTTTCAGCCCCTGTATGAACTGGCACAGAAGGGCCAACGAGGCTCAGACCTCACTCTCCTCCAGCCATAGTAATCAGTCCCCCTGCGCCCGCCTGTTCCCCACCTTCCCGACGTGCGAGCTGCCATTCGGGCACCGTCTCTATTTTTGGCGGCTCATTATGGAAAGAGTCAGGAAGCTGCAGAGCGGAGACTGGCGGGTATAGGGTTACAGCAGATGTGAAAGCACTAATGTGACGGAATGCAGAGCCTGAAGCCGCGAGGACGGCACCGCTGCCCGGTAGAGGGGCACCGACCTGTAATCTCAAGATAAGGGTGCATTCACACGACCATATAAATGGATCCGCATCCGTTCCGCAATTTCGTGGAACGGGTGCGGACCCATCCATTTCAATGGGGCCGCAAAAGATGCGGACAGCACACCGTGTGCTATCCGCCTCAGTTGTTCCGTTCCGCGGCCCCGCAAAAAATATGGAGCATGTCCTATTCTTGTCCAAGAATAGGCATTCTCTATGTAGCGCCGGCCATGTGCGGACCGCAAAACACTTACGGTCGTGTGAATTCACCCTTATGCACAGCGGCACCAGGATGAAGCCTCCATAGGTTTACATGTGTAAGCTATCAGGCATCTCGCCAGCAAGGCGGTTCTAGCTAATGACCCCCACACCCCCCCCCCCCATAGCCGCGGCCCAAGTGTCACGCAAAACGCGCTGAGTATTTGCTCAACTTGAAACCTTCTCGCTCCAACGACAGTGAATGGGTCCGAGGCGGTCGAGCAACTCGCCACACGCAGGGAAAGTTGTGCGACTCGAATTGCCCGACAGTCGCGTCAAGCGACGCCTGTGTCCGCAAGGTACGATGCTACAAAATTCCGCAATCCGCTTCCTTACAAAGAGCGGAATTGCACTTTAAGTGTTTTCCTAAATAAACATGGGCTTGTGTCTACGGCCCTACGCTGCCCGCGTGACCCTGGCGACTCCGTCTTGCTTACCGTAACGGGACACCAGTAATAAAGGGGTATGTTTCTGCCAGTCCGACCCAGTGACGGGGAATACAACGGATCAGGACACGTGCCATCTGCAAGCAGTACATTCGCCTGCCATGTGACGGTGCACGTACTGCTATATGGCGACAGTATTCCACGAGAAAAAATAAAAAATATAACTATCTTGGCTAGAAATTATTGGTAAAAAAAAAGAAGTGGCGCAATACGTTAACGAGCAATGTGAAGGCGATGCAATCGCACGCACAGACTCCGGGAGGAGGAAGCGAGCGCCACGAAGCAGGAATGTCCCGCATGGAGCCGGGGACTGCAGACAGGACCAGACATGCAGCAGGACGCATGCCCCCCAGCTTCTTCTAGGAGGAAGCACTGTGCCCGCCGCTGCCCACATCCTACTCGGCAGGAAGTTACCATACACTGCACCCGCGTTCTCAGCGAAACCAGCCCTGAGCAGAACCTAAAGAGTCCTGGACTCCAAAACCGTGTATACATCAGAGGGGCCGAGTCACTAACCAGTCCCCTCTGCATCAGCAGATATTACAGCTTCACCGGTCTCAAAATCCCTGCTGGCTGTCAGTGAACAGAAACACTCTGGTTTACATCCAAAGCAGAGAATTTGGACAGACCTAGTACTTCTCCCAGCTGAGGGTTTGTTACAATTGTATCCAGTCTAGACAATTCTCTGTCAGCTAAACAAACCACCAGTGCAAATCTCCCTGCTGCCCTGATGGTTTGTTACAATGTTTCTGCGCAGTGGGGTGGGCAACCTGCGGCACTCCAGCTGATGTGAAACTACAATTCCCAGCATGCTCCATCTATAAGAATTCTGAGAAGAGCAAGTATGCATGCTGGGAGTTGTAGTTTCACAACAGCTGGAGTAGGGCTACAACGATTACTCAATGTAATCGAGTCAAAAAAATCCTTTTTCGTTTAAATCACGTGACCACGGAGCGGGAGTGCAGTGAAGCCTCTCACCGCTCCGTGGCCTCCCTGGAGCCTCTGCTGGAGTGTCTGTTGCGGCAGTACCGGGGCTCAGTCGTGGTGCGGGAGCAAGCGCAGTGTGTGCTGCGGTGCCCGGGATGTGGCGGCCTTCTGCTGGCCCTGTATGCGGGGAGAGCCCAGAAAGCACTGCCAGCTGTGCCAGGGGTACATGGCCCCGGCCCGCCAGACCTGTGTGCAGCACAGAAAGCTGGACGACAAGTGTGTGCCCGGGAAGAGCTGGCAGCACCGGGATATCGCCGAGCTGCTGGAGGCCAGGGAGCACCAGGAGGCATTGGCAAGGATCTGCTCCACCATAGACAGAGGTAGGCAGCCTGCTGCCCATAGAGATCTGTGCCCGGGAAAGCTGGGTGGCAGCAGCACTAGGCTCTCCAAGGCTCCTGAATGCCAACACTATGGTACTACTGCTGTGACTACAGGGGAGCAGTGGGGGGACCCCTGTGCAGTGACTAGTGGGGGGACCCCTGTGCAGTGACTAGTGGGGGGACCCCTGTGCAGTGACTAGTGGGGAGCAGCGAGGTAGTGACCCCTGCACGGTAACTACAGGGGAGTACATGGCATCTGATGGCACTGGGGTGGGTAGAGCTGATGGCACCGGGTGGGGAGAGCTGAAGGCACTGGGGGGATTGAAGGGTGTTGGGGACTGATGGCAGGGGGTCTGGTGAGTTTTTTTTAAAGGAAAACAGTTAATTCATTCATTTTTTTCTTATTAGATTACTCGATTAATCGTAAAAATAAAATCGGTAGAATACTCGATTACTAAAATAATCGTTTACTGCAGCCCTAAACTGGAGTGCCGCGGCTGCCGCCTTTTGCCCACCTCATACAGTATGAGAGGCTCTCAAGGCCTGAGCAGTTTCCAGCATCTGCATGTAGACAATCATGTTTCCATTCATTGACAGCAAGCATGGAAAAAGGAAACTGAGGGAAAATTGAGTCAGTTAGGATTTTACAAAAAGTTGCACACGCCGTTAGGCCTCATTGACATGACCGCATTTTTGATCCACGTCCGATCTGCATTTTTCTTTTACGGATCACATGTGGACCCATTCATTTCTATGGAGCCGCAAAAAATGCAGATGTCATCCGCGTGCTGTCTGCATCCGCGTGGCCGTGTAGCAAATTATGGAACATGTCCTGTTTATGTCCGCAGGATGCACGTGTCCGGTATCCGGATTTTGCGGATCCACGGTTTGCAGACAGCAAAACACATAAGGTCGTGTGCATGAGGCCTTAAAGGGGTTATCCGACCCCTGAAATGCCCCCCACACACAATGTACTTACCTCGCTCCCCGTCACTGCCTGCCCCCAACGCCAGATGTTTTCATCTGCACAACGGGGGAGAAACAGCGGCGGCCGTCAGAAGCGACTCAAGTGCCGAAGAGCGGGGTAAGTTCATTGTGTGCGAGGGTCCCGCGCATATGGGGGGCGGGGGTACATTTCAAAGCTCGGATAACCCCTTTAAACCCGTGACACCCGTTTAAGCAGAATCACTGCCCGGCGGCGTTCAAGAATGACCAAAAATGAGGAAGTGGCAAAGTGATGGAGAAATTCCTGGCACACTGTTACGGAACAGCCTGCAACGAACTGGCTGATAACATAGGACAACAGCATGCCGGCGAATCCAGTACAGGTAGACATCTGCACTGTTATTGGGTGTGGAGACTCTTACATTACAGGGGGGCCCTGCAGCGGGGGGCCCCACAGAGCCCAGGAATGATAGGGCCCCTGTCCTAACAGCACATGCATGGTCCTAATCAATGGTGGACACAGAGCAGAGGAAATAGTAGAGGGCGCACAGACCCTCTTTGCTCACACTCCGCCTGGTCTCCGCTGTGGATACACCTCAGATGGGAGTACCCCTTTAAAAGATGGTTCTTCCTCATCAAATCTACTCTCAGTACCTCTGCTTGTTGACAGTGAACGGTCACTGGAGAAGAAGCAGTCAAAGAAAAGCGCAGCGCGGTTTTCACCTCAGAGTCTGCGCTGAAAACGGAAGCCGCGCTGTGATTGGTTGCAATGGGCAACAGAGACCGATTGGTTGTGTGTAGCTAGAGACTGAAAGCCCCGGGTGCTTCTAACAGCTGAGGGTTTGTGACAATGTATCAGTTCAGAGCACAACACAGATTTGTGCTGCTGGGCTCAGCGCATAGAGCGAAGCCTGCACTGATACACTGTAACAAAAAGCAGACAACATAACTATTATAGACAATACAAGCAGGAGAGCACAGGCAATAAGGCCAGACACCACAGCAGATGAGCGTCAGCTCACCTGCCCACTGTGACCCACCAACACAGGGTAACAGGCGGCACGTGAGGCACAGCAGGTATATTACGACCCCCTGCCCTACATATAGATAAACAGTGTTATACAGAGGTCCTGGTCTGTATATAGGGGCAGTCTGGTGTACAGGGCGTTATACAGAGGTCCTGGTCTGTATATAGGGGCAGTCTGGTGTACAGGGCGTTATACAGAGGTCCTGGTCTGTATATAGGGGCAGTCTGGTGTACAGGGCGTTATACAGAGGTCCTGGTCTGTCTATAGGGGCAGTCTGGTGTACAGGGCGTTATACAGAGGTCCTGGTCTGTATATAGGGGCAGTCTTGTGTACAGGGCGTTATACAGAGGTCCTGGTCTGTATATAGGGGCAGTCTGGTGTACAGGGCGTTATACAGAGGTCCTGGTCTGTATATAGGGGCAGTCTGGTGTACAGGGCGTTATACAGAGGTCCTGGTCTGTATATAGGGGCAGTCTGGTGTACAGGGCGTTATACAGAGGTCCTGGTCTGTATATAGGGGCAGCCTGGAGTACAGGGCGTTATACAGAGGTCCTGGTCTGTATATAGGGGCAGCCTGGAGTACAGGGTGTTATACAGAGGTCCTGGTCTGTATATAGGGGCAGTCTGGTGTACAGGGCGTTATACAGAGGTCCTGGTCTGTATATAGGGGCAGTCTGGTGTACAGGGCGTTATACAGAGGTCCTGGTCTGTATATAGGGGCAGTCTGGTGTACAGGGCGTTATACAGAGGTCCTGGTCTGTATATAGGGGCAGTCTGGTGTACAGGGCGTTATACAGAGGTCCTGGTCTGTATATAGGGGCAGTCTGGTGTACAGGGCGTTATACAGAGGTCCTGGTCTGTATATAGGGGCAGTCTGGTGTACAGGGCGTTATACAGAGGTCCTGGTCTGTATATAGGGGCAGTCTGGTGTACAGGGCGTTATACAGAGGTCCTGGTCTGTATATAGGGGCAGTCTGGTGTACAGGACGTTATACAGAGGTCCTGGTCTGTATATAGGGGCAGTCTGGTGTACAGGGCGTTATACAGAGGTCCTGGTCTGTATATAGGGGCAGTCTGGTGTACAGGGCGTTATACAGAGGTCCTGGTCTGTATATAGGGGCAGTCTGGTGTACAGGGCGTTATACAGAGGTCCTGGTCTGTATATAGGGGCAGTCTGCTGTACAGGGCGTTATACAGAGGTCCTGGTCTGTATATAGGGGCAGTCTGCTGTACAGGGCGTTATACAGAGGTCCTGGTCTGTATATAGGGGCAGTCTGGTGTACAGGGCGTTATACAGAGGTCCTGGTCTGTATATAGGGGCAGCCTGGAGTACAGGGCGTTATACAGAGGTCCTGGTCTGTATATAGGGGCAGTCTGGTGTACAGGGCGTTATACAGAGGTCCTGGTCTGTATATAGGGGCAGTCTGGTGTACAGGGCGTTATACAGAGGTCCTGGTCTGTATATAGGGGCAGTCTGGTGTACAGGGCGTTATACAGAGGTCCTGGTCTGTATATAGGGGCAGTCTGGTGTACAGGGCGTTATACAGAGGTCCTGGTCTGTATATAGGGGCAGTCTGGTGTACAGGGCGTTATACAGAGGTCCTGGTCTGTATATAGGGGCAGTCTGGTGTACAGGGCGTTATACAGAGGTCCTGGTCTGTATATAGGGGCCGGCTGGGCGTTGCACAGGGATATGACCACACTACTACACTCGGATTTTATCTTCGGGGTCTGCAGACTTAATTGCCTCCATAACCCGCCCTACATGCCCTGTGTCGTCATGGTGCAAGCAGAATGACGTCACGGGCGCTGTTTAACTGACAGATTACGGCCTATCACCCGCGGGCGTCCCCCCCATTCCCCCTCTACCGGCGGGCGTCCCCTGTAGTTACCATGGCTGCGGTGGGTGAGGGCCGGGCTCTCCGGTGCTCTTACGGTTCGGTATCGCTGTGCCCCGTAGGCCCGGCGGCGCCTCTACTTCCTTAGGACCTAGGAGTGAACATCCGGGTCAGTTGCTCGCGAGCTCCGGACACGCCCGCCGCACTGCCCCTTCAGCCAATCAGAGCTTCTCCTCCCAGTCATCACCAAGTATGGAGTACGTGACGTAACTGACAGGCAGGCGGGGCCTGCGGCAGAGGGGCGGGGCCAAGGATATTAATAGTAATGAGAGAGGGTGAGAGTGACAGGAGCGAAAAAGCAACATAAGTATAGTGAGAGTGATCAGTGCTGACAGGAGCGGAAAAGCAACATAGTATAGTGAGAGTGATCAGTGCTGACAGGAGCAGAAAAGCAACATAGTATAGTGAGAGTGATCAGTGCTGACAGGAGCGGAAAAGCAACATAGTATAGTGAGAGTGATCAGTGCTGACAGGAGCGGAAAAGCAACATAGTATAGTGAGAGTGATCAGTGCTGACAGGAGCGGAAGAGCAACATAGTATAGTGAGAGTGATCAGTGCTGACAGGAGCGGAAAAGCAACATAGTATAGTGAGAGTGATCAGTGCTGACAGGAGCGGAAGAGCAAAGAATAATAATAATCATGGTAATGATCAGTGTAGTGATGAGTCTATAATTATAATGTAACTAGAAGAATATTTCATCTATTTCCTTTAATGTTTCTGTGTGTCGTTAAAAGATATCGACAGTATCCCCCATAACAGTGACCTCTACAGCACCCCACCCCTTAACACTGACCCCCCCCCCCCAAAGCAGCCTATCCAATTAACTTTGACCTTCATAGCGGCCCGCCCCTTTAACAGTGAGTTTCACAGCAGCCCAATCCCTTGACAGTGTTCTCCTCAGGGGCCCGTCCCCTTAACAGTGACCTCCACAGAAGTTGCCCCTTTAATAGTGGCCCCTGCCCCTTTAACAGTGACCTTCACAGCGGCCCGCCCCCTTAACAGTAACATCCCCAGTGAACGCCTCTTTAACAGTGGCCTCCACAGTGCCCGTCCCTTTAACAGTGGCCTCCACAGTGCCCGTCCCTTTAACAGTGGCCTCCACAGTGCTCGTCCCTTTAACAGTGGCCTCCACAGTGCTCATCCCTTTAACAGTGACCTCCACAGTGCCCTGCCTCTTTAACAGTGACCTCCACAGTGCCCTGCCTCTTTAACAGTGACCTCCACAGTGCCCTGCCTCTTTAATGATAGGGCTACACGACGACATGTGTCGCGCAAAATTTAGTCTCAACAATTTTTATAATGATAGGCTATTGTGTCGCACTGCGATGTGTGACATGCTGCAACTGCGACAAGACAGTCGCAAAAAATTCCATCCAAGATGGCCGCCGGCCGTGTGCACCCCGCATCACGGATGCGGACCCATTCACTTGAATGGGTCTGCAATTCCGGAGATGCGGAACGGAGTCACAGAACGGAACACCGGAAGCAGAATGGCGGGTAGAGGCCTTGGTGCAGTGACTGGCACAGGGTAGAGGCCTTGGTGCAGTGACTGGCACAGGGTAGAGGCCTTGGTGCAGTGACTGGCACAGGGTAGAAGCCTTGGTGCAGTGACTGGCACAGGGTGGAGGCATTGGTGAAGTAACTGCACAGGGTAGAGGCATTGGTTAAGTAACTGGCACAGGGTAGAGGCATTGGTGCAGTGACTGGTACAGGGTGGAGGCATTGGTGAAGTAACTGGCACAGGGTAGAGGCATTGGTGAAGTAACTGGCACAGGGTAGAGGCATTGGTGCAGTGACTGGCACAGGGTAGAGGCATTGGTGCAGTGACTGGCACAGGGTAGAGACATTGGTGCAGTGACTGGCAAAGGGTAGAGGCATTGGTGAAGTGACTGGCACAGGGTAGAGGCATTGGTGCAGTGACAGGCACAGGGTGGAGGCATTGGTGAAGTAACTGGCACAGGGTAGAGACATTGGTTAAGTAACTGGAACAGGGTAGAGGCATTGGTGCAGTGACTGGCACAGGGTGGAGGCATTGGTGCAGTGACTGGCACAGGGTGGAGGCATTGGTGAAGTAACTGGCACAGGGTAGAGGCATTGGTGCAGTGACTGGCATAGGGTAGAGGCATTGGTGCAGTGACTGGCATAGGGTAGAGGCATTGGTGCAGTGACTGGCACAGGGTAGAGACATTGGTGCAGTGACTGGCATAGGGTAGAGGCATTGGTGCAGTGACTGGTACAGGGTAGAGACATTGGTGCAGTGATTGGCATAGGGTAGAGGCATTGGTGCAGTGACTGGCATAGGGTAGAGGCATTGGTGCAGTGACTGGCATAGGGTAGAGGCATTGGTGAAGTAACTGGAACAGGGTAGAGGCATTGGTGCAGTGACTGGCATAGGGTAGAGGCATTGGTGAAGTAACTGGCACAGGGTGGAGGCATTGGTGAAGTAACTGGAACAGGGTAGAGGCATTGGTGCAGTGATTGGCATAGGGTGGAGGCATTGGTGCAGTGACTGGCATAGGGTAGAGGCATTGGTGCAGTGACTGGCATAGGGTAGAGGCATTGGTGCAGTGACTGGCATAGGGTAGAGGCATTGGTGCAGTGACTGGCACAGGGTGGAGGCATTGGTGCAGTGACTGGCATAGGGTAGAGGCATTGGTGCAGTGACTGGCACAGGGTAGAGACATTGGTGCAGTGACTGGCATAGGGTAGAGGCATTGGTGCAGTGACTGGTACAGGGTAGAGACATTGGTGCAGTGATTGGCATAGGGTAGAGGCATTGGTGCAGTGACTGGCATAGGGTAGAGGCATTGGTGCAGTGACTGGCATAGGGTAGAGGCATTGGTGAAGTAACTGGAACAGGGTAGAGGCATTGGTGCAGTGACTGGCATAGGGTAGAGGCATTGGTGAAGTAACTGGCACAGGGTGGAGGCATTGGTGAAGTAACTGGAACAGGGTAGAGGCATTGGTGCAGTGATTGGCATAGGGTGGAGGCATTGGTGCAGTGACTGGCATAGGGTAGAGGCATTGGTGCAGTGACTGGCATAGGGTAGAGGCATTGGTGCAGTGACTGGCATAGGGTAGAGGCATTGGTGCAGTGACTGGCACAGGGTGGAGGCATTGGTGCAGTGACTGGCATAGGGTAGAGGCATTGGTGCAGTGACTGGCACAGGGTAGAGGCATTGGTGAAGTAACTGGAACAGGGTAGAGGCATTGGTGCAGTGACTGGCATAGGGTAGAGGCATTGGTGAAGTAACTGGCACAGGGTGGAGGCATTGGTGAAGTAACTGGAACAGGGTAGAGGCATTGGTGCAGTGATTGGCATAGGGTGGAGGCATTGGTGCAGTGACTGGCATAGGGTAGAGGCATTGGTGCAGTGACTGGCATAGGGTAGAGGCATTGGTGCAGTGACTGGCACAGGGTGGAGGCATTGGTGCAGTGACTGGCATAGGGTAGAGGCATTGGTGCAGTGACTGGCACAGGGTGGAGTAAGGAAAAATTCCTTACCTATAAAGCCACTAGTAAGCTTCGCAGATCACTTCAGGGTCACCTCCAGCTCCCAGTCCGCCCTTATGACACTGCGAGATATTCAGGTCAATTACTGGGAACAAGTCTTCATAGGGACGCTCATTGCTGATAACTGGCGGTATAATCTCTCTGTGTAATCAGGGATGTGCTACCGACAAGGCCTCATGCACACGAACGTGGTTTGGTTGCGCATCCGAGCCGCATTTTTTGTGGCTCAGGTGCGGACCCATTCACTTCAATGGGGCCGCAAAAGATGCGCACAGCACTCCGTGTGCTGTCCGCATCCGTTGCTCCGTTCCGTGGCCCCGCCCAAAAAAATAGAACATGTCCTATTCTTGTCCGTTTTGCGGACAAGGATAGGCATTGTGTGGCTGTCATAGCCCATAAACAGGTAGGGGCTAGTGTTAGGGACCACTCCATAGAGGCGACCTTGACGTGCTGAGTGGCTTATTACACTTTGGCCAAAATGTACACCAATGTCTCATCCAGCATGGAGGCAGGGCAGAATGCTGGATGCAGAGTGCTATCACATTTGTATTTTCCATTGTTACAATGGATCTGGGGGAAAAAAAAAGGGATGCCATACGGACGTCATCCTTTTTTTGACGGACCTCAAAACATATACGGTCGTGTGTATCTAGCCTAATTAATGCAACTAAATGAGGGAGGAATGACTGTGATAGCGATCATTCCTCCCCAGTCACTTTACATTGGCTGATGCAAATGACAATCAACTTTATTTCTTATTCGCGGCCCCTTGAAATAGAGCGATGTGACCCTGTTGTAAATGGTGCACAGTCATAGTGCTGGCTGCAGACAAGAGGAAGTATGACGCACCGCCTTCACACTTATCTCAGAGTACTACCCGGGGGAAGGCCGGGGCGGGGTAGGCCCAGGTCAATCATATGATATATCGCTGGTGCTCAGCTGCTTGTGTGAAAATTAGGTGACAGCAAACGCTCGGCTATTTTCGACGGCCCCATAGAAAATGAATGGAGGGCGGCTGCGCATGCACAGTGCGCCCTCCACCACTTTCAGGCTCCATTTAGGAGATAGGTGCGGCTCTCAGCGGTGGGACCGGTACTTATTAGGCTACTTTTAACACTAGCGGCACGGACCTCCGGCAGGCTGTTCCATCGGGTGAACAACCTGTCGGATCCGTCCTGCCGCTAGTGACCGTGTGCCCCCGGACTGCCGCTCCGTCCCCATTGACTATAATGGTTCGGCAGCGAACGGCGAGAGGCTGCCGGAATAAATGTCGGACATATCGTAGTTTTATTTCGGCAGCCTCTCGCCGTGCCTCACCGGGAACTCCGCCCCCGCCCCCATTATAGTGAATGGGGACGGAGCGGCAGTCCGGGGGCACACGTTCACTAGCGGCAGAACGGATCCGACAGGCTGTTCACCCGACGGAACAGCCTGCCGGAGGTCCGTGCCGCTAGTGTGAAAGTAGCCTTAGGCCTAGTTCACACGAACGTATGGCTTTTATAGTTTTTTGCTGTCTTCCGTTGTTCTGTTTTTGAGTTCCGTTGTGTTTCCGTTCCGTTTTTCAGTATGGCATATACAGTATACAGTAATTACATTGAGCTGGGCATACCATTTTCAATAGATGGTTCCGCAAAAACGGAACGTATGCGGAAGACATACGGATGCATTTCCGTATGTGTTCCGTTTTTTTTGTGGACCCATTGACTTGAATGGAGCCACGGAACGTGATTTGCGGGCAATAATAGGACATGTTCTATCTTTCAACGGAACGGAAAAACGGAAAAACGGAAACGGAATGCTTACGAAACACATTCCGTTTTTAATGCGGAACCATCGAAATGAATGGTTCCATATACGGACCATATACGGAACACAAAAAAACGGCCCGTACACTCGCAAAAAAAACCGATCGTGTGAATTAGGCCTTAGACAATGGAGACATATATCCTATCGATATGCCCCCATTGTCTCAGATGAGACAAACCCTTTAAAGGGAACCTGTCACCGGGATTTTGTGTATAGAGCTGAGGACATGGGCTGCTAGATCACCGCTAGCACATCCGCAATATCCAGTCCCCATAGCTCTGTGTGCTTTTATTGTGTCAAAAAAACTGATTTGATACATATGCAAATTAACATAAAAGAGTCATATCTTAGGGCTCTTTCACACTTGCGTTCTTGTCTTCCGGCATAGAGTTCCGTCGTCGGGGCTCTATGCCGGAAGAATCCTGATCAGTTTTATCCTAATGCATTCTGAATGGAGAGAAATCCGTTCAGGATGCATCAGGATGTCTTCAGTTCCGGAACGGAACGTTTTTTGGCCGGAGAAAATACCGCAGCATGCTGCGCTTTTTGCTCCGGCCAAAAATCCGGAACACTTGCCGCAAGGCCGGATCCGGAATTAATGCCCATTGAAAGGCATTGATCCGGATCCGGCCTTAAGCCTTAAGCCTTAAGCTAAACGTCGTTTCGGCGCATTGCCGGAGCCGACATTTAGCTTTTTCTGAATGGTTACCATGGCTGCTGGGACGCTAAAGTCCTGGCAGCCATGGTCAAGTGTAGCGGGGAGCGGGGGAGCAGCATACTTACCGTCCGTGCGGCTCCCCGGGCGCTCCAGAGTGACGGATGACGTGATCGCATGGACACGTCATCCATGTGCATGGGGCGCTCTGACGTCATTCTGGAGCGCCCCGGGAGCCGCACGGACTGTAAGTATACTGCTCCCCCGCTCCCCACTACTACTATGGCAGCCAGGACTTTAATAGCGTCCTGGGTGCCATAGTAACACTTAACGCATTTTGAAGACGGTTCCGTCTTCAAATGCTTTCAGTACACTTGCGTTTTTCCGGATCCGGAGTGTAATTCTGGCAAGTGGAGTGCACGCCGGATCCGGACAACGCAAGTGTGAAAGAGGCCTAACTTGTGTGACCAGAGAAGAGTCATATTTTCAAGCTCTGACTCCTCTCAGGTTAATTTGCATATGTATCAAATCGTTTTTTTTACACAATAAAAGCACACAGAGCTATGGGGACTGGATATTGCGGATGTGCTAGCGGTGATCTAGCAACCCATGTCCTCAGCTCTATACACAAAATCCCGGTGACAGGTTCCCTTTAAGAGGACTAGATGTGATATGTAATGACGGTCATATGGATTGTCACCCAGCTGTACCGGGCAGTGGGCATGGACCCGCTGTGTAAACTAACCGGTTTGACTTTAGGCTAGACCTAAGGGCGTTATCCCGGCAGTCCCCTGGTCTTGCACACGAACGTATTTTCTTTACGTGTCCGTTCCGGGTTTTTTTGTGGACTGTATGCGGAACCATTCATTTCAATGGATCCTCAAAAAAAATGGACGTAACTCCTTGTGCGTTCCTTTTCCGTATGTCCGTATTTCCGTTCCGCAAAAAAATAGAACATGTCCTATTATTGTCCGCATTATGGACAAGGATAGGACTGTTCTATTAGGGGCAAGCTGTTCCGTTCCGCAAAATACGGAATGCACACAGATGACGTCCGTATTTTTTGCGCACCGCAAAATACATACGGTCGTGTGCATGAGCCCTAACCTTTAATACTGGGGTATGGACTTTGCTGCAGGAGAGCCACTAAGCCTCTACCTCCTGGAATAGTCCCGGTGTAGTCGGCAGCTGATCTACAGGGGTCAGAGACATCGCAGCCAGACGTGCATCCCACACTTTCTCGTTCCGCGTGTCCGCAAAATGGACAAGACTAGGACATGCTCTATCTTTTTTTGTGATACAGGCATACTGATGCGGACGGCCCGCGGTGTGCTGCCTGAAATTTTTGTGGCCCCATTGAAATGAATGGGTCCACATCTGATCGGATGTGCCTGAGGCCTTAAAGGGATATTCTGGTTGTATCAAGTTATCTCCTATCCACAGAATCAGTGTGGATTCTACTACTCAGACCGCCACCGATCATGGGAAACCTCGTACCCCCTGGGGCCTCCGAAATGGCAGATTACAGTGCTCGGCTATTTCCAGTACCCCCATCTAGAAGAACGGAGCGGCAGTGAGCACGCTCAACCCTGCAGGTTACACGGTCCTCATTCTTGACTCCCGCCAATCTAAGGGCTCATGCACACGGCTTTTGACGTTTTTGTGGTCCGCAAAACACGGATACTGGCCCCATGCGTTCCGCAATTTGCGGAATGGAACGGCTGGCCCATTATAGAACAGTCCGTAATGCGGACAAGAATAGGACATATTTTTGTGGGGCCGCAGAACGGACATACGGATGCGGACAGCACACAGTGGGCTATCAGCATCTTTTGGGGTCCGTATTAAGACCGCAAAAAATGCTGGACCAAAAATACGTTTGTGTGCATGAGCCCTAAAAGTTATCTTCTATCCTGTGGATAAGGGCTCATTCACACGGCCGTTCCGTGCATTGGAGGCCGCAATTTGCGGTCCCCAATGCGCGGGCAACATCCATGCAGCTGCCGCGACGGATCCAGACCCATTCAACTTGAATGGTTCCGTGATCCGTCCGCATTGCAAAAAAATAGAACCCTTTTTTTTTTTTACGGTGCGGAGGCACGGAGAGAAACCCCACTGAAGCTCTCCATGGTGCATCCTTAGGGTCCCGTGCCTCCGTTCTGCACCGATCTTCCGCATTGCAGACCCATTCAAGTGCGGGCAACGGCCGTGTGTATGAGCCCTAAGAGATAACTTGCTACAACCAGAATACCCCTTTACCCGTTAATGATCCGTCATGCCCTAATGACCTACTAAATGTAAATGTTAGCGTTTCAGCAGCCATATTTTATTTTATTTTTTTAAAATAATTTAGTTGATGTGGATGTGTTTTATGTGGAAGAAATAGTAATTCCTGTTTTTTACAGGGGGGCGGGGAGATTACTTTTATTTTCTTTGTGCCACTGGTATAGAAAAAATATGTTTTGGCATTTTTTTTACATGTCATTTTTTATAGTGTTGATATTGGACCCTAAATTAACTGTTAGGGTCCATTCACACGTCCGTAGTGTATTGTGGATCCGCAATACACCCGTCCGGCACCCCCATAGAGCTGCCTATTCTTGTCCGCAATTGCGGACAAGAATAGGACATGCTCTATTTTTTTCCGGAGCCGTGGACCGGAAGATCGGGGTCGCGCTCCGGAAATGTGGATGCGGACAGCACACTGTGTGCTGTCCGCATCCATTCCTACCCCATGGAGAATGAATGGGTCCGCACCCGTTCCGCGGACACATTCACGGACGTGTGAATGGACCCTTATAAATGCATTATTCGGGTTATTCTGGCCATGTGGATACCCAATATCATACCTCCCAACCGTCCCGGATCCGGTGGCAGCGTCCTGGATTTCAGTGGCGGTCCCAGTATGGGGGAGGTATGTCCCGCTCTTTGGCAGCTATCTTCCATAGGAAGCAGAGACAGCTGCCTGTAATGATGAAGCAAGAGCCGTCCGTCGGCTCTCTGCTCCATCATTCCTCCCCCTGCCCTCCACACTGCAGGTCTGAGTAGGGGGCGGGGCTGGGGGCGTGACAGGGGCGGGAGCTCCATGTATCCTGCTGCTGCTGTTGGGAAATGAGGTGAGTATGTGGAGTTTATTTTTTATTTTTTTTACTGCCTGTGAAGGGGGCACTTTACTGGGCATATTACTGTCAGGGGGCACTTTACTGGGCATATTACTGTCAGGCAGTGGCGTAACTAGAAATGACTGGGCCCCACAGCAAAGTTTTGAATGGGGCTCCCCCCACCACAGAAAATTCTTTGCAACCCCCACTCCTGTTACTTAGTCAGGATCACTCTCTCAGACCAGGCCCGTCAGCCGCTCTGTCCATTTCCTACAGTGTCTCTGAATATCATTTCATTTTATAATACTGTGGAGGGGGCCCTGACAATAAAATCTTTCAGTCCTCCGCCTGGGTGGTTTCCTTCTGAGTTCGGGGCCCAAAGCAGTTGCTTCCCCTATAGCTACTCCCCTGCTGTCAGGGGGGTACTTTACTGGGCGTATTACTGTCAGGGAGCACTTTACTGGGCATAACTACTGTGAGGGGGCACATATCTGCGCATAACGATATGCCCCCAATGTCTGAGGTCAGACAGCCCCCTTTAAAGGTATTGTCTCAATTCAGAAAATGGAATTAATCATGTAGAGAAAGTTAATACAAGCCACTTACTAATATATTGTGATTGTCCATGTTGCCTCCTTTGCTGGCTGGATTCATTTTTCCATCACCTTATACACTGCTCGTTTCCATGGTTACGACCACCCAGCAATCCAGCAGCGGTGGTTGTGTTTGCACATAATAGGAAAAAGTGATGAATTGTGAGCTCCCTTGGTCCCAGCCACCAGAGAGGCCGGCGCCTTTTCCTATATAGTGCAAGCACGACCACCAATGCTGGATTGCTGGGTGGTCGTAACCATGGAAAGGAGCAGTGTATAAGGTGATGAAAAAATGAATCCAGCCAGCAAAGGAGGCAATATGGACAATCACAATACATTAGTAAGTGGCTTGTATTAACTTTCAGCGGTCAGCAACCTTCGGCACTCCAGATGTGTTAAAACTACGACCCCAAGCATGCTCTATTCACTTCTATGGGAGTTCTAAAAATAGCTAAGCAAGTGTGCATGCTGGGAGTTGTAGTTTCAACACATCTGGAGTGCCGAAGGTTGCTGATCCCTGCACTACATGATAAATGCCACTTGTTGAAGTGAGACAAGCCCTTTAAGAACCCCAGCCATTTTAAATAAAAAAAATATATATAAAAATTCCGTCCGGACAGAGTTTTTTAAGTCCCAAAAAGAGGACATGTACTGGAGAAAGAGGATGGATGTTCACCCTAGGTAAAAGGATTTTTTCAGGATTTTCATATTGATGGCCTATCCTCAGGATAGGTCATTAATATGAGATCGGTGGGGGTCCAACTCCTGGCACCGCCGCCAATCAGCTGTCAGAGGCCTCCTTACAGCTTAGGCTACTTTCACACTTGCGGCAGAGAGATCCGGCAAGCAGTTTCGTCGCCGGAACTGCCTGCCGGATCAGGCAAAATGTATGCTAACTGAGTGCTCTTTCACACTTTCGTTGTCCGGATCCGTCGTGCACTCCATTTGCCGGAATTACACGCCGGATCCGGAAAAACGCAAGTGAACTGAAAGCATTTGAAGACGGATCCGTCTTCAAAATGCGTTCAGTGTTACTATGGCACCCAGGACGCTATTAAAGTCCTGGTTGCCATAGTAGTAGTGGGGAGCGGGGGAGCAGTATACTTACAGTCCGTGCGGCTCCCGGGGCGCTCCAGAATGACGTCAGAGCGCCCCATGCGCATGGATGACGTGTCCATGCGATCACGTCATCCATGCGCCTGGGGCGCCCTGACGTCACTCTGAAGCGCCCCGGGAGCCGCACGGACGGTAAGTATACTGCTCCCCCACTCCCCACTACACTTTACCATGGCAAACAGGACTTTAGCGTCCTGGGAGCCATGGTAACCATTCAGAAAAAGCTAAACGTCGGATCCGGTAATGGGCCGAAACGACGTTTAGCTTAAGGCCGGATCCGGATCAATGCCTTTCAATGGGCATTAATTCCGGATCCGGCCTTGCGGCAAGTGTTCAGGATTTTTGGCCGGAGCAAAAAGCGCAGCATGCTACGGTATTTTCTCCGGCCAAAAAACGTTCCGGTCCGGAACTGAAGACATCCTGATGCATCCTGAACGGATTTCTCTACATTCAGAATGCATTAGGATAAAACTGATCAGGATTCTTCCGGCATAGAGCCCGACGACGGAACTCTATGCCGGAAGACAAGAACGCAAGTGTGAAAGAGGCCTGATGGCATTAGTAAGACTGATCAGGATCCTTATCGGTCTTAAAAATGCCTGATCAGTCGAAAAAATGCATTGAAATGCGGATCCGTCTTTCCTGTGTCATCCGGCAAAAACGGATCCGGCATTTATTTTTTCACCTTTTTTTCAGTCTGCGCATACCGGAAGGACGGATCTGGCACTAATACATTCCTATGGGAAAAGATGCCGGATCCGGCATTCATGCAAGTCTTCAGTTTTTTTAGCCGGAGATAAAACCGTGGCATGCTGCGGTTTTCTCTTTTGCCTGATCAGTCAAAAAGACTGAACTGAAGACATCCTGATGCAAACTGAACGGATAACTCTCCATTCAGAATGCATGGGGATAAAACTGATCAGTTCTTTTCCGGTATAGAGCCCCTAGGACGGAACTCAATGCCGGAAAAGAAAAACGCTAGTGTGAAAGTACTCTTACCAAGCACAGCGCCTCCCATTGTATATTGTCAGTACTTGGAATTGCAGGCCAGGCCCATTCATTTGAATGGTAATGCGTTGCTCCTAGGCCATGTGACTAATGACACCACTGGCCTCTTCATGCAGGTGATCGGTGTCCTAAGGATAGGCCATCAATATCAAAATTAGGTTTCAGCGAAATCTAAGTCCCACGAAGTGGACTTTGATCCGAATTTCAGGGGAAACTTGATTTGCCGCGAAGCCTAATCTCCTCGTGCCTTTTGGTAGCAGATTTTCCCTGAAATAGTGTAAAAAAAAATATATATATATATATCAACTCACATGAAATTGCATGAAATCCCATGCCGGCTGATGTGATGATGTCATCACGGGCTGTGCGAGACTTTGAGCTAGATCTTCAATCAAGAGGGCGGCGGCCATTTGTCGCGAGCAAATGGATGAGGTAAGTATGATTTTATTTTTTATTTTACACCCGATTATTGCTATCAGATGCCGCGATCATGTATAAACGTGGCATCTGAAGGGTACAATGACAGGGGCGTAATCGCCATTTCCTGTCAAAGAAATACGCTTTGTGACGATGTTACTCGTTATGAAGTGATTTTTTATTTTTTTTTATGGGCGAAGCAGCTGAATTACATTTATGAATTCTTAGCTCATCTCTAATCAAAGTCTCAGAGAACCCCTTTAATTTCAGTTTTTTGTGGGGGTTTTTTCTGGAAAATAGCGAGGTAAACTATGGGAACAAAATCTCAATGTGAACCCAGCCCACAATGCATGGAGAGCTTTATTTATTACTTATGTATTACTGTATTACTTTGTAATAATACATCTATTATAAGGCCATTTGGTGTATGAGGTACGATGGCTGTCACAGGGTGAGACTGCTGGATAGAGAGTGTTACACTTTGTCGTTCTCAATAAAGTTATTGAAACTTCCAAGGTCAAGAAGACCACGTGGAGAGTCTGACAGCGGGTAACCTTGACTACGGGAGGAAGCGCCAGTCCTAGGTTTATTCTCGCGAGATCTCACGTCGTTTACTACAGCGACTGTTTCAGGTTCTCGCGAGATTTGTGACTCCTCGCTGCACTCTCCCGTAGGTCAAGATGTCGGAGTCTGAGCTCGGAAGGAAGTGGGACCGGTGTCTGGCGGATGCGGCCGTCAAATTCGGTAACGTTCAGCAGGAGGCTGTGGACATGATGACTGTTATAAACATGAGGCGGCTCCGGCATGGCTGACACCTGTGTGTCCCTGTCACCTCCATGTAGTCAGTGACCAGCCTATCATATGTGTAGGGGCAGCTGCAGCCGTCATGCATGTGCAGGGAGCACAGTAACATACATGTGACGTATGTTGATTATAATTCCACACAGGAAGTAAATGCATGACATTCACAGTTGAGCTGGTGGCTGTGGGAAACCGTCAGCAAGCAGGATCAGTACAGGATAAGTAATGTATGTGCACAGTGACTCCACCAGCAGAATAGTGAGTGCAGCTCTGGAGTATAATACAGGATGTAACTCAGGATCAGTACAGGATAAGTAATGTATGTGCACAGTGACTCCACCAGCAGAATAGTGAGTGCAGCTCTGGAGTATAATACAGGATGTAACTCAGGATCAGTACAGGATAAGTAATGTAATGTATGTACACAGTGACTCCACCAGCAGAATAGTGAGTGCAGCTCTGGAGTATAATACAGGATGTAACTCAGGATCAGTACAGGATAAGTAATGTAATGTATGTACACAGTGACTGCACCAGCAGAATAGTGAGTGCAGCTCTGGAGTATAATACAGGATGTAACTCAGGATCAGTACAGGATAAGTAATGTAATGTATGTACACAGTGACTCCACCAGCAGAATAGTGAGTGCAGCTCTGGAGTATAATATAGGATGTAACTCAGGATCAGTACAGGATAAGTAATGTATGTACACAGTGACTCCACCAGCAGAATAGTGAGTGCAGCTCTGGAGTATAATATAGGATGTAACTCAGGATCAGTACAGGATAAGTAATGTATATACACAGTGACTCCACCAGCAGAATAGTAAGTGCAGCTCTGGAGTATAATACAGGATGTAACTCAGGATCAGTACAGGACAAATGATGTCTGTACACAGTGACTCCACCAGCAGAATAGTGAGTGCAGCTCTGGAGTATAATACAGGATGTAACTCAGGATCAGTACAGGATAAGTAATGTAATGTATGTACACAGTGACTGCACCAGCAGAATAGTGAGTGCAGCTCTGGAGTATAATACAGGATGTAACTCAGGATCAGTACAGGACAAGTGATGTCTGTACACAGTGACTGCACCAGCAGAATAGTGAGTGCAGCTCTGGAGTATAATACAGGATGTAACTCAGGATCAGTACAGGACAAGTAATGTAATGTATGTACACAGTGACTCCACCAGCAGAATAGTGAGTGCAGCTCCGGAGTATAATACAGGATGTAACTCAGGATCAGTACAGGATAAGTAATGTAATGTATGTACACAGTGACTGCACCAGCAGAATAGTGAGTGCAGCTCTGGAGTATAATACAGGATGTAACTCATGATCAGTACAGGATAAGTAATGTATGAACACAGTGACTCCACCAGCAGAATAGTGAGTGCAGCTCTGGAGTATAATACAGGATGTAACTCAGGATCAGTACAGGATAAGTAATGTAATGTAAGTACACAGTGACTGCACCAGCAGAATAGTGAGTGCAGCTCTGGAGTATAATACAGGATGTAACTCAGGATCAGTACAGGATAAGTAATGTAATGTAAGTACACAGTGACTGCACCAGCAGAATAGTGAGTGCAGCTCTGGAGTATAATACAGGATGTAACTCAGGATCAGTACAGGATAAGTAATGTAATGTAAGTACACAGTGACTGCACCAGCAGAATAGTGAGTGCAGCTCTGGAGTATAATACAGGATGTAACTCAGGATCAGTACAGGATAAGTAATGTAATGTATGTACACAGTGACTCCACCAGCAGAATAGTGAGTGCAGCTCTGGAGTATAATACAGGATGTAACTCAGGATCAGTACAGGATAAGTAATGTAATGTAAGTACACAGTGACTGCACCAGCAGAATAGTGAGTGCAGCTCTGGGGTATAATACAGGATGTAACTCAGAATCAGTACAGGATAAGTAATGTATGTACATAGTGACTGCACCAGCAGAATAGTGATTGCAGCTCTGGAGTATAATACAGGATGTAACTCAGGATCAGTACAGATAACTCAGATACAGTACTTAAATTGAGTGCTTCTAGGCCACATGACCAAGGAATATGACATCACATGGCGTAGGCGTGGGCAACCTCGAGCACTTCAGCCGTTGTAAAACTACAACTCCCAGCATGCATACTTGCTCTGCTCTTCTCAGAACTTTCATAGAAGTAAATGGAGCATGCTGGGAATTGTAGTTTCGCAACACCTGGAGTGCCGCAAGATGGCCCAACCCTGGCCTAGGGAAAGCTGGATAAGGCCGCAGCTCTCACCGGAGCGACGATGCCTTCTCAAACAGCTGATTTTTTTGGGTCCCTGGTGTCAGTCCCCCACCGATCAGATACTGATGACTTTTCTAGGGGATAAGTCACCAGTATAAAGTTCCTGGAAAGCCCCTTTAAGTACAAAGTAGTAAAACTTTTGCAAAATGGCTCAGTTTTGTGTAAATTTGAAGTGTAAGGTTGTGGAAAAGAGACCCATCCTTACCTGCTCCCCGCCGTTTCCATCTGTCAGCATCCGCACCGTCAGGGTCACATAGGCAGCCCGTGATTGGCCTCATGGGTGACATGTCGCCAGAGACTCATCGTGTCAGTTGTGAGGCCAGTCATTGACTGCAGCGGCGCACATGACCATGCGGGAGCTGGGGAGAGGGTATGTTTATCGTCACGGGACCTGCGGGCTGGGAAAAAAAAAAACAATCCCAGAGACCCCCTTTAAGGGTACATCCCCCATATGTTCTAGAGCTGCCATTCCTCTAACTGTCTGTTGGCCACGTGATGTCGCTGTAATGTGATGCTGCGGTGACTTATGTGCAGCCGAGCAGATCCTCCATGTGTTTCCATTTAACCATGGGAAGATTGTCCTTGTCTAAGGGCATGACCGGCGGACGACCGTCAAAAGGGCCCGGTCCAGCAGTCCTGCTGTGATGGTCCTGGGCATAGCAAGTCCAGCGCTCCCTACTGGAATCTGTATATTACATTTCTTTCTTTATTTTATTTATAACTCTTACATAGGGTTGTCAACCCGTTTATTCTTAAAGGGGTTGTCTCCTCTAAGACAATGGGGGCATATCGCTAGGATATGCACCCATTGTCTGATAGGCGCGGTCCCACCGCTGCGACCCGCACCTATATCAAGAACGGAACCCCGGAAGTGGCGTGCCATTTCCGTCGGGCCCATAGAAGTGAATTGGAGAGGTGGCCGGTCATGCACTTCTGTGAGGAGCGCGCTTGGTGGTGGCCGGACTGGAGTCCTCCAGCTACCACATTGTCTGAGATGAGACAACCCCTTTAAGTCATTTTATTCATACTTTGCTATTTAAAGGGGTTCTCTCACTTCAGGAAAAAGGCATTTATCATGTAGAGAAAGTTACTACAAGGCTCTTACTAATGTATTGTGATTCTCCATATTGCCTCCTTTGCTGGCTGGATTCATTTCTCCATCACATTATACACTGCTTGTATCCAGGGGACGGGAGCTGCTGGTCATGCGTGCCTGTGTGCGCTCCCACGACCCCGGACACCAGATAGATCAGCCCTTTTTCCTGTAGGGTGCAAGCCCGACCACCGCTGCTGGATTGCTGGGTGGTCGTAACCCCTGAATATAAGCAGTGAATAATGTGACGGAAAAATGAATCGAATCAAACCTAACCAGCAAAGGAGGCAATATGGACAATCGCAATACATTAGTAATTGTGATCAATGCCATTTGCTGAAGTGAGACAACCCCTTTAACTAGACGGATTTTGGGAAAGTTTGGCTGTCCCCCTCTGTTGAGGGTAGGACCGGCTGTATTGGCTGCCCCCAGCGTCTACAATTAGATGAGAGATTATTGGGGGAGGCCCCCTGGCCATCGGCCCACCGGGAGATTTCCCTGTGAGGTCTGATGACCCCCCCCCCCCCTCCCTTAGAAGGCAGTAGCGGTGCCCTCGTGAGTAGTCCTTGAGCTTTCCCAGTGACTATGAACTGATTGTGTAGAACGTGACTGAACAGGAGGACATAAGGGCTGCTCTCATGTTGTCTTTAATCACGTACTTTCCCTTTAAGTATTATGTCCTGAAATAGGAACCAGAGGGAGCGCATGTTATAGGTGATGGAGTAAGCGTTGCGAAACCCCCGGGGACAGTAAACCCTGTCGAGGTTGCGTGCCGGCCGTAATTGCTGCAGCACATTGCTCCGCGCTGATGCCTGTTCTGATCTGGGCACATTCCTATTGAGATAAGTCGTCATCATTTCCATACGTTGCATTTCCCGGACTCCCCGTTGCTGGAATAGAGAGGACTAGGTAATAACTCTCAGCCCTGTAACCAGAGGGCGCGAGGTGCCCGGCGTGCGGGCGAGGAGGCGGCGAGGGGCATCTGTGCTGAATGTGACGTGTGGCGCTGGTCACTGGTAATCACACCGTGAATCCGATGACCATCTAATGTCCGTAGGGCCGGGCAGATAGTCCACCCATAGATGTGCAGCGGACATAGTCTGCATTGAATGCTGCAGATTGCATGCTAGAAGATCAGTACATCCTCCATGAGAGAACCACATTTGCACCAATCTTAAGGCTGGATGCTACTGTGCCAGACACTCAGCTGTGAGAAGTATTAGTACATCCTCCATGAGAGAACCACATTTGCACAAATCTTTAGGCTGGATGCTACTGTGCCAGACACTCAGCTGTGAGAAGTATTAGTACATCCTCCATGAGAGAACCACATTTGCACAAATCTTTAGGCTGGATGCTACTGTGCCAGACACTCAGCTGTGAGAAGTATTAGGGCTGCACAGGTTTGTAGCCTCTTGATGTAATCAAGAATGTTTCCATTCAATGACAGAAGGAAGAGCTATTGCAAATGTCGAGGATGTGGAATCCAGAGTCTATTAGAAATGGTTGTCTGACGTCTGGTCAACTGGAAGGTGTTTGGGGAAAAAAATGGCGGCTCAGGTCCTTCAGGACACAAACAGCACGTGGCCACCGTGGCTCATAGTTCACGTGACGCCCGTGCACCTGGCGCTGCTGGTTGTTCGCAGGGGTCATGTGACTAGATGCGGAACATCATCACTTCTGGACCAGAAGGAATGGGCGCCGGAACGTAGGGGCTCTCAAAAGGTGAGCGGCGTTGATATCCAGCCGCTCATTTTTCATTGATGTCGGTCGTCCCCAATAGAAGGGTCGTCTGTGTTATTTTATTTTTATTATTTCAGGAAACCCCTCTGAGTCTATTAAAGGGGGTCTCCCACAAATTTCTAACTGTGGGGGGTGATTTGCTAAGAGGGGCTTTTTACGCTGTTTTTAGATTCGCCCTGCGCTGCCGCAAGATTCGGTTAATTTTATGAGGAGGTGCGAGCCTGGAGACGAAAACCACTCCACTCCCCGAGTAGAAACGGGCGTAAGTGTTAGTAAATTTGGCGGGATCCAGGTCCCAGGCCTGGCCCACAGCGATCCCAAGTCACAAACACGGAAGATTAGGTTATAGTTTTAAAGGGGTTTTCCTGGATTTGACTATTGATGACCTATTCCTCAGGATCGGCCGGCACCCCCGCTATGGGACAGGTCTGTAGTTTACACTCCTTCTAATTACACCTGATCACTACTGCGACCTCACAGGCGAGCAGGTAAACAATAAAGGGACGGCAGTGCTGGCACGGCGCGCGCTTCTCCTCCACCAGCTGATTGGCGGAGTCTGATCCCTACCCATCTGGTATTGATGAGGATAAGTCACCAATATTAAAATCCAGAAAAAACCCTTTAAGGGAGAAGATTCAGTAAAATGTGAAATTTATTGTTTTAAAGAGTAACTAAACTTTAATTTACCATAACTTTTTATTTTTTTAAATGTCCCAAATGCCCTAAAATAATTTGTCTAATATGCTTTATTAACAGATTTTGCCTTTTTACTAAAGAAATTGACTCCCAAAGTCCTGGCGCTGTATTCACCCACTGCTGACTTCTCGGTGGTGTACGGAGTCCTTGCACTGTAGCAATGGGGCCTGCGGTGTACGGGCAGGGGCACACATCACTGCTACTGCCTGTGCGCCCTCAGCTTGGCTAAATTCTGGCATAGCCCATGGGTATGCTGTAATGATGTGCTATGCTGGGGTTTGCAGAGCGGGGGCGGGCGCAGCGATGTGTGCCCCTGCCCGTACACCGCAGGCCCCATTGCTACAGTGCAAGGACTCCGTACACCGCCGAGAAGTCAGCAGGAGGCGAATATAGTGAATTTAAGGGTACTTTAACACTTGCGGCAGAGAGATCCGGCAAGCAGTTCCGTCGCCGGAACTGCCTGCCGGATCAGGCAAAACGTATGCCAACTGATGGCATTAGTAAGGATCCTGATCAGTCTTAAAAATGCATTGAAATGCCAGATCTGTCTTTCCGGTGTCATCTGGCAAAACGGATCCGGCATTTATTTTTTTCACCTTTTTTTCAGTCTGCGCATCCGGCACTAATACATTCAGGCAAGTCTTCAGTTTTTTTCGCCGGAGATAAAACCGTAGCATGCTGCGGTATTATCTCCGTCCTGAAAAGTCAAAAAGACTGAACTGAAGACATCCTGATGCATCCTGAACGGATTGCTCTCCATTCAGAATGCATGGGGATAAAACTGATCAGTTCTTTTCCGGTATTGAGCCCCTAGGACGGAAGTCAGCGCCGGAAAAGAAAAACGCTAGTGTGAAAGTACCCTAAAGCGCGGTAGAAATCAGGACATTGGGCGCCAATTTCTTCCTCACC
Organism: Bufo bufo; assembly: GCF_905171765.1. Lineage (NCBI taxonomy): Eukaryota > Metazoa > Chordata > Amphibia > Anura > Bufonidae > Bufo > Bufo bufo. The sequence continues at coordinate 46,117,231 of NC_053389.1, read as the reverse complement.
ATGGTAAGTACTGAGCCCGGTGAAGTCACCGCCACAGATAATAAAAAACTGAAGGTTTACAAACAACATCTCTTAGCAGCCGTCAGTGAAAAACGCATTACATCCACACTTCCGGATGCGATGCGTTTTTCACTGAAGCCCCATTCACTTCTATGGGGCCAGGGCTGCTTGAAAAACGCAGAATATAGAACATGCTGCGTTTTTCACACAACGCAGAACTGATGCGTAAAAAAAAACGCTCCTGTACACAGACCCATTGAAATGAATGGGTCAGGATTCAGTGCGGGTGCTATGCGTTCACGTCACGCATCGCACGCGCATGGAAAACTCGTTCTTGTGAAAGGGGCCTTACACTAGCCGATCAGCCAGGCGATTGTGGGGAGGGAAGCGCTCCATTCCGGCAATCGTCAGAGGAGGAGACCGCTGCTATTACATGCAGCGATCTCCTCCACAGTATGGGGAGGATTGATCGTTATTCCATCCCCCATCCCCATACTGTTTGCTGGCAAGCGATAATTTTAAAGCCTGTTGAAAGATTCCGATTGCCCGGTGAATGCTCATTCGGCGGGTAATCGGCGGCAGTATTACACTGCCAGATCATAGCGGGTGTACATTTTCAACTAGCCACTCCATCCATTTCAGGAAGTGTCCATGGGGTACGGGGTCCCTGTTCACGTAATCGGAGGGGGTTCGCAGCAGTAGGACCCCCACCCCGTGTCCAGCACAGTTGAGGTGACAATCCTTCTTTTTTTTTTCTGGTTTTTGATCATTTTTAGTTTTTGCGCGGAGAGCTGAGGCCTTGCTCCAGTTCACCAGATGTGCAGGTGTTTTATCTCCGACATTGCAATCAATATATCTTTTTAAGAAATGATTCCCTCTTCTTCATTTAAGCAGAGTCCCTCTTTTATGTGACGGCCGTGGAGCCGGCGCTGCTGCTGTCGGGCGGTAATAATTCAATTAAGAATTATTAATTATGGTCATAAAAATAATTAACCATGGAAAAAATAAAATTTGTCATAAATTCTTGAAATCACATAGGTATATGCACTGCGTGTCTGTGTCCATGGGTCAGTTCTTCTCTTAGATTTTCTCTTTTCCGCACAACTTATATTTGTTAACCCCTTGGGGTGCAGTCTGCTCGGTACAGCTGATTTACTGGTGTATGGTTTCCTTCAGCCAGGCCATGTAAGGGTAAATGAGCGCTCTCATTCCTCAGTTATTTTTGTGTAGAATAATCCAAATATAACTGCTCCTCCGTACACTGCCAAACAGCTGCAGAGTGCCGACAAGTGACTAACAATCCCTGCTTCATTATAACAAATGTCTGCCCGACCTGGGAATGGCTGGTCACCTGGACGGCAGCTGCTTCTCTGCTCCCCATCTATGGTACAAGGAGCAGCAGTATAGCAGTTATATTCCTGTACATAGGAGCAGTATTATAGTAGCTATATTCTTGTACATAGAAGCAGTATTATAGTAGTTATATTCTTGTACATAGGAGCAGTATTATAGTAGTTATATTCCTGTACATAGGAAGCAGTATTATAGTAGTTATATTCTTGTACATAGGAGCAGTATTATAGTAGTTATATTCTTGTACATAGGAGCAGTATTATAGTAGTTATATTCTTGTACATAGGAGGCAGTATTATACTAGTTATATTCTTGTACATAGGAGGCAGTATTATAGTAGTTATATTCTTGTACATAGGAGCAGTATTATAGTAGTTATATTCTTGTACATAGGAGGCAGTATTATAGTAGTTATATTCTTGTACATAGAAGGCAGTATTATAGTAGGTATATTCTTGTACATAGGAACAGTATTATAGTAGTTATATTCTTGTACATAGGAGCAGTATTATAGTAGTTATATTCTTGTACATAGGAGGCAGTATTATAGTAGTTATATTCTTGTACATAGGAGCAGTATTATAGTAGTTATATTCTTGTACATAGGAGGCAGTATTATAGTAGTTATATTCTTGTACATAGGAGGCAGTATTATAGTAGTTATATTCTTGTACATAGGAGGCAGTATTATAGTAGTTATATTCTTGTACATAGGAGGCAGTATTATAGTAGTTATATTCTTGTACATAGGAGGTAGTATTATAGTAGTTATATTCTTGTACATAGGAGGCAGTATTATAGTAGTTATATTCTTGTACATAGGAGCAGTATTATAGTAGTTATATTCTTGTACATAGGAGGCAGTATTATAGTAGTTATATTCTTGTACATAGGAGGCAGTATTATAGTAGTTATACTCTTGTACATAGGAGACAGTATTATAGTAGTTATATTCTTGTACATAGTAGCGGTATTATAGTAGTTATATTCTTGTACATAGGAGCAGTATTATAGTAGTTATATTCTTGTACATAGGAGCGGTATTATAGCAGTTATATTCTTGTACATAGGAGCAGTATTATAGTAGTTATATTCTTGTACATAGGAGCAGTATTATAGTAGTTATATTCTTGTACATAGGAGGTAGTATTATACTAGTTATATTTTTGTACATAGGAGGTAGTATTATAGTAGTTATATTCTTGTACATAGGAGCAGTATTATAGTAGTTATATTCTTGTACATAGGAGCAGTATTATAGTAGTTATATTCTTGTACATAGGAGCAGTATTATAGTAGTTATATTATTGTACATAGGAGCAGTATTATAGTAGTTATATTCTTGTACATAGGAGCAGTATTATAGTAGTTATATTCTTGTACATAGGAGCAGTATTATAGTAGACATATTCTTGTACATAGGAGCAGTATTATAGTAGTTATATTCTTGTACATAGGAGCAGTATTATAGTAGTTATATTCTTGTACATAGGAGGCAGTATTATAGTAGTTATATTCTTGTACATAGGAGCAGTATTATAGTAGACATATTCTTGTACATAGGAGCAGTATTATAGTAGTTATATTCTTGTACATAGGAGCAGTATTATAGTAGTTATATTCTTGTACATAGGAGGTAGTATTATACTAGTTATATTTTTGTACATGGATTGAACAAACAATAAGGCGGTGGCTCACATCTAAACGGAAATGTGGAGCAGGTGCTGCTAGCCCAAATGTGAGGGACACCCACCCTCAAAAGGTAAATGGATAAAACTAGAATAATGGGCGAGCACACTACATTTGGATCATAGAGTACATAAAATATTTAATTAAATCCAATAAATTGACACGTGTATATACATAAAATCAAGTCATACAATAATAAAATATAATAAAATAAAATAGAATAAAACTTGTGTACTTGGGATAATACACTTGGAATACCGCAGATAAATGGGATGGTATGCTCACTGTACTAAGGTCCAAATGCTGTTGTTGGACCAGAAGATCATATGCCTGTAAGTATCATAAGGAAGTCCACTTATTAAATGCAGTATCTAAAATTCTCCTAGCCAGGAGATCTCCAATCACAGATCTATTGCACAGCTGTATGCTGGTAGTAACTCCAATATAGATAAAAGGTAGGATCACCTATTGCAGTCTCTTGTATAATCCCCAAGTCTTAGGTGCTGGTTTAATATACCAGTTTGTTGAATAGTGTTACAGAGTTCCGTAATTGCTGTAAATGTAGCAGCTTAAATCCAAAGACTTCTTACCTCCCTCGTGGTGGACGGTCCGTATCCGGCGTGAGTCGGGCAGCGCGGGACACTGCCGGCGTCTGACTACGTTCAGCTGCAGCTGACTTACCCGAAGTCTCACGGGGTTTCCAAACGGGATTTCGTCCGACACAAAGGGGAGAATGCAGTAAATCGCCAATAATTATTGGAAAAGTCCTTCGATTCAATATCACAGCATGGCCATGCTTGTGGAAGTGGAGGTGCTTTTTGTTACAGGTGTGTGATCCGGCCCATACGCGTTTCGGGAACGCTCCTTCCCTTCATCAGTGGTGTCACATCACCTGTGAGCCTCCACCTTTTATATCTTGTATAGCACCAAAATATGGATCACTGGATTTTTTCTTCTGAGATGTAGACATGTGTTTATAGTACATACACTTGTTATACATCTGAATACTTTTGCGATTTTTCACTCTTGCGGTTTTTCACTTATTGCTTCCTTCATTACGCATATGTGTATTTGCACACAGTTTATCATATAGATTGCACTTCAAGATTATTCAAATGTAGGTCCCTGGATTCCCTCCTCTGAAAATCCTGCATCCATTTCTTACCTACGTTTTTATATATATACACATGCGGTACCCAAGCGTTATTTTAATACTCATGCGTTTTTTTTTTTCACTTATTCCTTCTGTCAGTCTAAACAACTCTGTAACACTATTCAACAAACTGGTATATTAAACCAGCACCTAAGACTTGGGGATTATACAAGAGACTGCAATAGGTGATCCTACCTTTTATCTATATTGGAGTTACTACCAGCATACAGCTGTGCAATAGATCTGTGATTGGAGATCTCCTGGCTAGGAGAATTTTAGATACTGCATTTAATAAGTGGACTTCCTTATGATACTTACAGGCATATGATCTTCTGGTCCAACAACAGCATTTGGACCTTAGTACAGTGAGCATACCATCCCATTTATCTGCGGTATTCCAAGTGTATTATCCCAAGTACACAAGTTTTATTCTATTTTATTTTATTATATTTTATTATTGTATGACTTGATTTTATGTATATACACGTGTCAATTTATTGGATTTAATTAAATATTTTATGTACTCTATGATCCAAATGTAGTGTGCTCGCTCATTATTCTAGTTATATTTTTGTACATAGGAGGTAGTATTATAGTAGTTATACTCTTGTACATAGGAGCAGTATTATAGTAGTTATATTCTTGTACATAGGAGTAGTATTATAGTAGTTATACTCTTGTACATAGGAGCAGTATTATAGTAGTTATATTCCTGTACATAGGAGCAGTATTATAGTACTTATACACTTGTACAAAGGCTCGGTATTATAGTCGTTATATTCTTGTACATAGGAGCGGTATTATAGTAGTTATATTCTTGTACATAGGAGCGGTATTATAGTAGTTATATTCTTGTACATAGGAGGCAGTATTCTAGTAGTTATATTCTTGTACATAGGAGCAGTATTATAGTAGTTATATTCTTGTACATAGGAGCAGTATTATAGTAGTTATATTCTTGTACATAGGAGCAGTATTATAGTAGTTATATTCTTGTACATAGGAGCAGTATTATAGCAGTTATATTCTTGTACATAGGAGCAGTATTATAGTAGTTATATTCTTGTACATAGGAGGCAGTATTATAGTAGTTATATTCTTGTACATAGGAGCAGTATTATAGTAGTTATATTCTTGTACATAGGAGCAGTATTATAGTAGTTATATTCTTGTACATAGGAGGCAGTATTATAGTAGTTATATTCTTGTACATAGGAGCAGTATTATAGTAGTTATATTCTTGTACATAGGAGCAGTATTTAGGGGTGCACCGAAATGAAAATTCTGGTCCGAAACCGAAAATTCAGGATGCCCTTGACCGAAAACCGAAACCGAAACTGCCTTTTTGCCCAAATACTTTTAAAATACTTTTTTTTTAATGATTTTATTAATAATTCTTTTTCATGAATGAAATTCATCTGTGGGTGGTGCTGTTATGGAGAGGGGGATCTGTGGGTGGCTCTGTTATGGAGAGGGGGATCTGTGGGTGGCGCTGTTATGGAGAGGGGGATCTGTGGGTGGCGCTGTTATGGAGAGGGGGATCTGTGGGTGGCGCTGTTATGGAGAGGGGGATCTGTGGGTGGCGCGGTTATGGAGAGGGGGATCTGTGGGTGGCGCTGTTATGGAGAGGGGGATCTGTGGGTGGCGCTGTTATGGAGAGGGGGATCTGTGGGTGGCGCTGTTATGGAGAGGGGGATCTGTGGGTGGCGCTGTTATGGAGAGGGGGATCTGTGGGTGGCGCTGTTATGGAGAGGGGGATCTGTGGGTGGCGCTGTTATGGAGAGGGGGAACTGTGGGTGGCGCTGTTATGGAGAGGGGGAACTGTGGGTGGCGCTGTTATGGAGAGGGGGATCTGTGGGTGGCGCTGTTATGGAGAGGGGGATCTGTGGGTGGCGCTGTTATGGAGAGGGGGATCTGTGGGTGGCGCTGTTATGGAGAGGGGGATCTGTGGGTGGCGCTGTTATGGAGAGGGGGATCTGTGGGTGGCGCTGTTATGGAGAGGGGGATCTGTGGGTGGCGCTGTTATGGAGAGGGGGATCTGTGGGTGGCGCTGTTATGGAGAGGGGGATCTGTGGGTGGCGCTTTTATGGAGAGGGGGATCTGTGGGTGGCGCTGTTATGGAAAGGGGATATGTGCACTGTTATGGGCATAACAGTGCACAGATCCCTTTCCCCATAACAGTGCACAGATCCCCCCTCCCCATAGCAGTGCCATAGACCGATCCCCCTACCCATAACAGCCCCGGCCCTGCTGCTCACAGCATCACTCACTGCATTTTTACCTTACAATCGTGACGCTCCAGTAACAACTCTGCAGGCAGAGCGGAGGGCGGCGTAACGTCACTTACTCACGTGACGCACCTGCTCCGCCTCCTTCATTCATAAAGTGGGCGGAGCAGGCGCGTCACGTGAGTAAGTGACGTTACGCCGGCCTCCGCTCTGCCTGCAGAGTTGTTACTGGAGCGTCACGATTGTAAGGTAAAATAAAGATGCAGTGACAAAGTAAACCGCCCGCCCGCAGATGGTGGGTGACAAATCCCACACCCCATATTTTCGGCCGATATGTAACAATATCGGCCGAAGTGGATTAGGTGCATTTTCGGACGATATTTTCGGCTGCCGGAATTTCGGTGCACCCCTAGCAGTATTATAGTAGTTATATTCTTGTACAGAGGAGGCAGTATTATAGTAGTTATATTCTTGTACCTAGGAGGCAGTATTATAGTAGTTATATCCTTGTACATAGGAGGCAGTATTATAGTAGTTATATTCTTGTACATAGGAGGCAGTATTATAGTAGTTATATTCTTGTACCTAGGAGGCAGTATTATAGTAGTTATCTCCTTGTACATAGGAGCAGTGTTATAGTAGTTATATTCTTGTACATAGGAGCAGTATTATAGTAGTTATATTCTTGTACATAGGAGCAGTATTATAGTAGTTATATTCTTGTACATAGGAGGCAGTATTATAGTAGTTATATTCTTGTACATAGGAGGCAGTATTATAGTAGTTATATTCTTGTACATAGGAGGCAGTATTATAGTAGTTATATTCTTGCACATAGGAGCAGTATTATAGTAGTTATATTCTTGTACATAGGAGGCAGTATTATAGTAGTTATATTCTTGTACCTAGGAGGCAGTATTATAGTAGTTATATCCTTGTACATAGGAGCAGTGTTATAGTAGTTATATTCTTGTACATAGGAGCAGTATTATAGTAGTTATATTCTTGTACATAGGAGCAGTATTATAGTAGTTATATTCTTGTACATAGGAGCAGTATTATAGTAGTTATATTCTTGTACATAGGAGGCAGTATTATAGTAGTTATATTCTTGTACATAGGAGGCAGTATTATAGTAGTTATATTCTTGTACATAGGAGGCAGTATTATAGTAGTTATATTCTTGCACATAGGAGCAGTATTATAGTAGTTATATTCTTGTACATAGGAGGCAGTATTATAGTAGTTATATTCTTGTACAGAGGGGCAGTATTATAGTAGTTATATTCTTGTACAGAGGGGCAGTATTATAGTAGTTATATTCTTGTACAGAGGGGCAGTATTATAGTAGTTATATTCTTGTACATAGGAGGCATTATTATAGTAGTTATATTCTTGTACATAGGAGGCAGTATTATACTAGTTATATTCTTGTACATAGGAGCAGTATTATAGTAGTTATATTCTGTACATAGGAGCAGTATTATAGTAGTTATTTTCTTGTACATAGGAGGTAGTATTATAGTAGTTATATTCTTGTACATAGGAGCAGTATTATAGTAGTTATATTCTTGTACATAGGAGCAGTATTATAGTAGTTATTTTCTTGTACATAGGAGCAGTATTATAGTAGTTATATTCTTGTACATAGGAGCAGTATTATAGTTATATTCTTGTACATAGGAGCAGTGTTATAGTAGTTATATTCTTGTACATAGGAGCAGTATTATAGTAGTTATATTCTTGTACATAGGAGCAGTATTATAGTAGTTATATTCTTGTACATAGGAGGCTGTATTATAGTAGTTATATTCTTGTACATAGGAGGCTGTATTATAGTAGTTATATTTTTGTACATAGGAGCAGTATTATAGTAGTTATATTCTTGTACATATGAGGCAGTATTATAGTAGTTATATTCTTATACATAGGAGCAGTATTATAGTAGTTATATTCTTGTACATAGGAGGCAGTAATATAGTAGTTATACTCTTGTACATAGGAGCAGTATTATAGTAGTTATATTCTTGTACATAGGAGCAGTATTATAGTAGTTATATTCTTGTACATCATTCCTGGTAGAAAAATAAAACCTGCTATATTTTTTTGCTACAGAGAACTAATCCCTGGTTTTGATTCTGAATTGACGTCACTTTCCAGGCCGTGTTCTGTGTGTTATTTCTGGGTCCTGCCTCCCTGGACCGATGTGGATTGCACTTTAAATTTTTTGCATTTGTTTGGATGAGTCATTCTGAGGGAAACAACACAAGTTTGTTTTTAATCTAAATCATCCCCCCTCCCCCCACCCTCATTTTGTTCCCAACGATAATCTGCAGCAGAACGTTGAAAGAAATTAAAGGGCAATTTCAATTAATTTTGGCCAAGTGGCCAGGTTGTACTGTTCCCTCTGCTGATTAAAGTGAGATGTTTGCTATTTCTGGGGGATGAGTCATTGCAGAGTTATTACACTTCAGAGATCCGTGTTTTGCTGTGGATCGAGGCGATTTGTTCTAAATCATGCTCGGTGCGGGGCAGACATCCCTGCAGTCTGTTAAAGCGTTCATACTTGTATGGCTACGTTCACACTTGCGTTGTTCTCCGATATTGAGATCCAGCAGAGGATTCCAGTGCCGGACAAAAATGTTCCTGCATTCTGGGGATCCATCGGTGAGGTATAGGATCCGGCAGGCCGCTCCGAGCTGGGACAGACCGCCGGATCTCCGAACGGACATTTGAACCAAGCCCTTAGTTCACGATTTTGAAGGCGTTCCATCAAAACTGCGCAAAGGAAGGCGAGATTTTAATCTGTCCTGTCTGTTCTTCTACAGGAAGCTACTGTAGGTCCGACCTCTTCTCTCCCAGCAACTTACCTGCTGGTGTAGTGTCCGTGCAAAGGATGACCTGCTGTGGTCTGTTATAAGGGATGTACCTGCGCATAAGACGCACCCAAGGAAGGCCGACGCGGCCAGAGCTCCACCTCCCTGAATGCTACAGAATCTGCTGGATTATATTCACTCCTGTGATGGACCCACAGGGGCTTTCGTCTCTCTAAAAACACTTGCATGCTTGGCTGAACTGAGCGTGCATGTGTACGCAGGAGTATAGGAGGACAGCTACCGAAGGTGTATTAGGTGTGACTGTCAACAGATTGCCGACAGATTCCAAGTGGCAGCCAGCAGAATTGTGAATGCAGCTCTGGATGGCGCTGCAGTCTAAAGCATGGTGTAATGCAACGTCGCCACGCCGATATTTTTTCAGGTGTGAAAACGATGTAAAGCGGGAAGGAACTTTAAAATAAATGTCAGCGGGGTTTGGTGGATAAACGCAGGTACTGGACAGAGTACAAAGTGCAGTTCTGTAGACAGCCCTGTAATAAATGAAGTGAGTCATGTCCGGATGATTTGGGTATATACCGAAGAGTTAACCGCCCCTCGAAATGTGGAGGAGGGAGTGAGGTCATCCAACTGTCCACTCACTGCTGTGCAAATAGAGGCCATAGCAACTCCAGAGCACCGCAGGCCTCACAATTTCCACATTGATTGATTAATGGCCCCGTCTAATACACAGCGGCCCAACGTCAGATGACTTTTTGTTGCACATGGATCAGATTCACCGCTTCTTGGAAGGAACGTCTTCCTGGCGAGCCATTTTCTTTTTTTTTTCTAAGAAACCAGGAATTTGCTATGCAGTCTTAGCTGCGAAAAATTCTAAGGTTTCAATGGATAAAATATATATATATATATGTACTCCAGTGACATCCAGAGCTGCATTCACAATTCTTCTGGATTTTTAGTTCATCTTGGCTAGGGCTGAAACTATTACTCGATTGAATCGAGTAATGCGACACAATGCAAGAATTTGCATCAAGCATTCGTTTGTGTCATGTGACCACAGAGAGGGAGTGACGCGCTTGGTATTACTCACCGCTCCGTGGTCACCCGCCGGCCCGCACCGCACTTTCAGCCCTGACACATCGTCAGGACATTGTGCACTATGACCTGACGCTGTGCGACGTCCGGCGGAGTGGCGGCGCAGCGCCCCTACAGGAAAGGTAAGTTCTGTCGCTGGGGACATGGTTAGAAGGGGGAGAAGGTGGCACTGGGTGGGGGCCAAGCTGGTGGCACTGGGTGGGGGCCAAGCTGGTGGCACTGGGTGGGGGCCAAGCTGGTGGCACTGGGTGGAGGCCAAGCTGGTGGCACTGGGTGGAGGCCAAGCTGGTGGCACTGGGTGGAGGCCAAGCTGGTGGCACTGGGTGGAGGCCAAGCTGGTGGCACTGGGTGGAGGCCAAGCTGGTGGCACTGGGTGGAGGCCAAGCTGGTGGCACTGGGTGGGGGCCAAGCTGGTGGCACTGGGGGATAGTAGAGCAGATCGCACAGGGGGGGAACGAAGGGTGTTGGGGTCTGATGAGTTTTTCTAAAGGAAAACAGTCTATTAAATTTTTTTTTCTTATTAGATTACTCGATTAATCGTAAAAAAAATAATAGAATAATAGATTTCTAAAATAATCGTTTACTGCAGCCCTAATCGTGGCTATCTCATACATAATTTGGATTTGCAACTATTTAGCATATGATTAGTTATGCAGATTCTTCTCATGTAACTGCATTGTTACTGTTTTGCTCCTAAAATTCTAAATTTTTATTTTGTCAATCCAGCTTTGGCTTTCAGCACTGCCTGAATCCTTCTGGGCATGTCTTCTACACGTTCCCAATGTTGGTGCATACTGGTCGACTCCCTTTACCCACAAGTGTTTGATCGGGTCTGGGGACTGTGGGGCCAATCCAGCACCTCTGCTTCATGGTCACTGAACCATCTCCTCGCCAATCTCGACGTCTGCTTCGGCTCGTTGTCCTCCTGGAGCGCCATGTTGTCCTGTTCATACCCATAGTACTCCAGTGTACGAAGCAGGGCTGTGGAGTCGGAGTCGGAGGCAACTTTGGGTACCTGGAGTCGGAGTCTGCAAAAAATGAACGGATTTTGACTCCTACTAAATTTTAATTGGAATAAAAAATAAACAAATAAAGTTTAAATGTCCCAATTCACAAAAAGTTATAATTAATTACTTCTCTACTGTAAGAATAAAGGCCAATGCATGCAGTGCGTCACGTTACCGCAAAACGAACACGTTAAATGACCGCGAAGAAGCTTGTTTTTCATATGCTTGACTACATGGCACGCAACGCACAGTTAAGGAGCGGCGATACTTATACTTTCCATTGTGTTGTGTTCCGCTGTTACAGGGAACGCAACGCCCGCGGTTATCCTCGCCTCTCACTGATAACTGATCAAGTAACTATGTTTTTTGCAGGACTAGAGACACTTGTATAAGTGAAGGGAATGGATAGTCAGTAGCTCAAGACTGAAGCTGTAAACCATTTGAAAAACTGCTGTCATTCAGCTGTAAACTCAGA